>NC_079910.1:7603683-8803683 GCF_024868665.1 Triplophysa rosa | reverse complement strand
ATCATTTGCAACCCATGTAGTGTTATTTATCACAATTGGGTGCGCTTGGTGGGACTTTCGTTTCCCAACCCAGAGCTAAATGGCACCAGGCGCAGTCACAGCCACAGTGACCGATATTCCTCCGCCAACAACATTGTCTAAACGCCTCTAAATCATATGCGCATTAACGCAATGATTATAAATATGAGGGTTATTCACTGGGTTTTGTCATCACAAATGATTTCTATTTTTCTAATATTTCTATTTTTTAAAGTAAGATATGATGTAATCACCTTGAATGAACCACAATCACATGACAGGGGCGCCATTCCGGTCTATAAAAGTGGGCTTTTGCACTCCAGATGCTTACATTTTAACTCTGTATGGAAATAAATATGGAGCGCAAATTATTACTAGGCTACATGTGGTAGGGGGCAATATTGTTCTTACAAAAAGGCATATTATTTTTTAATTTGATATACTTCAGATAAGGGATAAGGAAGAGTTTATTACGAATAAGCAGACGAACGATGTTACGAGTTTTTCATAGATCTCACCTCACAAGAATTGATTATGATTAGCCTTAGATATTGGGAGTCTTTATTGTAACGCTGGAAAGCTATCGGATTATCATTTTCCTCATTTAAAAAACGAAAAGTGAATTCAACTCAAATGTGGTTCATTCGCATGACGTTAAACACTGCTGTGATGCTACTTGTGCAGCTCGGACTCGGAGGAGCTTCACGAACAGAGTCAGCAGAGAATCACATGATCAAAACCACGTGATCACATGACCCTCGCCGCTCTGCTATTCACGTGACTCTTTAAAACCGAATGACGGAAGTTGACGTTGAAACGCGGCGTAGTAGCTTTTCAACAATGGCCTTCGCTTCAGTTTTATTATTTATATTTTCATTTTATAGCTGTTATGCTCAAGTGCCACTGCTCATGTGGACCAGTGACGGGTATGTGATGTGATTGTCTTTTGATGATGTAGTTTATGTCATTTTACATGTGTAGCGTCTATACACTCCAGAGATTAAACAAGCAGACGTTCGTTGTTGTCCGATGTGTTTAGGCAGCTAAATTGACATCAAGACAACATGATCATTGACTACTATATGTGTATGTGTGTGTTTAAATTATTTTATTGAATGACCAACTTTGTCATTACAGGTACAGCTTGCCACATCTAACCCAACACCCAGCCGGTCATGTAGTGTGCGATGGACATCTAGTGTCTTATTTAAAATCTGCCTTAAATACTGCTCCACATAATGTTTTACTCTTTCTACAGGATAAGGTAAGAACTAATGATGCTCTGAAGGCATTTGCAATAATCGTACAACGTGGAACCATTAGGGTGTTAGTACAGCAGCTTCCCCTTCAATGAAATTTTCCTCTAGCTGCTGGATTTGTCAGTATAGTGTGACACTGAGCAACGATTTTACTTCCCCATCAATCTTTCCCTGGGACAAACCAGTGTTTCATTACCCTTGTACAATTGTGATACGTGACCCTGGACAACAAAACCAGTCTTATGGGTCAATTTTTCGAAATTGAGATTTTTACATAATCTGAAAGCTGAATAAATAACTTTCTATAGATATATGAGTTGTTAGAATAGGCTGGCTGAGATACAACCGTTTAAAACTCTGGAATCTGAGAGCGCAAAGAAATCAAAATATTGAGAAAATCGCCTTTGAAGTTGTTAATCAGGGGCACTGTGGCAGACCATCCACTCACAAAAATAAAGTTATATATTTAAGGTAGGAAATTTACGAAATATCTTAATGGAACATGATCTTTCCTTAATATCCTAATGATTTTTGGCATAAAAGAAAAATCAATAATTTTGACCCACACAATGTATTTTTGTCTTTTACTAAAAATTTTCGTGCTACTTAAAACTGGTTTTGTGATCCAGGGTCACATATGCTAAAAAAGCTGTCAAAAGATTAACGTTAATCGCTATTAATCACATCCAAGATAAAGTTTGTGTTTACATAATATATGCCTGAGTATTGTGCATATTAATTTTGTATTTATAAACACACACACATACATGTATACATATTTAGGAAATATTTACGTGTATTTATTTATATTGACCAATAATTTTAATTTTTATTAATTTGTATATTTTTCTTAAATATATGCATGTATTTGTATGTTTTTATAAATAGAAAATTATTACACACTGTTAGTATATTAGTACACTGACATATATGATTTAAACACAAACTTTTATTCTGGATGCATTAAATCATCAATCAAACGTTATGGGAGTGCACACTGTGATCCACAGTTTTATGTATTAATTATTGACTATTGATTGTATACTATAATTGATTAAATAGAGTGACGATGCTAATATGATGGCCTTTGTATTTAAAAAAATGCTACAAAAAGCAAAAAAATTCCATGGGTTCCATTTCTGACGTTGGTGTGTATATTAACCATCCAGTCAAAAATGTAAAAAAAATAATGTTACTGTAGTTCCGTTGGTAGAACGTTGTTATTATAGCTATGTGTGTATGTCATGTGTATGAGCCCAGGAACACACATACTGTACTAATAAATGTCTAGATTTTATACTGTACAGTAATTGTAAAAACAATTATGCTGTTTTACAATTAAATGTTTTTGTATCCTGTCCTGACTATACAGCTTAGCATAGATGACTTTACTGTTTACGGCGGCGTGTTTGGGAACAAGCAAGATAGTGCCTTTTCCAACATAGAGGTGAGTCTGGACTCTTGATATTTTCAAGAGCTCTCTGAGGCATTAAACCACTTGTCAAAGTTAAACACGAGTCATCGGTTCTCTTAAATAGGCAGCACTTCAGGCATCGTCCAATCCCCTGGTGTTGCCTTCTATTGTCTGGTCAGCATCAGATTCAGTACTGGAACTCTTCCAGCAAGAGCTGGGCATCCCAGCAGTCCACATCAGTCCGAGCACTCTGGAAGAATTTCAGCTAAATGCTACCCAGCCTTCACTGCTGGCTGTCCACCTCCCCTACACTACCGGGTAAACACACTATAAAACAGTCCCAGCTCTAAATGCTTTTGCAAAGTGTTATCCTATTAGTATTATTCTCGGATAGCAATCACAGGAAGTTAACATTCCTTTGTTTTGGTTTTGTTTCAAATGTCAGTACTGAGACGAAGGAAATGCTCCTTAAAAATGGTGAGTTGTTGCATTTCTGTCTTGTTCAGTTTTGCAAATGATCCTAATCCACTGATAATGTTTTGCTTATTTGAGTTCTTTTTAATCTAAATTTTAAGTGTTTATAAAAATTACAGTTTACGAAATTTCTGTCCTTTTTAGATAAAATCATCGGAGAGGTTCTTGGCAAGTTTAAATCTCACGGTGTGCCTTATACAGCCGTATACACCAGCCTGAAGCCTTCCATTGCAAGTCAACATAACCCTAACACGTTCTTCACAGTTTCTCTTCTCACGCGCTGTTCTTCTTCAATTCACAAAGCAGTTTACATTTATTTGAACTGTATAAACGTCCAGCTTAGACCTTTGTGATTTATTTTCTGTAGATCACTCAGGAGACTCCAATGATGGCAGAAAGTGCCATGGGACGTTCATTACTTCAGGCTCCACCACAGGCATCTGTGAAACCTCCGGTTACATTTAGAAACACAGAGGGACACCCGTGTATTCTGCTATGGGCTGAAAACCTCAATGTTAGTTTTAAGGAGACATGGGTTGATCTGGGCCCAGCGACCTTTAATGGTTCTGCCACCTTGAATGGTTCAACTTGCAACCAAACTCTTTCAAGGTCAGAAGAGAAAAAAAAATGTGTCTTTTACTCACCAGATTTGTGTGACTTTCATACTTGGAATAGAAGAATAGAAAGTACATTTCTGTTTAATTCAATGCATTATTCTTAATTCATTGCCTTTATTTTTCAGACTCGTCCTAAATTACCAAAATGTTTTTAAGTTAAAACCCCTTCGGCTTATGTGAGTATTCAACACATAATCTGTCAAATTTGAGTGATAAACGCAAGGTTAAATCCAATGACACTGAATATACACACAGGAATTTTAACTTGATCTTTAATTCTTTCCCAAACCTCCAGCTTCTCCATGCGCAACAGCCTCTTTCCGGTGTCGGCTCGTAACTGGAGCGTCATGGAGCAGGTGGTGATAGAGTATGATGGGAAGACATCAGTCTTTAATGGTAGTGGTGGTATCTATTCCCCTGCGGAGTATTCTTTCCATTGCCAGAGTGTGAGCAGCATACAGAGCCCCCTGCTGGTGCCTACTGAAAGTGCTGCCCAGTGGAGGCTGTCCTTCACAGATTTTCAGGTACTGCTGTGTGACTTGTTCAAACAAGGCTGGTTTAAGTTGCATATCAATGACGGCATTTTCTTGTCAACATAACGGAATTACATGGCTTTTATTTTAAAACGAAATGTCATTTTTGCTCTCCTAGGGACTATTGTTTTCCGACACGCATGCCACCCTCTCTGTCAAACCAGTGGCATTAGTTAATACTTAACAAGGTTTCAATGTTAATCATTTATCTCTGTACTGTGGGAAGCATTATGATTATAGACCTAGTATTCCTTATGTCTCGATCACAGCCTAAAAAAAGCCCTTTAATCAGACAAAATATTTAAAAGTGCCAAAGTATTTGTACTCTTGAAACATTGTTGCACATTAACGAGTAGTTTAACAGAGATGAACATGACACATCTTGTACATTACATAGCTTCTGTTGGGTCAATCATTTCTTGCTGTAAACAACTGGTTTTATTGTCCACTTCTGATCCCTTCTTCATTTACACATCAGTAGAATGAATAACATATATGTCATTTGTTTTCAACAGATCCAAGGCTTCAATGTTACGGGTGGAAATTTTTCATATGCCAGTGATTGTGCGGGTTTCTTCACTCCAGGGATTTGGATGGGCCTCCTTACCACTCTCCTCATGGTCCTGATCCTCACTTACGGCCTGCACATGATTATGCAAGTTCGCACCATGGACCGCTTTGATGATCCAAAAGGCCCAGCTATATCAGTGCCTTTAAATGAGTGAAAATCAGGAAAAACTGCCATTTATTGATTTGTATGTTAATTCAGGATCTAGGTATTTGAATGTTTTAAACGTATATGTTTATTTTGTTTGCTTGTAGGAAGTGGTAAGAGAATACTTTTCACTTGTTTTTCATGTGCATGGTCCAGTTTCAAAAGGTTTCAGATACATTAGTTTAAATATAAGTGCAGTGTACGCAAGTGGCTCTGTCAAGCTAATGTTAAATGAAATTACATTTTGGCTTCCATGATCAACTTCAACTCTGTAATTTTTCGTACTATTATTTATCTCATTTGTCTTTTAAATTGTATGGTTTACTTCTCACACTGTGTTTGCATTGTGTGTTTATTTGTAAATGTGAGATTTGCCAATATGTAAATACCAAATGTACTAGACAGATGGGTGGGGTTTCATTATCTTAAAAAGGTGGGAGTTTTTGAAAAAAAAAATTCTGTATTTTGGAAATCAAGAAATTGTACCATTTTTGATTATTGATTTTCTACAAAATCAATAAGCTAATGTTTTCAACGTGCAGAGAGATTTGTCCAGTATTGTTGTTTATAAAGACAATTTACACAGGCATAAAATATATTCTATGGACAACTAACACAATCTGTTTAATACAAAACTTAATTACAAAACCAATAAGCTTGGTCATTTTTTCCGTTTTTCACAGATAAAATTTAAGAATGTCAAAATAAACAGAGAATATGATTTAGTGCAGCATTGTGTGATTTGCCTGAACAGTTCTGAAGTAAAATGCTGCATGACCTCGAAATTGACCATCAAATTTGCAAAAAAGTTTTAGAATTACATTGAGCAATTTCATTATAAACAATGAAAATATGCTTTCTAAAATATGCAACTGACATTGGTCTGAGCAGTCTATACAAGAAACATAAAGTAAAAATACAATGGAAAGCATATCTTTATTTGGAAAGCGTATCTTTATTTAGTCTTACAATCAATACGTTGAAGTGCAGATGTGGCTCTAGTTGCTTCTTGGGTCCACAGTGATTATGAAACAAACAGTTATGCTGCTAATATAAAGGAACAGCTTGTTCCCCAAGCCCAATTATATTATTCTGCCTTTGGTATAGCAAAACACATTTATCCATGTGAAAGAGAACATGCCTTAGCTATATGGAAAAAATGATGTTGATTTATTTTTATGAATATTAATAATTCCAGAATTTACAGCCCTACAACTGATCACTTTAAAGATGCACTTTTTCATTCACAATTTTTTAATTTTTACAATGCTGCAGGCAAAGCCTTTTACAAAAATTCGAAAACCAATCATATAACTGTACAGGGGAAAAAATAGTCTTATTTTGGCCTTGAGTATGTTCATTCAACAACTTTAAATAACATAAATAGACAGACTGACATTAAAGAGAAGAAGAAAAATCCTCCATCCTCTCTCTAATAGATCTAAGAACAGCTAACTGTATTGTGGCCTTACTATGTACAGTAGCATCTGGATAATGTTTAGTGCTAAAAACACAGCAAAATGGAAACCTTGTGTTCTATTCTACTCAACTGAAAAGGCACTTTCAATACATTTATAGAGTTAACCAAATTTGCACAGCAAATCACAATCTGCATTAATCCACGCACTCCTTCCATTATTTTCTCCAAATGAATCTCCTATGTACAGTATTTAGTTGTGTTTATATGATCTAGGGGTTGACAAACTAGAATGCTTAAAATTTCAATTGCTTTAAACTGAGTAGCAGTAAGAAGCATTTTGACTTGGTTTCCGGAAAGAAATGTAATCACAAAATCATTGCCTAGTTATACAGGAAATTAGATTTGTATGTTTTATAACACTTAATAAAAGTAAAGTTACCCAAAATTGTGTGGAGATCTGTTCCAGGAAAAAGAGAATGCAGAACACATTAACTTTGAAAAATGAAGTAAAAACAACCTAGGATACTCCACACAACATTGTCTGATTATTCTAGAGAAGATTGTGTTAAAAAGGAATCCTGAAACGTGCTTGTGTGAACGATACATTTTGAGGCATCTTCACATAGTGGTTAAGATTTTCTCCTCAAGGACTTCGTGAAGGATTTTTATCAGATCTGTAAAAAAGGAATACAATAAGGTGTGTGATTTTAAAGTGACACACAATAATGCATTTGATTCATGTGCTCAGGGGAAATGAGAAATCAAGTTAAATATTTCGAGGAACAATGTCACATGCATAATACCCATGTGTTTCCAGTAGTTCCGGTAATACCAAATTAAAAAGTAGATGACACATTAAGTTATTGTTAATCACAATGAGATGTGTCAAGGCTGTAGATGGACAAATACAGATAAAGCATACAGTATTTCAAGGCAAATCAAGTATTTTTACAACATTCAAAAAACCAGCGGTTTTTGCTTCTGTGTTTTTAAAATATCTACGCAAAAAGCCCTTTACATGTGAAACGGCATATATGCATCAAGGAAAAGGGCAGTGTCACCATGAACACATGTGATCAGTCTATTAATGACTATATAACTTCTTGTCCTCTAAATAACAATTTAGGAAGAAAGTTACATAGTTTCCCATTTTCTTACCATTCAAGTGGTAAATCTCGGTCTTCATTTCTAGTTGCCACCTTTTGTGAATACTTGTGTTTTGAGCTGCAACCCAAAAGTCTGGTGGTCAAAATGTGCAAAATAGCCGGGTATGCTAAACCTCAGCCCACCATCCACTCACTAAACCTTAGCCCCATAGTCAAACACAGAAAAGCCTTCACCGCCAAAACAAAGCAGCCCACAGATTCCAATACAGTCTATTAACATATAGTGTTGCAAAAAAAATAATTTCCAAAAGACATTCTCATGGAAACTTCCATGATTATCAAAATCCAGATTTTAGTCAGTGCGCTTTTTTGTTTGTATTTTGGCCTTGTCCTCTCCTGAAGCTTGATCTGTTTTTCATTGAATACAATAATTATTAACTTTAAAATGCTCAAGTCTCTTTTTTCAATCCTAAATGGTCAAGGACAATAAATGTATCCATATACAGGGGTTAGACAAAATAAAATAAAGACCCACGGTTGAGGGTTGAATATAATTGTGTTATCGTTGCGGTAATAATGTCCAACACCTTGATACAAAAAGAGACATCACATATTTTATCGGTGTTTACATTATCTAGTCCAACCCCTGTATATTTATTTTCTGCCAACTTAAACTGTACATTGTTTAGGAAAACCCAAATGGTTTCTCTGAATTAAAGGAACAGTTCAACCAAAAAAGAAAATTCTGTCTTCATTTACTCGCCTCGAGTTGTTCCAAATCTGTGCAAATGTCTTTGTTCTGATGAACACAGAGAAATATATTTGGAAGAATGCTTGTAACCAAACAGATCTTGGCCACCATTGACTACCACAGGATGAAAAATTACAAAGGTAGTCAAAAGTGCCCCAGAACTGTTTGCTTTCCTACATTCTTCAAAATATCTTCTTTTGTGTTCATCAGAACAAAGAAACGTATACAGATTGGGAACAACTCGAGGGTGAGTAAATGAAGACATAATTTTTGGGTGTTAAAAAATAAACAGCTCACACCGAAGCGTAATAGAAAAGTCCATTTAAACAAGACCACGTGAATATAAAAAAGAAACCTACATTTCCCATGGAAAATTTCTGGTAATTTTACCCAAACCTTTTACAACCCTTAATGTCAACAGATGACCAGATGATACTTCAATGACAAGCAATTTGCTTTGAAAGTGCTGAGAGAAAATCACAGCCGTTCAGGACATGTACTACTTCTCAAAATCTGCATATCATCTTATTATCAATACACTGCACAGTTGATCTCTTCCCCTAACTTGCTGCTAATGTGGTTGAATAGGACAGAAACTGATTAACATGGAGGAGATGGCTTTATGCTTGTCACTGAAAGTCATGTCTGGTTAAGACACAGTGTTAGGGTGTACTCTCATTTAGCCCGGTTGCTCTCAACTGTGCCCGAGCGCGATTGTCCCCCCTCGCCACTCCCCCGCTGGCCTGTGCTCACATTGCTCTTTCCCATCCACACCCGGGCACGCTTTCATCATTACAGTGCGACTGATTCGAAGCAAACGTAAACAAAGTGATCCCTCTCAGCACAACGGAATCCATCGCAATGTTCAGTTTATGGCTTATTAGAGGTGTTTAACTTCATGCGTGCGCTGCACAGAACAATCTGCTTTAACGATGTCATTGCTATACGAGAGTAAACGGCTCATTATGCTTTTAAATCACCCTCTCGTCCTTTACTATGGTAAAGCCCATCGTTACACACGTTGGATTATGTTTGACAAACCTGGAGTAGTTTTGGCTGCGATGACACACGCCTGCACGTGTAAGTGCGCTGTTTATCAGTTTTTTACGGTGACAGCTGAATCTCAGGCAGGAATTTAAACAGTCGCATAATTTACGTCATGCTTTCAGTTCTGCGCTCCGGCGCGATTTGCGCTCACACTACATGTGTACCACGCCCGAGCCCAACCGCACCGTGTTCTGGCCCACCTCTTCCAAGTGAGCCAGGGACCGCTAAACGAACCATGCCGGGCGCGATACGGAGCGATCACACTAGTCAAATGAACCGGGCTTTGGGGGTCAAACGTGCTCGGGCACAGTTCAGATTGCCTAGAGAGAGTACACCCTAAGACAAAGTTCAAAAGTGTCAAAGTTGGGTGTTAACTAAAAACACAAAAAACAAAACAGCCAACAAATCTGACAAGCATGTATGCAGTCCAACGGAGATAAAATGTTAAATTGAACTTACTTGTTCTTCTTGATGAAAAATACAATCACAGCCGGAATCACAACCACAGCCACAAAAAGCGACACAACTGTTAAACAGAAGAAATTGACATATCTTATATTGCTAATAAAAAACAATCGTAAAAAGATAAAAATACGATAGGGAAATCATACTTTCAAACTAATGAACTGAATGCAATACTTACTCCCGAATATCGCACCAGGCGATAGTCCAGCTGAAAACCAGAAAAAGAACAAATGACATCAATTGAGCTATCTTCTAACAATAGAGGTACAGACATGGTCTTGTCATGCTAGCATCCTAAAAATAAAGCGCTCCGTTCACACATATTTTATACAGAACAGGAACTACATGTGATCAAATCAGCTCTTCAATGAACAGTGCAGTACTACAAAATGATGAAATTCAAATTGGGACACAAACAAAACAAAAAAAATCACCTTATAATTAACTAGGGCAATTCTGTTAATTCTTGAATGAATATGAACTGAACTCATTATTCTAACAATGCAAGTTTAAACTTCATAACAGAGCAATGAGACTTACATGAGGGAGTAGAGTTAGAATCACTGTCTGAAAAAAAAGAAAATAATTAAACCTTACAGTGTGAGTGTACTAAACCTTACGCCACACGTCACGTCACTTTCACTTTCTTTATCTTCTAATTTCCATGACAGGTTAAGTAGATAACATAGATAAGTTTAACAACATTGAAATCAAGTAAGAGAGCGCAAAAAATCTTTTTGAAACATTACGGACACACTTTCTGACTTTAGGTCACAATTTAGGTCAGGTTTAGGTGTTTCAAATGGCAAATTTCAAATGACAAAGCTCCTTGACAATGATTCTGATTATTTGCAGACCAACAGTGCAAAAGGCACTGAGAAAAAACATCATGCTACTTTTATTATTTGATCATTATAAGACCCATAATGCACAAAACCATTTATACTAGTAATTTTGGATCATGTTTCAGCTGCTATCTGAACACTCAGATTAAGTGATGCTTAACTTTAAAATGAATGACAACAGTTACAGTATGATTGGCTGAAACCTTTGCATAGGAAATAAATGCAACACATTTGGAACATTACAGATGCATGACTGTAATACCAACAAGACAACACAGAAAAATTAGGATAGTCCCAAATACAATTTAGACACGATAGACACTCTCAGAAGCAATACTGTGATTGTCAATCTAAACTGTCAGTTCGACAGACAACACTAAATATGTCCAAATATTGCCACAATTATGACATCAGCAGACAGAACATTAAATTCACAGGAAAAAAGTTAAAGGTGACATAGCTGACTATTTCATGCTTTACACAACTAACTCCAAATAAGGTATCTAACAGCTTCTTCTGGTGCGAGCTAGGAGTGTAACGGTTCTCGGTAAATAATTGAACTGCACGGTTCGGCACACGGTCCACACGGACCGCGACTCAACTTAAATCTGACGACGCATTTATAATATGGTTCGTTAAAAATTATAATGCATAAAACAGACTGACAAAGTTCAGCTAATGTATGTTTGTCGATAGATACTGTACACATTTAATACCTACAACAAATCAAATAATGTAGACAAATTTCAATAGGATTGTATGCTGTAATATGACCAGTCATTTATGCTTTCATCACCCGGGTGTTGTGAGCGCGAGTGCAGGTGAGACCTGAACAGCACATGTTGCTGTTTAAAGTACACTCATTCAAGCCTTGCCAATTTAAACATTTAAGTGCAAGATGATGCAGAAGAAAACTCGCTTGCGTGCTGTGAGAAGATGCGAAGCACGCATAAGTCTCAGACATGGCGCAAATATTGAGTTGTCTTTGAAGCGCTTAAACGGACAAATTCACACACAAAGTGGGTCAACATGCCCCTCTTTTCGAGTATCTTAACAAACATAGTAGGCTTTGTCTTAAGTGAACGGACGAAACGGACGAAAAACAACGCATGTGTACAGTATCAGTGTACTGGATCGGTTTCATTCCTCTTAAAGCGACAGCAGCATATTCCTGCTGTCTGTTAAAAGTCAAGGAAATCACTCACTGCTTGTGACTCAATAGCTTCTGTAACTTTCATCTTTATTTAATTTGTACATATGCAATGTTATGTTTTATTTGATTACTTTAATCCATTTCTACCTTAAAAGGTATATATACAGTATCTTATTTAATTTTCTGCTTTGCTCTGTTGTTTTATTGGTGCTGTTACTTGTAGCTTGATTATTTGTTAGTAGTTAGTAGTCCCTTTTCCCTGAACATAGCACAAATCGAACCGAACCGAAACCGTGACCCTAAAACCGTGACACAGACCGAACCGTGAGTAATTTGAACCATTACACCCCTAGTGCGAGCACATGCTTTTTTTCTACATAAACCCACAAAGGTTCAGAACAACTAGAAGCACAAGTAACGGCCGTAGTTACCTGTGCATGTGAGCTGTAGATCAGTCCATTTGGTGTCCTTACATGTAACTAACTTGGAAGCTTTTGAATCAACTGGTTTATAACCAGATTTACATTCAAATTCTAGATGGGATCCATCAAGGAATTTATTTATTGAGTTTAATTGTTTGGCTATGACATGCCCTTCAAACACAGGTGGTCCACAATACCCTATATTGTGGAGATAAACACAAACAATACAGTAATCTAAAAATGGAGCCTGTATAGAGCAACTTTAGCTCACAAAAATGTTTGGATTATGAAGAATCAATCAGGCCAAAGCATTATTATAGCAGCATTATCATATTAACGGTTTTTTTTATTGGTCTCATGCTATTTCTTAAAGGGACAGTTCACCCAAAAATGAAACTTCTGTCATTGTTTACTTACCCTCGGGTTGCTCCAAAATCTGTATAAATGTATTTGTTCTGATGATCACAGAGTAAGACATTTGGAAGAATGCTTGTAACCAAACAGTTCTTGGCCACTATTGACTACCAAAAATGACAATGGTAGTTAAAAAATCCCCAGAACTGTTCGCTTAACTACAGTCTTCAAAAACGAAACAAAGAAATTCATAAAGCAGTTTTTCCCTCTATTTTTGGGTGAACTGATTTTATTTACAAGTACAGATCAATATTGGACAATACAGGGAGGTTTAAATAAAGGTTTGAGAAGAAAACAAGAATGGAGCTAAAGGAGACTTTGACAAACTTAAAGTTAAAAACAGTACTGTAACTAGGGCTGAACTAATCACGATTAATCGTTATTTAATCGATTTATGCTTCCCACAATTAACCGAGCATAATCGTTGTGATAATAATGTTTTAAAAGCAAGCACAAAACTCCCGATAAGGTCAGACTCCTTGCAAAGCTTGTATCTTTTAAACTGCCACTTTGCATTTGTACTATTTTAATAAATTTTTGCAAAACCCACAGACAAAAATTATAGGTGACCAATAGTAATGATTTATAAAAAAACAAGAAATAAAAAATTGAGTAGTAAGTTTTCATTCTGAACATCAAAAAATGATATTTTTTGTGGTGGAGTGTTTAGATTGATTGCATGCTTTGACATACGGTGTTGAAGAAGTTCAATGGCAGCAGATTATAACATACTCATTGGCTATAAAGTATAGGCCTAATAAACATGCTGAAGTGAAATTAAAAACCAAGTTCTGAACTGACAAAATAACCGTGTTTATCAATCGTGATTTAAAAATTTGAGCAAAATCATCGCAATTATCATTTTACCCATAATCATGCAGCCCTAACTGTAACTATGTAACAATTCATAGAGTAAACACATGTCTGACGCAATGACGTCACAAATATGCCAATTAGTACCCAACATCACCAACTTTAAAATGGGCATCAGTAAGTTGTCTGTTTTCCTGCATGTAAGGGCAGCGGTTACCTTTGCATGTGAGCTGGAGATCTGTCCATTTGGTGTCCACACAGGTAACTAACTTAGAAGCTTCTGAATCAACTGGTTCATAACCAGATTTACATTCAAATGTTACGCTGGATCCGTCAAGGAATTTAGTCATTGAATCAAATGGCTTGGATATGGTGAAAGGCCCTCCAAACGCAGGCGGCTCACAATATTCTCCTTTATGGAGGTAAACACAAAAATGGTTTTGATACAAATTTCCAGTAACAAATTCAGTACTATTCTAGTTTGCTCTTTTATTATTACTTATCATTTTTCAATTTGTGGTAAACCTTTGATGATTGGCTGAATCCTTTACAATGCTTTCAATGTTTAGATGAACCGATCTTTTACTGACATTATCTTGCATACAGCAACACTAAAGGTCTTCGCACATACAGTCCGAAATTTTCGTATGCGTTTTTTCATATTTGGCGCTCGTTTGTACGGTGTCTCTGAATTGTCAAAACGCCTCTCAAAATGCTTGCTACGGATGCGGAAAACGCAGAAAATCGAACCCAGTCCGAATTTTTTATGACGGACGAAAATATCGGAGGCAGTGTGTAAATGTGATTGACACAATGTGGGGTCGTATTTATTTTTTAACGTGCGGAAATTTCGGACGCAAATTTTGGACTCAATGTGCAATGGCCTTAAGAGAAAAAAATTTAAATCCAAGAATTTTGTGTCCTAGGTGCTAAAGCAATTCAGAAGCTAACTCTGAGATTCTTCGAGAAATTGATGAATGAAATAAAATACATGATGTAGATAATCCAGTATCATATTAGTAGGTAGGAAAGGTAAAAACTCAGATAGGTGTAGTATTGACACATATATTGACAAAATTATAGTGTTCCTCATTAGTCACGACTGTAAAGAGTTAGAAAAAAAAACACTGAGATGAAAGTAAGAGAGAGCAGTACAATTTGCACAATTATGAAAGTTTATGGTAATGTGTACGGTAACTTGAGATGTTAGTAACGCTTTTAGCCTATTACATTTACGCATTTGGCAGACGAAATAACCTTCTGAAATAAACATTCAGTTAAATTGCTTGTCTTTTAAAGGTCCAGTGTATGTAATTTATCAGCATCTAGTGGTGAGGTTGCAAATTGCAACCAACGGCTCAGTCCACTCCACCCCTCCCTTTTGAAGCACTACGGAGGCTCTCACAGGACAAAGATGTTGTCATGTTTTCGAGCAGTTTGTCCGTTTAGGGCTACTGTAGAAACAACATGGCGTATACCATGTAAGGGGACCCGATGTGTATGTGGATAGAAATAGCTCATTCTAAGGTAATAAAAACAACGCTTCATTAAGGTCTTTATACACCTCTGAAGACCTAATTAAGTATATTATATTTCATTTCTGTCAATAGATCCTCCAAAAAAATGACACATTAGACCTTTAAGACTGATCCTAAATCAGATCTACAACCACAAAACAGTGCAGGAGCCTGTTATCATACAGATCCAACAGTAAAAATACACCACTGAAATATCAATGATACAACACAATGAGCACACTCTAGAATACTTCAATTATCAGGAATACAAAATACTTTTGGAGTAACAATGTGACTGTTCTCTGCGTTCAGTGAATAAACACAATGGACGGAAATCAATCCAAACTCCAACATACAACAAATAAATAAATCCAAATAGTGCATGTTGCACCCAGTAGCGAACCATAACTTTAAATCCTTGGCCCTATTACTCCTTGCCATATCAGGAAAAAAGTAATACCAGCCTATAGCTTACCACATGCTCTTTCATAGCCCAAATGTTACCTTTGACCATTCCATCTCTAAAACAAGGAAGAGGCAAGTCCAGACCTAGAAACGCAACAAGAAAACTGCACAGAAAGAGCAAGTCTTCATCAAAATAAAACCCAGCTAATTCTTTCATCGTTTACTCAGCCTCATGTCATTCCAAACCTGTATTGCTTTCCTTTTTCAAAGATATTTGTTGGTAACCAAACAACACTTACTTCTACTATGGCCACAAAACCACTGAGCCATTTTTTTATATCTTTTTTTGTGTTCCACAGAAAAGTCATATACAGGTTTGAACAACATGAGGGTAAATACGTTTTTAGTTTTGGTGAACTCTTTCTTTAGGGTGATATATCATGACAGCACTCATAGCAAAACAGACACTTCAGCAGGCAGAGAACAGCGAGCCCATCAAATGTATGTAACAGACCAAAATAAACTTTATTATGGTTTATTTGGGAAAATGATTATGCAGCAAACATGCAAAATGATTGCAGCGTTTGTAAATTACACATTGACAAGTGAATCTTCTCAAAGGTTAACATTAACACACACCAAGAAAATAGTGGCACAGCGGCCTATTAGATCCTAAACAACTTACCTTTCAATGATTAAATTATATGGAAAAAATCCATCCTCGGGTCCTTTTGGACGAAGCAAGCTAGTTTTTGTCTATACCATTCCCCGTAGTGGGCAGAACTTGCCATAAAAGTTGATGGTCAATATGATTGGTCAGTTGAAATAAGTCTCTCACGGATTTAATATTGATTTACCTTCTGCAATTTCATAGCTGGACCACCAATAACAAAGGTGAAAGCTTTGGGCATTTATTCCTCAAAAACGTTTAATGCATGTTAATTGTCAAATGATCAATCCTCAAAGTACAAGACTTAAATATTATTTTTACCCTAGATTAGACCCTCTGGTTACACCTAGGGCTGTCACGATTATGAAATTTGATTGACGATTAATTGTCTAATAAATCATTGCGATTATGGCGATTAATTGTCTGTTTTAGGGCTTTAGCGATTATGACGATTAATTGTCTGTTTTAGGGCTTTGACATTTAATTCTCATTCATTTTTGATTCAGCGATTGAAACGACCATATTGTTCTGAATACAAGACTATGTTTTTTTCTTGGAAATACATCGGAAAAAATTGGGTCATCATATATTTAAGGTTTAGGCTTTTACTGTCAATAATACAACCACCAAACACTTGTAAATGAAGTAAATTGATCAGGTGTGAATTGAAGCCACCATTAAAATTTGATTTCAAATTTTTTCTCACTTGCAAGACTACAGTAAAATTTTACTTGTGTGTTAATGAAGTTTTGGTAGACTGGTTTTCACACTGAGATTTGCTTAAATAATATTAAATTGTACTGCAGGTAATTTGTATATGTTTTAGTTTTTTTTAAGTGATTGTGTTGTGGTGGTACATTTTACAAGTATTACCATGCTTTAGTAACAATACATACACTAAAATATGCAGATGCACTACAGCTCCCCCTAGTGTCTTCTATAGAGATGTGCGATAATTGCGATGATCTGAAATCATCGCGATGAGGTCAAACAATCGCGATGAGACGATTATTTAATAATCGTGACAGCCCTAGTTACACCCTAAGCCATACATAACACATCAGCAAATAGAGCGTTAAAATATATGGGTTGCGGTCAGGTACAATATATCCCAGTTGTGATGCGCAAATAACTCCCATCTTGAATTATTGCATTTGCACTGGGAGTATCTCTGTAGTGACGTAAGCCAGCCAACAGAAACGTAAACAACAAGATAAAAGAAGAACTATTAACAGAAGAACATTTTTTTCTAAGCACTAACAAGATGCCCCTCCGGCATAAACCACTACAGACCTCCTGTATGTCAAAATGATCGATTGATGTCTTAATGCAGGACACCTTAAAGGTCTCATCAGATGAGCACTTTCAACAAGTTGGTAGGATTTATTAGGGTCTTCATGAAATGTCTGGAACATATTTTGCTTAAAAACACTCCAAGGCTGTGCAAACAAAACCCTTCTTGCCTCGTCAAAAACAGCTATGCTCACAGCAACCCGTTTTGGTGCATGTCTCTTTAACTGATAATGAGTTACAGCGAACCCCAACCCCCTTCTGTCCGGCGTGTCAACACAACACACGGGTTAGTACTGCCATGGCAATGGTTTAGCTAAATGATATTTCCTGAATTCCTCTGCGGTTAGTTTCGTCTTAAACGTCTCAAATCATTCGTCTGGAGACAAAAAAATCAGTCACAGCAAACAGCGCATCCTAATGCGCTTACGTTGTGGATGTATGCTTACCTAAAATCCACGGAATCCACTGCAGAGCTAGTTTGCTGTGACAGATTTTTCAGCCTAAGCACGAATGATTTGAGACGTTTAAAAAGAAACTAACCCCAGTGTTCGCCCCTGTTCATTAGCAAAACAAACAGCTTGCCGCAGTTAAACATATTAACGCACATAATGTATTAACATTCATACAGCTAAACTCCAAGTGTCCATCTGCACTTATATACAGTAAGTTTAACACTGGCCTTGAATGTTCTATTTAGCTCGTGATTGACTTAGCTCCCTTCGCTATCATATGCTAACGTTATCCTCCTATATGTACAGTACATTTACATCAATTCAGACTGTTGATAAATATTACTTACATTTGTCTCATTCAGTCAGTCTCGATCCCTCTTGAGGAACAACTTTGAAGATAATCCTGCTTATACTGTCCCAGGTTGAAAAAGCACTCCGGTTTGAAGTGATTCGCGCAAACAAGCAGGTTTTTACTTATGGTTTCTGATGGATTTACACTAAAAATAAAATAAATCCACTCCAGTCTCTTCCTAGGTTTGGACTCTGTGCTGCGACTACATTGCATGTTGTCCCTGAACTTTAGCCATGGCGTCACGCACACCGCTGTCGCTTGTGAAAACAACAATGGCGGAGCGCGGTAGGAGAACTGTGTAGATTAAGGGGCGGTAACATTATAATAAAATCAGCTTTGGACGTCACAATCGGAGCGAAATCTGAACGGCTCGATTTCTCACATGCTTGCAGGTAAAGGCACACCAAAACAAACTTACTGGGTTCTTATTTTTCATGTTTTCTGGGTTGCTAGATGCACCAGGGACCCGATTATAGAACAGAAACTTAAACACAGAAAAAGTGGGGTTTTCATCTGATGTCTCCTTTAAACGCATCCTAATAGCAGGTGTAAACTGGGTCTCAAAAAGTGTTTGTAGCTCTCTCTTACCAGATCTTAATGTTGCTTAGCCTGAAGATGTTACCATGACGCATTTTTACTCTCAAGTACATTTTTAAATAATTGTACTTCATAATAGTGTTTTTACTTTGGAAAAATGTACTTCACTACATTAAGCAAGCATATAATATTTTTTCCTTCACTACATTTAATGAATAAATCTAGTTTTTTACCTTTAAATACTTCAGAGATCAGAGGTAAAAGTAGTAGATTTGAGCTTGTACTTTAGTATTTTTATTTTTAAAAGTTGGAATGTACTAGATTTTTAATGTACTTAAATTCTGTATTAAATGTACAAAACATACATTTATGAAATGTAGTGTAGTAAAAGTATGAAATATGATTTATAATGTAGTGAAGTATTTTTTTGCAAAGTAAAAACTTTATCCAACCATGAACATTTTATAATTTACTCACCTCAGCATTATGACAAACACATGATTTTTTTTATATGAATCCAGACATCTACTTTTGTGTTCCACAAAAAAAAGCATTGAAACAATAAGAAACGTATGTAAGAGCAGTAGTTACCTTTGCATGTCAGTTTCAGAGCAGTCCACCTCTTGCCTTCACATATAGCTGTATTAGAAGCTTCGGAATCGACTGGTTTATATCCAGATTTACATTCAAATGTTACACTGGTTCCTTCATGGTATTTCTGATTTAAGTCAGATGCTTTGGATATGGTGACATGCCCTTCAAACACAGGTGGTTCACAGTACCCTACATTGTGGAAATAAAAACAAATATATATATACAATGGTCTGATACAAGACTTACACTGGGTTCACACCAAACGCGAATTAAGCGTTTTGCACGAGTAAATTACATACAAAGTCAATGCAAAGACGCGTATAGACGGCAGGCGGTGCGAATCAGGCGGCACGTCAATCTTGTCTTCCGCGAAGGTTGAAAATATTTGTCAGATCGAGGCACTCACGCGAAAATAACTAAATTTTCCCACGAGTAATAACGAGCGTGGTCGTTCGCGTTTGGTGTGAACAGAGCATTAAAGGGAGAGCTTACCCAAAAATAAAAATGTTGTCATCATTTACTCATGCTCGAGTTTTTCTAAATCTGTATAAATTTCGTTCTTTGGTTGAACACAGAGAAAGATTGCTTGTAACCAAACAGTTCTTGGTCACCATTGACTACCATAGTAAGAAAAATTACAATGGTAGTCAATGTGCCCCGTTTGCTTTCCTTCATTCTTCAAAATATCTTCTTTTGTGTTCAACAGAACAAACATTTTTCATACTATGGATTAAATAAAGACAGAATTTCTTATTTTTGGGTGAACTGTTTCTTTAAGAAACAGTTTTCATGTTTAGACGATCGATTCTTTTACTCCCAAAGGGCAATATTAGAAAGAGGAGTGTGTGTGTGGTTGTCCACTGTCCATATTGTAGTCTTACCAATGCACCGCGGTGGTTCAGGACTCCATCCATTTGCTGTACACCGAATAGAATATTCTCCAATCATGTCATAGCCATTTGAACACTTGTAATCTATAAAGTTATTCAGAGTGTATGGAGGTGCTTTTCCACCCGCTCGATACCCATTTGGGACGTTCGGCGCTAGACATGATACAACTAGACAAAAAAAAAATCAAAGAAACATTTTTCACCACATCAAAGCTGTAATTCATATGAACTATTCTCACATTCATACATTTAAGAAGTTACATTATTGTGGCATATACCCCAAACAGAAAAACAAGTCTAGTGATCTCTGTTCCATTCAATCTGGTGTGCTCTGTCCGACTGCTTGTAAGCATTCAACAATAACTTACCAATACATTTTGGTGGCTCTGGCTGAAAAGCTCCATCATCAGAACATCTTAATACTGCACTTCCAATCAGGTAAAACCCAGAGTTACATCTGTAGGACACCCCATCTTCATATTCATATTGTCTATCTGTATCTTCCTGCCCATCAAACCGCCCATTGTCTATTACGCGAGGTGACGGACATGTCACCGCTAAAGAGAAAGAAAAAGAACGATATGATTATAGATAGAATAAACAGTTTTGTGCTCTTCATTATTAAATCACATTCAAATGTCTGAAATAGCAAACCTTCACACTCAGGAGCTCTACCATCCCAGCCTTCAGCTCGACACGTTCTTTGATTTGTCCCAAAACTCATACTCATATATCTGAAAAAATGACCCTTTGACTATCAAATATTACACAGCACACAATCTAAATTCTATATGGTTTTATATTAAAACACACTGCACCTCATGTTTCACTTACCCTTTGTCACAAACTCCTGTAACCGAGTCACCAAACAAAATACCGTTAGGTATTATATATCTCCCATTAGGGAACTCTGGAAGACTTCCACAAGATTTTCCTACAATGGATAAAAGTTATTAACCAGTGATCTAGATTTGTTTGCATAACCCTTACGAACAAACTAAAGAAAACATAAAAAAGAAACAGAGCAGTGATAAATATGTATTTACTTGTGCAGCTGAGAGCAAGTTCTGTCCATTTGTTTCCATTACAGGTAACCAATTTAGAAGTTCCTGTGACAACTGGTACGTATCCACGTATACACATAAACGTTACTTGGGATCCATCCGGGAAATCATTTGTTGAGATGTCTTTGTCTGATAAGACCACATTCCCTTCAAAATGAGGTTTTGAACATTGTGCTATGAAAACAAATGATAGAGAAGGTGGTTAGAAACCTAGAGGACCACAGTTCAAAGTTTAGCTCCAGCTCTGCAACCAATCCTTAATATCTTTATTTACTAGTATAGGATAGAACTTAATTTGAAATTATCCTCATGTAAAGCGACTAAGTCTTTTTTTCAAAATGCTGAGGCATGCATAGAAAAGAAATAGTGATTTTAGAAAGAATATAGCTATATCACGGATTTCACATGGCAGCAGTTGTTCAGCACAATTGGAAATGTTCACATTCACATTTCCATTAACAAGTTTAATTTAATGGTACTGAAAACCAAATATTGTAAACTGGGTTAACAAGACTAAAACAAAGGAAACTGTTTTGTGTAAACATGCAAAAACCAAATAAGCACTGTTAAGGTGAGCGCAGAGGACACAACACGACTGCTTTAAAGACTAAAAAGATAACATAACACTTCCTTTTATAGAGTTAAATACATTACTAATACAGAACGATTTTTATTAACATGAGGGGATTGGGGTCAAAAACACCTGCTGGTGAAGGTCTTAAAGCAGCTAAAATGCCTGACTAGAAGTCATGCGTGTTCATGACATGTTTTAAGATTAAGGGCAACTGTGACCCTGAATAGGATCATGATGTGTCTTAATCTTATTCAGCAGTGTACGCACAAAGTCCAAAAATGTCATGGTATATGGAGTTATACTGCGGACTATATTAAAAAGGAATTGCAAACTGCATTTGCAAATGCGTTTTCTATTTGTTCGTGTCAAAATTGTGACATAATTCAAACGCAATTGCAAACCGTTTGCATTTGCATTTACACGAACGTACAATGTCTGCCAAATTTCAAAAGGAAAAGCAAAGTCTATTTGCAAATGAATTACCCGTGTCTTACGAGATACGACCCTGCCAAATTTAAATCGCAATAGCAATTCCCCATATGCCATTTCACTTCCTCTGGTGTCGCGTATTAAGCCTGCCAAAACTCAAATGAAATCGCAAATCCCTTTGCATTTGCGTTTCCTCCGACTTGTACAGAAACCTGTCAATCAATGGCGGGGTGGGCTTATTCAATGGGGCGTGTTTGTATCGGGAAGTGACATCCTTCACCGTCGACTGGAACTTAAGTAGATACATACATGTGATACAGCTAAACACATGAGGAGTGAAGTTACAACAGTGCAGTTTTCAGGTTTTTTGTTTGGAAATAACTCGCGCTGGAACTCTGGGCTCAGAGCGGCATCACGTAGCATGTGAAACTTCGGTGCAGGATGGATAATCATCACCTTCTGCAACATTCCTCTACACATGTTTGTTTATGATATTCGTTTTCACAGTACTCCGAAGTCAAAGCGAGGACATGACATTTATTGACAACACTGTGACCGTATTTTGCATCATGATTAATACGTGTTGTAAACCATAACAAAACATGTTCACTTTGTATGAATAAACAGCATCCTGCATATCATTGTTGTTCATTATGCATACAGTATAACAAGTTAATAATAAATTACAAAAGTACGTGAATTCTACATCTCTTTATTTGTGTATCATAACATAGTGAGACAAAGACAAACTTGTGCTCCAGTGTTTTAGTGAGTTTGCTGGACACAGAAGTAGCTGTCATCTACAAATTACTGGATGGAGTTGTTGCTGTATTTAAAATTTAATTTCCGAACAGCCTTTTCAACAACATGTGCAGTAAATGAGCCCATCAGCTGATGCACCAACCTGAGAAATTAATGTAATTATGATGAATCCACACGGCTTCAATATGACTTTTATTGGTAGCTCATTGAGATCACCAGACCACTGTTTGTGTTCATCTGTTTATCGAGCCCGTTGAACTTCTTTAAATTATACTTGTTAAATACCGCAATTGTGATTCTTTGTAAAGATTTTCTCTATATGAAACTTTGCATCTGATCCTCATTTGTTCCATTAATGTTATTTTGGCTTTTAGCTGTAGCTGAAACCCTTTTAGCCACAACCAGTGTCACCTTAGAGATGGACTGACTGACACCACTGCGACGGTGAATGACGTCACTTCCCGATACAAACACGCCCCATTGAATAAGCCCACCCCCGCCATTGATTGACAGGTTTCTGTACAAGTCAGAGGAAACGCAAATGCAAAGGGTTTGCGATTTCATTTGAGTTTTGGCAGGCTTAATACGCGACACCAGAGGAAGTGAAATGGCATATGGGGAATTGCTATTGCGATTTAAATTTGGCAGGGTCGTATCTCGTAAGACACGGGTAATTCATTTGCAAATAGACTTTGCTTTTCCTTTTGAAATTTGGCAGACATTGTACGTTCGCGTAAATGCAAATGAAAACGGTTTGCATTTGCGTTTGAATTATGTCACAATTTTGACACGAACAAATAGAAAACGCATTTGCAAATGCAGTTTGCAATTCCTTTTTAATATAGTCCGCAATATAACTCCATAATGGTATGTGAATTAGATCAAATTCAAACAGACACTCACCTCTGACATAGACACGCTTCATAAGACACAGGAAAAGCGCAACAGTGAGCACCTTATATCCCATCGTATGTGAATATTCAGCTCCAAACAACGCCAATGGGTTTTTTTTTGCTGTTAGTAAATAAAACAAGAACACAGTGTAAGCAAATGCCCTTTTAAAGTAAAGTAACAAAGAATAACCAAACGTCAACACTCGCTATGACAAAGCAGCCTGTTAGCCTTTTAGCGGCTAAATTAGCACAATAATCCATACCCGGGTTTTAAATGATCTAGAGCTCACAATATTTAAAACCATAAACATCGACATACTCTTTCAAATAAATTTAGCGCACTGTCAAAGTTTTATTGTATTAACTGTTACCTTATACGACAAGGTGTGTGCTTAGCTAGCGACTAACGTTAAGCTAAAAGGTGGTTACGCACTCGCAAATAGCAAGGCAGGGCGTGGAGTCCAGCGTTTCCTCTTTACTTTTCCACAAGAATCATTTGGTATGAATAATTAAATTAAGGTTAACAAACCAAATTCTGATAAAACAGCTAATATAAGTTACACACTAGATCACAGCTGACATTTACATTTTAACTCCACTCGTTTCCTATATACACAAGATATTGTCGATTACGCTACATGCTAAGCGCACAGTCTTACCTCTTGGGAAGAGATTTCTCAATACAAGTGTACGAACATAAAAGGCTGTATAAATATTAAGTCAGAATGGGTAAGGCGATTTTCAGGGGAGATAACACTTCCGACAATACAACCCACTGCACTTGGAATGCACGTCGTTTTCACGGGGCGGGGCTTCCGACTTATGTGGATGATGTCAAACATGAACAATAAAATCATTCATGGGTTGGTTTATTTCTTTCGCAGTTTCCTTGTCATTTTAAATCTGATTGCTTCACTGAATATTATTTTGTGACTCATACACTAAATTGGTTTATTGTAGTCTTCCTTTTAAGTAGGCGTTGAAAATGTAGATGACTTTCTGTGATCCGGAAAAAAGGGGCTGGTCCTGTTTGTCCTGTTTCTGTTGAGTAATTAAGTGTGCGGGTGTTTCGGAAACTTTGCCTTGCCGTTATATTGTGCCGAATTTTATAGGGCAGGATGTGTAAGGCAATTTGACTTAAAATATAGAACAGAATTCGTCAACCTAGAGATGCAAACGTTTTTATTCGAGGGCCATCAAGTTTTTTTGAGTCCAAGTAAAGGGTCACATACTATGTGAGGTGTAATGTACAGCTCTGAACAATAATTACCACCCGAGTAAAAAATATTCGAGACCGTACGAAACGATTCTCATTTAGTTGGTGCAATGAGTCATATCAATGTCAAGGGCATTGCTAGATAACTGCTTATGAATTTAATGTGTTGTGTGTGTTTAAACATAGGAGGAAAGCTGCCCATATAGGCGTTAAAGCAGTTGTATTATATCTAATTAATTAATTACAATAATAATATTGCAATCATATTTAAGACATTAGATTCATACAAACATGTCTTCAGGATTTTTCATACTTTCGAACCTCCCGGCACTGTTCTTGTAAACTTGCAATTTTAAGGTTAATTATTACAGTAGCCACCACACAAGTGCATTCCGGCCTTAGGTTCAGTAATTGTTTCATAAAACAATTCGTCCCATGAAGGAATGCACAATAAAACAATTAAATAATAAAAAATGTTTTAAACAAGAAAGCGTAAGCCATATAGGGTTAGCATACATAAGGTAAGGATGAGAAAACGGATCTATTTTCAACTGAAAATGAACAAAACAGCATGTGTTGATTAGCATACTGGATCATTTTCATTTAAATTGCTTTAAAAAATAAGTTAAGTTAAAGATAGCCTATATATACCTCAAAGGAATTTACAGATCATCACTTTTTATCCACAGTTTTAAACCTATTTTAAAGGAAGACTACAGTATAAGTGGGTGACTGACAATGCGTCTAGAATCATTTTACTTTCACCTGCTATTCAGAAGTGTTTTTCAAATCCATGGGGTTTATCTTCATCCAGTGGCCAGCAGTTGTAACTGCAACCGAAATTCCTTATATTTACGATTGCAGACAGCCATTAAATGCAGACAATTTTTATGTTTTTTATTTTAGAAGACTCTAACAGAAACAAAATAGTATGACACAAAGCAACATCTAAAAGCAATATAATTGTTTTAATTTTCAAGTTTCCATAAGGAGTAGGCCCTAATTTATGTCCACTAAATTGCATGCTTTGCTTGCCAAGTCATACCAGTGCTTTAGCATTGTTGTTTGGAAAGTAAATTGTTGTTAGTAACATTTAGGTTGTAAGTCAGTGTACTTAGGCTATTTGATCATTATGTGTCTGGAAGGGTATGTCAAATGTTTTGTGCAGATTAGTTCTATTGTGGAAGTTTTCACCATATTTTGTAGAGCACAAGATCCGGGTCAAGATCTGGGTCAAGATCCGGATATAACAGCAAAGGAGCCGAATAGGATATTTAAGCACTGTTTTTGTAAAGAATTTAGGTTAAGTTAATTAATTCCAATGTTAATAAAGGTTATGGAAATAATTTTTAACCTTTTTCATAACCATAATCAATAACTAATGTTCGCTCCTTCTTAAAAAAGTTACACTTTACGTTTACCAGATGCTTTTTATCCAAAGCCACTTACAAATGATCCCCATAGTCATAAAATACATATTTTAAACCACATATTTTTTACAGAGATTTACTGGATGAATTTCTACAAAACAATGTAAAGGTAGATGAACACAAAAATAAACATATTTCTTGTAGTTCATAAATAATGTGATATAAAACAGGGCAAGGTTTCTATTGAGGGAATAGAGAGTATGTACACGCATGCTATACAGAACCATGGTTCTGAGTCAGATCTCTTTGTGATGTTTGCCCTGAACCCTCCTGCATCTTGATTTTGTCCAAATGTGCACTACACATGCGACAGTGAACATAGCTGAAGAGAGAAGCCAGCGAAGACATTCATACCACAATGGCAATCCAGACCTACAAAAACAACAACCAAATTTATATGTATATTTTTTCACAGAGGGAAAACAGCATTATGCGTGAGTATGATTCATGTCGTAAAATGACATTTTTACAGCTATTATCGTATTTAATATGAACCGTTAATGTTTAATTTTACCGTGTTTAACCCCAAAAGAGTACATAACCATGAAACTGTTCTTACCATGAAAAACATTCTGTTCGATTAACACACATTGTGTCATTCTGACCTTCTGAGGGGTCAGAAGCCGTGGCAGAGCTCCAGAGATTCTCGGATGTTTGTGTGGTTGTTGAGGGTGATGTTGTGCTTCTTATACAGTCATAACTACTGACAGCTAAATGGGAAAGAGAGAAAATAATGGCAAGTCGCACCTGCCAATTTATGTAATGTATGAGTTCACAAGTTCAAGTTACACTTACTTTTGGATGTGATGAGATACATACAGCCCTGGTTTGCAGGCTGCAGATGTTGTACAGTAAACATTTCACTGTTCTGGCGGCTGAAATCATTAGAAGCCGAGCAGAAAAACTGTGTACTTTCAGTGCTGTTTGAACAGTGGAAATTCATATCAGTGGCATGATGCAGGACAATGTTGTTAGGATGTCCTACTCTGTACCAAGTGTACCGCACATCTGTTCCTCTCTCACTCCTACATCGAAACGTAACAGGTTGTCCCCAACATGTCATCTCTACAGAACTAAGAGGCCAAACGTTTGGATTTATTACAGCCTCTGAAACGAAATTGAGAAACTTTTCAGTTTATACTTTAGTCTTTCACACTTCACATAATGAGAACAAAGTCTTACCGTTTCTTACTATAACTTGGATCCTGAGCATTATATCAGCATAGATTTTATCAATCCCGACCCAGTAGGTTCCAGTGTCATCCAACTGTAAATCTCTTACACGAACAGTCAAACCTCTAGAAACTGCATCAATGATCTGAGCACGTTTTCTGTTTAGAGAAAATCCATCGGTGTCCATCAGAACCTTACATGAGCTTCGGGAGTCTCCAGCACACCAGTACTTCTTGTTAAATCGGAACTGGTTTGTTTTGTAGGTGCAGATGATAGAGAACGTGCTTCCTATTGTGCCTTGAATCATTGTTTTATCACACTGAAGCTGCACACTTACTAGACAAAAATAAAAAAGAAACAAAATGAACTCTGATAATTTATGTTAAAATGCTCTTTTTCCATCGTACATCATTTACAAAAATGTCCTAACTAATGCGAATTAAAATGAGACAGATAAGAACATTGAAACCCTTTTCACATAATAAATCCGTTAAATGAGACTTACCCTGGACTAAAAACAGTATAAACACGACCTTCATATTTTGATAAATGTTCAAGCATTGATGCGTTGCTGTGAGCATATGTTACCTTAGCAAGAATCATACAGGATATTGGGCAGCGTTGGACAAACTGTGGTTTGCATACGTGTTTTTTATGTTCCGTGCCTATGACATAAGTATACCTTTTGTTTTACTAGAAGTACTACCTTCTTTCAACTAAAATAGTCAGGTTTTGCAGGGCTTACCTTGTAACGTGCCAAAATGTAAATGATCAAAATTAGAAATAAAGAATACAGAGGCACACAATTCTTTAGGTGAGATTGGAAAATACTTTATAAATAAATATAAAAATCATGCAATAAACTTATTTCCTTCGTGCTCATGTAGCATGTTTTCCAGCTTTGAGTGGAGTTTGCTTATGAAGTTCTACATTATCATCATTTTTCTAAATGCGTTAATCGAATCCTTATGAAGCCATAATAGATAATAACATAATAAATAATAAACATAATAGAATTGTTTCAAAGTATCGACCTTCAAACTACAGAACTTGAAAAAAATGTGACACTGCACTTTTACTTTTACCCACTAGGTGGAGTCCCGCGAAAGACTTTCATACGCCAACGTAACACACTGGTAGGGGTGACCGTTTCAGATTGGTCTTCTAACTTAAATGCTCACATAATTAACTATCAGGTCTTAAATGTTATTATTTATTTATAATAAATATGGGAAAATGTTTATGATGACATATGTAACACTGCTCCAAAATATTTCTTGCAAGTGTCTGCTACCTATAAGGGCATCTCTGGTCTGACTACATTTTATCATGCTTTAAATTCTAGTTCTTCCTCAATGTTGTGAATGTCATCAAACTGGCTTGGCAGCCGTCAGCAATAACAGACTCCCTTGCCATTTTTTGTCACATACAAACACCCACCCACAAAAGCTTCCTGTGTGGGGCATAAGGGCTCCAGGACCTTCTACTTCAAAGTACTAGAGACAGAAAAAAAACAAGAAATACGGCGAGTCAAGGCCGCATTGAGAGAAAGAATGACAAGCAACAACAAGACTCAAAGAGAAAGAAACCAAAGCGAGAGATCGAGGGAGGAGAGGGCCACAGTGATATTTTACATTTGACCACAGAACCTGTCAACTGTTGCTGTCACTGCTTCCGTGACGACAGATCGCAGTTCCTCAACTCAAGAGCACAGTGACAAGCGAGACAAACTGAAACATGGGCACTTTTCAGAAGCCAACTGATCACCTCTATACTCTGACATGACAGAAGACATTTCTTTGTCACAAATCATGCCATGGACCCCCAGGCTCAGATTCTGAGGGGCTTGTTGGCCCAAATCACCAGTAAGGAAGCAGAAGACGAAGGGGCAGAGGACGGCTTTGCTGGAGAGTTTTTGGTAAGTTTGTCTTGACTAATTCGTTTTTCTTTCAAAAGGCACTGCAGGGTTCCATTACAAAAAAAGCATGTGATTCATTTCAGTAGACAAATACTGAAGAGGTGGAAAATGTACTCTGTACGTTTGCGTTAAAATAACTGCAAGCCATTATACTTCATATGTAGTGGTTGGAAATTTGTCAGTGTGGAAATTTGTGGTAAAAGATGTGATGTGCACAGCATGTTACACAAACAGAGCGAAATTTGTACTCCACAATATGTCTGACCATTGCGTTGCTGCACTGGCTTAAATGGGCTTGTGTGGACTTCCTCTTCCACAAAGCCTCACTTCAAGCTTATTCTTTTTTTAGTATACTAATCTATCAATAGTATTAATGAGACATTTTACAAAGTGTGACTTCTAAGGCCAAAAACCAGTCATGTAATCCTGCTTCGATCCGTCTCCACAAGAACATTTATGTGCTACAAGTCAACCATCATTCCATGGGAACAGTTCTGGTGTCAGAAAGGAAGTTGCTTGTGATTGGCTGATCCATTCCATCAAACGTAAAAATGCAGTATAGTTACAGATTTTGATAGTTTTTACATACACCTTACAATTTCATTTAGAGCATTTTAACATAATGCATGGTCATTTATCATGTGATACATAATGTGGGGAATAGTTCACTCAAAAATAAAAATTATTTAATCATTTACGCACCCTAGTCATTCCAAACACATGTGACTGTCTTTATTCTGCAGAACATAAAAGACATTTTTAAGAATGTTGGTAACCAAACAACATTGTACCCCATTGACTTCTATTGTACAGGCACAAAGCGCATGAGACATTTCTCAAAATATCTTCCTTTGTGTGCTATGGAAAAAAAGAGTCATATACAGGTTTTAAATGACACAAGGGTGAATCAGTGATGACAGATTTTTTATTTCTGGGTGAACTATCCCTTTTAATACTTTAAATATGTGCATATAGCGTACAGTATACTTCGATTTGTAAGCAGCATGCAGTGCATTGACTGTGGGGGTCTGAGGCTGAGACCCCTCCTCTACTCGTGTCTGAGTGAAAGTACATTGATTTAGGTATGTGCTTTATTGTCTCTGTCAAACTGGACTGCTGGCACACAAGTCTGCGGTGTGAACCACAACCAATGTCTGCCAAGAGTAGTTCGAGTCACTTGCTAATGGAGTCCTAATACTAGCTCTGAGCAGGAAGAGAAACTGTACTGTATATTTGGCAGGGCAAAAAAATATGAGCAGAACTAGCCATTCTCGATCCTGGCCACAGCGAATGCTGATACCAGACACATGTGTAGATAAATGTTAGAAAGTCCAATCTTACTGTGCAAGAATAGAAAAACTCTTAATTAAAACATGAGGATTTCACACCCAGTGATGGCTTGTTCCTCATGTGCAGCCCCGAGTATTTCAGCTCAGACATCCCATGATAATTACTCAGCTCGCTACATTTGCTCTGCGTTTGCTGGACTCATAGTAAAAATGTTTCTTGTAATGTGAAGAAAGATGTGGTTAGAAAGTCTTAGGGTGAAGGTGCATGCAGATCAGAGACAAAGGAGAGAAACGGCTCATCGCACAAGCAAATCTAGTCAAATGTGTCGTTTTGGCGATTTTTATCAACAAGCCAAAGAAATTCATGCTGATAGTTTTAGCTTGCTAGCTAGATGTTGAATGGAAGGGTTTGGAACACAAAGTTTTAAGGTTAAGATTTTGTTTTTATAAAAACAGAATTAAAGGGATAGTTCACCTATAAAATGAAAATTCGGTCATCTCACCCTCTTGTCATTTCAAACCGGGATGACTTTCTTTCTTCCACAGAACACAAAAGAAGATATTTTGAAGAACATTGCTACCCAAACAACGGCGGTACCCATTGACCTTTATTGAATGGACACAAAACCAATGCGAGTGAATGGGTACTGCCGTGTTCGGTTACCAACGTTCTTCAAAATAACTTTTGTGTGTTCTGCAGAAGTGAGTATTTTGTGTTCTGAGTAAATGATGAAAGAATGTTCATTTTTCATTTCTTAATTATTAACATTTAAGCCCACAATTTACAGTACAACCTTTTCTCAACTTTATGTGGTTTAAGCAACCATCACATCAGTACAAGAATGAAAACAAGATACATAAATATAAAAGTAAAACAAAATTTTATGTAATATGGTCAAAACAGAAACTAAAGAGGCAGTCTACAAAGTATCGTGCAGAGAGGACTTACCTGACTATAGCGGCAGACAAACAAGATAATGTGAAGAAAAACAGATACAAAGACATTGTACCATGTGAGTATGACATTTGACTGTACTGTACTATACTATTTTGACATCTCAAAATCCAAAACCGATTGTGATTTAGTTGGTTTACAATGTGAAGGACTAACACAATATTAACACAATTTAATGATGTGTGCTGTGTGAAATAATAGTTTATCAAAAGAAAACGTATTTAAAGTAACAAGTCTGTGTATGATGACTGCTATATTTTTATATATATTATTATTTTTATGCACAGTTGATCATAGCAGAGTAAAGCTCTCCATACAAACATCCAAACATGACTCAGACTACATCAATGCTAGTTTTATTAAGGTAAGTTCTGTTTTTATTTTTATTATAAGCCTGCCAACATCCTATATAACAATCACAAACAGTCAAAGGTTTGCACACATTTAAATAATTTATCTTTCTTAAGGTTCTCACAAACCTCAGGAGTGACATAATGTCAGTGAAAGACTGACAGCATGACAAGACACATGAAAACTGTGATAAAAACTTTCCCTAAATACACAACAAATATTACTGTTGTATTGCTTACAAGTGAATATGAACTTGTTTTCTTTGCAGTATTTTGAGATAAAATACAGAGCATATTTTCTGTTATTTTCTGTTATTTTGACCTGTTTCTCCAGTTTTCATTGTCTGCAAATAAATGCAAATAGAAACAATATTGTTATTTGAAATTTGGGAGAAATATTGTTAGTGGTTCACAGAATGAAACAAAAATAAACGTTTTACCTAAACACATAAATTCAGAAAACTGAACATAATTTTGAAATGACAATTTAAATGTTTTTTTTTTTCCGTGAAAGTATGGTTTATTCAAATATATTCATGTTTATGCTATTGCTTTTTGAAGGGGGTCATGGGCCCGAGGGCATATATTGCCACACAGGGTCCACTTCCAAATACAGTGCTTGACTTCTGGAGAATGCTGTGGGAATACAATGTGCAGGTGAGCGTTTGTCTACTAGTACATGCATGACCATTTCACACAAATTCCACTTCCTGTTTTGTGAAATCTCACATGGGGTCAGCCGTGCATGTTACTTAAAACCTCAAAACAGTTCAAATCTGTAATGCCTCAATAATAACTCTCTCTGCAGGTGGTGGTGATGGCTTGCCGAGAGTTTGAAATGGGACGGGTAAGTTAGTGCAAACACTTTGTTACAGGAAAATTGTGAAAGTCACAGTTTCTAAAAAGAAAACGTTTCTTTTAATAACCACATCCTTTTTGCATGAAGGGGGTGAAGCAATTTATCAAGCACAAAGTTCTTCTACCGTCTTTTTATCTCGAGCTCACAAGCTTTCACAGCCTGCTAGTTACAATGTTGTGTTGCACTGTTGTTTCTGCATATCTTTTTTTATAGCACAAATGCATCTAAAGGGAGTGGTTGAAGATGAATGCTGCATTTCCTTTTTCTTTCAGAAAAAATGTGAGCGTTACTGGCCGGAGTCAAAGGAAGATGTGTTTGCATGTGAGCCCTTTACCATACACTATGTAAGAGACACTTCCTCCCCAACTCACACCACACTTCCTGTCCTTATGCTTTCACTTGGTGTTAGTTGGCTGTTCACAATCTAAAAAAATACAAACACTATGATCCAAATAAATAAATCTTTCAGAAAAGCGTTTTTTAACAAAATGTCACAATAATGCAATTCGTTGGTCTTTATGAATTAACATAATGTTTAAATTAAAATTATGCAATTTTACTGTTTAAATTGAACAGGAGGCCTAGTTCAGATGTGCATCTACTGACTAAAATGATCCAAAATATACTCATGTGTTGAGCATCCCAGTCATGCACACATTTGATCTTTTCTAGGAGTCTGAGGAGAATAAGGGAGAATATATCACAAGGACGCTTAAAGTGACATGTAAAAAAGTAAGTAAACCTTGGAAGTTCAAGGTTAAAAGTTCATTTTGTTGTTATTCAGCAAATGCAGATATTTATAAAAATAGATTCTTTCACCAATACATACAATAAGTGCAGAGATGTATAACCCTGGTTATTTTTCAGGAGTCTCGCTCAATGAAGCAGCTTCACTACGTGAACTGGCCGGATCACGGAGTACCCGACTCCATCCCCGCAATACTGCAGCTGCTGCAGGACATGCGCATTTACCAAGATCACGAGGACGTGCCAATCTGCATTCATTGCAGGTGAATTCCTTAATCTGATATCATATGAATAATGTCTGTAATGAAAGCAGAGATCAAACATTGTTATTGTGATCTTAAATGTGGTCTTTAATAAAGTGGATGTCCTTTCTGTTGAAACAGCTTCTCACCATAGTGCTTTCTGTTAAAGAGAAACCAGCTTTATTCTCAGACCCCATGCTATACCACCATTTTGTCACAGGAAATGCGTAGGTGGTTGACCAAACAACAGTCAAACCTAAATACTCGTCGTCTGTCAGCGTAGTATTAAAATGACAGCTAATGCGTCTGTAGCCACTGTGTGTGTTTACAGATACTTTAATGACTAATGAAGAAGATTTGAGTCAAGAAAAAGGGGCAAATGCTGATACTCTCTATTAAATTTTGCATCGGCCATTTGCCGTGATTTTGATTTGATTATAATGTTTAGAATACAATTATATGGAAATCTCTTAACCAATCAACCATGCACTTAACCAAGCTTCAGACCATCCGTAAGAAAATTTTCTTTACGATTTAAGAAGGTCAAATGGACATACAAGCTCGGGTACTGCAGAAAATGTTATTAGGCTTTTTTAAACTATCAGAAAAAAGTAATGTATTACAACCTTTTGATATTGTTTTTGATCTGTCTGTTCCTTTGAGTGTGCAGACACATAGAGAAAGAGTGCAGTGTTGTTTATCTGATTTTAAACCTTGTAGTAATCTGAGGTACTTTAGCGATAAAACTTTGTCTTATCTTCTTGGGACTCTTTGGGGATTTGCAGCGCAGGCTGTGGAAGAACAGGTGCATTGTGTGTCATTGACTACATCTGGAATCTACTGAAGAGACAGGTACAAACTCAAACATCCTTCTGAAAGTGCTCTTTAACAGACAGTGTGGTGATCTTATTTGCTTTTGTTTAGATGGTTCCAGAGAATTTGAGCATCTTTGACCTGGTAAAAGACATGCGTACACAGCGGCCTTCTGTGGTTCAAACCAAGGTATACATTTAGTCATGCCATTATCAATATATTATTATGTTCACAGGTTAAAATGCAGACATTAACTTCTTTGCAGTGTTTCCCTTATTTGACTTCTCTTTCTCTCCTAGGAGCAATATGAGCTTGTTTACAAAACCATCAAACTGCTGTTTGATAGATATTTGTACATAATGGATGAATCAAACAGAGAGGTTAGATGTGGCTTCATTATTACTCAACACACATATTTAATTACACAGGTTATGGAATTAGCCTCGGTATTTTCCACTAATTTATGACACATTGAAGCCGTAAGCAGAACATTGGTCACACTCTTGCTCTTGGGTTTATTGAATCATTTAATAACATTTTACGTCAATCAGGTTTCAGCTTCCTCCTCACCTGTTCACACAACTAGTGAAAGTGAACTGTCAGATTTCAGTGAACCAGAGTCAGAGACTGGACAAGACTTCAGAGGATTGATTCAGACTAAGCACAGGTAGCAAGAGAACAACTTTTTTCATGCTAGTCACTCATGACCAAAAAATGTAACGTTTTAAAACATTTTTTTATCCTTTCGGAATGGTACAAAACTATGTGACTTTTGTGGCACGTATTATGTGAACACACACGCGTGCGCGCACAGACGTCACATTTGTCATATTTGTACTCAATATGAAAAAAATATGAAAGAAGTGTTATGATTGTTATACATCCGTTTTTTTGTTTTATACAATTTTAAATCACATAATTGGAAACAAAATGTTTTGCATTGTTCTAAAAAAGGTTAGACTGTCATCATAGTGCAAAAGTTCAAATAAAAAAATATTACACACATTGCATTTTACATTGATTTCACTGAAAAATAAAAAAGCGCGATTTTGTGGGTTGGGTCATTTTTAACTTGTGAGAAGAATGAATGTGACTTCAAAATATGAAGCACCTTTGGTTCAACACTTCCTCCATAATCTATTGGTCAGACAAACAAATAGCCCTGCCCAAACTCACAACTGGTTACGTTTACAATACCATATGGTGTCACCGTATTTATTTTTACATTTTCTAGTGTTTCAGAAATCGCGGCGCCTAACTACACGTAGTTAAAAAGTACAACAGCATCATAAAACGATACGATGTACAACAACAATCTTACTTTAGTTTACAATTGCTTTAATGTCTTATTGTGTCTTGTGATCATGATGCCTCATAACAAAAGCCATTTTTTGCTGTTGTTTTTGCCGTTCTGATAGGAGTTATGAGATTAACATTTCAAAGAATGACTGCAATCATGTTACACACAACATCAACTGTTTGCCACAGTTTCATTCACCATCATTCTGCCAAGGTGGTGCTTTCTTCAATCAAACTCCTTTACACATGCCAAATTCAATGAGTGAATGGACAAAGCCGCTCACAACACAAACTCCTCAAATAGACGTTACAACCTGTGGATCTCAAGGAACGGAGCCATCCACCAGTTTTAAAACTCATTTGGAAGCTGCATGTTTAAATTACCCGGCCAGCCAAGTACAAGAACTGAAACCAAGTCCTAAAATGGCCGAGGGGGTAAAGAACCAAGATTTACGTCTTGTTGTAAAAGACCTCAACCCTGTGAGACCCGGCAGCCACTGCGTCACTGTTGAAGATCCTTATTTTGATCCTGGATCTCCACCAACTGGAGACAGTCCCAATGTTACACCTGAAATCTGGATTGAGGACACTTGTTTAGAGCTACGTGAACACCTGCCGAAATATGACTACAATGACAAAGGTATGGAAACTGAAAAAGTGAATAAAACACGTGAACACAGTGTCGCCAGTGCCATGCTCTATCGGCTACACAAACACTGATTTTTTATGTATTTAGGTGCAAGTACACCAACATCTGATGAAGACACACCTCCTCCTTTACCAGAGAGAACTCTGGAGTCGTTTATATTGGCGGAAGAAATTAATGGTGTGTTCAAATGTCCAAAATGACGAAAGATTTTCCCGTTGGCTGCACATATTGTACATATTACCAGTCATTATAAAAACATTAATGGAGCAATTGACCAGTCAGAATCAAGTATTTCAGAGAACCATGTAATATTTTAGAAGATATGACTAACACTAACACCATCTTCTGTTTCAAGATATCAGTAAAGCCAGCGATCTGTTGACATTGAATATCCCAACCAGCTCAGACTCAGATTTGATCAAAAGTGGTAAGTATTTTACAGCCCTGACAATCACAGAAGGATACAGATGTGTGCAGTATACTTGTAAAAATTCCTGTTTCTTTTTTGCACAAAGGCAGCCCTCCCTCGCCTGTACCCCCGCTGCCTGAGAGAACTCCAGAGTCCTTTGAAATGGCCATGGATGAGGGTATGGCTTTGCTAGACGATTCATTGTCAAAACTCAGTTGTTTGTTCTTTATTTAATTTTGTCGTCTCGTCAAACAGATTTGGTACAAAATGTGATGCAGGAAAAGCCGCAAGATGTTGTATTGAGAGTTGGGAAATCTTCAGAATGGTCCGGAAAAGCAAATGAATTTCAGACAGACATCAGTCGAACATGGTCTAGGAGCAAGGTGATATTCATGTGACTTCTTAAAGCTTTATCTCTATCGCCATCTCTGTTAGAAACGCAGAATTGCAGGTTACTTCATGTTCGTGTACAATGCATATGATTCAACCAGAACGGATGGCAGCTTGAATATCAATTCCATTTATGTCTATCTAATAATTTTGGCATATTACTAGAACAAACGAAAAATCTGTTGCAAACATTATGCATTTATGAATTAACCCTTATGAAATTAACCTACAAAAAGACCAAAAATTCAGATTAACCACAAATTAACCACAGTTTTGCTACAGTCACCGTAGTTTAACCATGGCATTTGAGTTTTGTTATAATTGAACAATTTATTTCATACTTAATTTATATTCATATTTTTTACATTAATATTTTATTGTATGTTAATTGTAATAAATGAAATTAGAACCATTCGACAGCTATAGATTATTTGTGGAGGTCTACCGTAAATTAAGTTTGGGCCACACGACGTAGGTTGTTGCCGCTCAAACATGGCAACTAAGCATTTTAGAAACAGCACAATGGGAACAAAATGAAAAGTAACAGTCCTCTTTTTCTTTTTTTAGAGCTTAAAACTTAGAATGTCACTTCCTGGTAAGTCTAATATATAAGAGCAGCAGGTTACTTATTCTAGTTACCCAAGAACTGTTCTCATGAAACCTTTTTATTTACAGCACCACCATCTACTCTTTTCAGTCCTGTTCCAATCACAAGTCGCAGCCCTCCTCTACTGTACTCACATTCATCCGGTAAGATTCACAGTTCAAGTGTTTCAATGAGCTCTCTTTGCAATCAATTTAAGTGGTTCATTTTTAATGTTTACTTATTTATTTTTAAAGCAACTCATATGTACAACCTCCCTGCTAGTGTTTTACTCTAGACCGTGCAGAGGTTACAACTGCAAAGAACACACATGAGGAAGTTGGCAATTCCAGCAATTTCCATCTGGTTTAATAATTTATAGTAAAACTCCACTTCTCATTTTTTGACTTCAGAATCCGCATCGCTTCACACCCAGACACCACGTGATCAGGTCACTGCTACTTTTAACTTAGTTTCAGATAAAGGTAAGATTGCATTTTAACAAAAACAAAAATGAATCTAGCCTTGCATTGAACTCAATATGCACCTGCTCTTTTCTTTTTATAAAGAATGCGAAAAAACTCCTCCACTTCCTGAAAGAACGGCAGAATCTTTCATTTTTCCCACGGAGAAAGGTGCAGTATGACCTCATCCATTACAAGGAATATGCAATCAGTTCACAGTTTACATAAGAGCTGCGTGTCTTCATTTTTTATAAATGGCAAAGTTAAGAAAGTTTCCGTTTTCTTTAAAGGGCCTGTAAATAGCGCCCCCTGTCTGTCAAAAGAGACCGAGGAGCAGAGACTGAGAGTGGGGACATCATCTGAATGGTCAGGCAGCTCTCAGCCCAGATTATTACAGGATTACTCTTGGAGTCGAAGCAAGGTTATTTCTCACGGACCTTAATATTATGAGAAATTATATAAATAAATGAACAAAAATAAACGGACGATTCTTTAATTTAGAGGTACTTTTATGTCCCCTATAATGATTTGAAAGGATGATTACATACTTCAAAATTAATGTAGTTTTAAAGAACAGACTGTAATATTCAAATTTCTTTAATTTGGTATTGTATGGTATATACATTGGTATATACATCAGACAGTCCTGACAGTCGTTTCAACTTTGGCAGCTAATATGTATATCATTTTCCAACAGAGTGTCAGAACTAAAAGTTCAAACCAAGGTAGGCTAATGTTTCCATTGTGTACTCTCTTGTACCTCCTGTATGTACTACATGTCATTACAATATATCATGGACTGGTAAAAACAGCAATATCATAACATCCTTAAGCAAGTAAACTTGACCTTCAATGCAGCGTAGTGTTTGTGAGATAAACAGGCTGCTCTATTATTAGATCTGTGTGCACAGCTGTGTTTGTTTCTACAGAGCCTTTATCTGTGGCTCCACTGACTCCACGAGTCCCTGTAACCATGGCAACTGAAAGGCAAGGTGAGTGACAGCTTAGATCTCTTGACACTGATTGATCTCGGTTCGTAAAACGGCATTACCAAGATTACCTCTTTGTAATTGAGCGTTTCCTGCGCCCAATGCAGTGGAGCTCCAGGTGGCACACAGTGGCAAGAAAGCTGCAGCCGGACCTGCAGATAACCCGTCGGACAGAGGAGAAGAGAAAACTTCACTGGTCAGCAAGGCCAGGACCAAGGTTCAACTCTGAAGTCTCCAATGACATAATAAACGTCACAATATTGTGTCCTGTTTAGTTGACATCTAATAAAAAAATATATAACGAATGCACTGTCAGTTTGGATAGACTGACTGTCAAATACATGAATGTTAAACAAATACTTCTCTTGTATTTCTATTTTCTTACAGAGCATTAAGTTTTTAAAAGGAAGACAGAAGGGTATGTATATGATTCATTTTATGTTGATGTAGCTAATTCTATTGAATTGAACTAAAGGAAAATGTATTCTGTGCTTTTAAAAAGTTAGTTATGTAAAAGTATAAGAAACTTTATGTAAAGTTATAAGATACTTAAAGACGTTTGTTCAACTCCATGCGGGGCTGCACAGACCGATCGGAGTATGACCTCATCGTACTGCAAGACTGATTTGAGAGCAATGACGTCATATGACAATTGGTCATAAATAAAGTCAAACACAACTGATGTAATTGTCCTTTGCAGCAAAAATGGCCCCGCCCACAGCCCCACCCCCAGCTCCGCCCACAGGTCCATCTCCAGCCCCGCGTCAGTCTACACTTCCACCTTATGGTGCCACAGCTGGATTCCTATTTTGTAAGCATTTTAAACTAATTTTTCATCTTTGATATTTTACACATTATTTTTGTGTAAGCGTCTTATAACCTATGTATTCATAAGTTTTAAGTATTGAATTATTTAAAGAAGAAATAATACATTTTTACTTAATAAATGTAACTCAAATTTGATTGAAGTCTTTTATCATCGAAGACATTCAAAAATGAATCTATCTTTGTTTCGGGCTATTTCCAAAATGATAAACCTTCTAACTTGGTTAACTAAAACAATTGGTTAAAAGAAATGATGAATGATTATTGTTTGGGCAAGTGTAAATATTGCCCAAATCGATTATCTGCCTGTTTTGATTTCCAAGTTAACACGGACCGTTACTAACAGTTAAAAGCTGCCAGGAAATTCATGATTTTATATTCTCACACTTCATGTTGACACCTTCAAAAATGACACTGTGAAAACTTTTTAATGTTTAATGTATCTTGTATTACACCACAGCTTTTGGATTACGTTTTGGAAAGCCGAAGGGGCCGCGGAAAATGCCGGAAACATGGGTCTAGTTGAAGAAACAGCACATTACAGTTATCAGTAACATGGCTGCCTGTCAAAGATGTATTTCAGTCTCAGAAAAAGGAGAGCTGAAAATTGAGGAACAGTACCCCAACAATTGAAAGCACACAATAAGTGGACATTTACAAAGACTATACCTATGTAAATGACTTTATCATTCTGACCTCTTGTAAAGGTATTGTGCAGGAGAATGTGCTTATATAGTAAATGTATGTGTGGCACATGCAGTTTTTTATCTATTAAAATGTGTATACATGAATAATAATGTAGCAACTCAGTAAGTGTATTAAAAAATAAACATATAAAATAATACAGAAGTAGGTAACCAGGCCATTTTATGTCACATGATGTTGGCCTTAATAACTAACTGTTGTCAAGTTTATGGTCTGTGACAGTGTTAATGATGTTTGCTCATTTACATATTTTCAATTTCGTCCCTTTAAGAACGGCTTCACCTGGGTAGACTCATAAAATTGTTTATTTAAAAAAATACAGAAAAGGTCTATGCATTCCATTGCATTTATACACAATCGAAAAGATCCACATGACAGTTCTATTAAATGCAACTTAGCTTTTACAAAACATTACTCTGACTATCATAATTGACCATCAATTTGTCCTTAAAAATTAATGAAATTAAAAACTTGAATACAAATATCAAACAGAGCAAATGGTGAATCAAAGTCACACAGAGCATGCCTTGATCCCTAAGTGGATTTTTCCTATATTACAAATAACAATTAAAAAACCTGATCAACACAAAAAGATACTAGCTGCCAAAATTCAGAAGAAATGAGAACGCTAAACATCATCATGTTAGTATACCATGAAATCCCCTTGAAAGCTATGAAAGCATAGCTGATGTTATATGACTGAGCAGAGAACAAACATGTAGCTTTAAGTTATATGGATGTGTATGACTGAATTACATAGTCAAAATCAATTTGGTTTGGCTATGTTTTGTAAGTTCAGTCATTGATTGTGAAGATAAACTGTTATTTGTAAATGCAATAAATGGGGGTGGGGGTAGTCCTGATCGTTTTATAATTATAATACAAATTCAAAAACAGTTGGGAAAAAAAGTATCTATATTGCACAATTGCTAAATCTCTTTAGGTCAGTTGGTGCCAATTTTTTCCTCCTACGTTCTTATCTTCGGTGGCCAATAAACCGTGATCTTTACTTATTGCCAGACTTATTCCATCACGATTAATGCTTTTCGGAACTGGTATAGCATCAGTTACCACAACAGTAGACAATTCAAGACTTTAAAAAGGCACTCATTTACACTGGATGCATTTGATTTCATTTTGCTCAAACCATAATCCTCATAGACTGATTGGGCTTGCTGGTGTGAAATTACATTCAGATCATTCACTAGCATTACTTGGCGCCGGAAGCAGAACTAACCCTCAGAACAATAAATGCTTGCTTAAGACTTCATTCCATTATAAAAAAAATGATACAACCACAAACATGTGCAACAAAATCACGGACACACAACTACACTTAAAAGGTGAAACTAAATTGCACTCTTCCAAGACTAATGGCTGGAATACACTACAAGACTTTTAAAATCTGAACAGATTTTTTTTTAACTAGACATCATACAATTGCAGACTTTTTGAAAGTTTCACATAGAAACGCTCTAGCTGATAAAATCTGCAGACTGGCACAGACTTTCTGCAACAAGTCCAGACTGAAAATCTGGGCAAAAGTCTTGTAGTGTATTTTAGCCTTAACTTGGATGGCATAGTCACCCTAGAATGCCTGTCAAATACATAGGAAACAATTGTTATGCAAAAGCATATTCCTTCTGTTATAAAGAATATCAAATGCTTTTTAAGGCGAAAAACAGCTTTCGTGTACACGGATAAAAATGATTAATGACAACATTTATTCATACCTTGTTAATGTATATTGAGGTCATATTTGTACTGTTTTTCAGAAACGTTTAACAATTTTTGTTCAAATTGGCCAGAGGAAAAGGATTAATCATTTGGGACTTAAAAAAAGTGACATGACAAAGACATACGAAAAAAAGACAAAAACTTAAGCAAATCAATGCGTTACCCATAAAGTATAGTTTAAAATATCTGTTCTCTAAAAGGATCCCATGTAAAATCTAAATAAGTTATAAATTAAGGGCATGTTATAAAACTCAGATTAATGCACAGGTAAGAGTTATTGTTGAGCTTTGCAAAGGTTCAACAACTCGATATAACAATGAACAAATTCATGTGCCAATTCACAATAAAGCAATAAACAAGAAGACTTCATCGAATGAAAAGGCATCACTATATTGCCCCTGAGCGCAGGTTTGGTTATATGTTTACAATCTATGTTAACGTAACCACATACCCATATTGAAATGACATATGTCTGACTTTTCCGAAATAAAAACAGGAGAACAGATCTGAAAGAGCACAATGGCGTTTAAATAAAAAAACATACAGAAAGCATGATGAATGAATTAATGACAATGATATTAAAAGACACATCATGATTATTCTGAACAAAAATAAATAATTAAAACAAACAAATGAAATGAAAAACCCTCCTGCAGAGGCCAAATCCTAAATCCTGCATACATGTGAGGTAATCGAAAGCACAGGTTCCTCATGAATAATCGCTTCTATTTATTAATTATTCAAAATAATGACGTTTTCCTTTACGCTGAGCGGAATAATAAAAACACAGAGGATGGTGAGTAAAAAAGCAAATCTCTCTCGTTGTAAATGATATCTACGCTCTCGTCTAAGCTTAAATACTTCATAGTGAGAGTAAGCCGTGGGAAAAATAAGACTATTTTTTTCTTTAAAACAAGATTGCTGTTCTCCACGAGCTGCACTCGTGACAGGCACTGTTTTGTAAAAACCAATTAGAAGATCAACGTGATACACATGACAGCCCAGGAAACGAAATGAAAAGTCTCTGGAGAGATAATTCATCTCACTTATATTATATATAAACAAATATAAAACAATACTGAGTAATCAGCAAAAATATATCTCAAATTAAATACTTTGGCTGAGAAAAACCTAAAAAGACCTTGCGGGGTCATTTCTTCACCAAAATCTAAACAAGAAAAATATACAGTCTTCATCACTTTAGGCAAAGTCCAGATATTCCTTTTTTACACTGTGGAATGTCAGTCAAGTCCGTGAGGCAAAAGAAATTCACATCCCTCATCGCAAGAAACGATTGGGAAGTCAGTTAGGGAAATCTGGACCGGCACTGGGTGTTGCTGATGCTGAGTGAGGAATCGGGAGCAGGCTCGGCGGGAACCCGCGGAAGCATTGGCTCTGGTGTTGGGGGGGAAAGGGGGCGGAGCACAGGACCGGCGCCGACCTCTGAACGGGGAGAGTGGGCGGATTTAGCCGACTGCGGAGGTCCGGGCTGCAACTCTCTGGGCGGCGTTGCGGGACGCTGGAATACCAGCTTGTCCATTTTGGCAACCCCACCTTGAGCGGAGTCCGTTTGTAGCCGAGCACACGAGGTGACTTTGGCGTCAGGGTGACCGGGGGAGGAAGATGGGGAAGGGCAGGATGTAGAGCACAGGTCCGTGGTCTTATCCTTTTTAGACTCCGCCTCCTCGGTGTGGTACTGCTTTAGGCGAATATGCCACGCGAGGCTGCACACGGCCGAGACAGTTTTGAACTGGTGTATGACATTACGGGGGATGAAGTAGATGTCGTCATCGCAGAGCTGCAAGCGAGCGTAGCGGATACCTTCCCGTCGCAACTGGTTGAGTTTGGCATCGTCCACCCACTGAACACACTGTAGAGAGAGTTCATTATGGGATTGCGGACCTATAGTAAACCTGCCTACTCTCAGATAAAGGTTCCCCAGAGACTTTGACCAGAAAATTGAATTTTGTGTTGTATAAAATAAAAAAATAGAAACTGCTATTGCAGTTTGACTCTCCCAGGCCTGAGCGCAACTTGAAAATTCCTGATATTAGGATCAATTACACATTATTGCTAAACAACTAACAGCATATTAATAAAATATTCTTTATAACTTCACAATTAATATTAAGATTTTAGGAAAAGAACTCTTACCTGCGACACAGGTGGTTCATACAGATCAAGCTGAAGCCTCTGAACGACATCATTAAAGTCCTCAGCGTGAAAACAGACCACATCTTTGGTTATTCGTGGCTGGTCACTCCTAGAGAAACAAAGAGCCATATCAAAGGTCATTTGATCTTTTGTTACACAGACGTGGCTTTCTGCGCACATATGCAGAGCAGATGGTTACACCTACTCACCATTCCCCAAAATGCACGGCTTTCAGGACACCCACAGCTGCTGTACTCTGCCAGTCGAAGCCCTGGCCAACGTGATCAGCATGGGCTCTCGTACGATCCTCGAACAGAACCTCACGTGGTTCGTTGGCTCTCGGTAAGTAATGCAAGTTCTTGATCTCATTCATAGATCTACAACCAAAAAGAAGAGCATTTTGTGAGCTCAGCTGGTACAAAAATAGCTGAATGTCTGGAGAAAGCGCAGTTTTATGAGAGCATACCTTCGCCTTTTGAATGGAGATTTGGGCATGTCAGCCGTAGGAACCATTTGCTCTCCAGGTCTCACCCACATTATGGGACCGTCATCACTCTGGGACCTGCAGTCAAGCTTTAGACTGGATAGAGTTCCCCATGGCAAAGTCATCTGCACACACAAACAAAATGAAGTCAAGCACACACACACACAAAAAGGTTAACTATTTGTGAACAAGACAAGTTATTTGGGTGATTCTCACACAATCTTGGTTTTAAGATGTCAAACATGATTTTCATAATAACACTTGTATCAACAAATTTCTGTTATATTAATTTAAAACAAGGCATGACATGTTTAAAGGCATTCATTTAAAAACTTATACTGACAGTTTAACACAATATATGAAAATATTTTTTTTTTACAAGAAAGGCCTTAAAAATTCTCATACCATTTAAAACTGTCAATCTCATAGCATGTTTTGCTAAAAACAAGCGAAGCCATGATGCCTAAGCAAGTTTTTATTAATCATAAATAAGACATTAATGAATTATATTTTAATAGAATATTAAACATGTAAAAAAAAATGTAATGTGGAAAACTACCTGTATCGGTAATGAGAAGGGGAAAAGTCGTGTACACAGCGTGACAAGAGAATATTACATTTTTAACTAGAAAATTATAAAGTAATTTGTTAACTTTAAAAGCATACAAGCAGATGCGTTTCTTCACATAAAATCAAACTTAATGTAAATATCTTTGTGTGTTTAAACAGTCTTTAAAAAACGTTATTGAGAATATCAGTCCTGGGCACTTCTTTCTTCCACTATTTTTATTATACATGAATATTCTGTCAATCATTTTTTTGTAATTTAAGAAAATCTAGTCGAACATCCAACTGTTTTTTTCTCAATATTTTAATTGTACTCTGTTTAAATAACAACATATAAAGCACTCAGACAAATCGGTTATAAGAATTTCAGCAGAAAATGCAATAAAATATATCATTATTTGTCAAAATTATGTTTTGTCAAAAGTAGAGAAGACAATTATCTTTATTATTGTTATTATTATTATTGTATGTTTTATAATTCAAATCTTTACTGCCATGATGTTTCAGTGGTTTCATGAGAATCACCCATTTAGATAATAGGCATGAACCTTAAAGCTAACAGACATGAACTATAAACCAAAAAAGTTAGAGAAAAAAGTGAAATGCAACCAAATCCTAATATCATTTACATGAAACCAAAATGTTAGAAACTCCTTTGGCAAATCATGACATGACACAGCGGCATTTGCACTGTGAAACGCTGTTGGTGCATGGCCTTTTACACTCACTCTTCTGTGAGAGAACATTTTCTAACCTTTAGAAATGGAGACTCCTCGAGCATGTCCAAGAACTCTGGGAAATAATCGCCCACCTCCTCGTCTACTGCACCGACCAGACTGATCTGCCTCATGGGACCCGCTCTGTATGTGCCAGAGCAGTAAGTCCGGCTCACCTGCAAGATTAAAACATCCTCACTTACACCTTTTACAGTGTATTAGATACACTTGAAATGTGTAAATAAGCAGACCAAAAGCCGTCATTCATTTAAAGTCAAATGAAAGGATATGAGTCGGGAGTATTTAGTAAATAAATACACAGATTTACGGTTACATTTTGTGTTGAAAGATGCCTGAAAAATGTCTGAAACAACTTTTTAAAAATTATATTGTCTTTAGAAAGTATGCTAAACTTATGCCTTTGATTAAAATGTATTTAATAATGTCAAATTGTTTAGTTTGTGAGATTACAACGATAAGTCTTACAGTTCAGATTTGAATAACACAAGCAGATTTGGCATGTATCATTAATAGGGACAGTTCACCCAAAAATGTACACATTTACTCACCCTCATGCAATTCCAGATGTTTAGGTTTTTCTCAGTTGAACACAAACAATGAATTTTATATTAAACTGCACTGCAGACATGTTATCTTGTTGTAACCATTCATTCCATCATTTAAGCAACTTCATGAACTACTACATTCATGGGTTAAATAAATGTCATCGGAAACTATGTTTGTGAGACCAAACCATTAATATTTTGAGCAGAACAGACCTGAGTGCAAAATTTAAATATCATTGAACCTTGATTGTCTCATTATGAAACATGACAACTAGTCATGAGACATGAAAGAACCAATAAGATTTAATGTTACAAACGTGCCGGCATATATAAATTTAGCACTCAAAATATTAATACTTTTCTCTCACAAACACGTTGTAGCGTTTCAGAAGACATTTATTAACCCATGAAGTCAAAAAGGATGTGTTAAATAATAGGTTTCAGGTTCAGGTTTCACAGACTTAAAGTGATAGTTTCCCTAAAAATGAAAATTCTGTCATCATTTACTCACCCTCTTGTCATTTCACACCGGTATGACTTTCTTTCTTCCGTAGAACACAAAAGAAGATATTTTGAAGAATGTTGGTAACCGAACCGTGCCGGCACCCGTTCACTTCTATTTTATGGACACTAAGTCAATGCAAGTGAAGGGGTGCCGGTTAACTACAATCTTTAAAATATGTTCTTTTGTGTTATGCAGAACAATAAAAGTCATACAGGTTTGAAATGACAAGAAGGTGTGTAAATGATGACAGAATTTTTATTAGCTAAATTGGGATATTTACATCGCATTTATAAAAAACTTAGTGATGTGCATCTCGAGACAAAGCAATTGCACCATCGTATTTTAAGATATGTCAGGGGGAGTTATTTTTAGCTCAAGACAGCTCAAACATTCATTTTAGTCCAAGACTAGCCTGAAGCCTTGTCTGTGAAACCGGCCACGTTTTTTTTAGCACATTCCTTTTTTAACACAGTCATTTTTTGTTAATTTCATGTTAAATAAAATCTTCAGTTAAAAGGAACACAAAACGTGTTCAACACAACACAACAGTTTTTAGAGTGCACTTTAATGGTGGAATAAATGGAGTATGGGCTTTTTTGAGCCTTTTTATTTAAAAGACCATATAAGATAACATGACAGCACTTTAATAATAAACGATTGCTTTGTGTTCAACTAAAGAAATTATAAGTTTAATTTTTTGGGTGAACTGTTTCTTTAAGACCGGTAATGTACTTTGAACTGTAACTTTCTGTAGCACCTGACCTGAGTAATGAATATAATTGGCAAACAGTCAAAATGGCAAATGTATTTGATAAATGTGTTGCCAATCCTCTGCAAACATGTGCTCAGTATTACAAATATTTGCCCGGTTTCACAGACAAGGCTTAAGACGAGTCCCAGACTAATATGAAAGTTTGAGCTGTCTTAACTGAAAATAAATTGATCTGACATATCTTAAAATATGTCATTGCCATTGTTTTGCCTCAAGATGCACACCAGTAATGTTTTGATCAATGGTATTTTAATAAAAGCAAATTAAATATGTAATATGTAATTAAGGCATAGTGCTGTGTTAAGATAAGCCTCGTCTGTGAAACCGGGCCATTATGTATCTTGGATTAAAGTTCAACTCAACCAACGCCTGAAGATCCCATCCAATAAAACACTGCATATACTTCAATAAAGAACACACAGAACCAGCCTACCTGGGAGTGGAAGTTAGCGATAGTGGTGGTCTCGATGTCCTTCTTGCCAAGGATCTCCATTTTGACCGGCGTGTTGGGAAAATTGAAAGCAAAGTAGTCCAAGAAATCAGGCAGATAGGCAGCTGATCCGTGCACCACAGCGAGAGCATACCGAGCTGCTCCTTTGGGATTTTCAGCAAAAGCGAGACCCAGAAACTCCTGGGCAAACCTTTCAGTGTCCCCAGGATCCAGTTTAGACAGTTCATCGACGTAAGCGTGCAGTACCAAAGCCCCTCCGTTGGGCTGTTTCTCCTCATGTATGAGTCTACTAAAACAGGAGTTGGTCTGAAGACACGAGTTGCGGATGAAGTGGTCATGATGCGTGAGGAAGGGCTTCTTGACACCTTTGGGAGTGTGGTACTCACCTAAGCCAGGGTGACATTGATTTTCGTCTTTGAGGTACTTAAGCCCAACAGGGTCTTCAGAAGTTGGAGGATCACCTGTAAGTCCCACACACACCGTCTGAACCTCTTTACTGTGCGTGCGTAACTTCTTGCCACGCTCGTCTTCACGATTACGCTTCTTCTTCTTCTTTTTCTTAAGGAGGTATTTCTCCAGCATCTGGCTTTTGCCATTTTCACTATGAGGTTCTGAAAAGATCAAAAGATTGTCAGTAATGTTTTCATTTTGGTCGGCACCTGACAGACTTAAACTACATGGAAACTGGAAAATATTCAGAGAGGCTGTGGACGTTTGCTAAATGTACAATAAAATGTAGCTAACACAATAAATTGGTTGAGACTTTTTGTCATTTGTGTACTCTTTTAAATAAAGCAGCATTAACACCAACTCTATGAGACAGTGGTTGTATAAGATTATAGTGGAGAAAAACTAAACAAAACTGAACGATTACTATATTTAAGTAGCATTTACACTGTAGTGCAAAGAATATAGTATTTTGTGTGTTAGATTACTATAATAACAACAATCATTTTGGTAGACATTACAAACATCAAGAACACCATTGCACTTCTACGAGAAATTCTCTAATATTAATATAGAAGAGTTCATATATTAATAAAAAAGTCTTACTCTTTTTACAGATACAATGCTATCAGTTTAAACATTCTCAGCTAATAATTGTGCGCGTCATAACACACATAATTGCACAGTGCTCTAATAATAAAGGAATAATGTTTACAGCAAGTAAGTACATGTAACTGTGCTCGTGTGAATGGGGGGCGTTCACGCTAGCATGCTCGGGCACGGGTTAGCAGCGGAGGCTAACGAGACTTTTCTCTGCTGACTTGAGCTGGAACTCAGCCAGGATTTAAAAACTGTGTTACGTGCAAACGGTGTCAAATTTACCTTTCTTCTTCTTGCATTCCCCCACTTTCACGTTCGCTTCGGCGTTTTCCTTCTTGGGTTTGAGTTTCGCGTCCTTATCGATGCGTTTAGGTTTGTTATTGGGGTCCTTGGCCTTCGCTACTTTGAGCGGCGTGAAAGTGAACAGCGGGGAAGGCGGCAGCACCGCGGCCACCGATGTCTTCTGCGGGACGTGCGCTGCTGGCGTCACTTTCCGCGGAGCCCAGCCGGCGGGCAATTCCTTCTTGGAGCCGTGGTGGGGGGGATTGTGGTTTTGGCGATGTTGCACAGGTGCTGGCTCTTTGCTGCTTAAGTTGCGCGCTTGACTGTTCTGATGTTGGTGCGGTGGATGTACGCGTTGTTGGGCATGTTGGTGGTTGTGTTGATGGTGATGGAGCTTTATTTTCTTCACTTCCTTCTCCGATCTCTCTCGCTTGTCGTCGGACGGCGAACATTCCCGCTTTTTCTTCTTTTTCTTGTCTTTGATAGCTTTGTCAAAGCTCTCCCTGCTCTTCTCCTCTACTTTGACGCGCAGCAAATCGACCTGTGCAGCCATTTTGCACGTAAATTTAAAAGGCTTTAAGAGGGACTTTTTGCGCATGTATACTGGGATCTGTAGTTTTACGCACTGTAGCCAATCAGCGCTCACTCGTTTGTAGTTCTCATGGTCAGAGCGCACATGCGCACAATCGCTTTGTTCGTGGGTTGTGATGTTTACGTCGGGCTTCAAGGGATGCGTGCGCGACTGCACGCACCTTGTCCAGTAGCTGACGTAATGCCGGAGCCAGCTTCAGGCGTAGGGTGGGATATTTCTGCTGCTCGGTTACCAACAGAACGAGCTAGAAATTGAGGAGGAAGCGTCGCGTAGTTTCATTGTTAATATAACAGCTTTACGGTGTGCTAAGTTTTAATTGTCGAATGCGTCAGACGTACGGCTTTTAAACGTTTAAAACGTGTCTCCAGAACGCTGGGTTTCGTTGACTTCCGTCATTTTAAAGCGCGTCAGTGGTTTAAAGTAAACAGCGCACTCATTTTTTTAATGGAGGGAAAATCTGAAAATATAGAAATCCATGGGAAAATCAAGAATGGTTTTATTATAGAGTGTGGTGTACTATGTTTTTGGCCGATTTAATAATTTGTATTTCTATAGTTTACTACAGATTTTATGGTAACGTACTATAGTGAATGTGACATTTGTGGTTACTATGGTTTTACTACAAATATCACAGCAAACTATCGTCATGTAGTGGAATAATGGTTTATTTTTATAAAGGACAGTTTAATGGGCAAAAGGAGCAGGGCTCAACTCGAATTGAGGGGATCCGGGACCCCTAAAGGCATTAGGGACCCCCATAAGAGGTAAAATAGACTAGAATTTATTCCTTAAATAAACTGGACACATTTAGCCTTACTAATTTTTAACACTATATAATTATTGCAGTTTTTAACTGACTTGTGGCATTAGAACTGGCATGGATTTTCTATCTGAGATAAATGTATTTTAATTTTTTTATAATTATTTTTGTGGGTCTTTATAGTCACCCTTTATATCAAATTCTATTGTAAGCCATTTAAATAAAGAAAAGTTACTTTTCGCTCTCATATGACATTGTTTGGCCTGACAAAAATCGCATGGTGAAGACCTGGGGACCCCCATAACACATGATTAAATTAAATTAAACTCAATTTTATTTCTATAGCACTATTCACAATGTGCATTGTTCCAAAGCCGCTTTACAGGAGAAAATAAGAAAAACACAAAAAAGGTAAAACACAGCACAGTGCGTGGTGTTTATAGAACAAGCAAGATTATTCTAGTAAATAATATCTAATAAATGCAGTCTCCCGGTGGTTTATTTAGCATATTATGCATTGAGTGAATGCTTGGCTGAAAAGATGTGTCTTTAATCTAGATTTAAATTGGGAGAGTGTGTCTGACCCTCGAATAGTATCGGGAAGGCTATTCCAGAGTTTAGGTGCTACGTATGAGAAAGCTCTACCCCCTTTGGTGGATTTAGTTATTCTAGGTGTTATCAAAAGTCCGGAGTTTTGAGATCTTACACCGCATCCTAACCAAACGCGACGCGATGAGATTCCTGCGATAAGCAATTTGTTTGTCCATACCGAACGCGAAAAGGGGGCGGGACGCGACAATCAATCACAAAACACAGCCAATCAGAACAGTTTTTAACTGTCCACGCAGCCTCGCACGCTGCAGCTGAAGAGTGCACAGAGAGATTCGTCCTGTTCTCATGACTTCAGTGATGCCTCACCGGACGCTATGCTACAATTTTAGAATCTAAACGTATGTAATCAAACGAATATAGCCTGTCCTCACCATGTTTGGCGATTAATATTCATGAGGTGGAGAACTTGCATCGAATGAGACCGTTGTGTGGGCGGAGCTGTCAGCCGCGACGTCGCAGAAATAGAAACCGTTTCTAAAATAGAGGGTATGCACGTGTCGTCACTTACCCACGTGAACACGCCGGAACGCGCCTACTTGAGTGGTAAAACACTGGGCAAAATGAATGGTTACAATGTCAGGAAACGCAATTCCGCGCAACATTTGAGTGTCTAAGAACACCTGATTCCTTTGTAAGTCATAAGGTAAGGATCACCGTCGAGTCCAGCTGCTTGTTTCAGCAAATAATTGCGTGTTTTAGTCTGGGTTTTTATTCCTCCTATTGAATGCAGCCATTTTGACTTAGTTTTACCACTCAAGGGAGCGTGTCCCGGCGTGTTCACGTGGGAAGTGACGTCAATGCATACCCTCTATAGAAACGGCCGTTGCTCTTCGCGCAGCGCTGTCGCGGCTGGTTAGGACAAAACCTCTGGTTAACATGGAAAAGATACCTTTTATCGCGTGTCACAGCGTTGCGTCGCGTCTGGTTAGGACGCGGAGAGCGTGATGGGTTGTAATGTGATAGAAGCTCTGTTATGTAGGTAGGGGCTAAACCGTTTAAGGCTTTATAAGTAATTAAAAGAACGTTAAAGTCAGTGATACTTAATGGGTAGCCAGTGAAGGGATGATAACATTGGGGTTATGTGATGAGCACCAAAAAGAAGCAAAGGAAACACTGTTTTTTTAAATCAGTAAATCTTTATTTATCAGTGCATGAACAGACCGTCATGACCATATTCATTTCCACTCTCTATATAATTTCATACTCTCGATTACTTAAAAAAATAATGGAGCGATTTATATTTTTTATTTCTTTTTCCCCCTCACAAAGGCAAGTTTTTATACAGGTGCTGTACATTGTTTTATAAACATTTACAACTACCACAATGTAGAGACCACAAGGCTTTTTGTGTGAGATAAAGCAATGCAAGGCCACAATATCATTCATACAACCTCATGAGATGCACAAGAGAAACGAGCTACAAAAACCGCAGAGATTAATGATCGAGAAGCAAACTCCGTTTAGAAAGTATTCACATTTTTTATGGTCACTATCGATTCACTCGACTGTTATAGCGTATGTAATGTTTGACTGATGTCTGTTCTGCATTTATGACTGTAAGATACTCACTGTTTGATGTAGGTAAAAATACTGTTCATGGAAAAAACAGATATCAGACACCAGATCAGTCGACACAATTTCTGTTGTATCTTGAGTTTGAACCTGTGACAATATTTGTGAGCCCCATGAATAAAATCTACCATGTTTGAGACATTTCATAACAAAATTGGAACAGTTATATAGACAAGACCAAGCTACATTTCCTTTGGGTGTAAGACATCTTGATGATCAGTAAGGTACAGATGTGAGAAGACACTTCAAATAAAAATTCCCCTTATTGATAGAACAATGTCAATATATTTGATCAGAAAGTGAAATGTGCTTAAGAGAATAGGAAAATAATATGTTAGATTGGATCATATGCAAAAATATAAAGATATATTTTCTCCCGCTTTTGCTTAATGTTTTAATGATATGACCCAACACTTGAATTCACCCCAAATGTACACACCTTGCTAAACGGTCTACTGAGAATAACTGTAAAAGCTACAGCACTAAAAAAAAATACATATCTATACTTGTTAGGAAGCCTAAAGTATTATCAGCAAGCTGGAACACTAATAAGTGGCCTGGCTCAGAATGGATACAAATATCAATATCTATATACACGTATATGTTTATATCGTAATATTAATTTCAATAAATTACATATGCGTCTTCATAAACACACAGATAGTAAACAATATACTTAACCACAAGTGTCTGGTCTTTTAAAGATAGATATGTGTCGATCGTAAAAGAAAATGAATCAGTGCAACACTTGCAAAGCCTACACACAAAGTGAACATAATCCTGGAATGGATCTTGAAGTATCATAAAAAATCATAAGGACATGCGGCAAAACAAAGGTTGGAGAATTAATACAGAGTACTAGACTGTACACCACATTTTAAACCTTCTCAGAAAATAAACATCCTTCATTGTTTTCCAGACATTTCAAAGCAACCCAACAGGGATTCACAGGAACAGAGAGACATAGCTGCAGTCCGATTGGCACAAAACAAAACCGATGGCTCTTATTTTGTTAGTGGAAGCAGTCTTTTCAGAACACTGATTAAACAATGCATGTTAACAGTGTAGATACTATTTGATAGGAATCATACAAAAAAAATCAAAAGTTACACAGTGATTCACAAGAAACAACTGTTTTTAACCACCACATTCCTGATTCTCCTCAAACTTTCATCTTTACCGCCAACATCTCCAGAATGCATTAGACCCCATGCACGGGAGGCTGAACCCTGGCCGAGCTGGGCACCTTCCAGGGTCCTGGGGTTATAGGGGCTTTCTTGGTTGTAGACTCTCGAAGGGCCTCTTGTGTCGATCCTTTAGGCCTGCTCTCTCTCTGGTCCTTTCGGTTGAGGGTACCGCTCTGAGATCTCTGAGGCTCTGCTATCTGGTCCCTCTGATATCTATCACTGCTTCCTCGTGTAACGTCAGGCTTGGTCTCTCCCGTTTCTCTGTCCTGTCTTTGCGGGTCTTCTTCCTTGTACCTCCTATCTTTGTTCGTTCCAGAGCTAGACTTCTGTCCACTAACGCCCTTTTGAGTCACTTCCTGTCTGATCCCAATTTCCCCTTTCCTTTTCCTCGGGCTAGGGGATCGATCTCCTCTCTCCATGTGCCCGTAAGGGTTTCTTTCCTTTTTAACATCAAGATTCTGTAGACCATTCTTGTTCTCCACATTCTTTTTCGGACTGCGTGAACGTTCCTTCACATCCGAGCGTGATCTATCCAGCGTTTGGGAGGTGGCAAAATTGTCATTGTTGTCACGAGGCATGCTTGAGTCACTCTTTCTAGCTTGGTGTTTGGTGTCTCTGTTAAGTTGTTGAAGCCCATGAGAAGCAGCTGCCGGGTCGAGGAGGTTCTCGGATGTATAGGGGTTGATTTCAGTCGAACGAGAGGTGGAGGATGGCGGAGATGCTGGTGCTGACGGCTCATTGGATGCAGAATATCTCGAAGAGTTTGGAGATGGACCTGTCATCATATCCTTCTGAACATCTGAAACAAAACATATTTAGAGGAAAGTTAACATCATAAACAATTTACTATAAACAATGCGTATGTGATTTTGTAAACAGCCAGGCTGAACGCAATTAAACTGTCTTCTGAAATGCATCCCAACAGAGACGTTCTCAATTAAACTGTCACACTTTTCAAAGTCTTCAACCTTCGGTGGCTTTTGTCCTCCTGATACTGTGACACACATCAGCAGTTGAACCAGCTATGAAAGAGAGTTGGACAAAGAGTGAAGTTTCAATTTTCTCTCAATGGCAATTGAGAGAAATTGAAACCAAAGAATGAAACAATGACAGCAGCTCCTGATATGGGCTTCAAATTCTCTGAGGTAGTTTTTTAGTTTAGGTGTAAGATGACACTATCACTGAAGTGTACTGTTGTCTTGTGACAAGATCATATTTAGTTCCATTCGCCCACAGTAGGTAACTCTCTTTACCCGGATGCATCGTTCTAGTACAAGAAATACATGTAGAAATAAAGGTAGAACTGCACATAAACAGAAAAGCGTAAAGGAGGAATGCAAAGTTTACCAAAGTGATTTGGGACACACCAAGAAAGGCAGAGAAGCCTTTAGTGATGTTCTGGTTTCATGTGGAAGCACAGTGTGGAGGAGGAAGAGTTCAGACCTGAATGAGGAAGAGAGAGAAAGAGGTACATAGACCAGTGACCAGACGGAAAGCATGAGTGACAGCGTTTGAGAGAGGCAATGCATCAAAAGAGGAAAATCTGTTTTAGCACACACCCCCCAAATTCACTGACCACAAAAAGTACTTGATCACACCGAAACATACAGTACAGCCGTGGAAAAATTATTTTCAGTTTTTCTGAATTCACTATTTATAATTATGTGTTTGCAAAATTAAAAAGAAATGATCATTTTATCTAAACTATTAGCAAAATTTCTCCCAAATTTTAAATAAAAATTTCCAGAAAATGAAAACCGGAGAAACAGGTCAAAATAACAGGAAAGATAGTCTGTATTTTTTCAGACCTCAAATTCATATTCACTTTTAAGCAGTACAACAGTAATATTTTGGCATGTATTTAGGAAAAGTTCAAAAAACATTTTTATGTGATGACCTTGATTTTTATCACAGTTTTCATGTGTGACTTTGTCACTCCTTAAGTTTTGATTTTGTTGAATTTCAACAGACACTGGACTGAAATGGCCACAATACATCTATAAATCCTGATTAAATTAAAATTAGGAATGGTCTCTTAATTTCTCCATGGCTGTATATAAAATATCTCTGCTTCATGTAAAAAATCAAACCAAGGTTCCTTTTTCGAAACATCTCAAAATTTGGTTCAAATTGATTGATGTAATTCATCCATTAAAAAATGACATCACTTTCTGAGAAAAATGATTTATTTAATTTGTTTGTAGTACCACCATGGTTTATTATTGTGTTATCTATTGCGACATTAATACATTTGTGATCTATACGCTATTTTAAATTCTCTCTATATTTTTTTGCTGCCACTGCAGCTCCAAAATCGACGTCATTTCCAAATTTCTTTCATCTACTTTTGTTGTTAGTGATCAATATGCATGGCAATGTTTTTATAAAGCTAAGCGTTTTTTAATAACGTTTAATTTCTTTGTGGCAGAGGTGACGTCAACCGAATTTCTGAACAATGGTATTAACGCAGCATCAATGGCTATTGGAGTGTCTTATGTGAAGAAAAATGTTGCTGCCACCAAAAATTCAAATGGCTTTTGAAACAGCTGTTTTTTAATCCAACTAGTCTCAAAAAATTGATTCGTCTTTCAAAAGAGAATCTGCAGGCTTCAGGGAACTGATTTTTCTCGCTTTATGAAGCGGACAGAATTCAAATGAGTGTTTTCAGCACATCTACACAAACTTGAAGAGTGGGTCGAGAGCTCTTTTTTTGACTGTAATGCTGTTGTTAAGAGCAGAATCTGCAGTCGGGTAATATATACACTTACTGTGATCAGGCACCAGGCCCAGTCCAGGCCTCAGAAGCAGCAACACTTTATTTCCTCCAGCCTGGATCAGCTCAATAGCCCGTGTGTGCGTGATGCCCTGCGTGGGTTCACCGTTGATCTCGACGATCTGATCTCCCACCTATGAGGACATGAACAGAGATTTATTTTTCACTTTAAGAAAAAACAACTAAATGTTTTATGCACTCTCAGAATTTGAGTGGGCTCAGACACACTTAGCAGTACAAATAAGTTTGTGGGAGAACTCACATGTATCCTGCCATCTTTCAGAGCAGGACCGTCTTCAGCCAATCTGAGGATAAAGAGACCCATATTATATTCCTTCCCTCCCCGCAGACTGAAGCCAAAACCTCTCTGCCCTCTCTCCAACTCCACCGGAAAACAGCCCTGACCAAGAGAGAAACAGAGATTGGATACGTTTTTTATCCTTCCAACAGTTCACATTACGTAAGTGTGTGCATTACGTAAATCAGTCGCTAAACTATGCAATTCATCAACACCTTCTTGCTTTCGCCTAAACCCCCGAAATGTTACATAACATTCTAATATGCGTGAAAATGCAAACTATTCTACCGCACCTATCCGCGCTAATGAGAAACGACACTTGATTTGCATATCTCAGCTCTGTCATTACCACTATATTCGGCTTATTCTGCATTAAGCATCTTCAATAACTCATAAATGCATAGTATGGAATCTAAAGGTGCCAAATGTTCCATCTGAAATTTTTAGAATTGAATTTAACCTCCGCCGCACGCGTGCTGCATAAAAATCAGCCGCTCGCCAGAGTCGCATAATAATCAGTGAACTCTATTACTGCGAGCTTAACACGAATCATTGCTTGTCGAACAACTCCTGTCTCCTGTAAATCTCACCTGCTTCGGCCCTGAGGTGATGACAGGTCCCATCTCACCCTGAGGCGGGGATTTGTACTCGGCTCGGGCTGCCGTGTCCTTCCTGTCCTCTGTCTCCATTCCGTTCCTACATCAGCAAATGATTAAACGCTGCTTTAGGGAACAAACCCGACTCGAAAGCGTCACAGAAGAGCGTTTTTGCTCATAAGAACGTGCAATTCAGGCTATTAAAGGAATAGTGCACCAAAAATTCGGCCATCTTGTATTCACGCTCATGTCATTCAAAACATCATGTATAGGACTCTTTTTCTGTGGAGCACAAATGAAGATATTTTGAGAAATTAGTGGTTTTGTTTACATACAATGGAAGTCAATGGGAGCCAATGTTGTTTGGTTACCAACATTCTTCAAAATATCTTCTTTTGTGTTCTGCCTTTTATTAAATTCTTATGTTTGACTTAAGTGAGAGCAAAAAATTGTGACTGTGACGAGAGTTTACGACAAAAATACTCTCAAAAGAATGGTGTGATGTTAGTTAATGCATTTACCCATGTTTACAAACACAACCTTATTGTTAAGTGTTACCGGTAAAACCAGAGACATTCAACCTCTTTTTTTCCAACCTATGGAGAATATAGTGCGGCATTTTGTGTGTGTGTGTGTGTGTGTTACAACTGCTGGGATGGATCTTGTACCTGTCATCTCGGCTGACAGGCTGCTGTCCCACAGCTCTGTGCTGAGCGGCTGGGCTCTGCTTCGCCGAACTGGTGCCTGACGGAGGGCCGCTGTGTTCTGAAAAATAAATAGGATTATCAGCGTGGTGGACACACGTCCAACGTACAATTTTTTTTAACTCCATCCAGAACTTAAATCCTTGCGAAATGCTTGAACAGCGTTTCTGTCAGAGCGAAAAAGAAATACCCAATTTACTGCTTCCTTACACCAGCTAAACTGTGCACAAAAATAATGAAAATTCCCAGAAACTCACCCTCCTCGGGGACCACCGTGAGCGTGACGGCGTTTCCGGCATCTTTGATAAGCTGCACGATGTCGTTGTGTGACAGCTCAATAATTGACTGGCCGTTAACGGCGGAGATGCGGTCGCCCACTTTGAGCCGACCACAGCGGTCGGTAGGACTGCCGTCTATGATGCGACCGATCTTATGGGGGATAACTGAAGAGAAAAAGAGATCAATAAACATTTCATTAACATCATCTTGAATATACAGGGCTTAAATTTATTAGACCACATGTCATAATAAAGAGAAAACAAAAATATTTTTGAAATCTGTCAAAAACTTGTTTAAGACTACAAATGTTGGCATTTATTAGCCAACAAACTAAAACAACTAATAAAAGAATACTACCAAAACTAACTGTTTTATAAAAAACAGGTTATGTAAGGTCAGCAGGTCATTATTACAAAACAAGCCCTTTGCATATTACACAGTAAATCTTCAAGCAGGAATTGACCATGACCTCCGGGTTCTTGCACATCTATTATGTTATCTAGACTTTTCTATTGTTACTTTTATGCCATCATTTCCACAATAATTCTTCCAAACGTCCACATCCTTTTTACTAATTCAAATCTAATGGTAACAGCCTCAAGCATCGATGTTCTACAATATCGTTTTTTAATAGCTCTGTGATTATTATTGTAATACTTCACAGCAAAGTTAGCCTTTATGGAATTATTCGGTTTTTTCATTGTCCAGTATTTCACACGCCTTTGAGCAACTGAATGAAAGGCACAATGTAGATCTCAGCCACATTCCTAACCATGTTAAACGTCATTGCGTGTCTGCAGTTAGCGTCAAATACAAGGCAGAACAAGGTGCACTGTCTGGAGCTGACGGCAAAGCAGCAGAACTCAAAGAAGAGAGAGAAGAGAAACAGATGAAGGAAGCTATGGGGGAAAGCTTTGAAAAGAACGTCTGACCTCCCAGTGGAGGCTTGTTTTTAGATGTGAGGATGACGAATCCGAAGCCTTCATTGTCTCTGCGCTGCAGGGTGACATCGTAGGGTTGAGGGTGGGCGTGGCCGGGCACCTCGATGTGGGGCGGCTTGGGCGAGCCATTCACCAGCACAGGAGCGTGTGGAGCTTGAGGTTGTGCCATGTTTTCTTCGTCTCTTTCTGCTGGAACATGGCAAAGTGAAAGACTCAAATGAGAATAGATTTATGCTGATATATATACCAAACTCTTTTGTTGTTGTGGCATTTAATTAACATTCCTAGTTTAGTTTAACACATGTTTACATATCAGATCCCCTTAGGACCACCATCAAAGCGAGCACAAAAAATGCCAATAACTTGGTAAAGAAAGCAAACTAAATCCAATTGAAACAAAACAAGAGTTAAATTTTGCTTTAAAAGATGAAGTTAAACATCCTAATGGCTTCCTAAATCAATTCTTTTGTGGTTTCTCTGTGCTCCTGAATCACTGTTTTGCTAACACATAAATAGTCTTGTGCTTTGAAACCACCAGCCATTAAATTTTGATTTTGTGGTTCTTATTTTATAGCTCAACTAGCCCTTTCCCTCAGAATTAATGGCGCGAAACGTTATCCAGACATCAGTCATGAATATGAATGAAACCCCGGAGGACGTACAACTTTGTGTAAAGCAATACACATTCACATCCACAGCCGTACAAACCTGGATACGTGAGCTTTCTGCGCACCGTCAGCATCACCTGCCCGTTGCGGGCGGCGTTGGTCATGAGCTCCAGGACTTGTTTGTGAGATTTGCCTTTGACTGGAACGCCGTCGATACAGATGAGCTCATCGCCGGCCCTCAGCCGGCCGTCTTTCTCCGCAGCACCCAGAGGTACGATGGCACCGATGTAGACCTAAAAACATAAATACAGGTCATGTGATTTACAGCCATGCATGCTGCACATGAAATTACGCCTATCCCTATTATTCTTTCTAGCAAAAATACTTATTCATGTAATTTTATACAGTATATTGTCACTGTCTTTCCAAAACCTCGCATGTCCCAATTCACTGTTTTTTAGGAAATAGAAAAAACACTGTACTTTTTAAATGATTAAATACCTTGTCAGAGCACTTTTTAAAATACCTTTTCATTGGTTAAATATTTGCAAAACCCAGTGACAAACATACGTAGATGGTGACTAATAATAATGATTTATGGCAAAACATTTAAATCACGAAATATGGAGATACAAGGTTTCAGAAGGACACCTTGAATAGCATTCCAGGGCACGTAAAGACTCACCGGCTGATCCGGCCCTTCTCCACCCAGCACTCGGAAGCCAAATCCAGTCTCCTGGTTCCTCTTGATAAACACGTCCAGGTCTTTAGTGTTGAGAGCTGAAGATCACAGCGAAATATTAATTTCTTCATTTGTACGCTAACATCTGAAATGCACAAGTGGGAGCTAAACTCACGCTTGCTGTCCAGCAGGGCTTTAGACTTGAGGTAGAGCTCAGACGGGTCCAGTTTGGGTGAGCTGGAGCGGACGGCATGAGGTGGGAAGGGGAGGGACTGTGGGGCGGGCTCGGCCGGACTGGGAGATTCGGTGCTGATGGAGCTGGTGGGAATGTCCTGCTTGTGGGTTGGGGGAATGTCTGGCTTCTGAATTGAGGGAATGTCCTGCTTGTGGGTTATGGGGATAGCAGAAGTTATCTGAACCAAAAAGAAGGAAACACACAGCCTGAATACGAGGGGGGAAATATCAATATTTTACATCACTGTACCGTATTCTCACATTGGGAATCAATATTTTTATTATAACATTTTTTGGGGAGAAAACGATCGTAAAAGATGACCATCATTTAAAGCAATTAAAAAGGTGAAATATATTCAAGCAATGTCAAATGCCCACTACTATGCCCATACTATGGCAAGCATCTCACGGTTCATGTGTACCCATCATGCAAACATCTTCATTATTCCGCCTGCGCTCACGTCCTTTGGTAACACAGAGCAATTTAATAAAGATGAAAGCATGTCTTAATGACTCGCGTCTTTAAGCATGCGTGTGGTCAAGCTAAATGTAATATGATGTAACGGAGGACTGTGCATTAGTGCCTGTATGAAGATCAACACGAGAAACACTTGTGATGAGAGAAGCTCCCGAAAGGCCTGTTGACAGCAGAGATGTTCAGATGCTCATGTCTGCCTTGAGGTTATTCACCACATCAAGCTCTTAAAACAACATTACAGCGTTTGGCACTGGCTTCGTGAATAATGTACGACTGCGAGGAACCGAGAAGGAAAGCCAGCGAGGCCGATAAATAATTCCCCCGTTTCATCTTCGTTTCGCGCGGCTTCATTAAATCACAATTCCCTAATGTGCGTGTCTGAATTTAATCCCAGAGATTGAGTAATTAAAAGACATTTAGCTGAACTCACAGGTTTCAGAGACTTCACGGGAGATGTTTGACCTGCAGGAGAGAACAGAAATAGAAAGAGGTGAGGTAATAAAGAGATGAGAATGTACAAAGTAAGTTGGAAATTAAATACTTGGATATTACATTTATAATCTTTAATGGCAATATTAAAGGTTTGCAAGTATTAGTCATTTCAATTCCAGAGTTCTTTATGGAAATGATGAAGCAGTTAAACCAAAATGTAAAAATGTGTAAACCTTTAAAACCTTAAAGGCGGGGTGTCCGATTTCTCTTAGCCGTTGTTGATGTTCAAATCACAAAAACAAACACACCCCTACCCCCATCTTTCGCTTTCGTCAGCGCTCGGATCAGATAATGTCCGTCCTGTGCACTGTTCACCTTACTGCTGATTGGCTACAAGGTTGTTTTGGTACTCGGCCCGACTCGGTTGTCTAAAGCGTAATTCGGAAATCGGTTACCCAGCCTTTAAGATATCATGGCAGTATACTGTATAGTGACCAGGACCAGGAGCTGTCAATCTCCAAGAGATAAAAATCAGCACTTTTGTGGTGTTTTTGTTCATTTTCGGAGCCAATAATCCCTTTTTTGTTTTTGTTTTGAATACTGTGAAACAAAAACTATAATCAACAGTGGCCACTAAGTGGCAGTATAATCCACATTGCGTTTAGACATAGGATATACAATATGTGGTAAAAACTGGAGTAATGTGTGCGTATTGTATGTGCAACTATCAAACCCTCAACAAACATGAAGCCCACCAAACACACGTAAATCTACCTTTATTTGTGCAACACCATCTTTGAAGAACATCTACCTCTTCTTTAGGTATTTATAACATCGTTTGCGCAAGTCCGAGACGATGCGTGGTTTACAAACATGTTTGACCTTTGTAAGCACAGTCTGGCGGGGCCGCTGTGACAGCTGAAACTTTAAGCTGATATTTCACCTGGGCTCCAGACACACCACAGACCAGACGTAATACAGGTCGATGTGTACAGTCTGTGTGTGCCCACTGCTGTGCATGCTAATATAACCTCCAGTTCACTTAAAACACTGTTGGGGGTTTCTTTAGAGGTTCATTACTATTTTGTGGTGAACAGCATGGGATCAGAGGTTTTATATAAACTATTGATAAGTTTGGTCAGCACAAACTAAAGTTCAAGCGAGAGTCTTAGCATAAGAAATGTCGTTCAAAACCTGACTTTCATTTTTCTGTGAACACAAAGAAGATATTTTGAGAAATGTCTCAGTGGTTTTGTGTTCATACAAAGGAAGTCAATGGGGGTCAATGCTGTTTGGACACCAATATTGTTTAAAATATTTTCTTCCGTTTTCTGCTGACGAAAGAAAGTCAGGTTTGGAATGACATATGCGTGTGTAAATTATAAAATAATTTAAAATTTTAGGGTGAACATTGCTTTTAAGAGCATTTAAATAATCCACAAATAAATTACAGTGTAACGAATTTTTGTTTAAACTTTTTTATAGTTCTTTATAGTGTTTAATTATTGTGGTAATATTTATTTTCATGTAGCATCAATGTTTTAGTGTACGTTTAGCTCAAGTACATGTTGAGCTTCCAATATTAATTACAATATAAAACGACATTTCACATTTTCGAATTGTCGCTGTCAAAAAAACTCTAGAAATTTCTGTAGCCCAGGGAAGGTGGGATGAAGCGATGAAGAGTGACTACATCTGGAACTTCGTGAGGACCGTATATGTAAGACAAAAACGATCAAATGTACACCTCTGAAGTTTTGGATGATGCCATTTGTTATGCCAGTACCTTGTAATTTCTGCGTATGACTAATAATACAGAAATGTGTGAAAATATTTTTTAGTTTTTTGTGATTACCGTCGATGGTAATTTTTTTTTATGATTTTCGTATTCAGCATGTTAAACTTTATAAAGAAACAGTAAGAATTACAGCTAAACACAACTTTGTGAAAATGTGTTACATTGTGTTAAAATTTACATTTAATTATATAATGATTTATAGACAACCGAACATGCAAATATTCTACCTACTCCGTGTAAGCTACTGTGATTTCTGAGAAATATAAACATCTATGCTTATATGCATCTAGAATTATTATTATGTAATAATATTGAGCAAAATATGATAAACATTATTATTGAATACTGACACATGTCTAGTATTGAGTATGAAGTAAAACCTCTCATTGAAATTATTTTGCTACACTCACCCTATCATGATTACTTTTCTGTATTGACATTTTCGGTTCATCTTTCAAGATTTGTCATTTAGAAAGTGTCTGATCTGGGAGTCTACAGCCACAATTGGTTATTAGCTCCGGAGATTTAAAAGTTTGAGCAATCAATAAACACTCGACAACGTGTCAATGAGAAGGAAGCAATTCTGCTATAGAACTTTGCTCTAAAAGCTTTCACAAGAAAAGTAATTAACCTCAAAGAAGCCATTATATTAATCAGCACATACTGTATCATACATTACTGTAAGTTCGCTGACCATGCAAATCAATGATGTTACACTGTTTCACAAGCCTGTTTTTCGTCACGTTTTCCACACTCACCTCCTCTGAGCACCAGCAGGTTGACCTCGCTGCCCACTGGCAAATCTTTCAGGATGTCCACTACTTGCGCGTGGCTGAGGGTCTGCACATACTGCCTGTTGATTTCCTTTATCACGTCCCCTTTCAGCAGACCTCGACACCACTGGGCATCCAGAATCATCTTCACCTTCTGTCCCAGAGGACAATCCGCAATCGCGAAGCCAAATCCGCTCGGGCCCTTCACCAGAGGGACGCTGACCAGCTCGGGCTGCAGCAGGGTGGTCTCCCCCGCCTCCGGGTTGCGGCCGTTGGGCATCGCTGGGTGTCTTCCATCAGTTTTTATGTAATGAGGGTCCTGGGGGGACGGGGTGCCATCTGAATGCACGGGCAGACCGTTCATCCCTGGCACGCCGGGCATCATGTCCCCAGTGCCCTCTTCGCTGGAGTTGGTGTCCTCTGGCAGCGGGTATCCACGGCACAGCACCATGTCAACATACTGATTCACGGGAATGGACTGGAACATCTGCACCACATCTGCGTGGGTCTTGCCCAGCACGCATGTGTCATTTATGTCCACAATGACGTCACCTAGGGAGGAAGGAACAAGGAAGGAACAAGGGAGGAAGACAAATGATATACATTTTTCATAAACATGCTAGGGATGTTGCGGTTTCTAAATAGCAAAATTATGCAATTTAGGAAAATAATTTCTAGCCAATGCAATAGTTGCAAAAAACAAACAAACAAACAGAAAATCCCTCCAGATGTCACTGTCATTATAAACAGTGCCTCAGCATATCCCTTCAGACAATAGAAAGCTCACAGCGGGTTTTCAACCCACTGAATCAATAATTTTAAACTGTTTATTGTTATCCCACCAATAAGCAAGAGTGTTGTCCTGGCTCCTATGTCTTACAGAGAAGTGTTTATTAGTATGAAATGCAGTGATAAAGAGTCAGTGCCCACATAACCATTAGTTGAGGTGAAGTCAATGATCCGGCCTGTTGGTTCAGTCTATCTAATGGTAAGTGTGTCTATTGATCTATGCTGAGGGCGTTAAGGGATTCCTGCATCCTTTTCTACCCCGAACCAATCAATGGCATCCTTCCAGGCTTGCCTCGCCGCATGGATTGTTAGCTCAGCAAGCAATATGATCAATGCAGAGCAGGGCTGCAGGTACAGTACCGCTCCATCTGTGAACTGCATCTAATTTCTTTCCAACACAGAACCCGTTTTCTTTTAAACAAGGAATAGTTCTATCTGTGTTTTCCTGCTATTCATTATATTGCCATTTTGGGTAAATCCTGTCAGTGGCGCAGCAGAGGTGTCATGCATAGAAACAACAACAGAAAACAGCTGTTTCAGCACACTGACTGACCACCCACAGATGTTTTTTTTTGTTAAGTTAAAAAATGGCATGAAATCATCAACCCCGGATCTGACTGGCTGGATTTACCCAACAACAACTTCGTTCACACTGCCAGTCAAAATCTGATCGGTTTATCCAATTGGAATATGATTTTTCACGACAATGACATTGGTCTACACCAAAAACAACATGGAGGGGTTTGCAATATGGTCTTACAATATGACAACGTGTAGCCGCAGAGCTGAACTACTTCATCGGCACACCGACAACAACCTTGTTTCATCAACAATTTCTGACGTATTTACATAAAAAGCTATGCAAAATCCTATCCGAGCAGACAAACTAAAAAGTAATTTCCAGAAATGTAAGTTGCACAGAATTTTAACCCACATATGAATGTAGTTTGAAACGGATTTGCAAAAATCTGATTGTGATTTTTTTGCCATTTACACTTGCAAAATATGATTCGATTCCAATCAGATACGCACAAAAATCTGTTTTGGAAAGCATACAGGTTAAAATAATAATTTAGCGACATCTAGTGGTGAGGTTGCAAATTGCAACCAACGGCTCACTCCACCCTTCCGCCCTTCGAAGCACTACGGTGTCTGACACAGAACTAAGATGTCGTCACATTTTCGCTTCTTTGCAAAGGAGATAACAATTTCGAAACACGATCTGTAGTGCAGTTTGTCCATTTAGGGCTACTGTAGAAACAACATGGCGAATTCCAGTAAGGGGGCCCGTGTATGTAGATAGAAATAGCTCATTCTAAGGTAACACAAACATAACGCTTCATAATGTAAGGTCTTTATATACCTCTGAAGACATAGTTATGTATATTTTATTGCATTTCTGTCAATAGATCCTCCAAAAAAAATGACACATTGGACCTTTAATGCAATCACCATATTTAAGAACTATAATCAGTTCATTTTTACAAGGTCAGTGACATAAGATCTAAAAAAAAGAGTGAAGATAAAGAAAATTAGTTCGAAGCACTTAGTAGCGAGTTTTATAAACTAAATTTACATACGAGTTAACTGTACATAGGCCTACTTTTAAAATTCCTTCAATAAACTTATAGAAAATGTAGCGTTATAATGTCAAACAGAGGGCAAATCTGATAACCAACCATATATGGCTTAATGGCTTGTTGACAAAATGTATAAATTTGCATAAGGAAATTAGATGCTGATGAATTTACTCCTAAGTGTGCCTCAGAGTTGGCTGAAGCATGTGTAGATTCCAACACGTATATATCTTGGTTAAATGACTTCCCAATTCTATGCAAGACTGAAGACTCCAGGGAGCTCGAGCACAGAGGCAGTTGTTACCTCACATTGTAATAGTGTTAGTCTAAGCTCTGCAATTATCACAAGATGCGACGCGGCAGGACCACCAGTTCCCCTGATGCTCACCCCCAGATTCTGATTTATTCTACCACTATCCATGCAATCACGCTGCGTTTCGCAGGATTAATTACAGGGGATCTGGCAACCCGGCAATGCTCCAAGCAATGGAGTCTGGCCAAATAGTATCCCACGATGCACCACACGTCTACAATTTAAGATTGCAGGGACAGACATGAATGAGCCGGGGTGTCGATGTGGTTAGAGGTACTTAGATCCAATTAATGAGCTGCCTGCTTGAAGGATGGCTTATCAATATTCATAAAATAAGCACAAGCTGCCTCTGAACTAAATGAATAGGAGCCGAGAGGAATTACCAGAAGCGATTTTGTTATCTTGCGCAGCCGGTCCATCTCTCAAGACGTTCTTCACTTGCAGGAATTCGTCCGGCCGATCTCCACCGATGATGGTGAAGCCGAAGCCCAGAGGACTTTTCTTCAGCGTCGTGCACAGAATAGCCCCTTGCAACTGAGACGGATCTCGTGTAAATCCTCTCAAACCGGATTCATCTAAGAGAGAGAATAAAGAATGTTGAGGCCAAAAGTATGTGGACATCAAAAACAACATCCATATGCGTTTCATTTAAAAATCATGCGTTTAGGGTTGACTCCCTTTTGCTACTGTAACATCTAGGAAGAGTGAGGTTACGTATATATATATATTTTAAATGAGACAAAAGTTGATAAAATGACAGACTCAAAAAGCACTCAAAAGACTTGAGAGGCTCAGAGGGGGCCTGAACTCTATTAGTCATTCATCTTTAATAATTAAACAAAGAGAAAGGAAGACAGAGCAAGAGCGTGAGAAAGAGAATATTATACACGGAGTGAATTATATCCACATACAACACCATTTATCATTATAGTTAATTTATTACTCGCTTTCTAAATTGCTGCTCGCCATTTACAACCACAAACATATTAACAGGATTGTTCTGCTTAAGAACTCTATTAATTAATAACAGCTCAAGAAATACAACTCAAAGGCTCTAGCAGCATTCAGCAACAGTGTTTTCATCTGATGAAACATCCTCTGATGAGCCAATAATCATCCGATTTGTTTCTAAAGCCAAATTTGTGAGGTTTAGTGAAAGCATGCAAATTTGCAAACTGCAGAAATAATGTTGCCATGGTGACCCCTTCACATTGAACGTCTATTAAGTAAACCTGAACTAAACATGAATTTTGGATTTTAGCCACATTGATGATGCATTTGTGGGCTATGCATAGACGTAATTTGCGGGTGGACATGTCCCCACCACTTTTTGGAAGAAATTAAGAAATGCTTGCGGAAGGTGTGTATTGTTTAGGGGCCATTAACATCTAAAACTCGTGGAAAACGCAGGATGCGCCGCTTTTTCACCATCTCCCGTTGTTCACACTCGTCAGTTATATTTGCGGAGAGCTGCAACTTCAGAAACGCGGCCAGTATTACAATGCGCGCATTATCTGGACTCGCGGCACTTGCTAATACATCCAGTGTCCAAGCACAAAAACGCGTAAACCAATGAACAAGTGACATTTTTAGTCATAGGAATAAACAGTTTTTGAGTGTAATGCACTGCAATAACCAAGTGACCTTCCCCAAATTACAGTTTGGGAATCACTTTCTGTGAGAGCTGGAGTCGAAAAGTGGAGTAGCCAATGGACGGACCGCCCACTATATATGATAAATATTCTCAACGAGTTATTACAGGAACAATTTATTAAAGTATTATTTTTGTCATCTCTGTCCCCACCACTTTTCAAAACAAAGTTACGCCACTGGGGCTATGATGCATATTTTTGCACCTGTTGGAAGGATTGACATTTTTACATTTTAAATGAGATCTGCAATTACACTGTACTGATGTCTGGCATCACAGGAAATTAATATGGAGGTTTGAATGTGTGTTTTTTCACCTGTTCTTTAAACTTTAATAAAATACATAACAAAATTATTGAAACAATGCACTGGTATTATGCTCCATTCACTGATGACTCTTTCTATTTCCTAAGGGGAATATTGCAAATCTGTGGTAGACTTACTGGATATTACAAAAACCCTGGTGAACAGTGGAAATGTAGAAAATACCCATGAAATAAAGAACACATATTGTTTTATTAAATGAGTCACATGACACAGCTAAAACTAATATTATCAGGTTTTTTTTTTTAGATGTAATGCAATGTGTTTACACGATTTAAGGTTAAAAAATGCTGTATTTTCCACATATCGTACTTGTTTGTATCTCCTCTTTGCCCCGCCTCTCTGAAACGCGCAGATTTTTAACAAAGCTCATTGCTCTGAAAAGCGAGGTGTGCTATGATTGGCCAGTTAACCAGTGCGTAGTGATTGGTCGAATACTGCAAGCGTGTGACGGAAATGTAACGCCTATTACCATACACTGCGTTCCAAATTATTATGCAAATGATATCTTTCTCTGGTTTTCCTAATTTGTCGATGCAAATGACAGTCAGTATAATTTTCAAGTAATCAACAGTTAGGGTACATTTGGAATTTTATTGAACAAACCTCCCACTGACAACAGTATTTATTTAAAAAATGAAAAACTCAAAATGCACTGTTCCAAATTATTATGCACAACAGAGTTTGAAAACATTTCATAGGTTGTAAAAAACTGAAAATGGTCATTTGTTGAATTTGCAGCATTAGGAGGTCATATTTACTGAAATCAAAAGCTATTTCAATCAAAAACATCCTAACAGGGCAAGTTACATGTTAACATAGGACCCCTTCTTTGATATCACCTTCACAATTCTTGCATCCATTGAACTTGTGAGTTTTTGGATAGTTTCTGATTGAATTTCTTTGCAGGATGTCAGAATAGCCTCCCAGAGCTGCTGTTTTGATGCTAACTGCCTCCCACCATCATAGATCTTTCGCTTGAGGATGCTCCAAAGGTTCTCAATAGGGTTGAGGTCAGGGGAGGATGGTGGCCACACCATGAGTTTCTCTCCTTTTATGCCCATAGCAGCCAATGACACAGAGGTATTCTTTGCAGCATGAGATGGTGCATTGTCATGCATGAAGATGATTTTGCTACGGAAGGCATGGTTCTTCTTTTTGTACCATGGAAGAAAGTGCTCAGTCAGAAACTCTACATACCTTGCAGAGTTCATTTTCACACCTTCAGGGACCCTAAAGGGGCCCACCAGCTGTCTCCCCATGATTCCAGCCCAAAACATGACTCCGCCACCTCCTTGCTGACGTCGCAGCCTTGTTGGGACATGGTGGCCATCCACCAACCATCCACTACTCCATCCATCTGGACCATCCAGGGTTGCACGGCACTCATCAGTAAACAAGACTGTTTGAAAATTAGTCTTCATGTATGTGTGGGCCCACTGCAACCGTTTCTGCTTGTGAGCATTGGTTAGGGGTGGCCGAATAGTAGGTTTATGCACAACTGCAAGCATCTGGAGGATCCTACACCTTGAGGTTTTCGGGACTCCCGAGGCACCAGCAGCTTCAAATACCTGTTTGCTGCTTTGCAATGGCATTTTTGCAGCTGCTCTCTTAATCCGATGAATTTGTCTGGAAGAAACCTTCCTCATTCTGCCTTTATCTGCACGAACCCTTCTGTGCTCTGAATCAGCCACAAATCTCTTCACAGTACGATGATCTCGCTTAAGTTTTCGTGAAATATCTAATGTTTTCATACCTTGTCCAAGACATTGCACTATTTGACGCTTTTCGGCAGCAGACAGATCCTTTTTCTTTCCCATATTGCTTGAAACCTGTGGCCTGCTTAATAATGTGGAACGTCCTTCTTAAGTAGTTTTCCTTTAATTGGGCTCACCTGGCAAACTACTTATCACAGGTGTCTGAGATTGATTTCAGTGATCCAAAGAGCACTGAGACACAATACCATCCATAAGTTTAATTGAACAATATAAAATTAAATGTTTACGACACTTAAATCCAATTTGCATAATAATTTGGAACGCAGTGTATTTGGAACATCAGGTTCCAAAGCAATTGTACTGACAGTACTGACTTGCGTATACATTTGGGCGGTCTTAGTCAACTCATACCACGAACTGACGTGGATTTGATAGAATGCCTCTTTTGTTCCGACACTTACATTTTTGCAATTTTACGTGTCTAATACATGCATGGGCAACTTACACCAAAGACAAAGAAAAACATGTGTTCGCGCCATATGACCCCTTTAACAGGTTGGCTAGAATCCAACAGCACTCAACAGTTACATCAGATACAATTTTGTCAGTATAGACTGTTTCAGCGGCAACAGCATAAACAAACATTATGTTGCCAAAACCAGAGCCATTGAGAGAGAGAGAGAGAGAGTTGCGTCAACTCCGTTGACTCCGATGGAACAGTTTTTTCACAGCAATGGCGGTTCATGGATCCTCTCAATAGTTTCCGGGAAATTACTAGTAACGCATGCAGCTGCAGCAAGTCATTTAATGAATAAAAAAATGAAAAAAAATAAAGCATATAAAGAGAAAACATAACTTCCTGGAATTATCTGAAGGCTCCACGAATCACGTGACACCCGAAAATTCTGAACTTCCATTGTCGCGACTCTCTCTCTTAATGGCTCTGGCCAAAACTTAACTTTCGGTAGACCTCCGCAAATAATTTATAACTGCTGAGTAGTTTTAATTTAATGTGATACAATTAGTATACAATAAAATATGAACATAAATGAATACACATTTAAAAAAAAAATTATATTATAGCCAAACACAGACCTGAAGTTAACTTCGGGCCAGGCACATGCGCCTGATGAAATCGTCTATGAGTATATAAGCACACACACGCACACACACACACAAACAACAACAAAACTAACTTAAAGTAATAGTTCACCCAAAAATGAGACAGGTGAGAACCAATGAGATTCAATGTTGAGATTCGTGGAGCCGGCGTGCCGTCATTACGCATGTGGTTTTATTATTTATACATGATCAAAATCTAACGTGACCTATCTTGGCTAAATACGCTCAAAACATGTATCGTTTCACTTCAGAAGACACATATGAATACTTTGGAGTCACGTGGATTACGTTTACGATGGACATATGCACTTTTTTTTTAAAGTAGGAAGAAGAGAGATATTTTTTTAATTACTCAGATTGTGTCCAGCAAAAGAAAGTAATTTATACCTGGGACGACATGAGGGGTAAATTACAGATAAAATACATTTTTTGGCTGAACTATTCCTCTTTCAGTGTCTCTTTACTCTTAAGTACATTTCCTTTTGTTATCTGATTTTTACACACCTTTTAAGAGTCCAAACAACATAATTCTGTTAGCATTAGATCAGTCCTGAACTTTTGCTGTAATTGTTTTCTTAAGATGAAGATGTACAACACGCTGATTCTGGATCAGCCGTAAATGGCATCTCGTAGGCTAATTACAGCCATTTATAACTCAAATAACGCAGCGGTATGATTTATTTTTGGCTCATTTGAGAGTGCCAACAGCATCAGATGAGACCACATCAATCTCATTAGGAGAGCAGGAATGGATATCTCACCATGTGTCGTGGGAATTGGATTTGCATAATAACCACATTGATGAGTTGGACTAGCCCAGGGAAAAGGGATTATGTGGATTATATTAACTGTGACACATATTTGAACCGTATAGCACAGTGCGCATGTGAGCGTCACGGTTTGTTGTGCCATGATGGTAGGCATGCAGCCATCCTTGCATACTAGATCTCTCTCTCCCGCCTGTTGCTCTGTTTTCACAATTGATTGATAAAGCAATTGTGGAAAGGGGTGGGAGGGTTGGCTTGATGTTTATGTTCACTTTATTATGCATGCCATGCATCATTATCTTTCCTGGAGCAGACCGATGTCGGAATATAATAAAGGTGTCGTATGAAATGTCTGTGAACAAAATGCATGATTCATATATTTTTAGCATCATTATTGTGGCTAAAATAACATCGTTTTACAATATCTTATTATTATTCTCTCTATTAGATTTTGGCTTCTTCCGCGCAGCTCAAACTCCCATGCCTAAAGCGAGCTGATCAAATCTGTAAAGCAAAACAGTGCCGTCATTCCTGCCCCTTTTCTCATTAAACTGTCCTGGCCAGCTAACAGAGCATAGCATAGCATAGCGGGGCAGCGTGTGCTACAACTAATGAGACAGAACAGACATCCACCGCCATCGCTCCAGAGGGAATAGGACAAAATCAGTGTTCGGAGGACACAGGAGACACGGGGAGTCCAGAAAACAAACAGGCGAGTTCTGCTTCTCACCGCTTTACCCTTGAACAACCTAAATCTGAACTCAGTCATGTGTATGGCAGACCGACGGAGGCCAATGCAATCGTTCAGGTCAGTCTGGAAATGATGGCAGGGTGGAAGAAAACAAATGACAGGGCAGAACTGCCTTTCCATCTTTCTAATGGCTTGCTGTTGTGGTTTAAATAGATGAGAACAGAATCCCCTTTAAGCTCATCTAATCTTTGTGTCTCTATGGCTGCCTGCAGTCCAATACGCAATGTGCACTCAAAATATAGAATCATTTCCATTGATTTGGCACACGCTTATTCTCACGTCACACGTGTGGTGCGTATATTAAAGAGAGGATTTGTGCTTCAAATCCTGATATGAGCAAATGCAAAGACACTTAATTTCGAAATGTCACATGAGAAGACAGATCAAGGATGTTCAATGTTAAATCAACAGCACAACACCATCGACGTGAGCGGAAACGTACAAACATGGAGCAGGTGAGTGGAACTGAACAAGCACACGATCACACGTAAACACACACGCGCACGCGGCAGATGACAGCACTGCTGGATGTGAGAAAAGAATCTCTGGGCCTCTGGGATTAGTCGAGATCATATCAAGCACAGATGTTGCTTATGTTCCTCTGATGCAAATGCTTCACTACATGAATCCACTTCACACTGTATACTGGATAAAAAATCGTTACGTTTTAGTTGATAAAAAAGGTGTTTATTTAAAATTCTGTGGACGAAATCACACTCTGAAATCAAAATGCTGGGTTATTACAATCCATTGTTGGGGAAAATATGGACAAACCCAAACACTGGTTTAAATTATTCCATTAAATTATTATATTTGTCAGAGTGCACTTGTCTAAATTTAGTGGGTACAATCAAGTCGTACCATTCACAGATCAATTATTTTAAATTGAAAATTCTGTCATAATTGACACAGCCACTTGAAACTCGTACATTTTGTTTTGTCGAGGACAAGAGTGGTTATCAAAATATTAAAGCCACTCTTTGCAGAAAAACAAAACTGCAAAGTGATCACTGGATGTCAAATTCCCTTTGGTTTATTGAATAAATAATATATTAGGCTGGAATGAAAACCCTTTTGCTTGCTAACTGAAATATGTGCAGCAGACTAACAAGTCTTACACATACTGTCTAATAAAGAGTCCTTAAAGTGACAGTTCACCCAAAAATAAAAATTCTGTGATCATTTACTCAACCTCTTGTCATTTCAAACCTGTATGACTTTCTTTCTTCCGCAGAACACAAAAGAAGATATTTTGAAGAAATTTGGTGACCGAACAGCGCTGGCACCCATTCACTTCTATTGTAGGGACACAAAACCAATGCATGTGAAGGGGCACTACCGTGGTTCAGTAACCAACATTCTTCAAATAATGTTCTTTTGTGTTCTGCAGAATAAAGTCATACAGATTTAGGAGGGTCAATGATTTAAAAGAGTCAATGGTTGCATCATATTCATTTTTGGGTGAACTCTCTCTTTAAGTTGTCATTCACCAGAAATGTAACGTCAATATTTGTGCCTTTTTAATATCAACTTTTGTTATTACCATTCATGCTCTTAATCTTTCTATGCCATTACCACACGGGAAACAAAGAGTGAATCAGCCTATTCCAAGTACCCACAACCCATTTCATTAAGCTTCGCGGGGTACAACAGATTTTTTAAGAAGAAATGCCATAATGTGGTCTAAACTCTGCTTATCATTTCCTGATCTCCTCTTGCCTCGTTGTCCTCTTGTTTTCTGTCACCCCAACTGAAAAAATTTGTTTAAACCAGTCTAGGCTGGTTTCAAGCAGACTGTAAAGTTTACAAAGTTGGTAGAAAATGGCAGCTTGAAAGGATAATGAAGAAGAAAGTTAGGTTCTGTTTTTACTTAAGGGCGTTGGTTCTGCAGCTGCTGCTGTTGGCTGACTGGATGGAGACTCCGGGACGATTTTCTTCTTGGCCTCCTGCACCGGATTCTCAAACTGAGTCTTCTGATTGATGTGGCTGAAGGAAACAGTGAGAGTCAGTGTAAAGAACTCAACACAGCAGATACAATGACACACTCGCTTACACAAACACACACTGAGGAAGGAACATTAGCGATGCCTATCTGTTTATGCAAACAGTCAGGGTGAATGAAAAACAAAACCGTATCGGAGCCAGAAGGTGAAGCGATGTGCGCGTGCGTCTTCCTGTTTGTGGTCTACAAAACATTCGCTAACCAAACAGTCACTTTTTCCTTCACCACAAAAAATTGGTGAATGAACAGTAAACATAAACATACTGAGATGGAAAAAGTGACGTTAAAATGGTCAACATTCGGTGAACCTTCAACACTTTAATCTTAAAGAGATAGTTCACCCAAAACTGAAAATTTTGTCATAATTTACTCTTGTCGTTTCAAACCTGTATGACTTTCTTTTTTTCTTTCTGCAGAACACAAAAGAAGATATTTTGAAGAATGTTGGTGACTGAACAATGGCGGTACCCATTGACTTTGACATTGGTTTTGTGTACATACAATAGAAGTGAATGGGTAACGCCTTTATTTATCTACCAACATTTCTCAAAATATATATTTTTTATGTTCAGAAGAAAGAAAGCCATACAGGTTTGTAGAGGGTGAGTAAATGATGACAACATGTTCATTTTGGGTGAACTATCCCTTTAGAGATACTAAAATACCATTAGTCATGCATATATTCAAGGGTTTCAAAAAATTCCTTGTTAGATTTACTCGTTTTTTGTTCAGTTTATGCTCAAAATTAGAAAAATAAATGACTTAATCTTCTCTAAAAACAGACTTTATATCATCTAAGGCAAGTTTGTCTTTTTAGTATAAAATGATCTCGTTTATCTTTTATAAATATGTTCTACACTTTAGAAAGATACAGAATATTTAACAAATCTCTTAATAAATCATAAAACGTACCACACAAAGCCACACTTTACATCTCCTCTATAATGCTGTGCACATTCAATCTCCTCTACAACGCCACATTTGCTTTCTTGTTTATAAGCTGCTAAAATGCATCAATATTACCTTGGCAAGAATTTCCAAAGACACAAGCTTCACACACTTTCGCTTCCTGCAGAGGTTTGTGCTGTACCATGTTGTTTTATCCTAAGAGTCGGCCCCTCCCTCCCTCCCCCCAGGGCTGAATGTAAAGTGAGGACTGAACTCTGTCTGTATTATGTGGTTTTGCTTAATCTGTTGTACCTGCTGTTCTCGTGTGAGCCTCAGGAAAGCTTTTAACAGCCGCGGATACTTCGCTAAATTAGTCGGCATACAGCATACGAATCTGCAGAAGAAAGGTGCCGTTTGCGTTTTCGCTGTGTATGACTCATGCTGAGATTTATCCACCCAATCCACAGAGAGCGAGTGGATTGCTAAAGTTCGCGCTTTTGATCGTTTGAGAAATGCATAATGAGGCGTTGTCGTGCCATATTCACTTGACAACAACATGAAGCAATGTTTATTGACCTTCTTGCGAAAACATTGTGGAGTGTCGGTGATGACCTTACACGAAATGGCATTACAATCGAACGTTGTATTGGCTTCCTTTGCTCTGACACTTCTCGGCTGTCTTGCCAGCTAACTTCATAAAATTTTATATCCCACGATGCTTTGAAAGCAGAAAATAAGCAAACCGGGCTAATATGATGATCGAGAGGTGATATTGATCGGTCTGGCGTTTCAGAACCTTACAATTTTATACCAAATTGATTTACGTTTCTGACAGTTACATACAAACTACTGTATGATATACAACTACTACCAAATGAAATGAATAGCAGCATTTTCTTTTCGTTATGCAAAGAAAACAAAAAGACAGATGTAAACTAGCAACAAAAAACATTAGTAAGTCAACCAAGATGTTGTGGACAGAAATCTGCCATCCATCATTCTTACAAGGTCATAAATAATATAAGCATACTCACTCCACGTAATAAGTCCCATACTGCGGGTCTTCAATCTTCTCCCAACCATATGGAAGCTCTACAGAGAAGCAGTCAGGCACATCAGAGGCGGCTAAAACAGATGCAAATCACACAAATGCTAAACTCTAGGGGGTTTGATTTTCTGACAGTAAATTTATGAGATGCCAAACATCAGGTAAGTAAAGACGTCTGCCTGGATTTTGACATGCTTTTTTGGAAGACATCAGAAGAGAGAAATGACTGTAATGTTTTCCTGCGATGGTAGAGGTGTGTGGATCATGACATGACACACTGATAGGCTTTAAGTATGTGTCCATTAGGAAGGCGGGACAGATAGAGGCTAATGTCTAGCGCCTCAGCCTGTTTACTTTTATGTTTGATTCATAATGGAAGGCTGTCTTACCTCCTTCCTCGCATTTTTCTGGAGGCTTGGCTTTCTTTGCCAGTCGTGGATCGAGCCAGGTCGTGGTCTTGGAATTGTGACTACACAGAAGGGGGGAAAAGCATTAGTAAAACAAACACCTGGAAGGCATAGTAAGCGTGCTCTTTTATTACATTAAACCAATCTAAAGGAGCCGATTAATCAAAATCTAACGCTTAGAATTTGTTTTGAGAAACCAGCTGTCAAGCTCCAAAAGAAAAAAACAAACACTGTGAAATTATTGTAAAATGAATTCACAGCCTCTAATTCACTTACATGATTAAAAAATAAATGATTAGACACGGCGGTCCATTTTGCAGTCAATAATGTGGCATTTCTAAATCCCACAAACCTTCAATATCCTATCACACACCTATCACACAACTCATATCGCTGCTGTCCTTCTGAAACCTTGTATCTCCATATTTCATGATACAGAAATTTACTTTTTGTTTGTCACTGGTTTTTGCAAATATCTAACCAATAAAAAGCGCTTGTCAACTTTGACAACATAGTATTTAAAAAGTACCATTTTCATTTCCTGAAAAACAGCGAATGTGGACATCCGAGGTTTCGGAAGAACAGCGACGATATGGATTACTTAACAAAACCCCTTACACAATAAAACATGGTTTTTGATTCAAACTGTAAAAGATCAATTGTCAAATATTAAAATCTAGTTTAAGCATATATTTGTACTAAAACTATCCTAATACATCTGCTAAAGAACAAAATCACAGTTACTACTGTTACTATAATAAAACCATGGTTAATTTTCTCAAGGGTCTCCTATTTTTGTTACTGTAATATATATGCTGCTCAGTGACCGTTTACAAACAGTCAGTTTCTCCTCAGTGGAAAGATGCATTTTTTTTTTTAAGACGAAAATGCCACCCATCACATTAAAACATTATCGAGTCCTTTTCAAAAACCACTTCAAGTTGTCTGTTCTCGGGAGGGGTGGAGAGTCTACTTTAAAACGAAAACCTGAAATATTAATGACAAGGTGCAGGTCGTCCTCTGAGACTCATGCAGACAGACACGCTCATGGAAGCAAGGCCTGCTGAGAGGGCTTCACTTAGCCGATTGTTTGTGGCGCTCTGAGAATAAACTATTGATCTGCTGGCTCTCTCTTCTTTTGTGCGGACAGCAGAGATGCTCGGCTGTGACCACAGACACAGGTAATGGACACTGGGAAAAACACGAGCTAGCATAGCTTCCTCAGTGTCAGTGGGCTAGAAAAGAGCCGCTTCGATTTCCAACTGTTGGTCCAGTTACAATAAATCACAGGACAAAATAAAAATATGGGACCAGAATATTTCTTTGTTTCGCTGTTTGAAAAATAACCATTGGTGGTACCCCTGTTAACTTCAGTATGATTCATAACTACGAATGAGAAACTTGGCAGAATGCAGTCAAAAAGATTGTACTTTCTATAAACAAGAAAGACACTCACTCAATAAAGTAGACCATCCCCGTCTCCGTGTAGGCCATCTCCCAGCTCTTCGGCAAAGGCTCCTGGCTCTCATCACGTGGCAGGCTGTTCCAGGTGCGAAAGTCCATACCGCTGCTGGACTGTGTGTAGCTGGGCACAGCCCTCCTCCACTCGGGTCCCTCCTTGTGTTCTGTGAGTGGAAAGAAAACAAACGAGTGAGCGGGACAGAGTGAGAGAGAAAGAGGTGGAGAGAACATACATGAGTAATACAGCAATTCTGTCCAGCAGAACAAGGTTTCCAACTTTCTTGTGAGAGACGGAATCAGACAACATGAGCCACAGGATTTGCATGTTAGGCGAGCTGAAGGGCCAAAGCTGACCAATGCTTCCGTGAAGCTGATATCTGAGACGAAAGTGTGTCTCTGTTTGTCTTTGTGAGTGTGTTTGTGTGTGTGCGTGTGTGTGTGTGACATGCATACTGTATGTTAAAGAGGCAGGGCTGAAATAAAGGGGAGGAGAATGGACGAATGGGAGAAATTGGATCACTCAGGAAGTCACCTCTTTCATAGTGTGTTTGCTCTAGAACCCACGTGCATTTTAACCAAACCAGACTGAAATACAGCCTTTTGTTGGACTTAAGCTATAGATTTTATTTTATTATACATCTCAACACAGAAAAACAAATAACCAGGGGTTTCAGTACGGTACACAGAACGACACAAATTATTACATTCATACAGTAATTCTATATGTATATTAAATAGGGCTGTGCAAAAATATCGATACATGTAACTATCGCAATAAAAAATATTTAGATAGTGTATCGATAGTGATACCTCCTACTATCGATATATTTTTTTTAATCATGTCATATACATACGGCCAAAAGTAAATGGAAGCGAGCATGGCGAAAAACATAAGAACGCTTGGAGCTCTCAGAGCTGATGTGTGGGTGTGCTTTGGTTTTCAAAATAAGTCATGGAGTGATGAGTTATATAAAATAATGCTGTTTGTAGGCTTTGCAAGTCATGACACAAGTCACTTGGCTACTGCAGTGCATTAGACAAAAAGTTTATTAAGAAAAGTAACAATGACATTTATTGTGCTCTCACGGATGTGACACCAGCACATTTACAGCACGGATGAAGCAGGGGTGTTATACTGCCCATGTTCATTGTTTTAACTGTAATGCACCACAACAGCCAAGTGACTTGCGTGAGCCACCTTATTCCCCTGTGCTACCCACTTGAGGGGCGCAATCCACAGTTTGAGAACCCAAACCTCTGACCCCCGGTGGTGCACAGCGGTACAGTGGTGTATGTTGTATTTCTAGCTCTACTTTTTACATTTTCTATTTAAAGAATTACAATATATCACAAATGTATATTGTATCAAAACGCATAGCAATATATTGTATCGTGACCCATCTATTAGGGATGTAACGATTCACTCAGTTCATGATGCGATGAGATTCACGATTCTGATCTCACGATGCGATTATTCACGATTTACTCACAATTTATTTTTACAAAATGAGTTGAAACAAATTAGAAATGAACAACTTCCCTTGCATTATTTCTTAAAGAGTACATTCCTCAATATTTTTAAGGGCTTATTTTGGTTTATGGAGTGTCCGACAACAAGTTTATGTACATACATGATGTAAAAATACTATTATTTCGTAATAATAAGCAGTTTTTATTACCTTACTACTTGACTGACTCTCAAATGATTCGTTCCGCGATTCATCTGTGTAATCTCCACCTTTCCGCCAGCGTAGTCTGATCTGATTGGTCAGATAGTGTAGTCTGCTGTGATTGGTCAGATGGTCTAGTCTGCTGTGATTGGTCAAATGGTCTAGTCTGCTGTGATTGGTCAAATGGTCTAGTCTGCTGTGATTGGTCAAACGCGTTCAGCATGTGTCGCAAATGGACCGCCTATCATTACTGCTGTATTACGGTTTGCAGGTGGTTGGATATTAACAGTGTATAGAGAGAGATGGCGTCGATTTTACCTTACCAGTTCGAGCCCGAGTCTGACGAATCATTCTTTAATCCTTATACAGATGCCAGTAAGAAAAAGGACTGTTTTAGACACTTCTCTTGTAACAGTTAGTTATCACGGCATACAGTGTACGGTGTTCGTATCTTCAGATGTTATTATAACTATAGTACACCACGCAGTTCTTGAAATAAAGACTTTGAGAGTTAATATGGTTGAACACTTACATTAGCGCAACGAGTTTATAGCTAACGTTAGGTAAACAAACAGTAACAACCCCAAAAATAACGGTAACGTTAGCTAAACACAGACATGAGATAACGTCACACAAATTAAATTTTAAGTAAAGACAAAAATAAAGAGTCACACTTACAGGTTGTGATTCGGTGGAGCTTACAGGTCCAAATAAAGTTGGTATTGCAACATCTTTTAAGGAAAGACGTTTAATGTATCCTGCAGTAAAGGCGCCAAGATTGATGAAGCAATCTTCGGTAAAATGACGCGCGCAAAGTAAAACGTTCGGTTTATACTCCTTTGGTGTCGTTTGAAAAATAAATAGTAACCATTTTTTCCTCAGAAGTTCTTCGTCAGAATAAGACTGACTTAGTTTCACTACATAGAACACAGCTTCTCTTAGACATGATGCACACGTCACGAACGAGCTAGTACAGTGTCTGGGGAGGAGAGAGTTAAGTTTTCGCAGTCAGTCCTAGGGGGGGATTATTTCTAGTGACGTAGATACATTGTGGTTAAAGATTCGGACAGGTCATGACTTGCTCGCGTGATTCAGAGTCGATTACCTTTTTTATAAGCTAATAACTTTGTTATTAGTTATTCACCTTCGGACTTACAACTTGGCAGATTGCTTACATTCAAACACGGCAAAATTAAACACTTCATGAAATGTATTTTTTATGATCTCGAGGAATGTACTCTTTAAATGCTTCACATTTCTTTGTATAATAAAATAATGTTTTATTTCAAATAACAAAACTAAACTGCAATTTTATAACAAATTAATAATAGAAAAAGTCTCTTTAATATAAACAAACTAATACTGTCTGAGCTTTTCTTGGATTTTTTTGCATTTAAGAAATATCAGCATGTCCACGTTTAGATTTGCAGTGAAAATAGCGGCCCCTGCTGTTCAAAAAATGTATTGCGATTCAGTTCACACCTCAACCGATTTGAATCGTCGCTCATTATAACCGATTTTCAACCGGCTCACGGTGAATCGTTACATCCCTACCATCTATCATGATATGTATCCTATCGGGAGGCACTTGCCAATACACAGCCCTAATATTAAAGGGATAGTTCACCCAAAAATGAAAATTCTGTCATCATTTAGTCAACACCAGGTTGTTCCAAACCTGTATAAATGTCTTTGTTCTGATGAACACAAAGGAAAATATTTTGAAGGGAATGTCAGTAACCAAACCGATCTCATCCCCCATTTACTGCCATGGTAGTGAAAATAAATACTATGGGAGTCAATCGGGGATGAGATCGGTTTGGTTAATGACATTCTTTCGAATATCTTTCCTTGTGTTTGGCAGCAAATCATTTTTTACCCGTTTGGGACAATCTGAGGGTGCGTAAATGTTGACAGAATTTTCATTTTTGGGTGAACTATCCCTTTAAATTATTACATTTGGTTCGTCACATTGTAGATATACTAGTTACACATTTGCAGCATGTAGGGGGAAAACGCACATATCAGAATAACAAGTCTGATAATATTTTGCTGACACATTCATGATCGAAGCCCGCTCATCTGAATGATTCCCAGTCGGCGACGCATGCCAGATGAATCAGCACTTGTTGTTTCTGTGCCGTAACCATGGCGGCATCATTTATGACACAAGCGGTAACACAAGCGCTCGCATTAAAATGTGCGCACGAAAGCAAGTACCGTATGAGGCCTTTTGTGCTTGAGAGGGTGAGTGGAGAAAGATGCAGAGATCAATGAAAAACACAGAAAAGAGGGCAGCGGAGGAGATAAAAAGGAACTCTGCTTGCTTGTGTGTTTGCTAAAAAAAATTGCGTAAAAGGCAGACGAACACAATGTGATGTGGTGTTAAAAGTGGTCTTGTATGCTATGCTAACGGTTAAGGTTTGCTTCCAAAAGAGACTATGGAAAAAACATGTATTCAAGTCCTACAATTGTCGGCTTCCCACAGTCTTTATAGCCTGAGGCGATACGAGTGCACATTCATGTAAAGTTGTTGGAGGCCGTATCTATCCTATCTGGCCATGAACATGTATATATACAAACATAACAACAAAATACAATTCATTGGATTTGATGCAGAAAAGGTTGCTTCTGTATCGACAAGACTTTTAGGTTAGCAAGTTTCATTCTGTAAAAACACAAAACGGCCCAAAACTGAAAATGCCTCTGGATGTGGACCCGATGCAAAGTACGGGTTGCGAAATTTGCACTTGGCAAAATGTAGATACTGTTGCCATTTGCTTCTCGTCCTTGGGAATTGGTTGTGCCAGAGGGTTTTTAAAACTATACAATCGTAATGGAGAACAGCTGTGATGCATCTGGTCCAAATGGAATCACGGAGACGTACACAGCCAACAAAACCTCTCTCAGCTCTACCAGAAACTTATTTTGGCCGTAGTGGTGAAGTGATTTTTCGCTGTTGACCCTGAAAAACTGGAAGATTATTTTGGTTTTCCAGAACTTTCAGTTACATAAGGATTAGAGTTTTGTTGGCATGAATGTAATAGTTGACATACGAGAAAAACTAGAAGCTTAAATACCAGACAAAGTTCTTTACAATTATGATGACACAGGTTTATTTTATTTTTTGTTTCGTTTTCATGACGGCTTAACTAAAGTTACAATTTGAGATTTTGCCTGTGGACTTGTCGTAAAACTATAAAATACACTCATTAATTCTGTACAAAAGTAAAGCTAGAGAAAACTTGTTACATTAAGAGTGCCAAAAATAAAGGAAGCCACATATTACGGGATACTGAAGCAGTTCCCATGGTGATCAATCACAATAACACACAGGCCTGCTACTAAGATTTCAGTCTTACCTGAACATGAGCTGATGTGCAAAGAAGTCACAAGTGTAAATCTTGCTCAGTTGACAACATTATAAAATAAATCAAAATGCTTCTGTCTGTCAACAAATGTACATCAGCAACTGTGGTTGTGTTTTATTTTGTGAATTCAATGGAACAGAGAGCATCCAGATGAAATACAGAGCACTGTTGCCCAACGTTGCCTATGCTATAGCCATTTCTAAAAGACTAGTAATGGAAAAATTCAGTAGAATAACTTGAGATCATTTAAGATAAAAAGCCCATTTGAAGCCCCTAAAAAGGATCTATGCCACTAACTAATTCCTTGTTTGCCTTTCCCTGCTGCCTAATGAATAATCCGAAGATGTTCACCTCTCTGTATCTGATAGATTTATGAGATGAGAGAAACCTTCTCTGCATTTGCAGGGTGCATCAGCAAATTCAACCCGCTGCATGATCCAGGAAACCCAAACCAAACTCCTCTCCCCACAGACCCAAACGTGGCAGACTGACAGGATACTATTATATGTGGGTTATGCTTTGAAGAATTGTAATGTAATCTACATCTATAAAGGCTTTTATAAAATTGAAATTGTTTAATCTTTATTCACTTTTAATAGAAGCTTCACAGGCATTATTGAGCATTTTCAGTCAGAGTTAATAATGTACAATTTGTTTGTGAGGTTCTCAAAACACATGCTATGACGCCATCTTGAATCTTTACATTTACAATTGTAAAATTAAAAACACTTTTCAAAACAGATATGAACTATATAACCATAGACTTTGTGTATCAACAGAGAGCTGACAACAAACACGGAGACAAACTTTACATTTACATTAATATATCAATTTCACCAGCCTTATAGCATGTGGGTGGCAGGAGTGCACACTAGAGTATCTGTTGCAAAATCTATCCAAAATGTCAATCATTAATACAGAAAAAATGACTGTTAAAGACAAATAATAAGCCCGAGAAAGCTTTTTAATGAGAAGGTAGAAGAGTGCAGGGGTTGATGTCTAAAACACTTTTTTGTGTCAAAAACACTTTTATGCCTCACAGTAAACAACGCCCTCTTCAACATGCTCATTACTTGAAGTGATACCAGGCGTACGCTCATTCATTCAACATGGGTTTTATTCCTCTGGTTTATCGCTGCGGTAACTCAGGTAGACAAGGCATGCGGTCTACTTTAAAGCAGTTCATTCAAAATTTGTCATTACTTACTCACCCTAATGATGTTTCAAACCCATTATAGGTAAATAAAAAATACTTTCTTTGGTGAGAAAGACTGTTGACGCTGTTCTCTTTTTTCATACAATGAAAGGTATGGTGACTGAAGCCAACATCTCCTTTTGTGTTCCATGGTTTGAACATTTTTGGGTGAACTGTCCCTTTAATGGTCCAGTGTGTAATTTTTTGGAGGATCTACTGACAGAAAAGCAATATAATATACATAACTGTCTTCAGAGCCGTATAAAGACATAATGAAGTGTTATGTTTTTATTACCTTAGAATGAGCTATTTCTATCTACATATTCCACGGGTCCCCTTGCATGGAATTCGCCATGTTGTTTCTACAGTAGCCCTAAGCGAACAAACTGGACCTTTAAGGGCCTTGCCTTATCTTACTTCAATTGCTTGGTCAAAATCCAAGTTCAATCCCAGTTTACCAAATTTAGCCCAGATTGCTTTCATACCTGCCTTCATAAGTTATGATGATGACCTGAAGGACTAGTGCTGACCTCAAACCCATTACAGACCTCCACCTACAGCCACAGGCATTTGCTTATTGGGTCACCAATATTAAACTCCTGTGTGGACATTCCCTCCCTTCATTTAACATTAGTACGCCATAGCTGTTTAAGGCAAGCCTTCCTAGCCACCTGTCCTGACCCAATCCACCAGAAGATTATTGACTTCCTGAGTCAGATAGGAAAACAGTGAGATAGGAAAACAGCATGTGTGGAAAGCTGAAGAACCACAAAGCTGTGTGCTCGGCCCTCTTCAACTGACTGCACATCCATGAAACCCACAGTGATGTTCTTCATACGTTCCCCACAGTGAACATCATAGAATCTTATGCACTAGTTATACACTATATTGACAAAATCTGTCTTCGGGTCATTTACCAGCATTATACAATTGTTCAACTTGCAAAAATTCAGGGAAAATCATAGCACCAATCATATCATTAAATGTATTACCATAAAACTTGAAAATTACACATTGGAAAACCTGGTTTTATAGACTGTTGCAAAAAAATCCCTTACCAACCGTGGCTTTGCAAAGTTACAAATCGTTCAGCTGTGCTGAGTCACATCTGTACCCATTTATACAGTATTGATTTTTTATTCCCTTCTGGATAATTTATACTGCACAATACTGAAACTACATACATTATGTTCAAAACTTATTGAGTTAATGTACTTGATGGCTGGTTTCACCGTCTCACCTGTCAGGCCGTTTACTATAGGCGGTCTCTCTTCCTCGTCCTCTTCCTCCGGAGCTGCGCTGTCCTTCCTATCCATTTTACTGACAGATGTGGTGCGCTTGCGTTGGACCTCGGTGTCAAACTCCTCATCAAACAGGACCTGGTCCACAAGGTCTGGCTGCACTGGACTGGGTTCTGCTGGTGGCTTTGGGGTGCCATAATAATTTCCTGCAGAAAAAAAGATTATAGCAAGGTTGAAATCATATAAAATATCAGACTAAATACTATTTTTAAAAACGTAATGTAAATTAGAAATGTTGCCTCAGCAATAAATTGGAAAAACAAATGAATTAAAACTGAAATAAAAACAAATTCAACTTGTACAGCATATAAAAAATAAAATGACAAACGCAAACAACAAAATTGCTAAGAATTAAACTAAAATTTACATAAAAACTAGAACTATAAAATAAAAGCTAATTCAAAGTATTAATAAAGCTATAAAACTAGAAAAAACTATAAGAACTCTGGATTACATGTTGTGAACCTATACAGGTGATTCTACACTGATGTGCACTGTAAAAAAGTCAATAAAAATAAGGCACAAAATACTACAATATTTTAAATATAATATATATATATTTTTACAGTGTGGTTAGAAGTGAAAGAATTACATACATTAAAGTTTTATTTTTTGGCTCTTTAGACACTTTATATTTTGATGATAATAATAATAAGTAACAATATAATAGTACTAGTAATATTAATGATGATAGTTTTAATAATGACACAAAAATGATGGTGTGAAAAACTAAAAAACGACAACTCAAACTCGAATCATCTGCATGGCCACACACCTGAACGTGCCGCAGCACTTGCTCTGACTGTTCACCCAAGGAAGGCTTGAGGTAATTCTGATTTTTCCCAGACATGATTTATAGATGTGTTATATGCAGTGTGTTGTGTACAAATAACCAAACCCAAACCTCAGTCACACTGAAAAATCTTCCTAAAGCACTTTGTCTTTCAGACTCGCTGGTCGCTGAACGTGCAGAACAGCATTGTAATGCCACTGAACTTGCAGTATATCCTGCGGCCTCACACTGTTCAGGGAGGCTCATAAGTCTTGTTTGTTATTCGTCAACACTGCAGCTCGGCACCCTGCGGTGCTCCACTGGACCAACGCAGTGCTCTGCTATTTTACTCTTATTTATTGGAAACGGTCCCTCACTGGAGATTAAAGCTGTGATCTAATTCACAGTCTCTGCTGTATGTAGTTTTCAGTGCTCCATACACACGGAGCAGGAAATATCTGTAAGAGTTCACAGAACAGAAAAAAAATCACTATACATATTGCACACAAACATACAAATAAATACACTACCATTGTACGTAAGTCTTCACAGGGTGCTATCAAGCGATTTGAACATACCCTAACTAGCCATGTGGCAGAGAGGTCTGTCTCATAAGTTATATTGTCCTGAGCCCTGGATGTGCCTGATGTAAGAAAGGTATCACCAGACCACATGTGAATCTAAACCAATGTACCATTTTATGTCGTTCTCTAGTGGAAGCTGCTGACCTACTTTCTCAACAATTCACAATAACACAGGCTACCCGACCGAATGAGAAAGAAGGACGGGAACAGCGAGAGCTCCGAGAATTATTGATTCATTTGCTGTTCTCGACAGCTTCGGGATCTGGAGAGCTGTACATGTACTAACATTACGCTGTCAAATACACTGATTTCCCAATCTACTCAATCTACTCCAATGTCGTCACATTATAGACATTCAGGGACATGGAATAAGTGGACTTGAAATAAGAAAAGGTTATTGCTTTAAACACAGCACAATTCCCATCTGAAAAATGTTTAGCCAACCACCCTCACAAAGACACCACCGAGCGCCGACACAATAAAGAACATGTTGAATCATTCATTTTGTTTCAGGTCAAATATTTTATTTAGTAAATTTTGCAAAATCTCACCATGAGGATTTGCCTTTAATGTATTCCTAACAGAAATGCTTTATTTAAATAAATTTTTTATTGCATTAATAATTCACTCACAGCTGTATTTGTTGATAGTGTTAAAAAAATAGTGTTTGATCGCCAGTGTTAAAAAGGGTCAAATTAACTCTCACAGTGTTTATATCCACACTTTGAGAGTGTGGATTATATATACACCGTGAGTGTTAATTTGACCTTTTTTAACACAGGTCGATTTTACTGTGTTTCAACAGCTTTAAACTGCGATTCAAGTTCAGAAGTATACAATAATGCACTTTATTTAAACACATCGAGAGAGTGAGAGACGTGCAAACGCTGATTCACTCGCGCTGATTTTGAAATAACAGATGGTAAGACGTATTTTATATAACTTACGTCGCAAACAACATTTTCAAATAAGAAAATATGTTGCCACATATTATAACTGCTAACATGTGTGTCATGTTTAATAACATTATTTTTTTTATAAAAATCGATTATTTGTTTTTATGGATCGATGCAGTAATCTTTCACATTATCTCCATCCCGATGCATCGTAAAAATGATTTTCTACTTTCCACAGCTCTATAAATACCCTACCAAATTACTCATAAATTGACAGATTCATATACTACATTATAGTGAAGTCATCCCAAAGTGTAAATCATTTTATAATGTTTTCTAACAAGCAACAAAATCACAGGCCTAATCTGCTATTTTACATCAATTAGAACACTAAAAATCAACAGGTATTGGTCTAGCTTTTGTTGAAACTAGTAACTTTGTATTAGCACCTATTGTATTATTGCATCTGTATGACATATCGTTTATATGACAAGTTTTCTGTAAAAGGAAACCTTTATGCTTCTGTTATAGATGCAAATCTGATTGTCACCTTCACATTATGTAAAATATAACTAGAATGACTCCAAAGGTAATATACAACTTGTCTGCGGATTTTTTATTTGGTGTGTGTTTTCTATATTGGGGTGGCCGATGGGAGGGCGCCAATACTGATCTCGCATACCCCTCAGAAAATGTGCAGTTGCTCCCCTGCCATTTACCTTCAAAATTCAAGGTCATGGTCAAGCAACAACTCTGAGCTGGACAGTGTTTTGTGTTATCCCCCAGAGTAAAGTTTTGCTAGGGAAATAATTGACCGGTGAGCATGATGTAATATTCAGTAACTGGTTTGCTCACTGCTATGCTGACATCACTGAAGTTTTAAGGTGTAAACTTTCAGTGTCATGCTCCAATGTTAGGCCATGTTTATTTTTTGGACCATAGTGACTTAAATAAGCAAATTTCCCACAAGTTTCTTTAACCTCTAAGGAGTTAAATCATTATTTGAGGCTTCTCAGAGTGACCCAAGATAAGAAACAGAATCAACTGCCAACCACAATGAGAATTGAGCAATGAAAACAGTTCCGCCAATCAGACCTTCTCTTTATTTCTGTCTATAATGTACCAGAAAACTCATCTTGTCATCTTCATCATGTCTGATATCAGGGGCCAGTTACATAAGCATATAGTCACTATAAGACTGTGTCTTAACAACCAGTCTCACTGACTTGTAGTTAGTTAGGGCAAATTAGTATTACCGTAAATAGTATTCTTAATTGTGAGCAATTGCTGCCCATTTTCCATCAAATGAAAGTTCCTTCTAACACCTCCAGTAGAGGTTCACACACCAAGATGGCCTGACTTGACCCCTCTCACTCAAGTACATTAATAATCATCCCATAAACCAGTTACGGCCAAAGGAAGATGTTATAAGATGCTCTTTAGCAGAAATTGCAAGGCTCATATTCAGCTTACAGTAACTGTGTCTGAACAGCACGTTCTGTGTTTCTAGTGCAATGATTTTTTTTAAATTATACTAGGAGTTGCTCCAAGTGGGTAAAGGTCAGAGATGAGTCAAATCACATTTAATGCAAGTTTAAGATTGCGTGTGTGTTGTGTACAGAGAGAGGAAACATCATCCAGGGAAAATTTCAGTGACAGGTCTGTATTTGTAGTGCTAGTTGATCGTCACGGGTGAATCGTCGTCCTACGTCAGTTCATCTGGGACGGCGGAGCCGACACGATGTTATTTATTTGACACGAAACACTCACATTTTAAATAACTACCTGCTATCAGCCCGTCTCTCTCATTTCTCCTGTGTGCTATTCAGTGTGAAAGGAAGGTGGTTTCAAATCATCCCTCTCCCTCCGACAGCGGCCAGCCATCACGCACAGATTAATGCTAGCAAATATCACGGATCTCGGCGGACGACCGTCCCCTCCGCTGCGCGCGCGTGTTTTTATGCTCATTAATCAAGGATGGTGCATTGCGCTGTTTGTGAGCGATCCATCATGCTGTGGCTGCTGTTTGAGAGGGGACCCTGACGGCTGTGACATGGCATGATTGTGGTCATGATTTGATCGCTCTTTTCTACTGCGTGGCATGCACCGGTGTAATTAAGTCAAAGCCTGAAAAAATGACTTTACCGTGCTTTCCTGATGTAGGGGTATGAGTGCGTAATATCCCAAATTTAAGTATTCCGACACTCTGATCCCTACTGAGGGAAAGAGAGAGGGTTGGTGTTTTTTTTTTTTCTGTGAAGTATTCACATGGGTTTTAAGTAGTTTTGACTGAGAGGAAGAATGTTCCACCAGGAAGGAGTTGTGAAGCGGGAAAGTGATTTAATGCCCTTTTGAGAAGACAATACAAGATGCCGCTGGTTTGCTGAACGCAAGGTTCTTGATGGGGAGAGATCAAAAAGACTGAGGATGAACTTCCTGCTTCACACGCATAAAATAAACCAAGAGATGGTATAAAACATCCTTGTTGTTTCCCCACTGAGTTTAGTAAGGACAGGAAAGGCTGAAACAAAGGTGTTTCGCTCATTGAAAAAAAAACAGTATAACATACAGTATAAAGCACATACAGTATAGGGCACATACAGTATAAAGGTTCTTTAGTTGCAAAATGGTTACAAGTCCCTGGTTCGCACATGTGTAGTTCATCACATGTTCCACTAAGACTGACAACAAGATATATACGGTTTTGTAATTTTATTTTTTATATATTTTGATAAAAGGTTTTGCTTTTAAAGTGTGGTTCTTTTTAATAAATGCTATTTTGTCAGATACGCATGTTGTTTTCTAATGCATGAAGCTCATCTACATGCATTTCGGGGGTCACTGTACCTTGAAAAAGATAATTGCTCTTTACCTTCCAAAATCTCGGATGTTCAAATTTGCTGTTCTTCAGCAAATGGAAAAAAACACTTTTGTTGATGTTAACTAGCACTCATAAATACTTTTTATTGGTTAAATATTTGCAAGGTTTCAAAAGGACAGCCGCGATATCCAAATACGCAATATCACCTAACAAGGAGTAGTTCACTTCAAAATTTGCCCCCATTGACTTTCTATAGTAGGAATAAAAATGACTATGAAAAGTAAATGGGGGCAAATTTTGAAGTGAACTACTCCTTTAATAACACTTATTTGCTCAACAGGTACCTTGACATTCTCTGAACAAGCCTGTATACAAGCACAATAGCCTAAACACATTTACATGCTCTATAAATCATGACTTGTTTCAAGCATCATATTCTTGTGAAACTTTACTCACGGGGGGACAAGAAATAACTGACCAGAACTGACGAGTGTAAAGCGATCCTTCGAACTGAAACCCTACGAGTCAAAGAAACAAGCCAAATGTTTCATGTACAAGGAATGGTACATGAAACATTTGGCCCAGTAAAAGTCATTCCCCGTGACATTTACATTGACCAGATTTAATTTTACCCTGGGAACTACAACTGAACCAACCATTAAACAAGGCCACCCGGTGACTCACCCAGGGATCATTAACCAAACCAGCCAGCCACCTTCCCACGCGCCCAAAGGCTGACACTTCACCGCACACTTATACTACTGCGTTGATCAGCGAAAAAGCTCGCAGCTAGGATGAGAGCGATGTAAATCGCGGGATTTGAACACCATCTGCTATTGAAAGTCAGTGGGAGCTGTTTGCGAAAAAAAACAAACGCCCAATAGCACCGATCAGCACGCTTGTCTCTCTTCATTAACATATAAACATGTTGTGAATCAGTAACTGATTGCTGTGGCTACACGGTAATGTAACCCACATGAACGTCTGCTATGCTAATGCATCGAATTAAAGAGCAATACATTAAGAATAAAAGAAAGCAATGTTCTAACATCAACTGAGATGACCTAGTTATAGTGCTGGTAAGGCGGTACTTTGTTATTCCTCCTCTTTCATCTCTTTCTATCCTTTCTTTCTCATTCGCCGCCTTCTCTTTCTCGTTCTTCTCAGGTTGCTTCATCAAAACCTCATACAAAATTCAAGGCTAAAGCTTGAAAATCTCCTACTGACTTTCATTTAGAATGCCATTCTAAATCTAACTACGGGTGATAATGTCATTATAATCCTTCGTGCATTTATTTACATACTGAACTGTGATTGATCTTCTCTTTTTTTAGTATATTGTGCAGATTGCAGTTGCAACTGACGTACATTTCAATAATGCAAAACCAAAACCTAAAGCCGACATAAAACTTCAACACTTCCTTTACAAATCCTTTAGCTGCTGTGCACGCAAGTGCTTTCCTTCTAAAAATGAAGTTAGTTAAGCTATGTTCTTTCAGTATAACATCATGCCCACAGAAATGAACCTTGACTCTCTATTCCTACACACTTTTCCGTACCATCATAGGTTCCACTCTCCAGCAGCAGCCCGCTCTCCTCCAACACACGAAACTCCCCCACGCTGATGAAATTATAGTCCACTCCTGGAACCTCCCCATCCCGAGGTTGCCTTGTGGTACCTACCGAAACAAACATGACAAAGAGTCACAAAATGGTAGGTGAAAATGCTTCTTCTGCGTACAGAGTGCGTGTAAAAAAAAGAGTTGAATGAATAATGAATTCTCTTTACCCTAAAAAAGACATGCTATTCACCATGCTAAGCAAACGGCATGAGAAGTCACATTGTGCACGAGTCGCATACGAATCACTGAAATGAATCTTTTATGGTGTTTTTGCATCAACCTCCAGTTCCCATTCAATGTAACAGTGAGAAAAAGAGCAACCTGTAAATTGCTTTCATGTTTTATATGGAACATAAAAGAATACGATATTGGGGTAAATGACATTTCTGGGTGAACTATTACATTCATAACATTTTATTGTGGTAAGCATGCATTTGACCTTTATGAGTGTCACTTCACAATGACAATATTTTACTGTGGAACTCATGAGGACAGCATAGAGGTTTGTGGAAGTAAAAGGTTGTGTTTGCTGAAACTTATTACAAAAAATCATCTCAGTGTAAACTGCGAGGCCGGAACTTTATGATCATTTCATTTGGAAGGCATGTGCGAGTATTCCCAAAACAATAATGGCGGTCTTGTGTGTCTTGTGCTACACAGCATATGTACTAACGTTTCTCCAGCAAAAAGTAGATGTATTGCACCACTACAACCAACGGATACACATTATTTACATACACCAACCTTTAAATACACATACACGCCGACAAAGGATATTAAAAGCACTTTACAAAGTGACATCACCATCCACTGGCCTCTGGCATGCGCAATGCAGCATTTTTATCCGTTTTCTCGGATCTGTGTTAATGCAGATCGTTTTGACAACGGTGTCGTGTATGTACGTGAAACTTTTTCCGTGTTCTACTCCATCGTTGTCATATAAACATACTCTTCATTCTCTCTCGCAGGAGGAAGTGCACACAGAAACTCTCTCTTTGAACAACCAAGCAGCATGACTGACCCAGGTTAACCTCTATTGTCCACTGTGTGCACCTTTAAAACGCAAAACAATGAAGGCACACAACCAAACAATGCCGGAATGATTCCCAAATCTCCAAAGCAAATATTCAGTGCTCTTGTGAAAGTCTCCTTTCCCAATCATAAACGCATTTTACACTTTGCTGGCTCCATCAATAAAGTCAAACCTGACTGACAGTCACACACCGCTTCCTGTGGAACACAAACACAGACGCCAGTTTCTCTGCTGGAGGAGGATAAAAAAACAATTAGCTATAGAGTTCTGCACATAACCACATGAAACACTGCCAGCTGCCCAAGTACATTACCAACAGCCCTTACAATGGCATACAGCCTGGCACACTTCAACACGCAGCGCTGCAGAACATCATGAATAATTTGTTTATTATTGGGGTTTACATAATTTACTAATGCACATTCCCATTGCAAGTATTATTTTGCTGTAAATGATTTGTGTTTTCATAAACTAAAGGTATCTTATCCTGAATATGAGCATATTAATAAATAATTAACCATATTAATAATCATATTTTCTGAATTTAAAGGCAAAAATTAACAATTGTAGGTTAAAAGATAGGCTTAAAGGTGTACTTTGACATTTTCCGCATTAAAACTGTATATTATGACACCAAACTGTACTGTGTATACTGTAATGTGAACTCATACATAGTGAGGTGACAAAAAACTACAGCTTTTATAATAAGGGGAAGCACATCCCCGCACTCAGTCTTACTTAAAAAAGTATTTATTTTCTGGCATTTAGGGTGTAATAAATTATCCTCGTACTTTATTGAACTGATGGTGAGCGTTGAGATTTCTTACATGTTTAGGAGATGTCTAAAAGCAAAGTTGTAAATCTTTTCAGGTGCACCGATCAATCCTTTAAGATCAATGACCTGAAGCACTTTTTTCCCTTGTTTTATCTGTGGATGAGGTGAAGAGGGGTTACCGTCAGGCTATAACGGATATTAATGCCAGCAGCAGAAGGAAGGGAGGGAGCCGAGCTTCAAGGATTATGTGGCAATTTGGACTCCGGGCGCTCTCCTTTTCCCTTTATTTCCAACGATGCGGCTTTTATGACTTTTCTGTCCTTGTGTTCAGAGGGACAAATGTGATGCTTCCGTTCCATAAGAGTTCATTTAAGCAAAGGCTGGGACGGCTAGAGTAGTCAGCAACTCATAAAGGCCTAGAATTTTATTAAAGGGATAGTTCACCCAAAAATACAAATTCTGCCATCATTTACTCACCCTCTTGTCATTTCAAACCTGTATGACTTTCCTTTTTCTGCAGAACACAAAAGAAGATATTTTGAAGAAAGTTGGTCACTGAACAGCACCGGCACCTATTCACTTCTATTGTATGGACACAAAACAAATGTAAGTGAATAGGTGCCGGTGAACAACATTCTTCAAAATATCTTAATTTGTGTTCTGCGGAAGAAAGAACGTTATACAGTTTTGAAATGACAAGAGGGTGAGTAAATGATGAAAGAATTTTTTTATGGGTGAACCATCCCTTTAAAGGTGAAATGTGTTGTCCATGCAACTAGCATTGCAAAATGAATCTATGAAAGACAATCATACTCGCACTACTAGTTAAGCCAATGTTAGAGTGTCAGTATTTTGGAGCTGTCTCTACATATTAGACAAGAATCCCAGAAACACAGAACGTTCCCCTAACTTTAGTTTTTAGTTTCCTTTTGGTTATTTTTTATGGGAACCAAAAAATAACGTTCCAAGAACGTTCATTTCAGGTTTGATTTTTGTAATTAAAAACTAACGCTCTATTTCCCGCTCTGTAAGAAAACTTAAATACTAACATTCTGGGAACCAAAATTAACATCCTGGGAACGTTCTGGGAACCAAAAATTGTTAGCAGGGATGAATATTTTTATATCGATAAAAATCACAAACTTCATCTTTATTGTTATTCTAAACAGATTTGCAGCTGTGCATTAAAAGAATCCGAGACTTAAGAATTCTGGGAAATTTGAAAGTCACACTGCCTTTACAGTCCAGCAACGTACTAAACACTGCCTGCAGAAAAAGACACGACGGCCCTCGCTGTCCTTCAGCGTTATTGTGATTAATAACTCGCATTTAAAACATAATTCGATTATTTTACAAGACTGAAGTCTGGAAGATGAACTCCGACAGTTCGCTCTGACAAACCTGCTACTACCGGCACTATTACGTAAATATAATTAGATCTGTCCATCATCTAGCTTTCTGCCTATTGTGAATGGTTACGCTGAAGTGAAAAAGCATGAATGAAGAATAGTGAGTCATGAGTTCGGATGGCCCGTCACAAGGACAGCTGATGTTAATGACAGGAGAGATTACAGGTCAGCCCACACACTGAGCTTGTGTCTTATGCAATGCTGATCCACAGAGAGACTGAAACATCTGCCCGAGTCTGGTCTTCATTAAAATCCCCAATCTCATGCCAGGTGCAGGACTGGTTAATAAAAACTGTGCTAACCACACCAACATTCTCCAAACCACCTGGGACAGACCGAATAAAATTAAAAGATTACAAAGAGGAAAAGCTGTAATTAAAGATGTTTGAGTAATGAAGGCATGTGTTTCACTAATTCACTGGTTAAAGGCCAAACCACAAATTCAGTGACAAAAGAAAAGCACATTTGGTGATTATGTAGTTGTGTGTTGGCAATGATGCCAAAAAGTCAAAGATGGTTGCCGTTTTGTTCCAGTGAGTTTATGAGAAAAAGTAGCCTACAATTTCTAACTGAACATTACTGGCAAGTCATTGTAAAATAATTATGTGGTATTAGCAGGGCTACATTTACACTTTGAGATTTAACAACCTTAAAAGTAATAGTTCTTCCAAAACCCCCCCAAAAAATGTGGATTGTGTGGAACACAAAAGAAGACATTTTGAGAAACGTTTCAGTGGTTTTTTGTCTATACAATGGAAGTCAACGGGGGCCAATGCTGCTTGGTGACAAACGTTCTGCAAAATATCTTCTGTTGTGTTCTGCACAAAAAAGGTTTGGAATGACACAAGGGTGAGTAAATAATGAAATATGTTATTTTGGAGTGAACTACTCCTTTGATTCTGACTGTCAGACCTACAGTCTAAATACTGTATACTCCATTATTGTACACAGCTGAACAATTTTTGGAAGAATATCCTGGACACTCTTTTTCATATAGGCTAAAGGAAAAAGGTGATTTTTGATTTTATGAAAAAGAGTGAAAAGCTTTTTGTGTCCCACAGAAGAAGAAAAAACAAACACGAGAGTGAGTTGAAAGAAAAGACCGATTTTTCATTTTTGGGTGAATTGCATACTTAATGCGTACCTAGAAAAGAGCATATCATCTTAACAGCTCATAAAGACAAGTTTGAAGACTAAAAACATCAGAGTAAAAAAAATTACCCTTATGCCGTTTCATCCTTTCCGCACTAAATAAAAGGAATGTTAAAGACTTACAGAGCCAGTCACCATTTGCATACAGCATCCTTTTCCGTACAATGTAAGTGAATAGGGAATCAGTCCAAAACATCCAACATCTCCTTCAATGTACCACAGGAAATAAAGAACAACTAAAAACTACTTTATGCAATGCACTAGAACTCACAGGTGAGCCCGGATGAAGACAGAACGGCGCTGAAGCATGAAGTATTTACTGTATGTGACTATGGAAAATACAGTGCTGACATTAACACGATCAGCATTTACGATACTCATCCGAGCACCCATTGAAATGCAGGACGAAATGCAAGTCACCGACATGCATCAGCTGGTGTTATGATGGAATCTTCTCAATATGACCTGCACAAACACCTGTAAGGAGTTATGGAGAGACAGTAGCAGCATCAGAGAGTGTGTGAGACTCACAGGGAATTGTGCGCAGGTAGAGGTTATCTCTGATCACTTGCTGAAGCTTGTGGTCCAAGGAGCCTTTCTGGAACTGCAGGCTGAGGTAGTGACGCAGATCCGTGTTCAACACCTTACCTGCAAAGACAAAAGTCATTTAGGTCAATTTAGGTACTTTGAGAAGAGTTCTTATAGTAGATAAAGGTAAACTATTCACAAAAAGCTACAACACAACACATTTTACTTCTGTACTGTAATGTGTTTCTGAGTGACAGCTCAACTGGTAGACCAAAGTGTCATGGGTTCAATCCCAGGAAACACACTGATAAAATGAATACTTGTAATGCACTGCAAGATTGGAAGAAAGCGTCTGGCAGATGTCATTTAAATGTTCATCTTGATAACAGACCTTGACGTTTCTCATAAAAAAATATAATATGCAATGAGAGATCAATCATAATGACCCACAACCTGTTCTAAAGGGACAGTTCACACAAAAAGAAAATTCTGTATGACTTTCATTCTTATGTAGAAAACAAAAATAACATAATTTTGAAGAATATTGGGAAGCAAACAATTGGGACCCCATTGACTTCCATTGTATGGACACAAAACTCAAAATATCTTCTTTTGTATCCCACAGAAGAAAGAGTCACATACAGGTTTTGAACAACACGAGGGTAAATAAATAAATGAAGGCAGATTTTTTAATTTTGGGTGAACTCTTCCTTTAAGAATGTAACCAGGATCAATTACGCTCATTAGAAAACCCGGATGGAATATGCAAATTTGTTCAGTACTGTTGTGAGGGAAAATCTCTGTTGTGAGGGAAAAACCAGATTTAAACATAGTACAACGTGTTAAAGAGAGCTGAGAGTACTCTTTATGAGTGCTTTAAAGCATACTTCTATAAGCTAAAAAATAAACAAACACACTCGTAGCAGGGGAATTTTAAGAATGACGGGCGTTTCCAACTGTGCGGAAACTTCCCGCAAAGTTCCGCGAGCTCAGATTCTGTTTAAGCGTGCTCATTAGAGACAGCGTGTGGGTGCCACACAAAACACGCTGTCAATTTAAAATGAGGTGAATATGACTAAATCATGCCAAACTAGGGAAAACCGTCCCGCTCTTCCTACAAAATAAATGACAACCCTGTGATGTTGCAGCAGACAAGATCTCGGCTGGAGGTCCAGCTGTTTTAACACCCCAAAAACATAATTACTGGCTTCCTTCGACAAGAATCCAGATGTATGAATGCACGACGAGCATAAAAAAACAATGCAGGTTCTACTGTTTCGAAGAGCCAGGAGTTCAGGCGGAGTTCAGGCAAGGGAGTAGGCGGCGCAAGTCGTCCTGAGGAAAGGAGGGGATGAGAAACCTTCCCAAATGAGAAAGCAGGAGCAGTTTCCCCCGGGCGACTAGCACACGGGAGGGAGGGGCACCACCTATCCGAGCAGCGCCGGTATCCAGCTGTTGGTATCGCGGAGCTCGTGATGTTGCGCCACGCTCCCTCCTCTGGGTGGGGAGGATGTGCTTTGAAACGGTGCCAGTCACATGCCTGCTGCATCAATAAGCATTGTTTTGGCCCTGCAGCTGCCGAGCTTCATAGACCCGTATAATCAGAGCGCGGCTCCCGACACACACATGCTGGCACGCCTTTATAATTATACATGAAACCCCTCATACTTTAAAAATGCGGTTGATACAATACAGGCAATAGGAATCGGCATGTGCAGTTCTGTCAAAAACATACTATAATAAAAAGAATTATTTTTCAAATCTGTGGAGCACAAAAGAAGATATTTTGAGAAATGTCAAGTGGTTGTGTTCATACAATGGAAGTCAATGGGGGCCAGTGTTAAATCAAATAAAGTGTGACCGAATTTTCTTTTTTTGTTGAACGATCCCTTTCACAAACTGTGTGACACCGTGTGTTTAAAATGAGCCAATAAGGTTTCTCTTCCCTTAGCATCGAGGTGGTGACTATGCCATTTGTGTCTTAAGACGGAATAAACACAAACATGTTGTGATATCTCCTGCTAATTTAGAATGCAATGTAATCACAACAAGTCTCTCCCCGAGCGATTCTCTCTCTCACGGGGAGCGAAACGACAGGCCCACTGTGATTGCAGATCAGCCTCTTGCCATTGGTCGACTCAACGCATGCTAATTTGCTCCAATCTAAATGCGCTCAAGAGGCCCATAATTCTCATTTAGAGTTCTGGTATTAATTCCACCTCCATGGCTGTTTAGTAAGACATTACAGCTTTTCATTTTGCACTCAACAACACACACTCCTCATTTCTAATAGTGTAAAACCTGATTTATAGTGAGAGTCTTGGTTCAGCTTGTTGGACCAGTGCTGTTGAGTCCAGCTGGAACCACTAGCTGCTCTCTGTGCCTCATACTGTGTGACCTTAAAAGTGTCTAGAAGCCCCCCGGACTCCTTGAACGCTGATATCACTGCCTTTGGCCACCAACACCTGGAAATCATTAGCTGCTTTAAGCCCAAATCGTCCATTTTCATTTCACGGGGACTTAAGTATAAATGTTAGCCGTATGGATGTCTTTATACGAATGAGTCTTGCGCAAAGTTTTTGTGACCTCATTCTGTACTTTAGCTTTTCATCAGATTCTAGGTTGTGAGGTAAGCCAAACGCTACTGGCTATTTGAAAAGGGGAGGAGTCACTCAATATGTCCCACCCTGACTTCCTGTTTCAGTTAAATGACATCAATGCATCGAGCTACGCATTCCACTTCAGTGAGTCCTTACAGCACTACTCTGCTTTCATACAACAATTCAATAAACACAACGCTAATATTGATATATTTTAAATATATTTATGCTAGTCGCACATGAGAAGTCATAATGCTATTCAGGAGAAAAATAAAACAATTGTCTACAGCAGCTTAAAGCTATTTCTTGTATAAGCTTCAAGCTTGTTATGCAAATGTAAAGTTCATATTGTTTTTAATCGTAAATGCGAACTTGTATGAGAAACAAAAGGCTGTTTATGCATTGTGTCTTTCTCGAAGCTAGGAATGGTTTTCGAATCAAGTTTTAGTCAAGAGCCTTGACAAGGTCCAAGAGCTACATTGTGTAATTCTTTGGACGCTGTAAAAGCAGAATAAATGGGAAGAATTTAGGTCAGGCCACAATGGCCTTGCTTCATCGTTCATCGAAACGTTGTAGCACTCAGGAATGTAGTCCGTGTTCCCTAGCAAAATTCTGCATGCTTGCAATTCATAAAAACCCGACTCTGCTCTCCTCTTTGTGCCAAACGCATTTTTCTATGAACTAGCTGTTAATTCAGGGCTCTAGACTACTTTTTCCCACTTTCTCAGTTCGTCGCACCAACTTACAATTTGGTCGCACCCTTTTTTATAGTAATTACATAGTAATTTATATAATATTCAGCCATCCACATTCCCCTGCATAACTTGTATATAACACAGTATAATTTGTATATAGCACATCTGTACATACAATATACTGCCTATTGTCCTTTTGTCTAATATTGTTCTTTTTATGAAATGTGTATTGCCTCTCACATATTTTTTTTATGTTTTGTTACCTGTGCCTGGTCACTTTTTTAACCTGTATTTGCACTGGAAGCTTCTGTCACTAAGACGAATTCCTTGTGTGTCCAAGCAAGCACACTTGGCCATACAGCTCTTTCTGCTTCTGATTCTGATAAAGACCTTGCATAATGACCTCAGTTGATGAATCGTTCTGTTAATTTGTCACTCTGTCTTTTAAAATAGTCGGCCATAGACCACTTCTTATTTGAGCTTTAACACTTGCGAGCCCAATAAATCCAAAATAAATGCAAAGAAACGTTGTATTTGTTATTTTACACAGTTGTTATGATTTAGTTTTGTATTTGGTTTAGTTATATATTGGCTATGAAATGATCTGACACAAATATAACCTTTCACTCTTCACAATCCTCATTTATTACCCTCTTCACAAAAAGCTGTAATTTTGCCACTGCCTTCTTTGTTTTTACCACATAAAATTAAATCAAATTAGCTAGCTCAAAAGTAACTCGGAACTAAATTATTATGTACTTTACTACACAATGTCATAAATAAACTTTAAATACTAATTCTTACTAACCACTCTTGTTAAATAGTCTAATAGTGTTCTGAGGTGTTTTGAGCGACAGACTTGATGGGTTCAGACAGTGAGTCTCGTGAGTTCAGTGTTTGATATACGAGTTGTTTCAACAAAATGAATCGGTTCAAATGAGTCATCACGTCGCGAATCGGACATTAGCGGATACTGACGCGCTGTTAGGACTTCGCAAAAGATATTAGTTAACACTTCATTGGATAGGATTTTTCCTTTATGTCAGCTGCATGTGCGGAACACTTGTCAAGGAAGAAAAGGCAACATGTTTTTGAGCACATTAACACTCAGCTGTAATTCAGGTAAAACATATTCTCCGAATGCGCCACGTGAAACATTGATTCTGACTTCCGACCTTGCTTTTGATTAAAATGTGAGGGAGAGAGACAGTTCAGAAACCAACGTGTTCGACTTCATTAAGTGCTGCATAGGATGATCGGAATATGACAATGTTGCGTGAGAGCGTTTTAAAAGCATATGGTGCGCTCTGTCCAGCGATGCTTTTATGCTGTTCGGTCTGCGCAACACCGAATGAAGTCAAACACACACTTTATGCTGGGGCCACACCAAAAGATAATCGGGCCGATTTCTAGTCATCCGACAGTCCTAGGTAAAGTCCCGGCTCTAAAGATTATTTTATCAGATTTCCATATGGTGTGATGTGTGTTAAGAGTGAATGAACCTGATCGGAAGAACATCGGAGCCATCCTGATGTGTGGGGGAAACCCCGAGTACAAACGCAAAAGAACTCTGTTGATTGTCACGTGGAACAAAACAATACCCTATTAGAAAGCCAGCTGACAGAAGTATAACAACCGTAGTTATCACTTCAACAAACCCTTTTCTTTATTCTATCAATTTTCTGTCAAAAGCATTACAAACACTATCATCGCAATTACGAATAATTTCAATAAAAACCAGGCTATGTGCAAGTGATGGTAGTGGTTGGAGCCCGAGTGTCCGTATGCTTTAAGGTGGAACAGAAAAAATAGGTCCAGTGGAGACTCTATCGGGTGATAATGTCAGCAGCTATTTTTTACAAAACTGTATTAATATTTCATTTCATTAATATTAATTCTTTTTTAATTACTGTGAAGACATAAATACAACAATATTTGAGTTGCAATAAAATTATATCTAGTGCTATGCCACCTTAAATGCTTTAGACGACACTGCTTGAACAATTTCTCAACGATGAATAATATTTTTAAAATTACATAAAGGTTATATGTATACATTTGTTTATATTGAACGCATATATAATAAACAAAGCTTACAGTGAAATAATAAATAACTTATTCTGAAATCTCGAGAGAATTTGCGAGATTTCCTGTGTTCACAGTCAGGACTCTGTTTGAAAATCTGTTGGTGTGTGGTGTGCTATTCTTTGTCACATCACGGCGCACCACACATTATAGGAGCAAAATGATTAAATATTGGATTTTTTCGCCTCATGTTTGTGGTCTCTCACCGTTTAAAACTCTTATAAGATTTTAAAAAATCTTTTGGTGTGGCCCCAGCATTAGTTTGGAGACACGAGCTCTCTGCTCGCTCTTTCCTGCACTAATCACAAGCGCGTCATTCACCACTCGTAAATCACATTAAATGTAAAAATAAATCTTTGGCGGGGCAAAAATTCGTTTTACGCACTCGCACCAATGCGACCCTGTGAAATTTTACCTCGCACGTTATTAAAAACCGGTCGCATTTGCCAGCATTTTGGTCGCAGTCTAGAGCCCTGGATATATGGAGTATGCCAAGGAGCACTCACGAAAACATTTTTAAATGACTGCAGTTCTTATTTTCAATGAGTTTCGAATCAAGCCAAATCATTTATATATTATTTACAAATATTCTCACACACATACACACCCAAACCCCCACACACAGTCCTCCTCGCTCTTTGTTTACAGAACAGGGCGCTCTCTGTTGCTACGCTGTCAGGTAGCATTAGTGGGCTGTGTCATATCTCTGGGGTGTCACCCTCTATGTCTCCCGCTAGGCTGCACCAAGTCCCATTTACTGTACCGCCAGGCTGCCCATGGGACTCATGGGACACAATAGCTCCTTTTGTGCCTCATCATCAAGGCATTACAGCCATTTCGATCAAGGTGAAAGAGGTCAGCCATGGAAATGATGGGTGGACACAAAAAATACGACAGCACTAGTCTCAGAGGAACTAAAACGAGCTCTTTGCTTCTTTATTTAACCTCTTGCTCACGGTTACCGGTACAAGATCTGGCGAGATGTCCTTGATTTTAACTACACATCTGCTTCTTTGGGTTGCTTTCCCTTTAAAAGCCCTTGACTAACTCTCTTTATCCGCCTCACAAAAGCTCTGGTCTCCTCCTCTTGGCTAAATTAGGGAAAGGTAATATCTCTCAAGCTATAATGTCAGAGCGGGAGTGTGTTTGATCATGGTCTATAGACCTCAGTCAGGTTGGACGGTATACTCAATTTGAAGTGTTTGAAAATGAGGTTGTGAGGGATGCAAGTTAAGTGTCTTAAAGAAATAGAAATGAATATTATGTTTTTTTGGTCATTTTTACCTGAAAGTCTCTACTTTTGGCATGTTCACAAAAGTTCTTGAGAAAAGTTGTAACTTTTTTGTGTGAACAATTATATTCACAACTTTTCAAACATATTTTGTCAACTGGAAAATTGACAGTTGACAGATGGCTGTTAATTTACGTTAGGTCCAGTTTATTAAATTTAGCGGCATCTAGTGGTGAGGTTGCGAATGGCAACCAACGGCTCACTTCAACCCCCCTCCCTTTCGAAGCACTACGGTGGACGCACAGAACTAAGATGTTGTCACATTTTCAATTCTTTGCTAAAGAAGATAACATATTTATAAAATGCGCTCTGTAGAGTAGTTCCGTTTAGGGCTACTGTAGTAACAACTTGGCGAATTCCATGCAATGGGACCCGCGGTGTATGTACAGTAGATGTAGAAATAGCTCATTCTAAGGTAATAAAAACATAACGCTTTATTATGTAAGGTCTTTACACACCTCTGAAGATATAGTTATGTATATTATATTGCATTTCTGTCAATAGATTTTGAACAGTCACAAATAAAACACTTAGAAAGTGTCAGCACTATTACCAGACATTTATATAAAGCACAGAATATTTGGATTGGAAAAGAACATATAAATGAAAGCTTAACCACATAATGCAGCATTAAACACAATTTAGTTGACTATATTTTTAATATTCGGGCATCTTAAACAATCATGCAAGATGTCTACATACTACAACAACTGCATGCAAAGACATGTGAACCTACAGCAAACAAAGACTGTAGACTGAAACAACTCACCGGAACGTCATGCACCAGCGTGCCGCCCATGTGCCTATATTTGGTGTATGTAGGGAACAGCAAACTGAAAGCACCCTATCTACAACACATTGCACGTTCCACAGCACCTCCAAGCACACCTTCAGGCACAGCTCCTCTAATATTTGACAATATTAAACAAAAGAAATACAAATAAAGTGCAGCTCTCACATGACTGTCAATTAGAATACATCTACATAGTCGGCATCCCACCTGTGGGTCAAACAGACAATGTGCAGTTACAGCACAGAAAACACCACTGTAAAAAATCCACACACAGAAACTTTTTCAATTAGTGGACAGGCCATATAAATGCCACAGATAAACCATCACCGGGAACTAACAAGGCCGTGTTGTGACAGCGGTGCAGCGGAGATTCACGGGAAGCCCAGTGGAGAGCTAATTAACAGCCAGAAAGAGCCGCTTGGCAGCTTGAGTCCTGCTGCCTCTGCTTGTTAGCTTATAAGAGCTAAAGTGTGCACTAGCAGACTTAAAATTTTGGTTGGGAATTTCAGATTTAATAAAAAAGAGAGGTTTCTGTCCTTTTCGTGAGAAAACCAAACCGGCCCAAGGTGGGTTTTTTTTGTTTTGTTAATATCTTAAGTCGGATTTATGTTCACACGTGTCCAACTTTGGCACATTAACCAAAGTTTATCATATCAGAGCTGCATTCTGCAGATGTTGCCTCTGTCTCCATCTTTGTAACATAAAATTGCAGGTTACTTTATCTTCATCTTTAGGTGTGTTTAAAAACAACTGACAATCCTTAATTCGACCTGACAGCTCAACTTACAAATTACCCTTACGGAAATGAACCATGGTTTTACTACACTTAAAACAAATACATGGATACTGTAGTAAAACCATGGTTTTGCTAATTGTAATCAAAACACCCCCAAAAAACACACTGTTACTACACTTTTACTATAAAAATCACGGTTAATTTTTGTAAAACAAATTATTTTAAGATTACGTGAATCGTGGTTAGGTATGGAGACAGTTTTTAAAACTTCATGTACTTGCTAAATAATTGTCATCTTTAACAAAAATAAATCAATAAAGTTACAGATTTCAGCATTAACAATGGGCATGTTCCACTTAGTTTGATCACCAGAAAGCATCCAAAAGGTGTACTTTATAATGAAAAAAGCATACTGAAGTAAGTCTAACAAATAACTTTTGGTAAAATGTGTAGAAAATATTTATTCCAGGTACACATATTACATTTCATTAATGAATTTTGGGGGGCTTAAATGTTAAGTAAATTGAATCCAGACTACTGTATTACTGGACATACTGGACACTCCTATAAAATGTATTATCCATAGTGTATTTTTATTACACAGAAAATCTACAACTACAGACATTGTAAAACGATAGGATTTATTAGACTTGCTTTTTGATGGCAACTAAAGCTTCAACATTTTCCACAACAGCACAGACATCAACCTTGAGATGAAACAGGTCTGCATCACAGGTGCCAGTGTTTCACTACCAGTCTGTGTCCTAAAAGCCCATAATTCCCACACAGACACTAAAAACAACAGCACCCTCAGGCCACAGTATCAGAGTGAAATGCCAGCGTGCCGATGAGCCAGCAGTGATCATGCCATCCTAGTGCCAGCACAACAAACACTGACCAAATGGTGAACAACAGAGAGAGAGGACTCAAATAGTCACAGTCTGTTACCAAAACTGAAAAATGCTGCTTGCAAAGCAATATATTGAGGTCTAAAGACAAAAAGGCACATCGTAATGCCCAACACCCTGTTGACTAAGATAAATTCATCTGGTCAGATTTTGTAGGTAGCCCAATTGTATTCTTCAATGCCTATGGTATTCCACAATCCTTTATATTTCAGTATTTTGCACCGAATGGTTATTTCTGTAGTTTGCTGAATTCGGGTAAGATCAATAAACATGACAATATGGTGCATTTGAACCCTGTCTTAAACCAGTTTGCATTGAAAGCACATTAAAAAAAACACAAAGCACTGCCTTTATAGTCACTCACCAACTGAGCACCAAGCTATCAGACACACTTTTTCATTTTATTTCCACCTTCTCCCTTATCCAGCATCCTGAACCACTTTTCTCCTACCTCAAGTTTCATAACACTCATAACTGCACTCCTGATATTCATGACCCTGCCCCTGGTGTTACAGAAAGCCACAGATGAAAGAGACAACCACCACATAAGGAGACATGAGGAACAGAAAGATCTCAAGCCGGTAGGCTGCCTCCTCTCTCCAGCTTTGTAGTGCACAGCAGCATCCAGAACTTCTTTCCCATCAGCTCTGTGATAGCAGAACATCCAGGAGCTTTTAAAGGTTTTGTGTGACATAGATACAGTAGGTGAAGGAGAATCAAAGCTGGGTTTGCCCTGTTTGAAGATGTCTTTATACGAGAGCTCCTGCTGCGGTTAGGAAATTCTTTTTTAACATGCTTCTTGATTATTTTGATTTTTGGTTAGAGCATGGCACTAGCAATGCCAAGGTCATGGGTTCGATCCCAGGGGATAGCACATAGTCAGACACAAATGTATAATACATTGCAATGTAAGTCGCTTTGGATAAAAGCGTCTGCCAAATGCATAAAAATGTGAATGTAAAATGAAACGGGGAGAGAATTATCATTTCATGATGTAGAAGGCTGGGTATCTCTCTCTCAAGACAGACAGCGGTGGCTCTCAAATACACTTGAAGTCAGAAGATAGGAATATCAATCATTTATTCACTGTTTTTTTCTATGCAACGATTATTGTAAAATATATATAGTACAGTGAGATCACAAGTGGAAATTTCTCCTTGGCATTTTAGTAATTTATTTTTATTAACATTTTCATTAAAAATGATGGTATTAGCATAAGTTAAGTGTTTTTTTTAAAGAATTTAGAATTTGTAAGAAATTTGGAACGTCCCCATTTGGCCCTTAAACTTTCATTAGAAATAATGTTGAATATTCAATGTCATACTATACACGTTCTTCTTTATGTTTTACATGGCTAGATGACAAATATACCGTACATGTGTCCTATGGTGGTGACAGCAAAAATTTAGAAAAAACAATGAAGATAAATATCTCTTATGCTATGTTATATTATACAGTAAATATAAATAATAGAAAATAATATATTATTATCTACATTTTTGCCATGTCACACCATAGGACAAATTCATTTGTTAACTACCCATGTATATTTTCACCTATAAACATTTTTTTTATCCAAAAACACTATTTGTAGTAGGTTTAAAGATTTTCAATGAGGTCTCAGACTTTGTATAGGTTCAAAAATATTATCTTTGAGAAAATATTCTTTAATAATATTCCTAATCAATTGAACCAGTTTCATACCAGCCACAAACTGTTGCGTGTGAATCCATGACTCAGCTGTCCTCTTGGCCTGTTTTAATGCAATACTTGTGCGGTTAGACTGTCTTTCCTCTCTCCGTCTGTTCTGAATACGCTCCGAATGCCTGTGGGCAGTCTCAAGTGTCTCTCTGAGAGTCTTTACCACACAAATTTGCATAAGTAGATCTATGGATTCACGAGCCCTTGCATCAGCTACACACATTACAATGCAAGTGAATAAAAGTTGCATTATGCTCACGTGCATCTGAGCGTATCCGTGCTTATATTTGAGCTCACCGAGTACACACAACCACAGTATTTATCGCAAAACCACACAGTGTCTTTTCTTTGTGGCAACGTGCCACATTGCTCTCCAGCACGACTCGATGAGGAAGAGGAATGTTTTCCACTGTCAGACTGACTGAATCTCGCAGTCGCAAATCTCCCTCTTCACCTCGGCTGGGATGAGGCAGTTCTCTGAGGGGCTACTCAGATTCATTAAAGCCATCCATCACCTCTCTGGCACCGTAACTGCACACAAGAGAAACGCACCAGTTGGCTGCTGTGAAGCGATCAGGGCGACTAAGCAATGGCGCTCGATGTCCAGCTCACATCAGTCTTGTGCTCCTGGGAAGCACAGAAGTTCAGAGGCCGTTGGGGGGTGGTTCCCTAACACCAGAGTAAATGAAAGAGTTCAGACAAGAATCCTGTCTCCAGGCCAATACTAGAGAAAAAACTATCCTCTGTGCTTCTGTAAATGTAAAAGATCCCGTGAAATCAAAATTGTGAAACCTTATAGCTAGGGAAATCCTTAAAGGGATAGTTCACCTAAAAAAATCATTTATTCCTCCATGTCGTTCAAACCCTGTATATGACTCTTTCACCTGTGGAACACAAAAGAAGATACTTCGAGAAATGTCTCAGTGGTTCAATGTCCATACAATGGAAGTCAATGGGGGCCAGTGTTGTTTGATTACCTTTTGTGTTCTGCAGAAGAGAGAAAGAAAGTCATGCAGGTTTGCAATGACATGAGGGTGAGAAAAATGATGAAAAAATATTTTCATCACTGACTTTCATCAGTGGATACAGTTCCAAAGAAGTTTGCTTTCACAATCTTTCATCAAAATATAATAAACAGACCACATCTAAAACAAATGTTCTCTTTTGGCTGACATCACCAAACTCTCTTTTTCCCAAACTCTGCCAACAATGTGGATGCATTTTGGTATGTAAAGCCCACGTGTCATAATCCAATGAATTCCAGTTAAATGTTAATATAATCGAATCTATACAAACATATCTCTTGCTATATCCTATTTCACTCTTAACACATGGCATTATTCTGCAAACTAATGAATGCAGGGCAAAGTCACATATTGACAAAAGCAGGTGATCAGAACTGTATGTTAATAATACTGGAAAAGACTGAATCGAATCAGACCTCTGGAAAATGAAAGGTGAGCTAGTAAATAGTCGGATCGATCAGTGGCAAACATCAAATCATTACCAGGCCTGGAGTGTACATTTCTAAAAAGGTGCAAGTCTCTCTCTGACACCTTTCTCAGCCAATAAACATATTCAATTTTCAAGTCATCTTTTCCCACCCAGAAAAGAGAAAAAATAACTGTTATATTATTTCCATAAAACTGTTTCTAATTACAGATTCCACATTTGTAGCATTGAATATAGCAGGGGTATAGAAACTGTGTGTAGGGGAACACATTATAAACCTTATCAGCTTGCCTCATGAATATTAATGAGGTAATCTTTATACCCACTGGGGGGGAACATTTCATTTAGCTCACATCCACATAGACCGATTTGCAAGATTCTTCTTGGTTTTCTCCACATGCTGTTCAACGTTCTTAAAACACGGATTATTTCGCAAAGCCAATTTTAAAACATTTTAAAAGCAAATCACAAGAAGTATTTGATAAAGATCCGTTTTCATGCCACATGTACTCAGTCACAGATATTGCTTTGAGATGTTCCATTATCCGTATGTTCCAATTATTCTCTGACACTCTCTAACACGGTCTGACACAAACACATATAAGGTTCATGATTGGAGGAAATAAGCACCACACAAACGCCAGGAACAACTTCAATCACAGAAGCTGCATGGGTGCAATTTAACCAATGAGACTAAAAATGACACCATACTTTCATCTTCCTATTACACCGTGATATCAGAGCTCTCATGACACAGGGTCCCCCGCCCATATAAATGCGGGGATGTTTCTATGCACCTGCGTTCTAATAGTTCTGGTTTATCGATTCTCACGGATTGCCTGTCTGCAAAGAGAACACGGAGTCCACTCGAGTCCACTATGGATCCGTGAGCCAAAAATAAGATCACTACTCACTCAAAAACAAAGACGCACGTGTTTTATTAGGTTGTCTAGCTGAGGAAACAGCAGGCTGTGTATCAGTCTCTATACAGAATGCAGGTTATGTTTTCTTTATACTTTAGTTAAGATAACACAATCCGAGAGAGCCTCTGAAACAAATCACGTTTCATCAGTAAAATTCTGAATGGGACAATAAAAGCTCCCAGGTGAGGAGAACCCATTAGGCTTAAATTACAGCACCCTGGATTTTATTTAAGAAGATGTCCCAGGGAGAAAAATGCAAGCCTTTAGGAGACAATGATGAATTTAATTAACTGTGAGTGAACTGTGCCGAAATTCATAGCTCACTACAACATAATCCTCTCTCCTTGAAAATATTACCAAACAGGATTAACTGTGGGAAAGGTCTAAGATGGAAGACAGGGAAAGAGATGGAGAAAGTAACAGACATTTTTCCCTCACGTGCCTCCATCCTTCTCCTCTGAATTTTGTAACCAAGGGGACGGTATTTAGGGTACAGGGTGAAGAATGCATTCAAATGCCTTATTCAACATTAGAAAGGTTAGTTCCTATCTCACTGAGCATGCGGCACAACTCCTTGTCCAGGCCCTGGTAATCTCAAGGTTGGACTACTGCAATGCTCTCCTTGCTGGTCTTCCTGCAAAGGCTATCAAACCACTCCAGCTGGTTCAGAACGCAGCAGCCCGCCTCGTCTTCCGACAGCCCAAAGGGGCTCATGTGACGCCCCTTTTCATCTCTCTCCACTGGCTACCGGTTGAAGCCCATATCAGATTCAAGTCACTAATGCTTGCCTACAGGACTATCACTGGATCTGCACCGGCTTACTTTCACACCCTCCTACACCCCATCAAGAACCCTGCGTTCAGCAAACCAGTGTCTTATATTGCCTTCCCATAGGGGCAGTAAATCGCTTTCCCGCTCATTCTGCTTCACAACTCCTTCCTTTTGGTGAGGTGTGTTCCTGGTGGAACATTCCTCCTAACTCAGTCCGGTCAACCACATCTCTCACAACATTCAAAAAACGACTTAAAACCCATCTCTTCTGTGAATACTTGACAGACAAATGACAAAAAAACAGGCCTTTCTCTCAACGGGTATTGGTCTAGCTTTTGCTGAAACTAGTAACTTTGTATTAGCACCTATTGTATTATTGCTCCTGTATGACATATCGCTTATTGCTCCCTGAACTCTCTGTAAGTCGCTTTGGATAAAAGCGTCTGCTAACTGACTAAATGTAAATGTAAAGTATTTCTATACAGTCAAAACTTTCCATTACATTTCCATTGTATATGTTTATGTTTGTCGGCAAATGTCTGGTGCAAAAAACAACTGAACTCTACTACTGTATTTTATTTGCTCTAGATGTTTCCAATTCACATGAAAGCGAGAGACATAAAGAGAGACAGAAAATGAATGAGAAATAAAGAAGACATTGGCTTTAAACAAAAGGGCTGGGCAAAAATAAAAACAAAAATAAACAAAATAACCATAAATAAATAAACAAACAAACAACCATAAATAAAAAATAAACAAAAGAATGTAAATAAATATATAGGTGCACAACTGATGATGTGTCGCATTGATGGGAACCATACAAAGGGCATTCAGCAGCACCTCACCAAAAGGCATCTCTCACTCAGGATAATGTGATGAAATCGGGACACTCAACTCATGAGATGTCTCTCTGATAATGGCTAGGAAAGGTAAGTATGCTATGTATTTCTATAATCATTTATCCCCCAAACACAGAGGATGCCTACCCGACGAACCAGTAAAACCTCAGACCTCCTTTCCTCTATTCATATTCTTGACTGCTTCCCCCTGCATAAGGCGTGGGAAATGTCCTATTGGGCAATTCAGCTGTGCTGAAATAGTGGGATTATAACAACTAGTCCTATTAAGCGAATCTAAATAAACAAATACAAAAATAAATAAATACAAAAAATTACACCAAAATAAATACAAATTAATAAATAAAAATGAATTAATAAGATCAATTTTAACTCATGATGAAGTGAACTGAACTGGCCAAACACTACAGGATGCTAAATTGCAATTCCAGTTTTATATTAGTTTTATGACAAAAAAATAACAGGACTAATTATGCCCTAATGTATTTCCTGCTATTTATTTTGTTTCCTCAAACAAGATTTATTTATATGTTCAGTACTGTAAACTGAAATTTACATAATAATAATAATGAATTTCAATTCTGCATCCTATGTGCCACCTCGATTCAAAAACAACTAAACAGAAATGTGAAAAGCATTCTCAATCCAATTGAGAATGCCACACAACCTCGCTCAACAAATCAGTCCAGAGCTGAATTTTGTTGTGGGGTTTAAAGGTGAAAATGTAATCTTGCAAAGAGCAGCTCCATACTAAACTATAGAACTAAGTTCTATATTATCTCTGGCAGAAGAAGATAACCTCGCCCTGAAAGGCCTTGCCGGACCTTCTGGATGCCCTCCAATGTCTCAGATTTATAGTGGCATGAACAGATGTCCTCAGAAGAATACCCACTATATCTCACTTTTTCAGCCACCCCACCATACACTGTTTGCTGAGAATTTATAGAGGCCACAACAGCAAGGTCTTTCTCTCTCTCGCTTCCCATATAAGACAACAGGCAGCAGTCTGAGAAAGAGGTCAACGCCCTCAAAGGCATTAATGAGCATCACAGAGACCGGAGCGGAGCAGAAATTACTGCTGATGCAGTAAATCATGCCACCAAACTTCAAGCTCATGCGGGTTTGATGTTGCCTTCCAGCTCTTAAATATTATCAAGCTGAAACACGGCATGGGGATGAAATGCGGCAGCAAGAATCAGCATGTGCGAAACAGCATTCAAAATATTATTGCGACCGGCTGTTAGCTGCAGTCACAGGTGCTGAGAATCGTTGTAAGTGCCGGGAAACAATGTGCTTTGGCAACATACAGGTGGTGTTTCCAATTTGAGAGTTATGAGGGTGCATAAAGCCATCTGCGGATCGTAAGCTGTGGTTTGACTGTGTATTCATTTAGAGATGTTTAGAACATTCTACATATGCTACTAGGCTTTTTAAATAAAGTATAGTGAGCAGTTCTTTTGTAAGACACAATACACTGTATATAAAATATATACAGCCACAGGAAAAATCAAGAGACCATTTCAAAATTATTTTCAGTTTCACTGAATTTACTATTTATAGGTATGCGTTTCGGGAAAATCATAATTTTTGAATCATTCTGTGAATTACCAACAATATTTCTCAGATTTCAAATAAAAATATTGTTTCTATTTGCATTTTATTTGCAGAAAATGAAAACAGGAGAAACAGGTCAAAATAACAGAAAAGACGCTCTGTATTTTTTCAGACCATTTTCATTTAATATTCAGCTTCACTTTTAAGCAATATAATAGTAATATTTGTACATAAGTACAATTTTTTTTCATGTGATAATCTTGATTTTTATCATCAATTATTTGTCATTTGTATTATTGCTGTTGGATGACTTTATGTCACTCTGAGGTTTGATTTTGTTGCAAATTCAACAGACGCTGGACTGGAATGACCACAATACATGTAGAAATGCTGATTTAATAAACATTTGGAATGGTCTCTTCATTTTTTACACGGCTGTATATTCTAATATATGAAATATTTGTTGTATACACAAAACCAAGGCAAGTGAATGGGTACCGCGCCATTGTTCGGTTACCACATTCTTCAAAATATCTTCTTTTGTGTCCTGCTGAAGAAAGAAAGTCATACAGGTTTGAAATAACAAGAGGGTGAGTAAATCATCACAGAATTTTCACTTTTGGGTGAACTGTCCCATTAACGGGTGCTAAATAATTTACGATTATTTCCCTGTGGTTTTCCAATCCATCCAAGATGAAAATGCTGGCCAGACAAAAATCTAATAAGAGATAAGTCTCAGTAATAACAAAACAGGTGGAATATATAGTACGAGGAGAATGTGAAGACCAATTCCCATAAGCTGCAGACATGACTATCCCCAGCAACACCATTACTTCTGTTCCTAACATCAGAGAGAATGAAACGATCAGATATGATCACAGGTTTTTAAAAGACCTGTGAAGTCTCACACATTCACAGATCTGAGCTAATGTGTCTTGACCTGCAGTGGTCTCCTAATGCCCTTGAAATTAGCCCACGTTCTTGCGCTACTACTTTCGTTTCGTGCCATTTTGCACTTGAAATGTCAGTCGTGAGTGATGCTTCGGCAGAATGAATGTGATTTGTGAATAATGTCCAGCATAAATCTGGCAAAGCTAGTTCCAGATCCTCTCAAAAGCAGGTCAGCCCTGCTAAGACAACCCTCAGGCAGATATTTCAAGTACGGCTCCTATCTACCTGGATGGAGAAAAGCTGAAATAGTGTTTCGCAAATGTTGCTTGTATCTCGTACCGGCCTAAAACAAATGCCTTTCTATTGAATTTGCCTTTAATACATCCAAAAGCCCCTTTGAAGTTTAGTTTTACCTGTTCTGGCTGCAAAGCACATGCAGTTTATCACTGTCTCGTCTATCAGGCCGCTCGTCTCAGGGCCCAGACAAGAGGACAAGGAGAAAACTACAAATCAGCAGGGCCACAGGCACCCTCCAGGCCCATCTTGAACCTTTCTGCCAAAATCACAGAGGTAAGCGAGAGCTCCCCCTCTCTCATCCAGATTAATCACCATGGAGACGAACAGGCAGGCGAGCGCATAGACAGGGTGGATGGAAGACCTTGAGAGCTATTTAGATCAGGAAGACAAACACTTACAGCCAATATTCCTAATAGGCGCAGTGGGAGAGTGGCAACAGGAGGCACATCAAGAGGAATTTGCACATTTTTAGCCAACCCTACCCATGTGTTACTCTATGATAATTCAAAGTTTGGTTAAAGGCTTGGACAACAGTGGTTACAAGGGGTCATGTCATATAAAATAAGAGTTATAATATCGTCGCTTTCCTTCTAAAACCTCAGATTTTTTTCCATTTCCTGAAAAACAGCAAATTGCAAAACTGTACTCTTTGAATCATTAACTACTGTGTTGACAAGAACTTTTTATTGGTTAGATATTTGCAAGTAACAAACATAAAGGGTGATTAATAATGATGAATACAAATCACAAAATATGGAGATTTCAGAGAAGGTTTCAGAAGGTCACAGTGATATAATAAATTGTTTTAATTTACTTTATATCCGTTTTTTGATACATTGACATTTAGTCAATTAGCAGACGCTTTTATCCAAAGTGACTTACAAAGTGGGGAAAACAATAGAAGCAATTTGTGCAACAAAAGAACAACAATGCATACAGTAGGTGTACAAATAACATTTGTAATATATTCATCGCTGACCCGCTCAAGTTTTGAGTTCTGAAATATACCGTAGTTTTTAAAAAGTATTATATTATGACCCGTAGGAGCAAAGCTTTCAAAGCGATTGCCAAACTAGATTCTGGGTCTTGTAGCAAATATCAGCCTGCCAGCTCTATATTTGAAAGCCAAATTTTCTGTGTGCTTTTTTGCTCTGCAGTGTGTTCACACGGCACGAGCAAACTAAATGCTTTCGTATCCTCTGTGCAGATCCGAGGGAAATGACTAAACAATCAGCAGCTCTTGATGTTGATAATAACCCTGAATTTTACCTACATTTACTGCTATTAATAAATGTTCAAAGCTTGCATGAACCTACATATAACAAACTCTCATGTGACATCATTACTGTAAGGGAGAGATAAAGGTAGGACGCATGACATTGCAAACTAAACCAGCTGTGGTGAAACAAGCTCAGGACACTGCATGGTGCATTCTTGTAATATTTCAACCGCTATAGAAAGCAAAACAAAGGCTTTGCGTTCTCTAACCAAAGCAAACAGGTTCTCAGTCACTTAAAGGGACAGTTCACCCAAATATTCTGTCATCATTTACTCACACTCAAGTTGCTCCAAACCTGTATAATTGTTTTTGTTCTGATGAACACAGAGAAAGATATTTGGAAGAATGCTTTTAGCCAAACAGTTCTTGGCCACCATTAACTGAATTCAATGAAAATTCTGTAACGGTTTACTCCCCTGGTGTCATTCCATATGTTGAACTGTATGCTGTTATTTTTTATTTTAAGTCAAGGTTACTGTTTTTCTTAATTCCTGGTCACTATTTGTAATACATATCCTGATCAAATCATCAAAAAATGATTCCAAAAACAGACCTTTATTAATATTTTTTATATATTTATATTAACTGTACACATTAAATTAACACTTTCATGGTTTGTGCATTTTTAAAACTTGGTCACTGTTGTTATAGGACCCGTTGGCTGCATAATGATTTGCCTTTGTGTTGCACAGAAATAATAACAGCATATGGGTTCGACATGTGAATGAATAAACACTTAACAAAATACTCATTTGATATTGGATTGAACTATTCCTTTAATGATAGTAGCCTTTGAGCTATTCTGTAGGCCGTACTGACCATTCCCAGCGACTTTAGCAGTACCCGAGAGCCAATATTAGTTTATATGCATCATCAGCTTCTTCTTTAATTCTTAAAGAAACTTGTTACTCAAGCTGTTAAACTATCCTGTTGAGGTGGGATACTTATTTAAGTATAGGAGCTTCTGCATTAGCAGTTCAGTTCCTGTGGGTGATACAAGGGCTCAATTCCTTTAAGATAGTCTTTATGTCTCCAGATTGTTAAATTTCTTACTGTTTGCAAGGAAAATAATAAATCGATTGGCGCAGACCGTATTCACCTTGCTTTGATACTTCAGGTGTAATCATCTGCTGCCCTGAATGGGAACGCTGAAGTGAACAATAACACTTTCTTATAGTTTCTGCAAAGAAACAGTAATTGCATTTGCAATTGAAACACTTTGTAGTCGAGCGTGGGTCCTGGCAGGGATTTTCTGCGCTAGATTAACCTTCAACAAAGGAATAAATATTAAAAAAAATAGTGGCGGAAACGTAATCTTTCAAATCCTCAGGGTCTTTATAAACCTGAAGTCTAGTGTACACAATGCTATTCAGTCTAGAGAGACTAATGCTTCAACATCTCACAGGCTTTAAAAACCAGCTTTGTTTTAATATGAATTATAAAACATAAAAATTATGATTACATTCGGTTCGTGCTAATGAACATGTATCCTGTTGTTACGTGACATGTCTGGCCCCACAACAGAAGAAATCAGGGAAAACTGTGGAAGGTCTTCAGCTAAAAGAGTTGTACGTCTGTATAATTGAGAAATGATACACTCCAAACCTGTCAAAGAGAAAAGACTCCAACAGAGTCAGATTAGCATGTGAATGCCTCCTTCACTATTGTTTTCACTGGATAAATTCAGCTCCCATAAGGATTCTGGTGGAACGATAAGAGTTAAGAACAGATGAAGAGGTAGAAAAGCAATCAAAGGGGTGAGGAAAATCAATCCGATGTGTGTGAGGGAGACTGCTGAAGTTTGTCTGTGACTGCTGCCTCTATAGAGGCTGTTTAATAAAGGAGCGTAGGCCAACATCAACGGCACAACTTTCTTTCTGCTACTGAATCTACAGCCGAGTCCTCGCCGATCTGTATGTTTGATGTCTGCATTGAGTTGAGAGAGAGAGATGTCAAAGTTTGACAAAATAATACGACATCAATAAATGTCACAACATGACTTTTTGCTGTGCTACGTGATCACAAACAAAGAGCAAGCGAAGTTCATCCGAATGAACAAAATGAGTCGTTTTTAATGAATTGCCCGAAATGACTCACAAAACGTTTCGTTTTGAAAGCTTATAATGACAACTAACAAACTGAATCAGCTGGTTCTTACTCTCTTACTAAAGAACTATCTCTTTCTTACTTTTTAATCATTTAAAGAACCTTTTTTCACCACAAAAGAAACTTTTGTGAAACAGAAAGATTCTGATGTTAAAGGGTATTTATGGAACCAAAAGGTTCTTCAATGGCATCGAAGAACCTTTTGAAGCACCTTTTTTTAAAGAGTGTAGTATATAGACCAGCTTGGAAGATGTAAACAACACTGGCCCAACTCTGGTCCTGAAGAACTTCCGCTTTGCAAGAACACTTGAACAAAATGCAACCAACAGAACATTTATAACCAAATCAAAATGTTAAACAAATATCTCTTAGATTTTATTATATATGTAAAATAAAAAATACAATAAAACAAATAAAACCAGAAGTGCTGCTGGACCGGTGTTTACTAGTGTGCTTCTCGATGCCATAGAAAGGTTCTTCACAGAACCATTAGACAAAAGGGATTTCAGTTTCATAAAAGGCTCTTTGTGGAGAAAAAACATTCTTCAGATTATAAAAAGGTAAGAAAGAGATGGTTCTTTAAAGAACCTTTGACTGAATGGTTCATTGTGGAACCAAAACGGTTTCTTCCATGGCATAGCTGTGAAGAACCTTTTAAACGCCTTCATTCTTAAGAGTGTGATCTATACAAGCTTAAAGATCAAAAGAAAGTTCAACCTTTAAAGTCTGAAAACGAGCCTTCTAACTTATTTTCAGGCATCTCACGTCGGGGTTTTCTATCATGCATATCAGGTCAGTAAAAGATACACCAACAACAAACGTGAAGATCCGATTCCCTCACTTTAGTAATAACCTTGTAAAAGGAACATAATGTAAATGATTCGAGACTATGTGTGCACAACAGGCATATGGAGACGCTCTATAGATGCTGAGGAAACCTTCATCTCCCCCTGCTCCTCTCCTGCACTGTGTCTGTCTGAGATGGCTGGCTGCAGACCTGATCTCAGGGGAGATTGTGTCACGGGGAGCTCGGACCGTAGAGGATCTCTGAGCTTATGTGTAGGTTTGTCTGACACCAGCGCTTCTACAGGCTCTGGAGAGCAGAATTCACAAACCGATGTTCCTCACTAGAGACGTGGGTAAAAAAAGACTAAAGAGGGTGACGTGAACTGTTTCTTAGGAATGTGGATGACAGATGGAAATAACGTCCACAGGAGATATCGACATGTACATTACCCCAAAAAAATCTTTTTCATCATCTACAGTATATGATTGATTAGTAAAAAAGTCAATCTTGGGCAAACTCTCACTTAAAAATGGCATTTAGGTACATTTTTTGCATGCATATAGATGTCAACAAAACAGAAACAAACACTTATGATATTAGAGAGAGTAATGAACTGTAGAAAAATTCAGTTTCTCACTGAAGAAATTACGCCCAAACACAGACTGCTGTTTCTCGAGAGTCAAACTAACCATTAGAGTTGTAGTTGTATTCTGACAAATCGTAAGATTCAATAAGAGTAAAAAGAATTTTAAAAGGCTGCTACTTGTAAATCTAAGGCTGTCTGCGACTATAAACCGTGTGTGTTCAATTCTTTATGACCAAAGACTCGAGACTTCAATTATTCCCTCACAGTTAGTCAATAGCTCTCGCAAGGAGTAAAATCTGTCATTCAGACGCCGTTACATTAGCCATTTTCCAATTCACAAGATAAATAGCTTCAGTTCTTGGTCGTATAGCTATTTACATACAGCATACGTAAGGAAAGAGTGCCTGATGCAGACATTGTGAATAAACCAAATCCAATTACCTGCAATGATGGGCATCGGAGATCCGCATGTGTGCATGAAAGAGAAAGGAAAAAAGCCACCATTAGATCCTTAGTCATAAAATACTAAGATCCTCCATTAAAATTGTACTACATTCAATTCATTTAAATGGCATTAATCTGTTTGTTTGTAAGATATTCAGCAATTCATACTGGCATATTCGGGGAAGAACACAAAAAAGACAAGAGAAAACTATTGAAGCAAGCACAATTCTGAGGTTCTTTGAATTAGGTTTTCTAAATAAGCACCCGAGACAGATCAAAGGCTCATATTTACCAAAATTGTCTGGCTTTGAGAGCAGATTACAAGCAACTTTTTCCAGCTCAGCATCCTTACTGTTTAGTTATCGGCCTAGGACTTTGTGTCATTGTTAACACTATAAAAAAGGACTGTATACACAAAGAAACGGAAATGTCACAAGGCATGGTTCTAATACCGAAAAAAGACATTGACCTTACATTATGTAAAATGTATGTTTAGGGGTAAGTGTTTATAAATTTAAAATGAATGAGCATAGTAAACAGACATATATTATGAATACATATACGGTACAAAGACTCATCTGATGTTTTCTCCAAAAAAAAAAAACTCATGCCATCAACAACCACAACACAGCCTGTCCAAACATGTCTAGTGCTGCAACAAATTGCAAAACCATAGGAGAAAATGGTTTTGTAGCTCTAAGATGTATACACGGCCCATTCATTAACAGCAGAATAACATTGAGGTCACTTATTTCCTTATCGCCGTCTCAGCCTCCTCAGGGCGTAAACATGAGACACAGCAAGAATGTAATTCAGTTTAGATATCACTATTTGTCTATTCTGGCAGCACACTTGAAACAGTCAATGATGGCGGTGCAGAAATTGAGTCGAGTCCCATAGAGGAAACAAAGGTCCTTCATGCAAAGCATATAAAACTCACATTATGGAATGGAGTGAGTTTATATGCCATTCAAAGTGACCTTTGCGGTTCAAATGCTGCCGGTGCTGCACTTTTTTTTCCGTCTGAACACACAGTCAGAAATATTTTACGCATTTAATGGACACATTTATCTAGAGCGACTTACATTGCCTTTAGGTTATGTTTTGTCAGTATCTCTATTCCTGGGAATGAACACACATTTTTGGTTTTGCTAGCTCTCAGTTGAGGTGCATGAGAGATTCTCATAAAAAGAATCATTAGAAAAATCTTAAAGTGACAGGTCACCTAAAAATAACAATTCTGTCTATTCACCCTAATGGCATTTAAAACCTATATAAGACTCTTCAAATTACGATATTTAGAGAAATGTCACAGTTATGTCCATTGTGTTGTCTGGTTACCAACATTCTTCAAAATATCTTCAAAATATCTAGGTCATACAGGTTTGAGATACACAGTCGCGGAAAAAATTCAATCAGCTTTTCTGATTTTAAAATGTACTATTTATAGGTATGTGTTTAGGTATAATGATCATTTTTGTTTACTCTGTAAACTACTAACAATATTTCTCCCAAATTTCTAATAATTGTTGTTCTATTTGCATTTATTTGCAGAAAATGAAAACTGGAGAAACAGGTCAATATAACAGAAAAGATGCTCTGTATTTTTTCAGACCTCAAATACTGCAAAGAAAACAAGTTCACATTCACATTTAAGCAATACAACAGTAATATTTTTACATGTATTTAGGAAAAGTAAAAAACTATTTTTATGTGATAAACTAGATTTTTATCACATGTTGTCATGTGTCTTGTCATGCTGTCAGTATTTCGCATTGCTGTTGGATGACTCTGTCACTCCTGAGGTTTGATTTTGTTGAAATTCAACAGACACTGGACTGGAATGGCTACAATACATCTAAAAAATGCTGATTAAAACGCTCTTCTTTCCACAGTTGAAGATTTATATTACACAACATAAAATTATAGGTCATGTGCTTTAGAAACGTCTGGTGCTCTTGTTCAGTACCCACCGGCAGTTTAAATACATTATGCATCTCTAATTTTAACTGCCATTAGCTTAAAACGATAAGCTCAGATAAAAAAAGCAATAATAAAATTTCATTATTACACTTAAATGTTCATTGCAAAGGTAGAAAAATAAGCACAACTGAAATGACTTTTACCAGCTGTATAAGGTGGTAATTCAGGCAGCCGTGCAACATTTAGCAAGCACTAATTACTCTGGAGGGAGATGGAAGGCCTTCTGCTCGACGGCCAGCAGCTGCAATCACAGAGCAAGGACAGATAACACGACCTGAACAACTCATTACCACTCCTGAACACTGAGAAATTACACCCTACCGCCGCACATATTAACATGTGTTTTGGGAGGCCGACTGGCTTGTGTGGCATCAGGAGGATAGATAATCTGTAACAGGAAGATTAAACACAAAAGATCTGCTGCTTTGTTTCTACAAAAGACAAGAAGGACACTAACCAAGCACATTGTCAGTCTATTTATTTGGATTAACTATTGCAAATCACACATCTGTGATTTCAAGTCCTGGTGGGCCGAGCATCCACTTTGGAAAGTGTCTCTTTAGACGTAGCAAACAGCTGCCTCGCTGTTTATTCAGATTCCTCAATGAGCCTGCCATTGCAACGTCTTTCTCTGTCAATCACGCAGTGCTGTCCTCTTCATCGATAAAGCCCTGTTAGACGAAAGCAGAGCCAGGGATAGTGGGCGTCCACTATGTTTGCGAGACGTGCCAGGATGGACCTGGACTTGTCTCAGACGCTCTTCAAGAACCTCTTGTACCATCATTACCCGAGTCAATCTGAAGCTTCTCTCAAAACGTCTATCAAAGCTGTCAATACATAAGAAGGGACTTGGTTAGTGATTGACAGAATGTCATCAAAAACTAGTAGAAATGAGTAGAGCATGCCAACTGCATCATTAAATGTGAAACATACCCTATTAGAGATGCTGTATTGTGTCTTAAAGTGATAGTTCACCCAAAAATGATAATTCTGTGATGATATACTCACCCTCTTGTCATTTCAAACCTGTATGACTTTCTTTCTTCTGCAGAACACAAAAGAAGATATTTTGAACATTGATAACCAAACAACACTGACCCCCATTGACATCCATTGTATGAACACAAAACATTCCTCAAAATATCTTCATGTTCCATAGAAAAGGTCATACACAGGTTTTTACTGACATGAGAGTGCACAAATGAACTACGGGGATTAAATCACTACCCCAAATCACGATGAACTAATGTCAACCATCTGCAAAGATGGAGAAATGTGCTATTAGGGAGCAAGAATCAGATCATGCCGTAAGTTAAGACCAAAGAACTGTCAAACATCAAAAAGAATCCTTGACTAATATCAAAAAAAGAAGCGATACTAACTTCAATGAAACCAAATACATAAGCACTGCGGTTTGATCTCTTGTTTTTGTAGTGCGGTTACGCCTCATGCTCTGTAAACTATTATAAAATATTGAATCTATCTGCACTTGTTTATATGAGTTTAGCTGATTCGGCAAAAGATGAAATAGGATGATTAATTAAACAAACAGTGACTCAACTGCTCGACAAGTGAAAACAGACATCCACAAACCCTCATTAGCGTTTACAATCGCTGTTCCACTTGAAACGTGATACATCAAGTATGAACGTCATTTATTTCCCACAAGAGCTTGGCTATTGGCAGAGGAGAAACTGTAGACTTAATTCGACAACTATTATTTTTAACTAGTGCTGTATTTGGGTTAAAGGGATATTTCACTACCAAATCAAAATTTCCCCATGTTTTACTCACCCTCATGGTATCCTAACTGAATATGGTTTTCTTTTGGAAGAATAATCCAGTCAGAGTTATAATACCACGTATCATTTTGCTTCCAAGCGGTAGAATGGGAGTGAACGGGTGTTGATTTTTTGAAGCTCCAAAAAGTGCATCCAACGATCAAAGAACTGCTAGACGCGGCGCCGTGGTCTTAACAAAGGTCTTCTGAAGCGAATCGATGCGTTTGTTTAAAGGTGCACTGAACTGGCCGTTTTTATTGTTTTATACTATTGTCTGATGTCTACTTATGACGTTCGCATTGGTTTTTACATTCGAAAACATCAAAATCAATAAGTAATAGGCTATTTATTACCCTGGTTTTGAGGCCGGCTGGAGAAACGCTCGGTTTTTAAGGGCGGGCCGCATAGAAGACTCGGACGTAAACGCCCACCGCTATGATTGGATAGCAGCTTGCGTAGTTGACTTAGTTGGAGCCTTCTGTGAATTTGGTTAGACATGTAACGTTACGTAACTTGATTTTACTCAAATTTACGGACTTATTTCCCGGATGTGATGGCAAGGCTTTGCGTATAGTTTGTATAGCCTATAGTTGTATGGTGTTTAGTGATATATGACCGTAGATGTCAGCATTTAAGACCCGCGAACCGGACAGAAGATCACCGCGATCGCGGGTCTCAAATGTTATAGTTTTCATGATAAATAAACAAACGGTAGACTCCCAGCCAAAATGACCCAGCACCAGAAATAATATCAAAACACTTCAAAACAGCCTCCATTATTTGCAAACAGTGGATAAAACCTTGAAAAATGAAATATGAGCCAGCCAAATCACAGAGATGCCGATTACAATTATTACAAATGACTAGAGGTCCCCAGGTAATACTATCAGGGCATATCAAGCGATCTCTAACAAAGCAATAGTGACACATAGAACAAATATGTTTTACTCACATAAGATTGTTGCGCCATTCCTATCAGATCCAATATTGACGGCACAGCACTGCTTTCCTGTGACAAACGCTGGATTTTCGTTTTCAGCCAATAGGTTAGCCTCTAGTCTGGCGTGAGATTTCGTCACCGTCATTTTCCGGAAGAACAAGCCTCTGGTTCACGCGCATTTGAGAGATAACGGAAGCTAGACATCAACGTTAATAGCACTGTAAATATGGATATTCTCTTAAACAAACACATCGATTCGCTTCAGAAGACCTTTGTTAAGACCACGGCGCCGCGTCGAGCAGTTCTTTGATCGATGGATGCACTTTTTGGAGCTTCAAAAAATCAACACCCGTTCACTCCCATTCTAACACTTGGAAGCAAAATGATACGTGGTATTATAACTCTTGATTGAATTATTCTTCCAAAAGAAAACCATATTCAGTTAGGATATCTTGAGGGTGAGTAAAAGATTTGGAAATTTTGATTTGGTAGTGAAATATCCCTTTAAGGAGACTATGCTAATGCACAGTCTGAATCAATTTGCTTCCTAATTGCATCACATTGCCGTTTTCAATAGCTTGAAATCCACTGTGACTTTTCCTGATGGGAAAGCAAATGTAAAACAAATGTCTTATGCAATGTTTTAATAATGCCACAGAGTCACAGTGTTAGGAAAATCGACCCATGAATCGCTTTTTCATAGGTGACTCTTCATATTAAACTGAAATTGATGAAAATGCTTCAGTGTTACTGACTTTTATTTGTCATTTAATAGAAAAAAATCTGAAAGAGTCAGAATACACAGAGATTCAAACCTTTAACAGTCGACCATGCGTGACATCGATTACACACAGTTCAAAACACGGATGTCAGGAGAAAGATTATCAATACATCATGACTGATAAGATCTAATGTTATCTGTATTTTTTGTCATGTGTAACAATTCACTTGTATCTGCTGTGATGCCTAGGAGACAAAAATGACCAGAGCTCTCCAAGCAACATTAGCTTGTTAGGTGAGTGTGATATTAACTAGACCATGATGGACGATGGCCATTAAACACACATCATCTGTCTCATAGAGTGAACGCCATAAGAGCAAAGAAAGAAAACTACACACGTTACTGTGAAATCCTGAAACGTCATAATCACATGAAAACGTCTCTCACTGTTGTAGCTTGAGCTAGAAGACAGAGCAGATCTTGTGCCTAAAGCTTCACATGAATAGCTGTGTGAATTTCAAATGCGTTCAGGTACAGCTCAAAAAAAATTTTCATTCAAAAGAAAATTTCATGGGGCGGAAAAGTTTTCTGAGCTAAACAGAGATGAATTTCCAAAAGAGCAAAACATTGAGCCACATTCTGAAAACACCAACATTCAGCCTCAGTTTGGTGCAGGTCTATAAATGCGACGTTTATTCGCCATCATGTCATTCCAAACCTATAGGACTTTCTTTCTTCTGCAGAACACAAAAGATATTTTGAATGTTAGTAACAACATTGACCCTCATTGGCTTCCATTGTATGGACTCAAAACCACTGAGACATTTCTCAAAATATCTTCTTTTGTGTCACTCAGAAGAAAGAGTCATGTACAGGTTTTGAACCACGTAAGGGTGAATAAATGACAAAATTTTATTTTGGGGTGAAATATCCATTTAAATACGACCATTAATTACAATTGTGAAATATATGTATCCACCCACGCTCAGTTTGTCCTGTGCAATAGTAGGACAGTTGGGCTGGGAATTTAAGAACCGTTAATCCCCCCTCCACCCCGCAGGAGCATCATCCATACGTACAGTCATTAATTACTTTAGCTAATTATCTAACAAGTCATTCTGGGAGAAGCTGGGCATCTTCGGCTTCAAATTCTGGAACTCATTTGTGTCAATTCAGCTACAGGCTGCACTAAATTATTTAAGACATTACAACATCTTCGCCACAGCCAGCGCAGGTCGGCGAAATGGAAACGTGTGTGGCCACTAGCTGCGAGAAGTTAACTGTGGATGTTGAAATGTTATTGTTTGATGTGACATTACAAAACAGAAGAAGTCACTCTCTCAGTGGTCCTCAATAGCCATTCTCCCAGTGCATCCCATTTTCATTCTGAGCCAAGATGGCCACCCCTTCCACCCCTGCAGGTGATCATAACCATACGCTGAAATAAAGTTATCATATGTGCTACTCCTATCCACTGTGTCCCTCATCACACTATTCCCGTCCCACTTATTGTGTTTACATGCTAACTGAATTGGTCTCCTCAAAGAACGCAAGATGACAAAAGCAGCAGGGTAGCGAAATACAGTTTTGTTTGAAAAGCCTCATATACCCTGAAAAGTGCTCTGTTGTTTATATGTAATCAAATAAGCATCCAGGCCTCTACATTATCTGTGTCACAGGGTGCCAGAACAATGCCTTTCATTCTTAAAGAAAGCTTTTTTGCATAGTCTTTGTATTCCTCGATTTCTCATGTGGCCATAGATGCTCTCGTTCCACCGGGACTCACAATGTGAGTGACAAAGCCTTATTGAATGTTTGTCTCTAGTCGCTCACCTGCCGAGACAAATTTCATATAACTCCATCGACGCCTGGGGAAAAGTAATCAGAGGACCGGAGCACCCGCATACAAATAAAAGATCAGCCTGTCTCTGTGTCTCTCTCGGCCGAAATAAAGCAAGCGTATGGAAATAGGTTGACTTTTTCAAACCGGGGCTGAATAGGTTGAAACACTATCCTGCACACACAGGGTGGAGCGGGTACAGTCTATGGAAATGGTTCAGTACAACAAAAGCACTACTCGGGATATACCTCACATTTAAGTGATGCCTGTATACAATGAACCATTGACTGCTACAAAGTTTTAAGAATGTGTACCGTATGTGAGCATTGCTAAACTTTTATTGACTGCCCAAAGTATTAATAGTGAACGGTTTCTTCATTTAAAACCAATCACTCAAAATATCTGCATCGTATCATAGCACATACTGTGAGTCAGATTGTGTATTATGCCATGGTCACACTAAACTTTGAGATTGCGAAATTCGTTCGGACGGTGCTGCAAAAATGGGCGCGATTCCTCCATTTTTTACACTTTTTGTACAGAGAGGTCACGTTGTGATGTTTTGATCTTCTATTTGAGCTTCAGAGTTTACCAAACTTGAACAATGCTACGCAGCGAAATGCGGAATATATGTTCAGACAGGTTTGCGTTTCCAGTCTGTCGCATTTGCATGCGTATGAATGGAAGTCAAATTAAAACAGAAATCAAAACATTTATAGTAACAAAAATGTATTAAAAAAGTAAATAAATAAAAATGTATAATTAACATATTACAAATAAATAAATGCATGTCAAAAGCATATTTCTGCTGTTCTTCTGAATCCCCAGAGGTCGAAATAAGATGTTTTTCAGGAAATGGAAAAATGATTAAATACCGTGCTGTAAAAGTTGACAGGCACTTTTTAATACTTTTTATTGGTTAGATATTTGCAAACATAAAGTGTGACTAATAACAATGATTTATGACAAAAAATAAAAATCACGAAATATGGAGATACAAGAAGGACAGCAACGATATTTTTTTGTTAAATGCTAAAAATTACAACAAAAATTGATAATAAAACACCTAATAATATAAAAATAAAAGTTAATTTAAAATATAAGCAAAACTACAATAAAACTGAAAACAAAACTACAATAACTATATTATAAAAAGTTTTTAAAAAATTGTGGACATGGCCCCTTTAAATGTCAAAATAGTGTGAGTGTCCTCATAAGCGTAGAGGACCGGGTCTATCTTTTATGTTCCTCGTGCTCTGATGAGCACTAACCAGCTCCCAAAGTTCAGCTCTTTGAGGCCTAGCTAAAAAATAACACAAACAATAGAACAGTAGCGTGCCTCTGGGGCCGTGAACTGTGTGCTGCGAGGGCCCTGCTAGTGTGGAAGCCCGGCTTTCTCCATGTGAGACCTTGCAGCTCAGTTTCAGATCCGACTCTGGCCTCTGCGGACTGTTAATAACAAACCGCTGGGATAGCGTAAACAGAGATTTTAAGTAAGCCTTTTTACTATGCTGACTGATCCGCTTACACTGGAAAAAACGCAACACCAAGAATGCCTTGTGCAAGACTTCAGAATCAAATGAAAACTTTTACTTGCATAATATCCATACAATATCCATCTATTTCAGTCATATTTTCGAATAAGCTAAATGTAAATTGTTTACTGAGGGCTAACAACTTGGTTTGCCTTGGAAGCATGAAGGTATATTTCAGATATAAATCCACAGCGGGCATTTTATAGAACATGAAATTATCTAATGGACATGGCAGTGTTTCCCCTACCAGCTTTAGGAGGGCGCCCCGCCCCTCCCGCCCCCTTGAAGGTCAAGTTAGTTGAATTTTTATATAGCGCCAGATCACAAGAGAAGTCATTTAAGGTTACCTTTCCTTTATAACATGTCTATACCTTGTTCTCGTATTAAACAAGCTAAATAGCATTATGTTATTTATCTTATTTACATGGCGGCATAGGCATATCATTTCTGTTTCTACATGGTCGCACCTTTACAGTTCCCCTCTGCTCTCCGTAACGAGTTCCGCCCCCAAGTTCTTGCACACAAAGACACGTGCGCGCACATCTACAGGTAAGCACACTCCCAACAGCGGACAGAGAGCGCGTGTGGGAAAATATGTCATCATTGTCGTGTCAACCACTGTACAGAGGTAAGACGCATGCCCTGCCCCTGACATGCAACAGTCCAGTTACCACCGGATGACAGGTTTTCACCCAGCTTATCCTTCGTTCCATCCGGACCGCGAGACATAATAAACCATTAAAAACATTAGACTATTCTGTAGTCTAAATTGAGCAGCATGTTTACATAACTGAGCTGCACACAACACGCGCACTCAGGGAAAGTTATGTTGATTATTTTGCCGATCTTTATTTAGCTTCATTTGAACCCTTTCCGCTCCGTGAGCGCTGCTTCTCCCGCCAAAGACGCGTCGCATATAAAGACCTGCAGACACCAACAGCAGGTAAATAAATGGACACTTTTACTGTAACGCTTAAGTAAACAAAAATGTTTTTAGCTGTCAGTCAGTTTACTGTTTGTGACAGATTATAAACCATAACGTCTTGTATCTACATTTAGCATTAATGATATTAAAAGGAGTAAAAATCAGCATGTTAAGAGCATTTCATAATGAATCATGTTTTAATCAGAAAGATTACTTAGAACCAGTAGTATGAATGGCATGGAAAGGCTACTTGTTAGTAACTTTGTAAGTACTTCTCATGATAAATTCATTTCAGTTGTTACATTTGTTGTCAATAGATTTTTAAATATTCAAATAGACTACTAGGACTTCGCTTCAGCACCAGAGCCTACAACACATTTGATCAGTTACCAGGCCTTACTGTGGCTATCAGAATATAAAATAAATGGACTGATAAAACATTAGATTGATTGATTAAATATTATTTATTTAAAAAAGCATTGTCCGGAGGGCTGTCGCGATAAACCAACGATAAATATCACGTGATTTACGCACAGCTTTTGAGTGAAGTACGGGAAAATGCTGCTGCAACCGAAAGCCAGAGGGCGCTCTCGTGCGGAAACTCCAAATACGCACTGCAGAAGAAGACCATAACACGATCTAGAATCTAGGAAAGCCTCATCAGGTATTTTATGATAATAAAGTATATTTATAATGATCATGTTTGACGGGTGTTGCTTTTTCAAATGCACATTATAAGCGACTCAAACTCGTACTGCTTTTAGATCGCGCAGCATTTCCTACTGATCCCAGAGCCGTGCTTTACGGACAAGCTACGCATTAAAAAATATCGACACATTGCATATCGCAGCCAGTTTGATTCCAATAGGATTTATTGGTATCGCGGTAAATGATCGTGGAGCCCTAGTCCGGACCTCCGCGTTCCGCCGCAAAAAAATATAGAGACCACCCCCCCCCCAAGCCGTAAACCTAGGGGAAACACTGCATGGTTTACCGAACCACGAGCCGTCGCCTTCACGCACTGCCAAACTTCATTAGCTCAGTTTTAAAAAACAGAAATTGATCCAAAATGATACCTCATAAGGTCACTCGCTCATTCACTTTCTCATAAACGTCTGATCCACACAATCCCATCATTTTAATGACCTGCTCTAAATTGCATCTCTGGTTCCACTTTGAAGTTATGTTTTGAGTTCCCAGCACTGCAACCACTTCCTCTAAAACATTCTGGATTTCTGAGAGCCTGCATTCCCGATGATGATGATGGGAAATACAATGTGATTTAACAAGACTTCACTCAGGGGGGATGTGATTCTCTGACCTCTGCTTTCAGGTCATGATGTCACACAGGAGGGAATAAAAGATCCCACAGCAGGAAGCACAATGCGGAGCTGATGCCCTTTGTGTGGCAGGGCATCTGGGGGCATGTTTACAAGGATCTCAGAGTGGGCTGTTCAACACCAACAAGCTGTCTAATGAGTGAGAGGAAACTGGGGAGGTAAAGGGCTGCATCAAGACCCCAAGGATCTAACTGGCCAACAACTAAAACAGTTAAAACTACCATTTACATTTACGCTTTTATCCAAAGCGACTTACAAATGAGGTAAACAATGGAAGCAATTGGAACAACATAAGGACAACAAAAAGCATAAGTGCAGTAAAAACTGGTCTCATATACAGTAACCTAGCACAGTATACAAAGCTAAGTTTTTTTTTAAGGGTAGAAAGAGTAGAAAAGAGATAGAAGTCAGAACTGATCAGTCAGATGCTGACGGAAGAGATGTGTTTTCAGCCAATTCTTAAAGATGGCTACAGAATCTGCTGATCTTGTAGGAGCGGGCAGATCATTCCACAAATGTGGAACGGATCCAGAGAAGGTACGTGAGAGTGATTTTTTGAAGACATTGTTCATTTGAGAAAATATTTAACTTTCTTTTCATGAAAATCTTATTCAACTATGAAAATAACCACTGATTCCTGCTAGGCTTACACAATATTGAAGAAAAATGTAATAATAACTTGCTAAATAACGCAATGGGGGGTATGATAATGCTTTTAAGGTGCAGTAAGTTTCTGAGATAAATTTGTCAAATCAATATACTTAAAAACAAAACAAAACACATACAACCACAACTTCTAAAAGACAACAGCTAAGATTTCACTGTTGCAGTAGGCCTACATAAAACAAATCTGACCACTGCGATACGCATATATGCATTTTTGCAGTATTTTGAAAATTTTTATATATTGTTCAACCATAATTCCTGCACCTATTTCAAGTACCAATCTGTAGAATTAACAGATTTAAAACCATTGCTCTTCCATGAAAGTATAATTGATCTTTACATTAGCTAGAGATGATATAGACGGTTTCAAAGCAACAACGTAAACAAATGTTACTGCACATTCACGCTTGTGGCCCAAACATAACTTCCGATACACTTCCGCAAAGAAGTCCCTGCAGATTATTTCTGAAAACAAGAAAAAGAAATAAGTAAATTACATTAGCTAGCAAGTTAAAAGTATGTCTAGCCAGTATTATTTTGGGTAAGCAGTAGAAGAACCGTTACTTAGCTAAACATAAATGCGACAAAGTTACACGACTCATTCAACAAACTGTTTATTTAAAACATTATACAATAAAAATTATACGATAAAATATGAATATTAATGAATATTAAAATAAACTGATTAAAATATTAATAGTTATATTACTAGCCACTAGCCACTGATAAACAAACACAGACCGGAAGTAAACTTCAGGCCAGGCGTGTGCGTTCAATGAAACCGTCTATAGACTTTCCACGCCTTAAAGTAATTAAAAACCTAAAACATTTAAAAATGTAAAATACATTTCTCGTTACAAAAGAGACGAATATGCACAAAACAAATGCATCTACCTAAATCTGAAGCAACATATATAAACAAAAATCTGCATTTACACTGCACAAGTTTGCAGTGAGCATAAATGCACTTTCAGCTGCATTTGTTTTCTTCGCACACTCAAACAACGATACAACAATTTCAGCTCTGCGGAACTGTGCTAACAAGCCTCTTGTGAAAACTGCATTTTAAATGTTAAAACACAGCAATACTGGACACTTTACATCTCGTCAGTTTCTGTCACTACGTCAGATCTCCAGGCGGGACATTAAGAACAGAGCTGTAGAGGCTGAGCCATGCTGCAGTGTATAAAGCCAGTCCACAAGGCTGGGCATAAATCAAGGCTCGGGCCAGCAGAACTCCAGAGGCCTGCCAGAGAAACGATACACTTAATTAACTTGCGTCTGCAGCGATAGGTCTGCTTTGAAAGCCCTTTAATGGAAAAAAAGATACCTGTAAAGAAGGACTGAAACCTGCAGAGATATAAGCCATGCGGCAAAAGCAGCGTTGAGACATGGTGAGACTTATGTAACCCGAGAGAGTGCGGGTCAATTACGCCTCTGCGACGTGGCCTCACGTAGTAATGAAATCCAGGCAGATCTAATAGCTGTGAATGAGGAACATCCTCAGAGCGATAACTTTAAAGGGATTGCTGTTTCCTGAGATGATGGGTGTAGAGCCTGAAACTTGACAGCACAGAACATGACTGATTAATTTTCATTGAGTTATTAACTAAAACGAGGTAAGAAAATTATTAAGCGATATTATTAATGCAACGTAACACCATATTATGTTTAAAACCATGTTTAAAGGTCCAATAAGTAATTTTTTGGAGGATCTATTGACAGAAATGCAATGTAATTTACATAACTATGTCTTCAGAGGTGTATAAAGACCTGTTTTTATTACATTAGAATGAGCTATTTTTACCTACATACGCCGCGGGTCCCCTTACATGGAATGCGCCATGTTGTTTCTACGGTAGCCCTTAACAGACAAACTGCTCTACAGACTACAGAGCAGAGCATGTGAGCGGAGCGTGCGAAATATAGTCGGAGCGCGGAGCGGGTTTTTATCCAAAGGCTGGAGCGATCGCTTTGTCTCGCTCTGATTCCGCTCCGATACTGCTCACACCACAAGTCTAGGGCATGCACAAAGCCACCCAGAATTCACCTGTGCCTTCAACAATTAACAAAACTGTCAGCCTACNACAATTTCAGCTCTGCGGAACTGTGCTAACAAGCCTCTTGTGAAAACTGCATTTTAAATGTTAAAACACAGCAATACTGGACACTTTACATCTCGTCAGTTTCTGTCACTACGTCAGATCTCCAGGCGGGACATTAAGAACAGAGCTGTAGAGGCTGAGCCATGCTGCAGTGTATAAAGCCAGTCCACAAGGCTGGACATAAATCAAGGCTCGGGCCAGCAGAACTCCAGAGGCCTGCCAGAGAAACGATACACTTAATTAACTTGCGTCTGCAGCGATAGGTCTGCTTTGAAAGCCCTTTAATGGAAAAAAAGATACCTGTAAAGAAGGACTGAAACCTGCAGAGATATAAGCCATGCGGCAAAAGCAGCGTTGAGACATGGTGAGACTTATGTAACCCGAGAGAGTGCGGGTCAATTACGCCTCTGCGACGTGGCCTCACGTAGTAATGAAATCCAGGCAGATCTAATAGCTGTGAATGAGGAACATCCTCAGAGCGATAACTTTAAAGGGATTGCTGTTTCCTGAGATGATGGGTGTAGAGCCTGAAACTTGACAGCACAGAACATGACTGATTAATTTTCATTGAGTTATTAACTAAAACGAGGTAAGAAAATTATTAAGCGATATTATTAATGCAACGTAACACCATATTATGTTTAAAACCATGTTTAAAGGTCCAATAAGTAATTTTTGGAGGATCTATTGACAGAAATGCAATGTAATTTACATAACTATGTCTTCAGAGGTGTATAAAGACCTTACATAATGTTTTTATTACATTAGAATGAGCTATTTTTACCTACATACGCCACGGGTCCCCTTACATGGAATGCGCCATGTTGTTTCTACGGTAGCCCTTAACAGACAAACTGCTCTACAGACTACAGAGCAGAGCATGTGAGCGGAGCATGCGAAATATAGTCGGAGCGCGGAGCGGGTTTTTATCCAAAGGCCGGAGCGATCGCTTTGTCTCGCTCTGATTCCGCTCCGATACTGCTCACACCACAAGTCTAGGGCATGCACAAAGCCACCCAGAATTCACCTGTGCCTTCAACAATTAACAAAACTGTCAGCCTACACTTCAAAAATCGTTCGTTGTGAAGGAGAGATGTCTGGTTTAAACACAAGCATAGACTAGAATGATCAGTTCCGGTAGCCACGTCAGAGCCGTAACGTGCCGCAGATGCGTGCGGTGTTAACGAGGGGTAAGGCTTCGGTTGAAAACGGCAGGTGTTAGGCATGCAGAGGAATTTTAAATTTGAGCGAGCGTGGAGCGATTTTACCGGAGCGGGATGAAATTGTAGGTGAGCGGTCTGGTGCGACTGGAGCGAACACCCACGTGAGCGGGGAGCGGAAATTCTCACCGCTCAGCTCCGCTCACATGCTCTGCTACAGAGCACGTTTCTTAAATACGTTATCTCCTTCGGCAAAGAAGCGAAAATTGAAAGACATCTTAGCTCGGTGTCAGCCACCTTAGTTCTTCGAAAGGGGAGGGGCAGAGTGAACCGTTGGTTGCAATTGGTAACCTCACCGCTAGATGCCTCTAAATTTCATACACTGGACCTTTAACTAAAGAATGATTCCCCCCAAAATAAACATTTTGTGTTTAACTCACCCTACTGTGATTCTAATCCTGTATAATGTTCTATCGTGTATGCATCCAGTCTCAATTTTCTGTTTGTTTATTAAAAAAATCTAGCAAATGACATTTAAGACGACTTTGAATGTAATGCAGTCATATAGATGACTTTTATTATTCTTTAAAGGCATAGGTTCACCCAAAAATAAAATTCTGTTATTTCAACCTCATGTCACTCAAAACCTGTATGTTACTCTTTCTTCTGTGGAACACAAAAGAAGATATTTTGAGAAATGTCTCAGCGATTTTGTCTATTCAGTGGAAGTCTATGGGGACAAAATATCTTTTTGTTTTGCAAAAGAAATTCATACAGGTTTGGAATGACACGAGAGTGAGTAGAAGACATTCTTGAATTACATAGAAAAGAGTGGCATCCAATTCTCCTTGCGTTATAAGACTGAAAGTTATACATGAGGTTGAGTTTTAACTTTCACGTGAACCATTTGTTTTAATATTCATCTTAAACTTGTACAGGAGTGCATTCAAGTTTCTTGCCTGAATAAAACATTTGAGATAGCAGCCTTACAATCCAACATTCCTTAACGGAGTTAGATTAAAATGACCCGCACAGCTGAACTAAATATCTAAAGCCCGCTCCGTGTCACACAAAAAGCCTCATTACTTGGCGCTTGTGGGAAATTTGCTTTGCCTGCTCACACACCCTTGATGCGCTCCAGATGGACCGTATTCAAATGAAACAAACCTCCACATTCCACTTTCACATACTTAAATAACAAACTCCCTCTCAGAGGCAGATATTCTCATTGTCTTTCTTCTCTGGTGCTGGGTAAATCACGCCACAATCTTTCTGCATTGCATCTTTGTAATTGCTGTGCTGTGGCAATTTTCCATTAACCGTCGGAGTATTTCACGCGTTGAATCAGTCGCACATTCTTTCAATTCCATCACTGTTCGCTCCGATTAATCATAGAGAACATTACAGTCTACTAGTGTCTCAAACCTGGTGACAGAATGAATAATTCCCATCCCGGGGGAAAATACAACATTAAAGATCAGGGTGAGGAGGAGGAGGAGCAGATATGGAGGAAAGATCAAGGTCACTTCTAGTACATTGTCCAAAAAAAGTGTAATAATAGAATGTGTTCTGCATGTTTCTGCAAACAAATGGCAGAATAAACACAAGCGCATGTGTAAACAAGGGCCAGACGGCTTCCTCTCCTTTAGCCTCTGGCTGAACATAACTCAAATTCCAGGTACAGGGTGTTACAAAAGCACCGGGCAAACAAAAGGAGGCCCATGACAAGACTTCCTTTGTGTTGTGTAGTTAAGACATGGGTGGATTTACAGTAAATCTCTCGCACTGCAGCGTTCAATTTAAAAGGACCGTCAACAAAAAAATCATTTATACTATAATCTAAACTAAACATAAATCCATGTTGAAAAATCTAATGAGAAAAAATGAATGCTATTGTTAGAAAAGGAAGACAAAAACACCTTCAATTGTGAGCTAAACAAATGAGTAAAACACAAGAAAATTTAGAAGAGAAGGGAACAAAATATTTTTACGCATTTACTAGTGAAACGGAATTTTGAATGAGAAAAATAGTGGCTGTGGCTTGCATTTTTCATTGTGAATTGATTGGATGTATAAAACAGCCGTTGCATTTTGAAATGGAACTGGCAGCAGACTGACAGTTGAAGGGGAGGAGTTAACAGATGCTCCGCCCAAGCATCTAACATGCGTCATTTAAGATGGACAGTCACTAGAGGGTGGAAGTGAGTTTTCAGATTTTAATTGAAGATTATGAGGGCACAAAAAAGAGCCGTTTACAATAAATGCTGGAATATTCGTGAACAAATTGTAATTGTAATTTTGAATTTAACTGGGACTACAAAGCGCAAAAATGGCAGTCGCATGTACTAAACAACCAATATAAACTTTTTTTTTCATAAAAAAATGAAAAGGCTTACAACCGCCGCTCTAACCGTACAATATAAACGAGGCTCAAACAATCTGGTAGACCACCTGAACAGTCTTCAGTGAGATTAACATACAAAAAACGCTTCAATCAATGCGGAGTAATTTGGAGCATGAATAATCCGGATATAATAAAAGAATCCTCGCTAGCTATGGGTGCAGGATTAGTCAAGGTGTAAGCGAAGGTCATTTGGTCATCACTGTAAACTGCGAGTAGAAATGTTATGCTTAACAGTGCTTAACGTAAGAAGGTTCAATCTCATTCATTCATAGTTTGTGTTTTGCTGTTAGCTTTGTTGTAAATTAACAAACAAATTGAAAGGAGATTGAAAAGGAAATGTCACACGGCTGCTTCATCCAGTCGCCTTGCCATCCAATTACCCTGAACTAAGCGCTATCTTTCCCAGCCCTGCATGTTCTTTGTTACAGTACATTTATTAAAAACCCTGACAACTTTAATCCAAACTTGAAACAAGCTCAGGATCACAAGTTTAGGACAATACATGCGTGAGTAGGTGAAAATGTTCATTTTTGGGAAAGTATACCTTTAAAGGATTTTCTTGCCCTCATGTCATTCCAATCCTGTATGACTTTCTTTCTACTACAGAACACAAAAGAAGATATTTTGAAGAACGTTGGTAATCAAACAATATAGGCTCCCATTGACTTCCACTGTATGGACACAAAACCACAGAAACATTTCTCCAAATATCTTCTATTGTGTTCCATTTGAGTCATATACAGGTTTTAAACAACATGAGGGTGCATAAATGACGGAATTTTTATTTCTGGATGGATTCCCTTAAGGGGTCAGAAGGCAGAGGCAGGGTTGACGCCTTGAAGTCAAAGGTAAACCCAGGCAATTCTCTTTCTCCTCCGCGCCATAATTCATCAGTGTGACTGATTCAAACGGTGTGTTCTAATCACGCTTCTCGCGCTGGCCATTAAGTCACATTAACCCCCCACATCTGGCTCTCAGACAGGAAGAACCCGCTGAGCAGAGCCCTGTGTTCTGGATCGCAATAATGATGCAGGTCAAAGTACCACGTCATTCTGAACAGCTGCATGTGCATGACTCTGACTCTACAAAAAAACGCTGTGAAAGTAGGTTTGTTCACAGACACGTTTCCCACGCAGCCATTCAAGGTTACAAATGCAACGGAATGCGCAAAAATGCTGCAAAACATGGAAGAGAACATGAGAAATTACACTTAAATATTTCACTTTTAAATTACGAGTAGCTTGTACTATTAGAACAAAAATTAAAGTAGCTTTCCCACCATTGATCAATAAAGTAAATCACTCAGATGTGCATTTCAGACGCACATAGTGCATTTCTGTGATTTCTGCAGATGTCAGACATTTTGCCCTGATGCTTACAATGCGGTACGGATCCGCACGTGCAAACTACCCGTATGACGCAAGTCACTGCATTTATGTAAGAGTCACCATTTGTCCTCTGTTGTAAACCATTCAACATCATGAGAGACAGAAGCCATGGCAGGTTTATGGAGCTAATCCTAAGCAAGCCGCCTGTGTGTTAAATGGAGATGAGTGGAACAAAGACCGCAGTAGACGGTTGATGTGCAAAAGCGAATGGGCTCTGTGGACATCAAGGTTAAGGAAAAAAAAGTGTGCTTTGTATATTCAGCAAGAATGTGGGTGCAAAGTGCATCATAAGGAACTGGTGAGGCTATAATGCTGGATAGCTTCCACACATTTCTGTCACCTGAAGGGGGGGGAGAAATTGCAGGGCATGGGAAATTCACAATACACTTAAAAGCAAAGCAAGGAATGACCTTCAATAAGAGATGAGTGACAGGAAAGCATCGCGTGTCATTAATTATAGCTGTGGGAGAGGAAGTGACGTCACAGAAGCCAAATCCAGAGGGACAACCTGCATTATGGTATAGATGGTAATATTTTGTGCATGTTGATGGGAAATATTTATCCGTTATGAAAGTAAGAACAGTTCACCATAAATCTTCTGTATTTTATCCACTCACTATTGCACATTCCCATTTCTATGCAGTTATTTTCCTGGAATGCAAAAGAAACTACACACCGTTCTTTTACATAAAAGGACAGCTTATAGATGATGTCCCACACAAAGCTGTGAAATATATGGCACAATATAGGCTACCAATCATTTAAAGGTGCAGTGTGGTAGATTAAGGAGGATCTTTTGACAGAAATGAATATGACAAAAATATAATATACATAACAATGTCTTCAGAGGTGTATAAAGACCTTACATAATGAAGCGTTATATAGAGCGCGTTTGGGGAAGGGTGGAGTGAGCCTTTGGTTGAAATTCGTAACCTCACCTGAAAACACTGATTGCTCAGGTCGACAGGGTTTTAAAAAGACATTTGTATATTTTTTTGGTTTGCTTTTAATGTCAGAGCAAACATAAAAGCCACAGAGACAGTTATGTAATAAAAAAAACAAGGCATGTTTTACAAATACTTGGCAACACCAAATATTTTTAAAGACACAGAAATTCCTAAATTATAAATATAAGAATTAACTGAGGTATTAATGATACCACAAATAGCTTAAAGATATAAAACTACTAGATTTTTTAAAGCAGTGATGATGATGAATCTCCTGAGCTTGCACAGTTGGTAATTCACAGAAACCTCTTAAGAAAGATAGAGACTCATTAAAGTGATTGTCATAATTTCATCCTCTTGTCATTTTAAACCAGTATGACTTTCTTCTGAAGAACACAAAAGAAGATTTTTGAAAATGGTGGTAACAAATGGTACCCATTGAGCTTTCATTAGTTTTGGGTCCGTACAGGAGAAGTCAATGGTTACCAACATCTTTCAAAAAATATCCTTTTGCATTCTGCAGAAGTAAGAAAGTCATACAGGTTAAAAATGACAAGAGGATGGGTAAATGAAAGAATCGTCATTGTTGGGTGAACATTCCCTTTAAGTTGCCGCACTTCAAAATAAATAAAAATAAATAAATAATAATAAGTAATGCATTTGATTCCACAAATTTTCTTGATGTAAGCTTTTTGCCTGCTTCAACTATGCAAACTAAAAAAGATCTGAAGCTTGGTTTTCTGAAATCTCTTTGATGCACTATCAACTTGAACACATTTGGCTCCCACGCTGAACTGTATAATAAAGCACTTGAAATACACTGACTTATTAATATTTCAACATGAGAGATTTCCAAAGTGAAGATAAAAGCAAACTGGTTTACTAAATTTCATTCACACCGTGCATCAACACAAAGAAAACACAAGAACTCAGGGACTCTATAGACCAAAAAAGAAACTGAAGCAGTGAATGACTCCAGAGACGGGCATATTCTTCAGCAGATTTCCTCAGAAAGCAAACAAAACCCGGAAGGAAAGGTTCCTCAACAACAGGAGGCACTCCCAGCTACCCCCTAAGGAAAACAATGGCATTGAGCTTCATGTCATCAGGCCAATGAAAAAACATGGAATATGATGCGACTACGTTCCTCAACAAAGATCAATAAGAAAAAACAAAAACTGCACATAAAAAGATTCTGTCTTCTGGCAAGTTAGTCGCATGTTTTATGTTCAACAAGAAACTAAGCACAATGGTATTTGGCACAGCTTTGTAACAAATTTCTCCAAGCTTCCACCTCTGTCCCATATTACCAAGCCAGCGGTCTCTCAAGTATTCATTACCAAGCGTTTTTCTAAACGATGCAGTAACCACTAGAAACACAGTCCAGCCAATCGCAAAATTACACCAGAAACATGCTCTCACTCCATCATCAACATAAGCCCACACATTTAAGTCAGAACAATCTCATCAGCACTTAAATTAATGAGGGTCATATAGAAATGAGCTGGATAATGAGACAATTAACTCATCCGCTGACATTTACACTAGTGCTCCTTATAAACAAAGTCATCCTGCAGAACAAATCAGGAAAAAAACAACGAGGACCTTTATCTTTTCCACCAGCGATGAAAGGCAGAGGTGTTGAACGAGTTTGAGCTCCCAGAAACGGCTGGAGAATACAATTCAGAGGTTGGCAGTTGAACTTAGAGAAAGATGAATGCCTGGGGACAGTGATGAGTTACAAACAGGAGGGAAGAGATAGGGAAGTGGGAGGTCAGGGCAACAGTACCATTACCTTTCCCAACCTCTTCTTCTGCTGGTGTATGGGACGGCCTGATTGGGTCTGCAGGGGCCCGTCACTGAGACGGACGCTCTGACAAAAAACAAAAATTCGCCCAAAAATGAAAATTCTGTCATCATTTACTCACCCACAAGTTGTTTCAAATCTGTATCAATTGCTTGGAAGAATGCTTGTAACCAAATGGTTCTTGTCCACTATTGACCAACATAGTAGGAAAAATTGCTTTATACATTTCTTTGTTCTGTTGAACACGAAAGAAGACACTTTGAAGAATGTAGGAAAGTGAACAGTTCTGGGGCACTTTTGACTGTCATTTTTCCCACTATAGTAGTCAATGGTGACAAAAAATATCTTTCTCTGCGTTCATCAGAACAACGAAATATATACAGATTTGGAGGGTGAGTAAATGAAGACAGAATTTTTATTATTAAGTGACCTGTCCCTTTAAGTTTTTTACGCTTAAAGGACCAGACCACACATATTTGTAGGAGTCATTAAAAAACAGCTAAATAACTAAATCAATTGTGGGAAAAAGTGAACCATCATGTTCTCTCTAATCCAACAGGCTCAATACCGCATCTCACAAACATGTAATTTAACCCAGTAAAGTTCCTATCACATTTCATCACCACAAAGACAGACAGTCTGTTACCTTGGTAGCGCTTGTTTGAGGGTGGCAGAGGTGGGCTCAATTATAACATTGACAATGAACAGCTAATCAGGTTCTGTTAGAAGTGTCATCAATCAATAACCTAATGACTGACTTAAGCAATGACAGGTCAATTCACAGCCTTAATATATAATCCGGTTTGCACGTGCCGTCAAGGGAAGCAATTGTGAGCCTCAACCTGACACATAATAGGCCACAATGGCATTTTTAATGCAGGGCGAATAGGGTGGTAGAAGCTGTTGGGAGTGAAGATTACATCATTGATCTGTAAAGGATATGAAAAAAAAAGTTCGGGTATTTCTCATCCCAGCATTTTTGAAGAATATGATTGTTGACCTAAATTTACCTTGAAAGAATATGCAAAAAATACAGATATTCATTTAATTTATAGTATAAACGCTAATGCCAAGCTTAATTTAAAGAGACAGTTCACCCTAATTAGTCTAAGCATTTGGTTACAACATGCAATAATTTCGGTATTACCATTACTGAAGGCCATGGAGTTAGATACGAGTAAGCTCCTTAAGCGAATCTTTCCTGTGATGATGAGCCAAAAACACATCATGATTATGATCTCTATAAACAGGTGGTGACAGCGGGAAAGTTATTCAACCCACAAATCTTACCTGCTGGTGGTTGATTACAAAACCCTGTGGTCTTAAAAATATTTTAAAATGATCTGACCGGATGAAACCTGTGCATACTGAGAACTCCCTGAACCAAACGTCCCTGCCAGATTGGAGCTTTCAGATTTTGCCTGACCTAAAAACGTGTCCAGTAGGATTAATGTAATCCAGTTGAAAATTGGCTTTGCTCCCATATTTTAGATTTTTATTAAAAAACTCCCGGGGAAAATCGATGCACAGCTAACATGCCAAATGTTTTCATCAATGTGCATTGTGCAAGCCTGCATTGTCCATCTCGGGCCTAAATCAGACCATCTATGAATTACGCCAAACACAACAGAGTGGCTGACAAAGCAAAATACATTTTTCCTAATGCACTGCGAATTTGACAACCAAACTGGATTTGTGTGCAGTGTGAACGAATCAATCTTCACAATTGACTTGTCATTTTCGGATCTGCGTCCCATGCATCTACAACCGTTGGTATAGTAATTATGTTAGCGTCAGCCCGATGCCAAGCGACAGAAAGAGAAACGGAAAACTGAAAACTTCACCATGGTGCTGAAGGTTTGAGGCGACGGAGCAAGAAGTTTACGCTTTTCTGCATCTAACAGTATATATAAAATAAAACAGGAAAGAGTAAAGTATGACTTTTTGCCTGAACAATACTCATTTTTAATAGTTCATGATGCTTTTAATTATCAGAGGGCACAGGGACACAAAAAATAAACGTCAGCCACTCATTGTTAATCCTTTAATGTGGCAACAAGGCAAAACTCCCTTTAACAAAGTAGCATATTGGCGTGTGTCCTGCTTCCATTCATCTGAGCCAATTAGCCCAAGACTCCAAAGCTTCTTATCCAAACAGATCAGAACATATGCATTGTGTCTAAAGAGCAAACGGGGGGAGAAACCTTAGATTTAGATTAGATACAGAAAATATTTTTAAAAAGCGTAAAAATTGTGTAATGCATCTCCTATTATGTGCAAGTGCTTAAAAGCCATTAGTATACATTTATTAGGCTGTTAGCAAAGATTATAGAAGCCAGGACTATTAAATTCAGTTCTGCCTGTTTCTACCACCCAATTACCTTATTATGGGATATTTGGCATTTCCCTCTACAATAAGCTACATTTGAGAAAGATGCAATTACGTCTACGGAGCTGCTACTAGTATAGAAATAAATGCCTAGGTTGTCTATCCACCTGAGACTAGTCGGCACTCATCCAAGATCAATAGACCTAATGATAGAAACGTCAGGTGGGAGATCTAAGGCCAATCAACCAGCCATTGAGGTGAGACCAGCACATTTCTCCACGGAGGTGGCCTCAATACTCAGCAGGGGACAACGGATGGTGCGCTGGGGGATTAAGAACACAGATATTGGCTGCTTCAGTGGACTGGGAGCAAGACCCGAGCGTTTCTCCACATGAAGTGTTTGAGATCTGCTGAGTGAGCAGTAGGTTTGACTGCATTGCTGGCTGCTGCTTCTCCTCTGAGATAAGGATAACGTTAGGCCAGGCCCAGCTGGACCAGTTGTAAAACAGTCAAATCCTGCTGCGACCGTGCAGTCAGACACCCGCTAAAGCCACAGATGCCTTTAAGTGATGCTGTTGCTGTGGCAACCTGCACCTGTTGTTTCTCTGCTTTCACCTTTTAGTTTTTTTGTTAGCCTTTGTCTAAAATGGATCTCGATCTCTCAATCCATCAAGCCTACCTTTAAACCAAATCATCATTACTCCATATTCATCACATCCATGTTTAATAGTCATCAGCCATCAAAAAGGCTTGTCCACTTTCGTAATTTTAGGCTGACTAAAAATGTTTACCTTAAAAAAATGTATATTTACGGCAAAAGTAAATGTACAATCTTGCTGCATATTATTTAAAAAAAAAAACACACTAAAATATACTAATGTATACATTTTAAACTGTAGCCTACAGTATATTTTACATTTATTACGCAAAATATGAAATGTAATGTTTTCACTGTACACCGTTTATGAATGTTATTTGACAGTTAACCAATTACATGTTTTTACTTTTTATTGTAACATTTTTACATTGTTTCTATTAAAATTATGAATATTATTACAGTGCATAGCTGACAAAACAGGAGACTAGCTCAACCCAGCTAAGACCAGCAAACCAGCTCAGGCTTACATTTTTTAAGGCTGTAGCAGCTCCAGTGGTTACCCAGCACCAAACCTAATTAAATGAAAGAATCTTAAAGGTTAAGCAAGTGTGAAGTATGAGCAGGTGGAGGTTATCTTTAGTTTCTAAATTGCTTATTGGTTACTGCTTACTAGCTGCAAACCTGAAAGATTCATTTATCGACTTGTTTCCTTCCCTTGACAGTTTGTGCCCAGACCTGCAGCTTGGAAAGAAGCCAATTAAGAACACAATCAATATCTCACCAATGATTATTATGTATGTACCCTATAGAAGTACAGGGGTACTGAATTGTCCCCCGAGGTCAGGGCAACAGCACATGTAGGTTCTCTGCCAGTGTAGTCACACAGAGAAAGGCAAAACGTGAGCAGGTGTAGTCCTCACACATAGATAAATACCATTGGTGATGCACATACAATAATAATGAACTGCAACCCTAAATTGGCTTTCTGGGAACAGCTCTGGGAACATGAAATTGGAGCAAACATAAGAACAGCCACGGCTCACATAAGGACTAACACAAAGCCATCCACTAAAATCAATAATGAGCTTGTACCTTCTCTCCAAGTACTAGCTTTCTAAAGACCCCTTTATTTTCCCATAATGAATCCCATCATAAATGAAACCGTGATATTGATCGCTAATGGCCACTATATCCAGAGGACAATTTGGTACTCTACACACCTCAATTTCACTAAATTAAACAGGTCGCCATTTTTGCCCATTAGAAAAATGACATGATGGTTCATTGGTCCGGCACAATATGCTAGAGTGCTCCTGTAAATCTATTTGCATACAATTTTCCAAATCAGCGCACTAATGGCTTCAGGTCTTCTTTTCAGGATAAACCTGCAGATTTTCCAGGTGACCGGTTGGCGCGTGACCCGAAGCCGTGCGATTACAGTCAAATCTAGCGCTCTATTACGACGACCTTGTACAAAAAATAAAAAGTGCACAATGTACAAAACAAGTGTGCGATATTAGCTGCGCATCTAGTGAGGTCCGCCGTGTTAGTCTTACGTCCTATGTGTGCGGAACAATCCAAAGCTGTGATGCTTGAAGGTAAACAAACCCAACTGGAGCTCAACAAAGGGGGGCATGATGCCTCGTGCTAATTGCAGCAGCATTCCCAGCTCACTGCCCCGCTTTCCTGTTAGATGAGAATAAAACGACACAAATACGCACAAAACATCTATTGTTTTGATGAATGCACTTGTCTTTTTAGTGAAGGATTTAGTGATATCTAACAACCAAACAAGTATTGATCATCCTGACCTGCTAGCCAATTAAAATCTGCCTCATCAATCATTAACCCCCAGGTAAACCAAACAGCGCCATGAAACATACAGGAGGCTCTTACACACATGCTATCTCACGCTACTTAATCACAGAATGATTGCCTAAGTGCCCCTTGACCCATATTCAAACCCTCAATCAAAATTCCACAATCTTTTGTCAGCAATAACACAAACACAACAACATCAAGTGCTGTGTTCTGCCTGGCGGGGCGTCTCTTTCTCTCTCTCAGAACACTTTAACCAGACCAGCAGGTAACCAATGGGCTATAATTACCATAAGGGCATGTCCTTCAACACAAGTGCACCACTTGGGAGTCAAGAGTTAAAACTTTATTGCAGTATTGACCGAGAGCAGGCCACCGAACTGCAGACCGGCATAAACACAGGAATGAATGAGGCCAGGAATCAATAGAGCTGCAGGTGCAACGCATCACCTTTATATGCATCTATTCTAGGCCTGGGACAGAAATAAATGAGTGCAGTCAAATCGATTAATCGTCATTAATCGATTCCAAAATAAATGTTTGTGTTAATGTAATATATGTGTGTGTTGTGTATACTTATATGTATAAATAAATGCACACATACGTGTGTATATATAAAAAAGATTTACATCTATATAAATGTATATTTAAATATATTTTAATATTTATTAGAGATGCACCAAATCTAAATTTGTCCATCGATAGCGATTATTCAGAGTGATATCTGCCAATGCCGTTACGATTCTGAAGATTAAATTCATATTTCTTAACATTCCGAATGTTATTAATTCAAATAATGACTGTTAATATTGAACATCAAACTAATGATTTCTTAATATTTTCTATTTACAGAGCACAAATTCATTGCATTTTCCTGTCCTCTTTTGATTGACAGGATATATCGGCCCTGATCATCTTCTGTTTTTAAACTATCGAATAGCCGATAATGTGAAAATTGCTTTTATTGACCAATACCGATTATTGGCCGATATATATCTGTGCATCTCTAATATAAATACTAAACACGTACCTTAATTATATACATGCATGTTTGGGTATTAATATATACATATAAATATACAGTAAATTTACATAGTACACACATTAGTTATTTTTTACAAATAATAATAATGCAAAACTTACCAAATACATTTAATAATTTAAATACACTAATAAATCAATATATGAGAGATATTCACAATGCTATAATATATATTGCCTGCAAACTGATTTTTGACATACCATTTCTAATCCACACAAAAGAGTTGAGTATTTTACAAATATTGTTGAACGCCACAGGAGCCACCCACAATTTCAGACAGTCGTCATACCTATCGCTCTGTTTGCCAATTTAACACTTCTGACTAAACTGTGACTGCACTTTTGGAAGCCCCGAGCAGCATAATAGGATCTTGTCTTATCTGTAAACACATGCCCAATTGAAGGACAGACTGGAAGAATGAGATTTAGGTAAGGCCTGCCCAGACAAACAACCATGTCCAACACATTGAAAACCGGCTCCGGAAGAGGTCTCTAAAGACGGCCGTGGGGAACCCAAAGCGATGGAGAACCACGTTCAAACATCGACTGGATTAGCATGGCTTATAAATAATGGGGTATCCACAAAAAAAAAAAAAACTTGGCAGGAATGTAAGGAAGCCTTAATGTTTTTTACAGAAATAAACACAAGTGCATTCCAACCATTCATCAATACCTCTGTCTGCAGCACACCTGTTGGATTTTACAAGGCGGCTTTGGTTTGCAATTACTTCTGTTTGGCACAAAGTCAGTTCATGCTACAACTAGACAAAACCAGCTCAATGATGGCCATTTTATAGTACAAAATTGTGTTTTTTGAAAACAAAATAAATCTCAGAAGCTTTAAGTGTAATCCATTCACATAAAGCATCTATTTACTATCTAACGGCCACCCATTTGTTTACTCCATACTACACAGACCTTTAGTGATGATGAGTAAAGACTTGAAATGAAAGTCATTTTCAATGTTTGTACCATCAATTACACTGACTAAAAAGAGTCAAACAGCTCCATCAAAATCCAATTTAGCTTCATTACGTCAAAGTTAAACATCACAACACTGACTCTTCTGGAAAATTGTGACTATATACCAAGCACTGTCACATGTGGAACCAAAACACGTCTCCGTTCCTATAATGAATAACTAGCAAACTAAATCTAAGGCACAAGAAACACCCCACACATGCCCCCACGAATGCCATACTCCAAAACCACAATCTGCATGTAAATGGCATATGGCACATGTTGTAAACATCTACACATTGTCTTTTAGAAAAGGTAAATATAGCCATGGCAGCTGTCGGTGAGTGCTTTGTCCACTGCACATCGTTGACAAAGAGATAGCTCACTTCATTGTGTTCCCTGCGGACGAAACAACAGCGCAATAAACGGCGGCGGCCATTCACAAGTCATTTTTCACAAGCCCAAACTGCAGCAGCGGGTAGGTAGTAAAATGAGTCATTGTGGGCTAAAAACCATGCGGCTGCTTGGCATGGCGAGATGCATTAACTATAAATGAAATGCAACAGGCATAATAAACGAAGAGGGAGAATTGATCCGATTCAAACAGCGAACACAAGTAATTGTCATAAATGAACTCTGTGAGGACTACAGATACACAACTAAAGCTGTGGCTAAATATATTCATGCTGTGACCACTAGTTAATAATTAAAACATCAAATACTTCAGGTAGTAATTAACCAAAAAGACTTTTAAACATTCCAGTGACAACACAGAGCCTTGATCTGCGAGTATGTGAACTGGTCTATTAAACCAATAGCCAGAAGTCACAATTTGCAGAGTCAACTGACGTTACAAGGTTAGCTGCTTTACAGCATTAATGGTCTTCAAAGGAAGTCCAGGGTCCATGCAGGATTTGTTGGGCAGCTGCCTCTAGTCAGGGTGGTTTCAAAAGTGAGTAAGTAACACAATTATACAAGAGAAGATCACAAAGGATGCTAATTGGCTTCTCTTCAAAGCTCTTCACCTGTTCACATCTCTTTGAACGAAGTCACATATGGCTCAAACACCCATATACACAGACTATGAGCTCTACAGATGTGTCAAACTATATTGATAATGTGGTTCTTGTGAAATGGTCTACGTTTTACTCCAAACTGTGAAACGTCTGCACTCATTCCATCTGTAACCAACTGGGATATTAAAAAAATTATGTATTTACACTGATTGAAGTTGTAAATACAACTGGCAATATTTACCGTATTAAAATTGTAATTAAACCGCCTATTTCCTACACAGAAAACAGTCGCCCGGAGTGCAAGCAACATAGCCGCTGATTGAAAGGATTTGCAGAGGTTAAACTGTGGTTTAACATGAAACTATAATGGAATGTAACAGGTTGCAGTAATTGGTTAGTTTGCGTAGTCATTTTCCTCAAAAAGATAAGGAATGTATTTAATTCCTTTAAAATGGGTAAAGCAACTCTGTGCAAAGTCTGCAAACACAATTATCTCCCTTTCTATCAAGTGTAAAAGGAATGATGTTGCTTTGTTAGAGATCATGGAGCGATCTGGTAATACAGGCTTTGTGCAGAAACACAATACTTTACAGTTACTCCCCGAAACCCACAAACTGGAGCAGCTAGTTTTCAGCCTCTGCCATTTCTCATCCATCAGTCGAAACAGGAAGGATCATTGTAGACAACACGGCTATGAACCAAAAACGACCCCAAAACCTTCACACATTCACCCTTCTGTAACATCAAAATACACTACACATAATTCGGCTTTAAAGGGATAATTAAAATTTAAATTCCTGTATCATTTTCTCACCCTCTTGTCATTTCAAACCTGAACCTGACTTTCTCCCGCTAAACACAAATTAAGATGTTCTGAAGAATGTTTGTGACTAAACAACGGCGGTACCCATTCACTTTTATTGTATAGACACGAAACCAATGCAAGTGACCTGGTACCGCCGTTGTTCGGTTACCAACATACTTCAAAATATCTTCAAAAAGTATGTTGATCATTCTTGCGTGCAACCACTGAAAACAAGACACGCACTGTTACAAAACGACAACGTTTAAGGTCGCTCTCATGTGACACTTCATTTCCACAGAATAAAAAGCAGCCGGGCTGCCTCTGATACAAATGTATTATACCCAGTCATTTTATTTCTACTGGTAGGTCATGCCGAACATGCTTTAATATAGCTTTTATGCTGAACACAGAATTTGACATTAAGTCACCCAAATATTTCCACTTTTATGGGAAAAAGTGACCCTGTCTGGGTCAACCCAGCAAGTCATTTTTTTGTGATTTTTGTGACTGTATTCTTTCTCCTGCGGAAAACAAAAGAAGATATTTTGAAGAATGTCGGTAACAGAAAACTGTTGGTCCCCATTGACTTGCATTGGTTTTGTGTCCATACAATAGAAGTCAATGCGGTTTTGAAGTCAAAAACAGATTTTGGTTACCAACATTTTTCTAAATATCGTCTTTTGTGTTCTGCAGAAGAAAGGAAAATCACACAGGTTTAAAATAACAACAGAGTGAGTAAATGATAAACACATTTTTCATTTTGAATGTGAACTATTCCTTTAATTTCAGTATTCAAAATCATTAATGGGAGGGAGACTGTCTCCTGTGTGACAATCTCCCTCTCTCCATCACCATACAATCATCCTCCATATTAACAGCCCCCTTCAACTCCTGAAACAAAAGCCCAATTTATTCAGCTTCCTGTCTTTCCCACATCACACGACAATAAACAATAGTGAAATTAAAGAGAGAGAGAGAGAGAGAGTGAGCGCAAGAGAGCTAAAAAGAAGACAAAGAAATAAATGATGGGTGAGAGATGAGGTCAGAGAAGATAAGTGAGAAAGAGAGGAAGAACAAAGGGAAGACAAAAGAGAGAAAGCGTAAAGAGGGAGAGGAAAAGCAGGAGCTGGTGATGCTATGTGCCCTGCCGCTTCACATCACAAGCCGCAGGTTGATGAATGGATGGAGGAGCTTCCCAATAATACAACTGACCAGAGCGCTTGAGATGATCACCGTGGACTGGTGACAGTGAGAACCATGTAAAGGGGTAAGGTCAGGGCCTTGACCCCTGGGCTGGCCCGCCCTGGACTCATTTACTGGGATCAAGAGCCAAGACGACAGAGGGGAAAAGGATAAAACAGCAACTATAAATGAATTACACATTCTTAAAAAGTGTGGTAAACCAAACTATAACTCCAAATGACTGTCGTGAAAAAAAGTCTCTGAACAAAACAAACAGTCGCGTTTAAAATAAGCACGAGCAATGTTTACATCCCGCGATCAATCACCAATTCTGAATATAAACCTCTGCTAACAGCGGTGAGTTGAGACACTAAAGCTGGGCATATACTGTATTTGCATATCACAGAGCTGGCTGTGGAACCGGCGATAAAACGCCTCCATAAATCTGGATAAACAAACGGAGGGCCCGACACACCGATACGGAGAAAGAGGGCCGCAGGTACTGTGGGTTAAGGTGCGTCTCCAGTCTTTTCAAGCTAATCCAAACAGTGTTAAGTGTAATGAGGCAAAAGCGGTAAGCAAGCCAGCAGGTCTACATGATAGCGGTGGCACTTCATAAATTTGGTAAAAGGAGTTTCCATTGACGACAGTGATTGCTTTGTTGTTGCGATGTTGTTAGGATAAAACCTTGAGTATAATTAGCCAGCAGACAAGCAGCACGCTTTGTTGCGTACTAAATCATAAGCACATTTCTCATTATGTATGCTGGAGAGTTGTGGGGATGCAAACGGCATGAGGAGCTCACGGCAACAGGTTTATATCGTTGTTATCTTCCCTTTTTCTATAGCTATACTTAAAAATAAATAAATATGCATTTAATAAAAAATGATAAAGTTAGACAAATAAATATATGATCAAATTAAATAAATAAAAATTATAAAATAAAATAAATGAATGGAAAAATTATCAAAATAAAATAAAAATATGATCATAAGCAAAATAAATCCGTTCTCGGCTGCGTATCAAAGTAGCCACTGCTAAATTTGTCCATAATGTCTTATCGACCACCCTTTTCCCAAAGAGGAGTCTGGTGCTGTCAGCCACAGTCGTTTCTAAATTGGCAGTTTGGTCTTACGTTAAAGGAAAGGAACAGAGCCGGCCAAGGTCTGCTCCAGCTGCCCAAAAACTCTCTCCCAGCGAGACCCAAGCTGCCGTGCATCTGCTAGAGGAAAAAAAAGAGGCAGCTGGAGTCAGATTCACAGTGGGCCATTCACACCGATCCGACCACACAGAGCCTGGATTCACACAACCCTACCGCTTATTCAATATCATGATTCATTCAGAAGATTTGTGTTCACAGAAGGGAAACGAGACTGAAAAGTAGTCATGTAAAATTTCAAGAAACTTTTTTTTTACACAAAAAGACTCTACATTTAAACACTTCAAATGAACAAGCACATAAGCATTAGACAGTACTATGACTAAAGCCACAATTTATTTTACAAACACAGTTCTTTTCAGATCATTCCTAATGGACATAACTGAATTCGTCAATATTCAAGCAGTACCCAGCATTCCTCCAAAGTGCCAGATGTCCAAAACCCCTCTCATTACACCCTTGGATCTGGGTCAGGCGGGTTGTAGTTCTTGAGGAGGGGGTGGATGTCAACAACTATCTCAACTTTATCCATCATCTAGGAGGTGCTCGCAAATCTATAGCGCTCGAATTAAAAAAAGTGTTCATTCGGTGAGAGGCCTAATTTCGTGACCCTCCCCCAAGGAGCTCATTTGCAGTCTTCTTGACGTTGGCCATTTTCCCTTAATGTTTGCAGCCAGGGAGCGATGGCAGCTCATGAGCCGGTGCTTAAAACAGCTAATCGAAAACATTTCCATCGAAGAAAGACGAAATGCTTTTTTTACCCTCCCGTGCGGGTTTGCGCATGTTTTTAGAATTCAGCTACGGCTGTGAGGTCAAAGCAAGAATGTTTTAGTTAACAAACGGCTCCTTTGTATCGTGACTATAAACAAAGGGAGCGAGCACAAATTCACGTCCCCTCCTGCGAAAGGTCAACATTCCTGCGTGATGTAACCGCACTTGCAGTTTGACCACATTCTGTTAATGTTTTGAAACACCCCCACGTCACTACGGCAAGCTAAAAGGGAATTTTCAGCCTCGAGTTAACCTGACTAAACCAAAGCAAGTCTGCTTGCAACTTACAATGGAAACAATGAACAAGTAGTAGCTTCATAACAGGGTCTGAATCCACACGGAGGAATGCAGTGCTGTATGACACATCCAGCGCAAGCACCTGTTAACAATACACCATTGTGAGCTCATCCCCCCCCCCCCGGAACAGTGTATACACAGACATTCTTTACATTCCTTTGTTATTTTGAATTCTCCATTCACACAAACATTAGTTATATGCAGATAGATGCTGACATCAGTGTGTTACACAGAATAAATCTGAAGGTCTCTCAATGCACAAGTCATTCTTAATTTGAACCATTTAATATTCGTAGTGTCACTCGTTGTGCTGTCATTGGTTTATGTCATACAGACTTCACTATGTGCATTCCTATAAATAATGCTTTTCACAACAGGAGCCACTCTGTCAATTCTTGACCACTGCTTGTAATCTCCACAACAACAACACATTTGAAACATTACAATGTACTCTTTAGATGAAAACACACTGGATACACATCTAAACCACTCATGGATATTGTAAAGACATAACCACATGTAAAGGGACAGTTCACCCAAAAATTCTGTCATCATTTACTCACCCTCGAGTTGTTCCAAATCTGTATCAATTTCTTTGTTCTGATGAACACAGAGAAAGATATTTGGAAGAATGTTTGTAACCAAACAGTTCTTGGCCACCATTATACCATAGTAGGAAATATTACAATGGTAGTCAAAAGTGCCCCGCAACTGTTTGCTTTCCTACATTCTTCAAAATATCTACTTTTGAGTTCACCTTTTTTGTGTTCAACTTTTGTGTTTTTTTCTTAAACATTTATTTCTAACACATCATACATTTTTGTACGATTCACCTTGTAACTATTTTATGAGGCAGCTTCTTATATACAGTATTTGTACAAATTCCTGCAAGATGCTGCAAATTCCTACAAAAGCCACAATCAAATCAGAAGTTTTTGGTTTTTAGTTTTTATGTTATACTTAAGGATATAAACTAGTGTGAAGTAGTCGTGTGATCCAAATTTGCCAAAATTCACATTTAGAAGAGGCAATGCATACAAAACTTACACTCTCTCACTTCAACATCAACAATTTTTTTAATAATCAAAAAAGATCAACAATTTTTATGACATCATTCGGCACTTCGGCTTCTCATCAAATTTTCTGACCAATCAAAAGCTCTCTAAAATCCAGAGAATCAACCATCGGTCGCCACTAATGGCTAATTTAAAAGTGTAGTAGCCACTCAATTACAGTATGACCCACCATCATTTTATGATTCAGAAAAATGTACATCAATGCACTGAACAAAGATGCACATTTCGAGGCACTTCAGTGAGTCTTTAATACCAGAGAAACATACATGCATCTGAGGCCTTGATTTAAGAACTGAACATTTTTTATTATTGCGTACCGCATACCAGAGATGTCAAACCAGAAAGCCTATTCTGATCAGAGACCTGAAAGACAGGAAAATCTGGACCCGTGCTATTCAAGCATTTAAAGCAGTCTCAGTCAAGAGATTCTCCTATCTGTTTTAAAGAGGACGGGGGCCCAGGGAGGTGAACGGGGCCTTGTCAAGAGCAGAGGCACGCCGAGCGAGGAAAGGCCACAAAAACCTGCGATTTAAACCCAGACAGAATGACACTACATCAATGAAAGCTTATTTTAGTGCACCGCGAGATCTTTTGTTTGAAATGTTGGCAAGCTGGTCTGAGGATGCACAATTTAAGCTCAGATTTCTGTTGATGTTATTATAAGGATTTGACAGTCAAATAAAATAAGATAACATAACCACTACATTATTGGGACTATTAAAAATATACACAAAATTGAAAGAATCCATTATTTATGTCATGCCAGATTTAAAGGGATATTTGACCGCAAAATAAAAATTCTGGCATCATTTATTCACCCTCATCATCATGTCACTCAAAACTTGTATATTATGACTCTTTCGTCTGTGGACGTGAAAAATTAGATCTTTTGAACTATAGTTTCTGCCCAACTGGAAACTCTCTTGAATACTATCACAATATCAATAGAGAATGAGTCTTGAGAGATACAGCACAATGTGTTCCACAAGATGTCTGGACAGCCCATGGGAACATGACGAGATTCTACATAACACCGCCTTTCAACACAAAACTAACAAACTAAGCAGTGATTCATGACTCAACAGGTCATCAAGTAAAGACCAAAAAAGACAAAGTAAAGAGTTCATTATCTTAGTGCAAACACATCCACAAGGCTACAAAAGAAACGCTGAAAAGAAAGACACAATCTCATTGAACTTTCAGCGATTGTTCACAACATCAAAGGCTGCAGTGAGCATTCTCAGTTTAGAAGCGAGCCATTTACTTTGATGATATTAATGCTAATAAATGACATTGAAGTGGGCCGCTAACACATGTTCTCTGTAGCTTCATGTGAAAAAGCCATTTGCACTCATCTTTAAGAACATTCAGTATGGAATACAATAGGCCCTGGTCGTTTTTCACCCGACCCTTAGTTGGACTTCAAAGCCAGGGTTTGAAGGCTGACGCCTGAGGACAAGGCTAGCCAGATCAATAAGCTGTTAACAGACCAAACCATCTCAGCTATCCGAATAGCCTGTGCAGAGATCAAGCCGTCCGTGCATTCTGATGAGGACGTGGTGCACTAATCTCATGCGGGCAGGGCGTTGAGCGAAAGAGATGAGCTGCCGGAATAAGATAAAAGTGGAGCGTTTATTCTATGTTGGCAAGGCTAGAAAAAACATACCAGTTAGCATCATCTAGAGATTGTCCCTGGGACATCCATTTCAGATTTAGATTGAGTACTGATAACTCAAAAACCGCTACCGCTGTAATGCAGTCTGAGATGTGACATTTCAAGTTGTGATTTGTAACTTTTTCCTCGATATGGCCATTACTGTTTGATACGTAAAATTGCAGGTTACTTTACGTACTTCTTTATGCGCGTGAAAGTCAAATGACGCTAAACTGACATTTCTCAGCTCAAGATATAAATCATTATTATAAGCTTTTCACTGGGCGTCGCGATAAGGAGACAGTTATTGACACTTATTTACGTATCTGCTCAATAAGTCATTTTTTAACTGAAAATTTTCAGATCACAGCTGCACTTCCATACAAGATGTAAAATGAAAATGTCTAATAATAATAATAATAATAATAATCATCATCATTTGTATTACTTTATTTATATAATTATTATTATTATGTGTTAATACTAATAACAACAACAACAAATAATAATAACAACTGTTTGCAGCAGCTCTCCCTCAACAGTAACACACATAAAGGATGCTGTGCCGTTGGGGCTCTGGAAAAAAGCTATGATGTAGTCATCAGAATAACCTCTAGAATTTGTTCCAAGTGTAGACCTCATAAGCAGATGCTCTAGTGACACTATATAGGGAGATGTATTTAAAATACCTTCTTTATCCCCCACCAGATACAGACATCGTCTACCTTAACGTTGCAGTTTTAAATCGAGCGCAGCAGCAGTTTAAGACGTGTTGAGATTAGCGGTGATAACATATATTTAGATTCCCATGCTTCTCCTCCACTGCAGACCAACAAACACGGGGGGTGAAAGGGGGGGATGTTTATGCAGGTGAGAGATGATATCAGCTGTGAACCTAACACAATCATTTGAAATAAGCCAGAGACATGGCAAGAAAGCCTTCTATAAAAAAGTCAAATAAAGCACCTGTGCAAACGGTACACCAAGCGGCAGGAAACATCTGTGGACATCGGAATGCTCAAAGTGAGCATACAAATAGCCACAGTCTACACAACCCTCAGGACCACACAAATCCTATCAGTGTAATTACTTTTCATCTCGAAAGGTCACTAGAGAGGAACGATCCATATTCCTGTCCTAATTTCTCATTTTCATGCAAAAGCATGTTTACGCACACACGGACCGCTCAAGAGAAGGGCAAGTTATTTGTGGGCATTAAGATTTCAAAAGGCCATCACTTTTCATTCCTTGGTGGTGTGCGCTACATGCCAGCATGGGCATAATAAAGACCCATGAAAACACAGAAAGAGTAACTCAATTAGCATGGTTGCTCAAAGTTGTGCTCGTAACACCAAGGTGGCGGGTTCAATTCACAGGTAACACAATCTATATATCTATATAAGTGAACAGAGCATTACAAAAGAGACCACACCGTATGTTCGTTTTTAAATGTGGCCATTTGATTGTTGGACAAATAGTCAACCATCATGACCAATCCCTAGAAATCACTCAATGCCATTTCCAATAACCCTGTGATCTTAACCATGTCAATGCAACGAAAAGATAAACAGTGGCTGTGATTCATTCCCGCAGGCGTTTTCCCATTTCCATGTCATCACTCGTCATTAAGACTCTGACAGACAAACAGTGCCGGAATGGTGGAATGTTCCACCACATCACAAGCAGAGACAAGTGCAACAACAGAAGTCTTCTGCCTACTTCAGCTCACCTGACAGGAAGCCTGATAAGAGGAGAGCGCGAGACGGTTTCTGCCGGGAGAGGTTGGAGATATGCTTTAATATTCCGAGCAGATGCTCCTATCTTGGATATTGGCGCGCACATCCCCCATGGATGGGCGGCTGGGTGCGTGTGACTAGATTCTAGAATTATTCCACACAAGAAGTGCAAAAGGAAAGCGTTGTCATTTACGCCGAATGGAATGAAACAGAAGAAATGACAGATTCAGTAAGTGCAGGCTGAATTTAGAAAGCGTGTTCAGGTAAAATGCTAATTTTACAAATTATGTTACTGCCCATAAATGTCACAGCCAATTACTTGGCAGCCTGGTCCATCTACAGGTTGACAGAATGAAAGTAGCTACCGCAGTTGATGGTTGCCTTTGTAATGCACTGTTTTATGACAAATACCATTAAACTTCTTAGCCCTTAAAAGATCAGCACAAAACTGGAAAGCTTGTCCTGAAATTGTGAAAACTCTACATAAAACGAGTATTACTCACAAAAAGAGACTGAAGTAGGTTTAAACGTGTGAACAATACACTATAAATTAATCTAACCCCTTACAATAAAAAGCAAAAAGATACTTTCTGCGATAGTCAGACTCAGATCCATGCAACACCCACAGCAGGTTTTTAACCACAAAAAAAGAAAAACCTATTTGACTAGTATGCTTTATGTAACTTTAAGAATATGAATGTAAGGGTGTATGTAAATATTTTTTGGTGACTAAACAATCAGCATTAAAGCCCACAGTGAGAAACACAGACTTCAACAGACTGTTAAAACAGCTGTGCTATGATTTTATAGGTATATGTGAGAAACAATGTCTAAGTTAAATGGCCACAGCAGCTGGTTGTGACAGACTTATTTTAAACCGTGCGCACTTTAACAGACCACGTTCTCTGATACAAACCCTGTGTACTCCATATACCAACCAGCAGGACTTCACCCAAAGTAACTCAAACAAGAGTGACATGGGAAGCAAAGCTGTAAACTCACCGTCTTATATTAACAATAAGCCACACAACTGAATTCAACAATAGAGTTTTACTGTTTATTAAAGTGTGTTCTAACAAATAAAAGTGGTCATGTAACTGCTAAAAAAAGAGAGAATATGATCAACACAAGAAAAGTTTTGACACAATGACAATCCAACGACATGACATAACAACCATCAAAACATTTGGTGCTTGATCATGCCACACAGCATCATGACAGAAGGACTAATGTAAGTCAGTCTGTGACTCAGTATAATGATACCCTCTCTCACTCTTCCTCCGCACAATAACACAATGTGTGGAAATTGCACCGTTGCGGTTAATCAAGGCCGCACTCAGACAATGCCTTCAGGTGTAATTTCACAGATGTAGGACCACAATCGTTCATCTGGTCAGGATGTGTGACATCAGTGTTGCTTGATTCTAATGCAAAGCCACGGTTATGATATTCATAGCAGAATTGAAAAGCTGATGACTGTACAGGACATTTTACAGTTTAAAGATGTAGTTCACACAAAGGTTTAAAGGTACAGTGCGGGATGTTTTGTATGATCTATTAACAGAAATGCAATATAACATACAAAACTGTCTTTAGATGTGTATAAAAACCTTACGTAATGAAAAGTTATGTTTTTATTACCTTAGAATAAACCAGTTGTATCTACATAGGGAGCGGGCCTATCTACATGGAATTTGTTATGTTGCGCAGCCATGTTTTGTACAGTAAGCTCTAACGGACAAACGGCTCTACAGAGCGCGTTTCGTATATGTTGGTCTTCGTGTGTGTTTTTAGACGCAGCTTGCGTCATCACTGAGTTGAAGAAGCACAAAGTAGTAAGTCGTAGTACGGAGAGGAGGAGGAGTAGTCGTCGTCTAGCTGAAGCAATTGATTGTTCTGTCTTAGAAGTTTTGATAAAATGGAGGACCATGCGTATTGTGCACAAGAGCCGACAGAGCGTGAATCTCCGTCGTCAAAGAAGCACAAACGTGATGCTGCCAGACGAATTAGAGACAAACGGCGGCAGAAATCCAGGATAAACATCGGTGTATCTATTACCAGATGGAAGGCACTGTTGAAAGACAAATGTTTTCAAGGCGACGCCGAAGTTGCCTGTTTTCTGCTAGACTGGTAAGATAATTCAACATTTTCTATGTTTCCACATTTTCAATGTTTACCAAACACCTGTTTTGTTGAAACGGTAACGTTAGCATTTTATACAAATGGCCATAACCTCCGAATAATAATGTTTTTCCGTCCCTGCGGTATGTACTCCGGTTGTTCCTGACTTTACAAAGGGGGAGACAAACGTCTACTAACTTACACCTAACTGCCTATGTGACTGTCAGATCAAACGCTTTGAACAGCGTTGCTATTTACGATTAGCTAACTTTAGTTACTTCACTACTCTCAGCGTGTACTAGATAGCACGCAAGAAATATATCCAATTATAGAATTGTAACAGTAACTTTCGCAATAGAATACATGTTAAATGATTAATTACGTTAATATATTGCCTTACCTGCTTGTATCACTACTATCCGCTGTCTCAGTAGACGACATCTGCGGCCACCGTCGTAATTCGAAAGGGAGGGGTGGGCAAATGACTCAGAGATTCGTTGCAAAACTATAATACAAAGCTAGTGGCCGCTGATTTTCAAGAACTGCGCCTTTAAATTCTGTCATCGTTTGCTCACCCTCAAAATGTGAAAGAACAGTTTTTCAAGTTTTCAATACTTTTCCAAACAATGAAAGTGAATGATGACCGCAGGTGGTCAGGCTACAAAGACAAAACAAAAAGCACTATAAAAGCTTAATTATGGTTGCGTACTGCGTAGTTGATACTACTTTAGATTCAAATGGTAAACTACATTTTTTTCTGTGGAACACAAAAAAGACATTTTGAAAAATATCTCAGTGGTTTTGTGTTCATGCAATGGAAGTCAATGGGGCCCAATGTTGTTTGGTTATCAGCGATATTCAAAATATCTTCTTTTGTGTTCTGCAGAAAATGAAAGTCATACAAGTTTGAAATGACACGAGGATGAGTAAATAATGAAAGAATAAAAATTTTGGCTGAACTATCACTTTAAGCACAGATTTTTTTGTGTTTACAGTTTTCATAGATCTCGTTGCCAACCATTAATACACAAAATATGTGTGAGCACCACAGCTGACAGAGAAGGTGTGGGGGTGAAGAGCAGGAAAACGGAGGAGGAGATGACAGGTCCAAGAGAATATGTAGGAGGCCAAGAAGCTTCACACCACGAGACAGATGACACTGGAAAAGAAGTGATGACTATGAACAGCAAGTCCACTGGGCAGAAGAGGAGCTGATAGGGAGAGCTCACAGTACAGCGTAAATTTTCTCTCATCAGCACAGAAAACTACTCTTGGCTCTTTTAAAAACCTATAAAGTCTACAGCAGTAATAACAAAGGAACATGTTCCTTTCATAACTGCAATGGAAAAGGTTGCAGAAAACTTTGATTCCTAAATATTTTAGCTAGAATGACGCTTTCAGAGACTAAAAGAAGTGTTGAACTCCATTTAGGACACTGCACCATGCTAAAATCCATCGCTCTCCCCATCAAATCAGCACCAAAAACACAATAACGTCTGCAGATTTTATCTTGGCCTGGGCATATCAAATTGCATTTCGGTTAGTAATCATAAAACTGCCACATACAAACCACAAACTATGCTTTTATACATTTAAAACAACACTTCTCTTACCTACCATGACCCTGAGCATGTGCAACAAATGCATTAGATTCACACACAGGAAGATGAAAGTAGTTGCAAAAATAAAGCTTAATTTAGACCAAAGGGTCCATAAATGGAGACCCTGAGCGTGTGTCAAGTGCTTCCTAATAATTGGAAAAGCTAACTGTAATTTCCCCTATAAAGTCATGTTTAGCACTCAAGGAGTAAACAAAATGCATCTGTTTGCAGTAAACAGTGGCTGTGAAGTTTAACTGATCTTAATCTTGCATTTGTGGGGAATGATAGAAAATAAGGGTGGGAGTCGTCTGGTCTCTCACCGGTCGGTTCAGAATCGATTCTTAGGGTCATGATTCAATTCAGAATGCTAATTAGCATATTTGTGATGTCATCACGTTGAATTTGTGATCAAGAGTGTTGTCACTTTTGCCTATAGCCTCTGAACTGTCACATACTGTATTTTAATGCAACTAAGTACACCATAAAGCCATTCTCATTGACATATTTTCTGTTTGTGTTGTCGGACATTAAAACAAGTATAAAATAGTAATTTAACAAGACTCATTAAAATTGCATGTCAGTCACTTCCACGAATTGCCACATCGTCTAACAAAATCATTATACACTTACGTTAAGGATAAATTGAATTCAAACATTTTTTTTATTTTTGATCAATTCTCCTATTAATGGTCCAACTACAAGAAAAAATATTTAAGAAGCTAAAGCCACACCCTTTGAAAAAGCATAAACAACTTAACTCAACTCACTTTTATTGTCATATCACCACGTGTTATATACGATTATAATATATATACGATCACAATTATAACGATTCATTACAATTCATTTATTTAATGAATAAAATATTGATACATTAAGAAATGTGAAAATCCTGTAAATAACTAGTAACATTCCCTATAGAGTGACCTTAACAGAAAAGACTTTCTTAACAGAAAAAAACAGTAATGAGGATGATGTCATCTTGCTGTGTAGTGCAGCAAATCTGGAATCACTTAAAAAAAAAACTCATAAATACAAAAAGTACAAATCTGATACAACTCAAATGATGAAGAAATTTCATTGGAACGTAACGTTGAGTGCAGATCACCCTTGTTTTCTAAGGATTTACAATCATTGCGGTTATCTGAAATTATTGCCATTATGTCAAATAATTGCGACGATTATTTAATAATTGTGACAGCCCTAAGTATACACAAGATATACACAAGATACACAAGATATACATTAGACGTTGAACATACACATTAAATATGCAGGTGTACACATGACACAATGAATTCCTAATATGTGACCCTGGACAACAAAACCAGTCTTATGGGTCAATTTTTCGAAATTGAGATTTTGTAATCTGAAAGCTGAATGAATAAGCTTCCTATTGATGTATGAGTTGTTAGAATACAACAATATCTGGCTGAGATACAACCGTTTAAAACTCTGGAATCTGAGAGTGCAAAAAAATCAAAATATTGAGAAAATTGCCTTTGAAGTTGTTAATCAGGGGCACTGTGGCAGACCATCCACTCACAAAAATAAAGTTTTTATATATTTAAGGTAGGAAATTTACAAAATATCTTCATGGAACATGATCTTTCCTTAATATCCTAATGATTTTTGGCATAAAAGAAAAATCAATAATTTTGACCCACACAATGTATTTTTGTCTTTTACTAAAAATGTTCCCGTGCTACTTAAAACTGGTTTTGTGATCCAGGGTCACATATAGCAACCTTAGCTAGAGTTTGGGGCAGGACCACCTGTTTGTTTGAACAATACCAGACAGGGCAAGTTCTCAAAAAACATGTTTAAAAGGCTTTTACAATTCTTAGTTTTCATTTGCATAGTTTGCAAAATTTCCCCCACCCACAATAGAACAAATTTTATTTTATGAACTTTGAAGGTGTTTCTTACAGCCAAACAATGCAAAATAAAAGACCGAGAGGCATACGGCTCAGGAATTAAGCCATCCGTCTCCTGGTAATGCTCGGTTTCCTTCTACTACTTCCATCTGTTGTTTTCTAACCGTCTTAAGCACCACTTGACTGTAACTTAAAACTATGCTCCTTTGCTTTCTGATTTCTCACAGAGAAGATGCCAGGAACACATCCACTGACGTGTTTGCAGCTGTCTGACCACTAGACTCAGATGGGAGCCATGAAGAAACCCTTTGAATACAGATTCTTAGGCTTCATATCAGTTGTGTGGAGCACTGTGGCAGTGTTACTAAGGGCTCAAATTTAAGCTTAAGCAGTCTCCTGGTAACACATGATCCCCAGAGGCCTCTTCAATGAAGCGTAGTGGACTCATCAATGATTGAGAGATGGTATGAATTAAACATAAACTGAGGGACTGTAAGAAAATACCCACCCACGCACACACACACACGTGTGCATACACACACATCGGCATCAGAAGCAAAGACTTTCTGGAAACCAGACTTTTATTTTAAAAAGTTGATAGAAAACGTTGTTATAAAAAAAGAGATAGAAAATTACAGCCTGATCATGCTGATAAATTTTCCTACTCGTGGTTCAACTATAAGAAAAAATACTGATAACTACAGTCAAGCCATTTGAAGAAGCAAACACTGTGACACAATGTATTCCTGACATAGCAACCTTGGCTCAACCAAAGGCATGAGTTTGGGGCAGGACCACCTGTTTGTCTGAACAACAATACCACCAGACAGGGCAAGTTCACCAAAACCATGTTTGAAGTTTTTTTTATCACTCGACTGGGATTTTGTTTGCATTAGGACTTTCAGAGAAGACACGATTTCAGGTGTCCACTCTTCTCGAGTCAGGAGCCAGACGGCACCCAACACAATAATTGAATCAATTAGACTTGGATTCTGTTCAAAGCGGCAGGCTTTGGCAGATTTAACAAACTCATACTACCTCAAAATAATCAGCCGGAGACATCCAATACTAACTCATGGACTAATGCCAATTCACAGCCATTATGAAATGAGAGAACTGCTTCATTTTCATATTAATAATTATAATCCACTCTCGACAGATGTAAACAGCACTCGTAACAACTACACACGTCAATTACAAACATATTAAAAACAGCATTGCAATGGCATAAAGAAGCCAATCGGTGATGCTTCAGGCAGGCTAACATGTTAAATGAGGTGGACAGTGGGCAGAAAGGGGGGCCAAGAAGTCAGACGACATCTGCGCTGCAGGCAAAGAGGATTACAGATGGCACTAAATGTTTAAAGAGTTTACAAAATTTCTAGCTGAATTGCTTAGATACCTATAGCATCATGATGCTCTGGACTGGGATGAGCTATAGGTAGTGACACCAGAATACCAAGAAACCCATAAGATGTTTAACCAAAAAAAGATTATAAAATTTGTTTGTTTTGTGTTTTTCCAGTAAGAATTAATTGTTCTATTGTTTCCCATTCGCCACATGAAATCTCATTACCAGTAGAGACCATTATAGCTTCTGTTAAAGACATAAACATTAAAACCATTAGAATTTCTGTGAAGGTTTCTATTGTTGATGTTGTTGTTGCTCTTCTTCTCTTCTACAAGGGAACCAGAGAGGTTACACCCTCAGAACAAGATAGTGCTCATTCTCACTCTTAACTGTTTATTCGTAGGTATTGCCACACCTGATCCCTACACCTGTCCTGAAAGCTCAGGTCTCGTGCCTTTTGTAAATCGTCTACATGTCTCCAACAACACGGGATTTACACCCCTACAGACTTATCTTGTGCAGAAAATACATTTTAACAGATTAAATGCAACTATAAAAGAGAGAATTCATAAAATGACTGTGGTAATCCACGAACAGAAAGCATTTATCTCCCCTCACTAGTGGTACCAAAACCTCCCCATGATGGATAGGCTCAATTTCCTCTTCTTTGTGGTAACTATGATAAATGGATTCACTTAAATCCACTTGAGAGTTTCATTTAATCAAAGACAGATTCTAACTTTAAGCAAAACAAAACGTAAAGTTGTATAAGGCTGAGGCTTATCAAAAGCAGCCTTTCGAGACCACTATAAAAACATCAACACAAACTAACCTGGCTTTACAGACTTCAGACGGAGGGGCTCGCGAAAGTGGCGGATGACGGCGAGGGTGTCTCTGTTCGTCAATCCGCTGACAGGCGTGCCGTTCACCTCTAGCAGCACGTCTCCCGGACAAGGCAACCTGCCGACATGGCACACGACCGCGTCCGACAACACCTGTCCCAGGTGCGGGAACTCTCCGTGTTCGGCTCCGCCGCATATCTCCAGCACGGCGCTGAGCTCCCCGGCGTTACCCCACGATACAGCACATTCCTGGACTTTACCGGACCAATGTTTCTTCTTTTTCAGGGTCTTGGACATGGTTAATCCTTGAGTGTTTTAAACAAAACAAGTTATTTCCTTAAATTTTCCCGTTTAGAGCGCAGTAATGCAGATCGGTCCGATTCCCATCTCTTGGTCGAATAGGTAAAACGTATTCAAAACTTCAGAGGTGACATCGCTCGTGATATCGCATAAATTCAGCTCACGCGAATGTAGAAGGACACGACCAAACAATCCTCGTTGCCTTAAAATCCTAACTATGCTGCTGCTCACCAAGGAGTAGCGACAGATGTCGGGCGTCAAATGTTCCAAACAAACGCTTTCTAGGAAAGAAAAACGAGGAAATACGCTACCATCCGAGGCAGGACAGCCTACTCTATCCCGCCATGTAAAAATAACACAATCTTAAATCGCTGCGTAATACCGGTGATGAATGAAATGCATCAGACACAAATGACATCCGTATGTAGTTCTAGGGCGACCCTATTGTTAACTTGGGTTTGCGCACCTGTTTTAATGACATCAGCAACCGGCGCGTTCACGGGAAACGAGGAAAAACATTATACCTGGTTCGGGAATACCCGACTAACTATATGACGGTCCACTATCCAGCGACCTTTGAGTTCTCTGGGAAATGTCCTCTTGTTGTCTACGCAGAGCTGTCAGTGCCCGATGTCCCTTCAGTGATGATATTACGCACAGCTTTACAACTTTGCAGTCGTTTTAGCATTCACCACCTCGCTACCAAACGAGGGCATTGACTATCGGTGGCGCACGTTGACGCCGATGCATAGAGTGAACGAATGCAGGACAGCCAATGAGAGCGATGGGGCGGGAGTTCGTACTTTCTCACCATGCCCGACGTAATGTCGCTCTACCATACTTCTCAGCTCTCGAATAAACGGTTTGACTTCATTAACAATAAGTAAAGACATGAATAAATAAATAATAATGGCCTACGAACACTTTCGTAAAACTATAACTGAAGATTATGGTAGCAGCCTGTGTTAATGAAAACAAACTTGTTTATTAATCTTGTCAAAAACACAGGTGTGTAATTCACGTGTCAAACAGCTCATGTACCTTTTTATTTACACCACCTGTTACGCAAATGTTTGCAGAACATTAACATTTGCATAAGTGTAGTGTTTTACAATATCAGTTTATGCGATTTAGTGATGTAGCACATTCTCTGAAGTGCATAAAGTTGAGCTTTTTAAAGTATGATCAAGCGCAACAAAATTAAACAACATACATTTCCGGATTTAAAAATGGCTTGATGTAGTATGATAGTGCCACCTGCTGTTGTAGTCTAAACTTGCGCACACAACAAATATTCAGACATCTGTGCCTCCTTGTACTGTACCTATTTACATCACCTGTTACTAAGAATCACAATATACCGGTATTGACAATCAGTGTAATATTAAAATCCACGATTATCTGTGTTATTTTTACATATTGTAAACAATTTAGCGCGTTTGAAGTTTTGCTTTAAGTGCCACAGTGGTTACAAATTCTCTCTCTGTCTCAACTCATATTTTAAGTGTGATTCATTGGCTAAAAAGAGAAGCGTATATAACATGACAATTTATATACGTGAAATGTTTAACAATGGGCCTATTCATTTATGCAATATGAACATACCCACCACACACACTTAAACCAGCACCTACTCTCAATAGTTAAAACATTTCAAACACAAAGCTCATGGCAACAGTTTAAAGAATTGTGTACAGTGTTTAAGTCGATCATTAACCGAGGTGTGCAGTCACCATCACGGTCATTGCTCTGAAAGTCAAAACAAATCCAGCTAAGCTTTAACATAGAAGTGGAGCATAAGATGGTGTGGTCTCCCAAAAGCAGCCAGAGAGGTCTTTAAAGGATTAATTTTGCCACCTTGATCCTAGCAAGGCAAGAAAGGTAAGGATGCTCTGTACTTGCTGGTGCCTTCTCACAGAATATACAAGGCTGAGTTGATTAGATAAATGCATATTTAATTGTATAGTGTGTTTTACAATGCAAAGTTTAAAAGTAGCTTTTATAGACAACTAGGGAGAAAAACAAGGCTCACAAAATCAATGTAAATGTTATCTAATTTTTTTATGATGTAGTATGTTAGCACAACAAAGTTTAAGACATTATGGGCCATAATGCTCTAATATGCAAAATCACATGATGCATTTGCACTTTTTATTCGTCTGATTAAGCTATTGTCTTTTGTCAGTTGTGGGAAATGGTAAAGTGACACATGGCTGTGCAGGTTCAATGCAACAGCTCCTCTGACCCATTTTGTTGTACGTATAAGTCTGCTTTCCTCTCAGTGCTAAAGTAAAAAGTATAGCGTTTAAACATTTTTAATCTAAATTGGATGCTCTCAAGACAAAGCAATTGAGCGTAACATGCTTCAAATACATTTTCACATTTGTCAGAACATGAAATGATATAGTCGGCGTGTTGTCTTTATTTTGTGTTCGCATGAACGGACAGATGAGGAAGGATCAGGTCCGTTTGCACTCATCATTATTCCAAGCTTGCTGGCTCTGAGCACACTGATAGTTGTGTCTCAAATAATATGGAGCTTTGTTAGCAAAAGATTATCATCTCAGACCAGCTCAGACCCTACAAATGAAAATGGTATGAGGAAAAATCTACCGTCATCAATATTTTAAGAAACCTGCATTTAAAATAGTCAAGTTTTTTATTCTCTTAAACACAACTGTTTGTGAAGTTCTTATTGCCTTTGTTGTTAAAAAGTCTGCTGTATAATCTCTCACAAGGGGAACCTGTAACCTTGAACACAGAATCTGGGACTCCGTGGCCTGTTCAGGATTCACTGGGTCCATGGGAGATTCCTGCTCAGTGCGTCCTGGAGGGGGTCGAGGTCTTTCAAATGGGCCGCTATGGACCAATCTGCAAGGGTCAGCTAAAACAAGAAAACCAATCCACTGCTGTAGTGATTAAAACTCTAAAAGGTACAGAGAAAGCTCTAGACAACAACGTTTTTTAGACAAACGACATTCCACTGTTTGGTCTCTGAAAAGCATAAACAAATAAATCATTCTAAAATGTTTCCACTAAGGATTTAATTAAACAATGACTTCAATTTACTTTTTCATTGTTTTCTATGCCCGCTCCCATGCTGTAATATTGTAGTGTACTATAGTATTTACAATTATAAACTGTACTAAAATTCCTATATACTATTGTTTTTTTTATTTCAAATCTAAAGTGAATATTAAAGTATACTATAGAATTGACTAAATTTATCAATTTACTTTTTTCAAACAATTTAGTCAATAATACAGATACTACTATAGTAAAATATACTGTACTATATAATACTATAGTGATACAATTTATTAATTGTGTGGGCTTTATGTGGGTTTTGGCTTTCTTTCATAGTAAAAGCGAAAAGCATTTTCAATTGAGAACATAAGAATTGTGGCTAATGGTCACACTGAATGACTGCCTATGTTGTATTCACGTTTCAGACAGAACAAATCAACACGATGCTAAGGAGTTTGTGGATATGGTCCTATTCCATGCTGCTATAAGTAAACATGAGAACATAGTGAAAATGTTATACTGCCAGACACAACGGACGCCCATGTATCTCATTTTGGAGGCGAGCATTCCAGGAAACCTTTTGCATTTCCTCTGGAGTCTGCGAGAGGTAAGAATATTTAGAGAGTTTGCACATGCCTCATGATCACTGATTTACCTCTAAATCTGACTCTACTATACAGGGCAGACCTGATAACTTGCAGGCTTTTTCAGAGAGATCTGTTTATACGGTAGCTAAACAGGTAGCAGCAGGTCTGGTGAGTAAATTTACCTTGTGGACATATTATATATACTGTATAAAGTAACTGAAAGAACTCTTTGTTACGCTTGAATCATACAGAATTTACAGATTGTTTTCTTTCTCTTAGGACTATCTGCACTCCTATCACAGGATTCTTCATGGGGATGTCGCAGCCAGGAATATGTTAATTGGCTCAGGGTTTTCTGTTAAAGTCTCTGGTTTGAACTTGGCTTTTAAGAGCCGACAGACAAAGACGGCAGATAAGGAACTGCAAGCTAACGTGCCAGTAAAATGGCAATCCCCGGAGCGGATAATGAGGCTTCCCGTAACAGACAGGAGTGATGTGTAAATCTGCCAAAATGTTAAATGTTTACTATGAAAAAATATTTGAAAAAAGTGCTGAAAATGTTTGTGATATATTAATGTTATTATTTCAGGTGGTCATTTGGAATCCTGCTTTATGAGTTGACAACCCTTGGTAATATTATTAAATTGTTTATTAAACATGTTCTTCACAGGGTAATACTGTATTTGTGACATTAAACAAGTGTTAGTTATCAAAGACTTATTGAAGCAGTGCATTCAGTGGTTATATTTTATCACGTGACTTTTTTTGAAAGGTTCTCCTCCCTATCCTGATCTGGAACCGTCTGAAGTTCTTCCCCACAATTTAGCTCATTACAGAATAAAAAGACCAGACAACTGTGGAGCTCCGTTGTAAGCATTCTGTCTTTTTTGTCAGCACTTAATTTCCAGCATACCAAAGTAACAAATATAATATGATAATTTCTTGCAGATATGACCTCATTAAGTATTGCTGCATGTGGAACTTCAAGGACCGGCCTGTGTACTCTGGCATTATGAGACTTCTGGACTCCTACATCCACCTCACAGACACAAAAGCTCTTTGCTCTGAACAGCCAATAGACATATGTGAATACAAGAGAAAAGCAGGCCTGTCATGAGTGTGACATTCAAAGACCAACAGTGCATGAAAATGCTTTCATGAAGATATTTAATCCAAAAATTCTGTCCCTCATGTCATTTAAAACTTGTATGTAGCTTTTTCTGTAGAACACAAAAGACGATATTTTGAGAAATGTCTCAGTGATTTTGTGTTCATAAGTCAATGAGGGTCAATGTTGTTTGGTTATTAACATTCTTCAAAATATCTTCTTTTGTGTTCTGCAGAAGAAAGAAAATATTACAGGTTGTGAATGACATGAGGGTGAGTAAATAATGAAATAATCTTCACTGACATTCCACACTGTAAAAAAATAGTTGTTGTTTTTGTTGGTTCAACTTAAAAAATATAAGTTACCAGGTTTTTTTAAATTGAAGCAACAAAATCACAAATATTTTTTCTAATTTTTCACAACACCGCTAGATGTCGCCACTTTCCTTGAAACTATTAAGGAAGGTAATGATCAGTAATGCAACACAGCAGTCTCTAGTGGTGAACGTTTATGACAAAGTTAAGGAATTCTTCATTATTATTTTCCCAAATGTATTTTAGCTTTGCTCTAATTGTTTAGTACCCGAAGTCGATGACTACTACTAAGTGTAAAGGTAGCTACAACTGTTACATATGCCATGACACAATCAATAGGCATACTTAAAAAAATACATAATTTGACTATTTTCCCTAAAAGTGAGCGAAATAAAAAGTTCAAAAGAAGTTGTAGATTAATTCATCAACAGAGTTTTTTATTCTTTGTTTAAAATACACCTTTATTATAAATAGCATGGAAACATGGGCGTAGCAAGCTTTTCAAAAGTGCGGGGGATGGACGTGGTTTGTTTGTTAACAATAAAAACGATGAATACAATGACAGAAGGGTACAAAAGGTATAACATACAAGATATAAAAAGCTTCCCATTTAAATGAGTGATACTAGAAAAGTATAAAAACACACTCGGTGGTAAGCTTGATAGTGACATGGGTCTGACAGGACTGTGACTGAGACTGCTAAATTTTGCTTACTTGCGCCTTGAAAAGGGGAGATATAAAAAACGCCCACACAAAGCTTTTTCTCTGGTGGTATAAATAATGTAACAATTTACTGTTTTTAAACATTAAAATAATATACACTTTTCTTTCATAGTTCTTCAACAGGTATGAAAACAATGACATCATTTCTCACTTTTTTCTCCTCAACAGGTACAATCAAACACAACAGGTAAGTATCCACAAAAGTATTCAGCTAATCAACAAACAAAGCTCAAAATATCAAAATCAATTGCACTGGCAATAAACCCGTAAATACAATGCTTCAGAACAATGACAATTTGTCCCTCCTCCTCTTAAATTCCCTGCCTTCTTCATCACAGTTACTTTACACATTGCATGCCACATACATAACCGAATTTAGCTAGCTGCTGAACAATATCCCAATTAGCAATTAGCATTAGTCTAAAAACGAAATATAATACAGAAAACACTCGACATGTCAACAAAACATAAACAGAACACCTTCCCAAACACATATCAAGCTTATTTAAAAACCTCGAAAGCATAAACGCTCATTCGAAGTACCTGGAAAAGGGAGATGTAAATAACCATAAGTTCCCGCCTCCTCAGCACGAGCTGACCGATAAATCTAACACACCAAGAGAGGCGGGACTTAAGGCAGAACAGCCAATCATCAGCCGGTCACACTCAAAGCCGGTGTCATGTTCGAGAGGGAGGGGAGAGGAGGCAGCCGCAGCGAGCGCAGACCAGAGAAACGGAGGAGCGACTGCTGTAAGGCGTTTGTGCAAAACTGCGGAAAAACTGCAGAAAAAGTGCGGGTGTTGAACCCTCTCACCGGGAAAAGTGTGGGTCTCCCCCCACGGGTGCGACGCCCCTGGGAAAGAGCATCCCGACAGCTGAGAAGGTTATGCAATGACATAGGCGGGGATGGCAGGCTGAATATCACACTTACCTGTTGTAGGAAAACAACTCAGAAGTACGAATCTGAGACGCGTTTGAGCTTAATTGTTGAAGACAGGGAGAACAATATCTCTCAACATTCTCAATCTGACGCTGTCTGTAAAAACCAAGCTAGTATTTTTTTGTGATTTACATAAATTCAGCACATAATGTAAGAACATTATGTGTAGCCTAAATATCTTGATATATGTAACACTGACTGAGTAAGGACATGTCAAAGTGAAATTAATGATCAAAATTCAACTTAAATTGCTGTTGATCTTATAATTAGATACACTTCATATTTTGTTTTCGTTGTACTGCATCAAAATTCGAATTGCCCACATTTCATAAAGGGCTATACTGGGAAATTAAAAAAATAAAATAAAACAAGAGACAAGACTGAATACCACTACATTTTAATAAAAATTAACCACATATGGTGCACATGAAAACAAAACAATGCCTTAATTTTAAATTGCTAGGCTCCATATTCCCAGTGAACATGTAAACCGTAAAGGGTTGAATCAAAAGGCAACTAAAATTTCTCAACAAATCATTTTCAGTTGATTCTCCTGTCTAACGTTGTCCCCCTCCATCTCTGTCTCTGTGTTATGTTTAATTCACAATAGAGTTGACTACCTTTGAGTAACAAAGTAATTGTCCTGGTGAAGAGACATCATACACCATGCATAGTGTACAAACTAATGAACTGGATCTAAATCTTGGATCTGTGGGATCTAAATTTTTTGGCCTAGTCACAGTTAGATCTATCAAAAGAGGCCAAAAATAACCCAGAAGAATACTTTGGGATGCTAAATTTGTTTGTCAAATTACACAAACTGCCAAGTTCTTGACATTGATTCATGATTGCCTACTAAATACAATACAGGACATACAGTATTTTCAAGCACACATTAACCAGGCACCAAAAAAACAAAAATGATGTTAACCGCTGCCTTAATCATATGTATGATTCACACATGTAGTGTTTCACATGCAAGTCAGAAGGATACAAATCCATTTTCAGTAAATCTTTCGTATTATTTTTGAAAATTCTAATTATCACAGTTCATTTAAATGCAACGTGATTAGAAGAAAGCAGATGGTTTGGTTATATTTTAGCTTTGACTTGTGGATACTCTCACACTGATCATTCTCTACCTAAATGTTATTCCTTTCCTTTTTATCAGTAATCCAGTACACAAAATAAAAATCTTAAATATACACAATGAAAAAACCTAAAACTTGTTCTGATCTACTTGAACAACAACCAAAAAGCAGCAGTTCTACAAATATAAATTCCACAGCAAATGTTGAATCTTGAATATGTGTCCTGCTTCATGCCGCCTCGGTTTTGATTTAGTACAGACAACATACATAGCACCCTGCAACCTCCGTTTCATGAGAGAAAAATAACATTCTGATTATTCAAACAGATGTCAATATGTGTACGGCGGAAGTCATTTCCCATTTATTTTCCTTATTGAAAAAACAACAGCAGCTAATGAAGGCGTCCATAACTCTCACTAAAAGTTTGTCAGGGCATGAGGTATACAACCCCACAGCTAAAATGATTGAAATAAAAATATGTTTCTCAGTCGGTTTGATTTTCCTTTGCACGAAGCACTGTGGGTTCCAAAAAAAGCAGCACAGTCCTTCCTCAGCTGTAAGGAGGCTTTAGGAAGCGGCTTCTCTGGCCATGTTACACTTTGGAGCTCCACAGGGCTGTTGGAAACAGTATGTAGGAAACGGACCATAACAAGTAGTAAACACATGCTGGAGGGAATGAGAAGCAAAACACCATGGCAATTCCTATAGTGAAAGAGAACAAATTTGACTTCATTTATTTGTTTTGCCACCAAAAATCTAAGGTAATTCATGCGATTAAATATCTGATTATAAATCAGAAACCATGCTAATAAATATCTGGTTTTAGGCACCCAAAGATATCTTTTTGCCCTGGCCAAAGATTCCTAAACATAGTAAGAACTGACACAACCAGATACTGCATGCTGTCGCAACTTTTCAAATATTGTAAAATTGGTCCTACTTTAAATAAACAAATCTGTCAAATGCATAAATGCATAAATGTAAACTCATTTTGTTGCCTTACAAATCTTGAATCCTGCCTCACAATTAAACAATTCTCTTGAGTATCTTTACCTCCAATGTAGACCACCTTCTTCCAGGCCTGAGACTCAAGTACTCGGTCATGTGGGTAAAACGTCTGGCTCACCATGAAAGGAATCATAGCCACCGCTATGATTCTCAGCACCACCATATTTCCTCCAGTTAGTAGAGAAACACAAGCTAGAATGGCAGATGAGTAGATGCATGGTAGGCCACGGTACATGAAGGGAATTCCTGCAAAAAACAGAAAAAACCTTTAGATAAATTCTGCCAAACTATTCAATATTGTATATATTTAAAATGATGGTATGTGACAATTTATTTATTTTATTAAAATAATTCTGATGAACTTTCAAGAGTATGCAAGTGATACAATTATGCAACTACAGTGGTTCTGATTTTTGTGTGATATGCATGCATTGTAAATTATAGTTCCTCACCACTAGAAAAGAAGCAGAGACGAACAAAGACCGACAGTGCGTAAAACATGCACAGAATATTATCCAGCAGATTGGGTGTCCTTAAAAGTAATGATGTCGCAATACCAAATGTTGTAAAATCAGCGAAATCATCCAAATTTGCACCTGTGATACACAATAAACAAACACGTTAGATTATCCCCAGTGAGGTGGGGGGGCATGTTTTCATCAGATTGTGGCCGTTTGACTGTGGGTTATAACAAGTGGCCTGGAATGTCAACAGCATGGTGAAAAATGATAAGAATGTCAGATATGCAGGGGGTCCAAAGCATCCGGATCAAACAGACAATCAGTGCATAATCCCCTGCATTAGGCCACTTCATCACAAAATGACTGTTCAGTTGACACAACAGGGCCTGGAAGCATTTATTCACCCTCATGTCATTTAAACTCGGTATGTGACTGCAAAATAGAAAAGAAGATTGTAACAAAGCTCAATAAAACGGGAAGGAAGGAGGCGGGAACCTGCGGGACCGGGGCGCGTACAGCTGATACTCATTATCACTCACGCCACCGGCCCCGCCTTCCTGCCCCACAGCTCTCGTCCCGCCTTCCTCGCTACAAAGATATTTTGAGAAATGTCTCTGGCCTCCATTGACTTCCCTTGAATGGACACAAAACCACAATGTTGTTTGGTTAACAACATTCTTCAAAATATCTTCTTTTGTGTTGCGCAGAAAAAAAGTCATAAAGCTTTGGAACGACACGAGTGTGACTAAATGATAAAATAATTTTCATTTCTGAGTGAATTATCCCTTTAAGCACAGTTTTAACATAGCAGTAAGAATACAGCTTAAAGGTCCAGTGTGTCATTTTTGGGATGATCTACTGAAAGAAATGCAATATAATATACATAACTGTCTTCAGAGGTGTATAAAGAGCTTACACAATGAAGCGTTATGTTTTAATTGCCAAAGTATGAGCTATTTCTATCTACGTACACCGCGGGTCCCCTTGCATTTAATTCGCCATTTTCTGTCTGCCGTAGTGTTTCGAAAGGGAGGGGGAGGGGTGGAGAGAGCGGTTGGTTTCTATTCGCAACCTTGCCACTAGATTTCATTGACTGGACCTTTAAGTATATCTGAAAAACACTTTTTTTGATGATGCTTAACAATCAAAAAACAAAAAACTTAGGACAAATGTGAAAGCATTTTCTGTTTTTTTAAACTGTGGTCAAGACTCACTTCTGTCCCCATTTAGTTCCACTTAATCTTGAGGACACCCAGTCCTACTCACCCAGTGCAGAACAGGCGTTAAGTTGCCTAGCAACAGCTCCATCTGCCAAATCCAGTAGGTAACCGATCAGGACCAGCCAGCATGCAGCATGATGATGCCTGCAGATAACAACATTGGTGAGACCATAAAGTACAAAACCACATGTAAGCTGAAAAAATCTTACACTTTTTTTGCTTTTTCTACACATTATTTATATTACATTCGGTCATATACAGACAGTTATACGTTTTTCAAATGAGGTTATGAAAAAACAACAGTCAGATGCATAAATGCCTACCCGTTGAGACTGCAGAGAATTGAGGCCATTCCCATGACCAGGTTGGCAACAGAGAGAGCATTAGCAGCATTTCTACGGGCAAACTCCTTTAGATGCACCCAGTTAGGTTTTTCGTTCAGGAGCAGTTTGTTAGCATCCTGGAAAAAGGCTGAGACCAAGAAGAAACATCAGCAGTTACACATCAGCAGCTTCTATTGTGTCAGTACACTGCCTGGAGAGTTTTGGCTTTGTGACAGTATATTAAAGAAATATGACATAACTTTTATTCAGAAAATGATAACCAGCTGGATTAGAAAATATAGCAACCAGTTACACTTTATTTACAGAGTCTCATTTAACATGCTAAAGTACATGTTGTAAATATGCCATTTTTGTAATGATTTACTTATCCTCTCTAAAACATTTATTTGGTAATGTTTTCATTTGAATAACCTCAAATGGGCTTGCCCCATCACAAAAATATAACACCGGCATAATAGCATGAGAAACTATAAAGTCATAAAATACACAATGTAACCTCACCAAAAGTACGAGCTCCCCTAAAAATGAACTAAAACAAACAAAAACTATGCCGACATCAGATAAGTTTGCAATAATTTTACAATTGTAAGGTTTAATTATATTATGTTTTATAAATATAACTTTTCCATAAACCCCACTCACCACAGACAAAACATTTTTCTGTAGTATATAAACCATTCAATTAATAGCAAAAGTAAAACATTTACAGTAAAAATACCTTCAATAAATATTTTAATGGGTGATAAAAAAAACCTTTTAACTAGACGGTATGATATTCAAAACGCAATTTCAAAGCTTTTTAGAATGCTTAGGAACATAATTTGCTCTTACCAAAAGGATACAATACTCACCATTAAATTTCTATGATCAAAACAATTCAATATAATAGCAAATAACTACTCTTTGATTTGAAGACGTCTTCATCGGACGCACACGCCTGGTCCAAAGTTAACTTTCGGTGTTTGTTGAATGGGACATGTAAGTTTGTCACATTTAAGTTTAGCCAAGTAAAGGTTCTTCTCAGGGCGGACTAGGACTAAAAAGTGGCCCAGGACTTTTTCGCCAAGAGCAGCCGACCGTTCGCAATAGCGCTTCGGTTCCCCTGCGTCTGGTCTTTTGGTGATCGCGTTTTAGGGGCGTACCCCTCTGTCCATTTACGATTGTGTTCCTGTCCCCCCGGTCTGTTCGCAATCGCCTTCCTGAGGCTGCCAACATGAGCGCCGTCCCACCGAGAAAACTCCCGGTGCTCCAGATGGACGATCAGTCCCTGGTTCTTATACTAGTAACCCAAAATCACACTTGCTAGACATTTTAACTTGCTAGTTTGTAATTTACTTCTTTTTGCTTTTTATCAGAAATAATCTACAGGGACTCTGTCCCTGTTTGTAAGCCCTCAATTCATTAGAAAATACCAACATGGTTTTCAAAACAGATCACAGACAGAGGTTTTAGGTTAAGCGCAGTTTTTCATTCACAAAGCACACGTCACATTGATCTACAACTATTACAGTAGATCTCTAAACTGACAACCGGGTCACCAGGAAAACATGTTCACACTACAGACAATTCCGATTTGTTTATCAAATCGGATCTTCAGGATGCACACTCTTATTTGCGCACATAAGCATGGCTGACATTTATTAGCATACTTACTGTATCTAAATTGGATGCAATAGCAATGAGACAGGAATCAGCATGTTGCCAAATGACACTCTGATAAAAGTTCCAACAAGTGAATGCAGAGAGCTGGATATTTGCCCTCTGCTCCTTGGCACATGAGACAACAAACAGAGCTAAACTCTAACTAAACTGAAACTCTAGAGCTAAATTTCTTCAGTAGTATAGAAATAGGACTATCTTGTTCGTCTCATTCCAAAGAGAGAGACAATTTACATTAAATGTTATCAAAACACAAAGCTAGGAGGTCTTGTTAAAATTCAAGTGCTTGAGACTGTTGCTTCTGAAACGCTGCAGAGATTTTCAATGAAGTCAGACAAAGACGTCTTTGTAATGGAGTAAATCAGTGAGCATCTCTCTAATGACGTTCACAAAGTGTAATTTATGTTATATTCATTATGCAATAAACTCAGTCGGCTGTATTAGGGCAAAGGCGTAAATTCCATGCTTGCAGATGTTGCAAAATCGGATTTACAAAGGACACTTTGATATTTGTGTGCATGACAGACCCAGCGTTTGTTCTTGTACGTCCAGATTTCATTGTGCATTGTGAAATAAGCGTACGTTTATGCAAGAAGACATGCACAATGTGTGATGTTTAATTAAAGTTAGGGAGGAGCACGAGCAGATAACCCACCCGGATGGTTTGCTATCAGCAATCACAGCATCCGCCCTTTCAGCTCAAGAGAGAACTACTACAAATAGACAAAGCTGTCTTACCTGCATTCTCTCTACAGTCTTCAAGCATCCCTCCACCACCCCGGCTCCTTACCACGAGCCCGTTTTCTCCCGCAGGACAATGGGGGGAGCTCTCTGGGTTCGGGCTAACACCGGGCTCGGAGCCCTCTCACCGGACAGGGGGAGAGTACTCAGAGTTTGTAAGAAACTGCCAGGCTCGCAGCCCTCTCCCTGGACAGCACGCCATATACGCATACCTTTTAACCTGCATTATTATCTGCATTGGCGAACTCGTGAATTGTCATTTAAGTATATTAAGCTCACTGCTACATTACTTCAAATATTGCCGAGCATTTACAAAGTCATCAAGAAAGTTGTCAAAGTTGGGGTTCCTACTATTGCGTTTTGTACCCTGAACTTGATGTGACTCCAAAGCCAGTCGATTTCAAGCGATTCTTCATCTGAAAGAAAACAGTCAATGAGACACAGCACATGCCAACACACAGAATTTACCATAGGTTTGTTTTTACTTTAATTCAGAGGCAGTTAGACCTCTCCATTGTGTAATTAAATAGTTTTTTATAAAGATTGTCAGGTTATCAAAGCATGTGAGATATGTATTTCTATTTCCAGCAAGTACTATTACTAAAGTATTTCAAATAAAAGCAAGGAAATGCACTGCAATGGAAGGTAAGTTTGTTTTAAAAGTAAAGTAATCACTATATACAGTGGATTTGGTGGTAGAAGTCAGGATGGTGCATTATGTGTATATAACAGACACACAAGATAAAATGCCTCACACAAAATACATCAGCACCGGACTAAGAGAACTAAAGTAGTCCAAAAAAACAAACTTTGGTACACAAAACTTTTTTTGCAGTTTTAAATATATTTCTGTTGAGGTAGGTGTGAAGACTTTTTGGATGTGAACATATGAACATAACAAACTACCTGTTAATGGACTTTAGTATTAGAGTTCAAAAGCGTAACAGAACTAAGTGACTGAAGTCAGGTGAACTTTGAAAACACCTAGGCTACTGTACTTTTCTGTGGGAGTGTTCAAGTATCGACAGATAGTTTTCTGTATTGTATGATATATGGTGATTGTAAAAAACTGTCTATGACAATAGTATTTTTGTCTGGTTCCTCCATTTCACATGACAGAATCCCAGAATGAAAATGTGTTTCTGGAACATGGTTTAATAACGTACATTGGAATTACAGATGCTAGCCAAAGCAACTTCTGTATGGAACATATATTAATAAAATGGTGCTATATAGCACTTAAAGTGGTACTTGGCTCGTATATAGAACCATATCTTGGTGCTTCAGTGGTTCTTTAGCGGTTCTTTGGGATGACTGAGGTGCTATATAGATCCGCTGAAGAACCATCCAGGGGCTTAACAGGTTCTTTATACGGAAGCGGTGTATGGTTCTTCAGCGGTTTAGCACCTCAGTCATCCCAAAGAACCTCTGAAGAACCACTAAAGCACCAAGATATGGTTGAATACAGCACTTAAAGTGGTTCTCCTATGATTACGAGCCAAGAACCACTTTTAGTGCTATATAGCACCATTTATACAGTGAAGTGGTTAATGGTTTCTTAACATCTACAGTGCAAGACAGCCACTGGGCAACTATACAGTTTACTATAAACAACTACAATTCAGAAAGTCAAAACCCTTTTAACAACTTCACAAAAATTGCAGTCTGATGACAAACACACATTGCTTCATAACTAACCACAAGACGACAATTTGCACACTTCTTACTGAAACATGAAAACCAACTAAAGTATGAGAAGAAACAGCAGAATATGGCTCTTTAATAGTAGTTCGATTTTTAATCTACATACCAGATGTTGGAGTTAGGAAGATCATGCTGGTTTCCGAATGTCTTCAAGCAAAACAGCACAGCAACTAAACCAATGCAAAAAAAAAGATTTACAATGGGCCATCAGAAAAATTAAATACTATTGTTATACTCAGTCAGACAAAAACATGGTTACCATAACTTTACTAAAATAAAATCATTGTTGAAGGATCTATCTTTTTTAGTTGTAATGAGTAATATCACATTCTGTCACGATATACGTGGAAGAACCCACGTGCAGGCAACGGCAGGTAAGGGGTTAACAGGGGTGTTTTATTAATAAACAAATAACAAAACAAAACTCCCTCGATGGGGAAAAACACTGACAAAGACAATGGGAATAAATGATAACAGGAAAACACAAGAACCAAGGACTATTAACTAGACTATAAAACACTTGACTTAAACTGACATAAACAAGACCAACAATGACTCACGGTGGGAAAAAGGAACATCGATTTGGACAGGTTTGAAATACAACACAACATCACAAGTACAAGGAACATACGTATCCACGAGCAACAAGACAATGAAACATGAGGGCTACTTAAAGGGTAAACAAACGAAGCATAATTAACGAGGGCAGGTGGGGAACATTAGACATGGCAGGAAAGCAATACATGAGATGAGAGGGGCGGGGCGGGGCCAATGACAAGACACTGGAGAGAACGCATATTATGTTAAGATAGACAATAATATGATTCTGTCCACATAAAACCTAAGGGCTCTGTCCCGATCCTGCCACATGACTAGAAATTCATAAACAAGAAGGTAGGACCGTGACACATTCTAATAGTGTACTCTGTTACTGTATGTCTGTATAAGTCATTTATTATGATTATTACATATTATAAACGGTCAGTTCTGGTCCTTGATTCTGATTGGCTGAGCGGAGTTCTAAGCCGTTATAAAATACCTCAATATATAACGGCTGACCGCACCACATAGCCTAAATATCATTTTATTTATTTTATTTTTATTTACTCCGCTTCGCGTCGTGCCACAACGCCCTTAGCTGTTATAAAATGCACTGTAACCCACTGCTTCTTGGGGCTTATTGCTTTATTATACCACGGGGCTGTTGAATGCTTCATTCTGACAGGCTGACGAACGTTCGCCGGGTGTGCATTATTTTTCAGTTAAACACACACCTATGAAGTAGTTCCAGATTTGTCGACCGAATTACAGTTCCATATCACTGAGCCCAGTTTAACTTAAATGTAGCCTACTGTCCACCAGTGAATACGTATCTAACAACAGACAAAGTGACAGGCAAATTCCATTTTCTGAGAAGAAATAACTATTAATGTTTATGGACAGCATGAACATTTAAACAACAATGGCGAGAGCACTGTACAGGACTGTTCCGACGAAAAACTAAAGCATATATCAAAGGTAACGGCAAACTACATGACACAATCAACGGGTTAAAGATAAAACACGAAGCACAAAAATAACAAAAACGACATCTTAAATTCGTCTGTGGAATGGGTAAACGGGACTTAAAACACACAGCATGAAGCTTTCTATGCCACTGCGAGAACCGCCGCTGGCGCAGAAACCTCCGTGTCACTTTTTTCTCTTAATACTTTTCTTATACGACAGGGGTGTTAAATACGACGAAAACAAATTAAATACAGATACTTGTCTTTTCACTCTCAGTGAAGCAAACGCGTGTGCATGTGCACTGTCTGTGTTCCTCTCGCTCTCGGAAAACTGCATATGCATGATGCAGGCTCAAGCAACGCCTTCAGATGAGATGCGTAAGAAATTAGTCCTACCAGCAAGTGCATTCCGGGACAAATACCATACAAATGTCTTGAGATAAAACATCGTAACAACGTCTTGTGGTATCGGAACAACATCTTGTGGTGTTGTGACCGTGGTATAAGCAGAATAATTGACTCCAATCCTTTCAATTATCGAAAGTTAATGCACACCCGAGGTGTAACGGCCACGACTTTCGATAATTGAACGGCCAGTCGTCAATTATTCCTTACATAATATGGCAGTGGCTATTTGCGCTTAGTTTAAATAGGTTCTGTTTACACTAAGTGAAAATAGCAGCATTTCTTATAGCGATGTGCTATTTACACTGACCGAAAATACCTGTAGGCTTACTTTCTTTGTAGAAATAGTAGTTACTGTAGATGCTACTGGTACTTATAAATAGTGGCAGATAACGTTACTATTTGCATCTCAGTATTGCTGTGCATTAAACATTATGCAATAATAATATAGGCCTAGTGTAAATAAGTGTAAATCATTATATTTATAAAATTATTAAAATGATGGCAACTTATTGAGATATTAAAGCCCTACACCCCTAACCTTACCCTAAACCTAATGAATAAAAATGAACTTTAAATCTTAAATCAATTTTATTGAAAACAAAAGGCCTTTATGATCTGTAATGTGAGAGAAAAAGGTAAAAGAGCGTTTTCAGGATTAGAGGTGGATTAGAACCCCAATCGCCAGTGCCAAAACTGTACAGATTTTAAACCTAACACCACTGGACTCACTGTTTGAAATAGCGTCGTTCTTGGACTTTCTCTATTCCAACCACATTCTGGTGGGCGGAATTGGTGCAAATAGTCTCTGCCAACAAGGCAGGCTATTTGTACTCAGTGTAAGTTAAATAGACACTCCGTAATAATATTATAGCGACTTGTCACGATTTTAAACAATCACATTTAAAGCACAGCTAATAATTCGTGAACACACCCACTAAAGTGCACGTTGACTACTGCCTCAGGACCACGGACGTTGTGGCTAGAAGGGAAACAGCTACCTCAACTGGGCACGCGCACTTCAATACCGCATCATTTTTGTCACGCTGACAACAGTTAATTACTATTTTTTATTGTAAGGTTAGGTTTAGGGTTGGGTAGGTGTAGGCGTTAGCTAATGTAATTTATTGTAATTTTATGGCGAGATTTTGCATCACTTCCGGTGTTCTGCCAATTTATGCTACCCTGTCAAATTTTGCTACCTCGTCAAATTTTGCTACCTCCATACAAAACAGGACTAACCCCTCACCTCCCCCAACCCTGACTAACCCCCCCAACTAGTGATGGGTCGTTCATGAACGATTCGTTCTTTTTGAACGAATCTTTAAAATGACTCGGGAGTAACGAGTGTCTCAGTGAGTGATTCGTTCATTTTGTGTTGACCGCGCATGTGCAACATTGTACCAGAAACAGTAATGAAGTTCGTCTCTCGAGTCATCGGGTCCGAGTCCTTATACCGGAAAGAGAAACGATTAGTTCGTCTCTCGAGTCATCGGGTCCGAGTCCTTATACCGGAAAGAGAAATGATTAGTTCGTCTCTCGAGTCATCGGGTCCGAGCCCTTTTGTTCTTTTGTCAAATGGTAGCTCCGCAGGCAAACCTGCAGCCTGTACCGGAGTCTTCGAGTCCGAGTCTTTAACGTTACGTGACCACTTCCCGGATCATCAGTCAAATGCATGATGTACGTGTTATATGTTGTATTATAGAAAGAAATATAAAATGATCAAAAGATATGTGCAATAAACATCTTCTCTAAAACGTACCGTTCTGTTCTTTTTTCCGTCAGTATATTCATAAATGTTTTTTGTGGATTTCTGCATGTGTTTTTAATTTATCTTAATAACTAACTATTTTGCATAAGAACTGTGCTGGCAAAATATAAACATAAGCAACTCTAGTAAAGTCAGTGTTTATGTCTGATGCATATATTACACAAGTGATCTCTTATTAAATAATTGCACATTTAAATGATTTCAATAGCCTATTATTATATACTTTGCAAACTGCATGAGACTTTTTAGTAAAAAACAACAACCTGTAAACCTTATTGCATACCTGAGTGACCCAAAATTGTTAATGAATTATAAATACATAACTTTACAGAAATGCTGTCAGGAAATAATTAAATAACTGTTTCTCATAACTTGTCCCTAACTACAATATAAGCTATTTCTTATTATATATGTGATCAAAACTAGCATAAATAAACGTTATGGGGCAATTTGGCTATTAACATGCAACATTAATTTAACTCTGCTCAGATGAACGAAATGAACGAAATGACTCAAAAAAAGATTCGTTCATTTTGCTGAACGAGATTCAAACATCCGAATCGCAAAAATGACTCGAACTTCCCATCGCTACAAAACAGGACTGGCCCTCACCTCCCCACAACCCACTAAACCCCCCAAACCAACCCTTACACCTAAATAACCCCTCCCCCAACCCAATCACAACACGAGGGTAGCATAAATTGGCAGAACACCGGCCGTAGCTGTATCCCTTCTATCCACAACTGAGGACGACACGTTTGTTACGTAAACCACAGAGAGACGCACCTGTTATTCTCAACGCATTTCGTTCTGACGATATTCAAAGTCTCACGAGTGATGTACAACCTATAGTAGCCACGCATAATGTATGCGTTAAGATAACCCACAATTCAAAAGTAGTCGTATGACTACTTTCTTAAGCATTTATTCTACAGTGAAAAAAGCATATAAGCAGCAAATCCAGTCGTCTCTGCAAATAACCTTCGCGTTAAGACCCACAAGCAAAAATAGGAATTGGCTTGAAAGGTTCTCATTTCCCTACGCACTTACCTTTATGCATGAACAATACGCGTTTGAATGCTTTACTCGCGTTATTATAGGCACACTGTATCGAATAAGGATTTAAATGAAAAAGACTTTCTCTTCATTATATCGCACAAGATGTCTAATAGTTTTTCTTAAGCAGTTAAAATATAAAGCTCTTTAACCGAGCACATGCGCATACAACCATATTAGTATGCATTTATGTTTGTAAGAAGTAACAGTTAATTATATTTACATTTATTCAATTATAAAACGATTATTTCAAAAGCATATCTAAACCACGATTCTACTTATGTTAAGAAACTTACCTCCTTTTAAACAACAAGCTCTTCGACTCAAAATTAACGTGGACACACCTTTTGATGGAGTTAACTTCACCGACACAATATTTTAAACATTTGCCAAAACAATAACCTTTAATAGAAGAATGACACTATATCCTACACAACGCCACTGTCTGTCAAACACAATGCGTTGACCATTTTCAGCGCGGCTCTTTTTAAAGGCATAGCAAAGTGTATAGAAGACCAAGAGGCGAAATTCTGGTGCTATTTCAAAAGAAGCCACTAGGTGGCGCTTCGGTAGCGCCGCCGCCATCTTGGGGTGAAAATGCTAATTGGACAACACAGATACAGACGGAATGCAACCGAAAGAGATGTCAAAGTGGAATAAAAGAAAGCAATGTTCGGCAATTTACTGCAAAAACTATCAATGAGACAGTACAAGTCTTGCATTTCATCGTTTTCCCAAAGACCCTGGCATGTAATTATTACAAAAGTGTAAAAGTAGTGTGTTTTGTATGCCTATCTTATGCACCTGCTAACTTGTTTTTTTCCTCTAGTAGCAAACTTAATTCCTTTTGAGAACTGCAGGTCCTAGCCATAGAAACCATAATGATTTGTATGAATATGACACTACTTTAGAATGAACTTATTAAATTTATTTATTGAATTCATTTAAATGATGATTTATTTTTGTGTGTAACGCGTACCTCCTGAGAAACGCTAACGTTTTTATGAATTTAGATGACCTCATATCACTTAATTCTTATCTGTCATACTTAATGAAATTATTGAACTCCCCTGTCTCAAATTAAGTCATCAGTAAATGTTATGACACCTACAGTAAATGTTGTGCCGTCTTATGATTTATGTCATCCGTTGTGGAACTACACAAGGTCTTAAATATAAATTGTACGTTTAATCCCTTGGAACACTACAAACAGGATGATGATAATGATCCTAACATGATTTTGCTGTCTGTCGTAATTGAACAATTAAATAATTTTGTCTATACAGTGGCTGTTTTTTACATTAAAGATGTTTTATTTACAGTTTCTTAGGGGACATTGATATAATACTGCCAAAACAGTTCAACAGTCAAGCTGTTATGTTCCTGTTATTTATATGTAGAATTATATTCTTAGTATAATTATTTATTGTCCAAAATTCCCAATTTTTCGGATGCATATGTCCTTAATTTAATTTCATATGTTGGTATTAATTCAGGGTTTATCATGCTAATACTTGACTTAACCGAATTTCAACCGAAACTGACATGGCTTCTGGACACAAAGTCTGTCAAATAAACTGTTAAAAGGAATTGATGACTAGGCCTACTAGTCTAGTGCTTTATTATGTGTTGTCATCATTCAGGTTGAATTTCATCTTAATTGTAATTTTTTTTAAACAAAGCAGCTGACATTGCCAAAGCTGCAGCAAATACCTATTGGACTGCCGAGTCATTTTCACCCCAAAATTGCGGAAGCACAGGGCTGCTGCTGGGCGCGAGTGTTGCAAACGGAACGTTCAATTGAGTTTCGCCTCTTGGTATTCTATACTCTTTGTGCATAGCAGGGTTCGCTGTAATATTCCATCGGAAATGACGCCAACATAGTTCTAGTTCTTTCCAGAGCCGTTGAAAAACAGAGTTACGACACTCGCATAGACGTCCGTTTGAAGAATGGAATGCGGAAGTAACTCGTGTCAAGGAGTGACCAATAGTTCCAAACACTGCACTGAAGCCCATTCATTTCAATGTCAAACGCATTTGCTGTAAAGCTGGTGAAATAACTGCATGTTTAAACATTTTAACGAGTTGGCGGACATGTCCTATATTCATAGATCTATATATTCATATTACTCCCCAGACAAAATGCTGCTATAAATGTAGTCAACGTAGTATTCAGTGTACACAATGTGCTAATATATTTAACAACATTTATGCAGATACAGTTGCTGTTGTCTGTCCCGCTAAAATCCATTCAAATATGTTGACAGCACGGATTTGTTTGTAACTATCGTGCGCTCCGTGAACCACATGACCACAAGGCGGAGAGATAGAGTGTCGTGACTCTGTTTTTCAACGGCTCTGGTTCACTCCAGCGCATCTCATGATGTGGACAGAAACTGAGAAAGTCAACCGTCCGTACGTCGTAATGCCTATTGTGCAACCTCTGTCCTTGAAAAATTGCGTCTGTTTTTGCAGAGCAGAGTTTTTGCATATGAGAGTGCAAAAAGTCTAAATAGCAAAACTGTTATTTGCTGCAAACCCGTTTATGGCTTCGTTGACCAGGACAGCAGAGTCAGTAAAATGTGCAATAATGCAATGCATTCTTTTTCATATGTATGTATTATTGCCTTTTCCGGCGTGTCTATTTACAAATAACCCGACTTGTTGGCAGGAACGTGACGTCAGCAGCTTAATGCATCCTGTGACTTGGGGACACCGACACTGCAGTAGTAGTCTCGGCCTCAGACGTGCACGCCACGCCCACGGACCGTTGGCTAAACGTCTGATGCATAGGCACACTTTTCTGGAAACACTTTAGCACGTTCGAAGTCGTCATTTAAATTTCACAGGATTTCCGGGAGACGTGTGGTCACGTTCTTTAACGGTACCGCCTGGTAACAACACGAAGCCGTCTGATCTAAGAAATAAACTGTCATGTTTACAACGGTTGCTATAAAAATTCATCACGATCGACTAAACGCTTAATTCTTAAAATGATGCGAGGTTCGCGGCATAAACTTATAATAATTTTGTTGCTGTTAACTTTTGACACGTTCGTGAATGTACACTGTTACTGCGAGAAGCCTCTACTCACCCTGCGTTCCAATCAGCCTACTATCCGTCCTAATAGTATTCGAAAGTAGAATTAGCATGTCCCAAATCGTAGTATGTTGAAAATAGTATTCCAAAGATTCCCGGATGGTCTACTACTTCCGGTAGAAATTCGAAGTGCAGAATGATGCATATCTAACGGTTGATATAATCCACAACTCACCGCGAATAGGCGGAGTTTGTGCTCCACTGCGTCAATAAATTATATAACGGATGCATCACTAAATTAACAAATGTAAGTATACAGTAAACATTACATACGGAATACCTAATGGAAAGAACTGTATTTTGATGTGTGTGACAGTTATGGCCACAAAAGGGGTTCCCAAAGTGGGGGGTCGCAAGGCCACGAAGGCGGGGTCGCAAGATGATTTCCAGAAATCTTTTTTTTTTGGAATAGCGCATGTAATCAATAAGTGTAACAAAATATAAAAATATTAGTTAAGTTAAAAATAAAACCAGGCAAATAAAAAGCCATCAGTTTAGGAATGTCCTCCTCCCCCTTGATATGAAGCCTGTGATTACATTAACAATATTAGCAAACGCATAGTTATTTTTTTTAATCATTAATATTTTTCTCTTTATTTTTATTTTTTCTTCCACTGATAATTACAATTGTACTTTTTGTGATTATTGATGTAGACTCTTAGCATGTTTTTGAGCAATAAAAAAAAAGTGGAGTAGAAGCAGGATTGAGTTGCAACGCAATATTTATTATAATTTAAAACAAGTATGTCCTGCATGCTTTTATTGTATTTACAATCGTCATTTTTTTAGATGTGAAGTATTTTGTGCATGAATAAAAAGCTCGTTTAAAAAAAATTAGGTTAGGCGCAGGGAGTCCTTTTTAACAGCGCCACGTTAAACAGTCTCGTGTGCACGTAGATTATTTTTCAGGCTTAAATTTAGGATATTCTTATTTGTCGAAATGAAACGTTGATTAATATAGAGCAAAGACAAAGCAGGGAGGCCAGAGGAGGAGGGCGGAGAAGCGAGGGGCCATTGTCCTCAGGTAGCCTACGAAAAGAGGCACATCCAGCACTCTAATCAGTTTGATGAAATTCGACCATCTGTAGTAATAGTTCATATTTTATGTATCATAACAATAAGTAATGAGTAAATGACTATAAAATAATATTATGTTAGAATTAGGCTGACCACCCGTCCCGCTTTGCATTACACCGCACAGCATTTTCACCCCTTGTCTCGCACGTCGCATATTGAGAAAATCTCCTGCATTTTCATCAATCTGTTGTTTTTAGTTGTCACGTTAAGAAACACGTTCTTTAACCCGAAACGCACATGAGACGCTTGTTTGCGCCATTGTTTATTTAACTATTTAGCGCTGTGTCAAAAGCAGCAACCCACTCCAGTGCACACCACACTCAATCAAACTATTTTTAAAGCCTGACTTCTACTCAATGTATGAGAAGCAGGCAGTGATTTCAGTCATCAAGAGGCTGCGACGTCTGTCAGTAGATCGGGTGGCGATCCTCCCATGTCAACTTGCTGAATAAAAACTCACTAAAACATCGTAAACTGTGTGGCTTTGAAACTGTGTTTAGCCTATGGTTAGCGTATTAAAATAAAATTATTTGAAAATCATTAAATGCATAATTAAAAATTATACATTTTAAAAGAGAAACTCTTTTTCATTATTTGTTTGTTCTTTATTCCTTTAGTATTCTCTTTTTGAGAAGATCTTCAAAGTTTACAAAATAGTAACTCCACGTCTGTTCTGTGCTCAAAATTTAGACAGTGAACCTTAAATTGAAATCGCCATTACATTTTTTATGTTATATAACATTTGATCTACGCCTTAATTATGTTGAAGTTGGAATGGATTAAATAACAAATTATTTTTAAATGATAAAATTGATATAAAAATGTTTTCATTCCGTTATTATATCACAGTTTCGCGCTACCTTTCAATGGTGTCCCATATTGTCCCACACAAGCGGATTACCTGTCCCACATTTGGTTTGTTGGGTGGTGGTCAGTCACCCTAGTTAGACTGTGCTCTTTTGTGTTGTCATTATGCGCGTTTGGGTTGAATAGGTGCATGTGCACATTTGCGCAGAACGTTTGCATACTTTAACCACCTCTGAGGATAGTGGGGGTCTCGAGTCACTGGCACTGTTATTTTGGGGGCCGCGGGCGGAAAAGTTTGGGAACCCCTGGTCTAGGCAACAACGGCCACTTCCGCTTCCTGTTAGTATGACCCAGTTTGTGCAATCTCTTTTGCCATGCACTCAAAAGTACCTACTATTCCAACAAAAAAGCAGTACCTACTATTAGGCATAGTCTAAGCGAATTGGAACGCAGGGCCTGTCTGCAGATAGAGGCGTGGCTACCCCTAGGAAGGGGCTACCTGTGTTGCTCCACCCACAGGCCTTTTCATTGGTTAGTGGCAAAGTAACAACGTTGATATTCTGATCCACACAGTTGGTGGCGGTAATGCAACTTAACGTTGGATGCCACTTGCCATAAAACAAGAAGATAAGAAGAAGAAAATGTGACTTTTAAATTCATTTCCGCTGTTCCTCTTTGAACAGAGAAACATTCTCCATATACATGCTGCCCCTTGGAATCATTATTAGAAAACATGGAATTAGCTTCCACTGTTATGCAGATGATACTCAGCTATACTGTATATCTCATCAAGACCAGATGATTCCTTCCAGCTAGTGCATCGAAGATATAAAACATTGGATGACTTGTAATTTCCTTCTTTTAAATTTTAATAAAACAGAAATATTACTTATAGGACCAAAGACACGTGAGCAGAATATTTCGGATTATAACCTGCAAATTGAAGGCTGCACTGTTACTCCAACAAATACAGTTAAAGACCTCTGCGTTATATTAGACAGCAACCTGTCATTTAAAAATCACATCTCAAATGTCACAAAAACAGCCTTCTTCCACCTAAAAAATGTTGCCAAATTACAAAATATTTTATGTGTTGCTGACGCAGAGAAGCTTATTCATGCATTTGTGACCTCAAGACTTGACTACTGTAATGCACTACTTAGTGGTTGTCCTGCATCATCAATAAACAAACTACAGTTAGTTCAGAATGCAGGTGCCAGAGTTCTAACCAGGTCCAGAAAATACCCCCAATATCACATAACTCCAATGTTATCATCCCTTCACTGGCTACCCATTAAAGGAGTCATTCGCCGGAAGTACGTGTTTTTCTTTGTCTTTTGTGTGTTATAAGTTGCCCATGCATGTATTAGACACATGAAATTGCAAAAATTTAAGTGTCGGAACAAAAGATGTATTTTATCTAGAAGCGAATGCTCACCCAGACCTGCCTGAAACGCCTCGTGTAACCACACCCCCACGACTTGACGTCAGCTCGTGGAGTGATTTGACTAAAACCGCCCAAATCTACACGCAAGTAATGTGGGCAGTCTTGTAAATCTCATTGTACCGCCGCCGGAGCAGCCATGTCGTGGAGACGCTGTGTGTTCCGTTGCCAAAAGAAAGCCTCTTTGTTTTCTCTGCCAAAAGATGAGTCAACAAAAAACGAATGGTTACATTTTATTTTCAACACTGTTCCAGAGAAGTACAATGAAAAAGTGCTAGTTTGTGCAGAGCATTTGCTTGCTTCACTAATCTGGGAGCGATCAAGAGCGGCCATGCACGGCAACTTCTGTTAAAAAGTGGGGCAATTCCATCGGTTAAAACTCCGCGAGGACAGTCTGACGCTTCAGATTCACAGCCTGTAAGTATATTTTCATTTAAAAGACTTTGTTACGGACTAACGCGAGTTGAGTTTGTCGTGTGTTTGTGATATGCAAATAAAGACACGCGCGCAACGTGAAAAAGACAACATAAGTCCTAATAATCAGTAATAATGTCCCAACTAGAGGCAACACATGTCGTGTTTATAATGGGGTTTATTGTCTTTGTTGAGTCGCGACGAGACATGGCGTAACACTGGTTGATCACTAACGGCACATCTTTATAACGTCGTATATAAAAGGTAAAACAGTTAGCTATAGTTTTAAACTATTTAAAGTAGTTTTTTAATAAAAACTTAACAATTCTTAACATCCTGCTCGAGTCGCGCTGGCAAGTATCGATACCATTTTACCACCTGTCATTAGCTTTGAAACCTGATTTTCCGAATATGGTAAGAGGCGTTACATTTCCGTCTCACAATTGCAGTATTCCACCAATCACTACGCAGTAGTGAACTGGCCAATCATAGCACACCTCGCTTTTCAGAGCGATGAGCTTTGTAAAATATCCTCGCGTTTCAGAGAGGCGGGGCTAAGAGGAGATACAAACATGCACGGTATGTGGAAAATACAGCGTTTTTAACCTTAAATCGTGTATACACATTGTAATACATCTAAAGCAAACAATAATATTCGTTTTAGCCGCGTAAAATGACCCTTTTAAGCATCATATTGAGTTTAAAGTTCTTTGAATTACTTATAAAGCCTTTAACGGTTTAGCCCCTAACTACATAACAGCGCTTCTACCACACTACAACCCATCACGCTCTTTAGATCTCAAAACGCCAGACTTTTGATAACACCTAGAATAACTAAATCCACCAAAGGGGGTAGAGCTTTCTCATTCGTAGCACCTAAACTCTGGAATAGCCTTCCCGATACTATTCGAGGGTCAGACACACTCTCCCAATTTAAATCCAGATTAAAGACACATCTTTTCAGCAAAGCATTCATTTAATGTATAATATTCTAAATAAACCACCGGGCGCCTGCATTTATTAGATATTATTTACTAGAATAATCTTGCTTGTTCTATAAACACCATGCACTGTGCTGTGCTTTACATTTTTTGTGTTTTTCAGTTTTTCTTATTTTCTCCTGTAAAGCTGCTTTGGAACAATGCACATTGTGAAAAGCGCTATATAAATAAAATTGAATTGAATATCTAGGAAATTCATAATTTAATAACACCTGAAGACTTGACACTCTTGCTAAAAACACTCAACTTTTATTTACATATTATTTTATTTACATGTGTAACCTAAAAACATATACATAAATAACATGCAGATAAATTGTAAATAAACAATAACCTATTCATTGACATGGTGATTTATAGTTCATAATTGACAAAAATGTGACGATGTAAAAAATGGTAAGTGAATTCCTCTTACATGTGAATGAAACGTTTTCCAAACACAATCATCAAACTCAAAGTGTTTGACACCATGTTACCAGGTATTAGTATGGATTCACTGTTGTATATAATATATGTATATATGGTTATGGATGTAACAAAAAAGGACACGATTTTTGGGAGACATACTTTGTAGGATTTTAAATAAAACGCACAAACCAGGAGCAATAATAGATAACAAATGGAGAAGGAAAGCCTCTTCATGGAACATAAAATAATTTAATTTTCAGTTGTCCATTTACAAGGAATATGTACCCTTATGTGACGATCCTGAAATTGGCACTTATCTGACTGGAAAAATCATGCACTAAAATTAAAACAAATGCTTTCAAATCTCGAGGAGAGACCTCACGTGGATATTTGAACTACCAATTGTTAATATCTGTGCTGTTAGTATAATTAAACCCTTTGGTAATACTAACTTTATGTTTTCATTAGTGTTGTCAATCGATTAAAAAAATTAATCAGATTAATCACACATTTTCTGTGATTAATCACGATTAATCACACATAACAATAATATTTTAAAATATACTTTCACATTTAATCTTCAAATTGATGTAGAAACAACATATTTCTTTAACAGCGTCATTTTATGAATGAAAGAAAACATTTTGATATTAGTACTGTAACTGATGTCTCTATTAAATTGATTATTTTAACATTAATTATAGCCATTCAACAATATATTTGAGAGCTATCATGAAATATACAGAAATTGAAGGAAGTTCTCAAACACTTTACAGTCTTTAATGCTAAATTATCAATTAAATGCAGAAGAATTCTCATTAAAGCTACAAAATCACATTGATTTCTAATTTTATTTTGTTCTTTGATTAACGTCGGTGACAGGAGTCACAGCAGCACGTTTAAGAACGTGGCCCCTTTAAGAGCTGTCTCAGTACGCAGATCTGACCGTCACCGCACTCCCATTTTCACAACTCTTTGCATTCATTTAAGATTTTATTTTACACTTTGAAGTCTGTGCTTAAGAAAATTCTAGACAAAGCGGGCTTTCTGACATAATCTTGTATGGTTTTATCCATTCAAGCACGAAAGAGAACTTAACACGGATGCGCTGTCTGACAGAGACTCACCGACGCAGCCTTCAGCCCATGACCGTTTACACCAGACTGGACCTCGCGTTGCGTTTTGCCGCGTCCCAGTTTAGAAGCTGTCTATCTTCAACTGAACTATATGCATTTGATGTATACTTTTTAAATTATATTCTGCAATGATCAATACATTTATTTAATACAATAAAAATGTTTGATGTTTACCTTATAGCCTAATAAATAGGGTCATCCCTCCCTACCCCTTTGCTGCACCGTGATCAGATCTGACCGTTTCGTTCATTTTCACATTTCATCCTAATCGTGACAGATGTAATACATTTAGTTTAGTTGGTAGGGGAAAGGAGGCGGTGTGTTTGAGGACAAATTACGCTATTCACACGTGCTTAGGCTTGAATAACGCTGTGTAGCCAAACGCGCAGATCTACACTTTTAACATGTTTAATGATGTAGCCCGGTTATAAAATGCTTTTATCTTTAAGTGAATATTTCATCTGTTTAGTATATTTACCTCCGATTACACAAAGAGCGACGATGATTACGTGAAGAGACCACTGTAACATTCTTGGCTTCTGTACGTTGTGTTACGTGCTTAGACATGTTGTGTGACCTCCTGCGGCGCCGCGCAGACCAATCGGCGCGTGACATCATAGTACCGCGAGAGTGATCGACAGTAGACGTCTCTCTGTATGCTTTCAAATAGCTCTCGCGGTGCTGTGATGTTATGCTCTGCCGCATGTAGTACAAAAAGCCTACCTTCGAGCACACAGTGTTAATGGATTGAACAAAACAGCGACCATAGATGTAAAGAAACAAAGTTGCTTGTCAGGTTCAGAACAAGCAACCATATTTTTTTAAATATGCCCCAAAACCCGCAACCCGCGACAAGTGATTTTTTAACGCGACTTGACAGAAAAAGAAGCCCAAGGTCGCGTATTATAAGCGGACTTGGCAACTATGCTTGGACCCATTGTGCGAGCTGTCTCTTTAATACCGCGTGGGTTATATACATGTTGCTGCTGATTGGGCCGACATTCTTGACACACCCACCAAACAAGAGAAAACGTATTTCAAACCCTGTTGCAAATCGTTTCTAGGAAACTGTATACAGGAAACAACATCTAGGAAAAAATATCTAGGAAACAATCGTTTCTAGGAAACTGTCGTTCAACCCGGAAACCGTAGCAAAACATTGCGCACCGGTTTGAGCTTGAACGTGCCCCTGGTGTACTTGGTTACAGTGGGGACATTTTCATGCCTCTAAACATGACGCAACACCAAACGAAACGTGATTGGTTACTTTACCTGTCAGTCATAGGGCCACTTGGGCGGGCCTTGGCCAAAAAAAAGCGGCGAGATAAGTGCCACCTGGCTACGCGAGACTAATGCAGTAGAGATTGGAAATAGTGGAGGTAACGTTAGATGTTTAAATTAATATTATACAGTTAAAAATGTCTAGAATGTAGAACGCTTGCTGTGTTATGAAATGCCATATCTGCTCTCATGACCATAGGATCAGAGATCTGAAAAGAAGCGCAATTTTCCACTTACCGTGGAAGTGCAACTTAATGGAAATAAATAACTTGGTAAAATGTGTATTTGTATTTATTATTACAGATTATTCATTTCTGATCCGCTTGAAAACGTGCTCACACCATGAGAAATGTGCAAAATATGTTTAGAAATTTATTTTGTGATACAGCTCTTTGCAATCACTCCTTGTCCATAAGGGAGCGCACCTTTGAATGAACAAGGGATTCAAATATTAGTCCATTTAGCCCTAAGCAAGTGCAAGCAGGTCTTAAAGTTTTTAATGGAAATACAGTCGTTTTTAACTCTTTTTTAAACTCGTTTTTTAAACTTTAACTCGTTTTTAAAGTAAAAATTTTATTTACTGTCATTGTACGCTGCTGAGCGTGTACCCAAACATGGCGGCAACTGCCCAGAATGCAATGCACAATGATGTAGATTCCCAAACTTTATTTGCACTAGCTCCGCCCACCAATAAGTGGTTGGATTAGAGAAAGTGTAAGAACGACGCTATGTCACGCAGCGATTCCAGTGGCATAAAGTGAAAGGTCTGTATTGCTTTGGCACTGGAGGGGATTAGAACCGCGGGTTCTAATCCACCTCTCTCTGAAAACGTTCTTTTACCTTTTTCTATCACACACAGATCATAAAGGCATTTTCTTGTATCACACTGAAGGGGCTTATTTTGCGATAACAGCCGGCTGCTTGTACATTATCCCGCTTATTACACGGCTACTTGCCATATGAGAAAAAACTGGACATAACTGGAAATATTTTATTAGCTCATTTTAACCGAATGCTGACCTTCCTCAAGGAAAAGCCGTTTACTTTCGGTTTTAAGGTAAACCATGTTCAAACATCGCGAACAAGCAATTTGGTTTAATCGTTTGTAAATATAATGTCATATACAGTATGTTATTAAAATATTAAATTGTCAAAAAAGCCTGTCAAAATGATTTGCTACATCAGAGTTACCGTGTGTTCTTAGTTTTGAGAGGTTTTTATCTGGGAATAACAAACCTGCAAATGTCGCGATTGGCCAATCAGAATCAAGCATTCCAATGAGCCGTGTAATAATATCTCAATAAGTTGCCACCATTTTAATATTTTATTATCAATATAATGATTAACGTGCTGTTATTATTGCATAAAGTTTAATGCACAACAATACTGAGGTGTAAATAGTAACATTATCTGCCACCAATAGCATCTAACTACTTTTCCAAAGAAAATACAGCTATTTTCGGTTAGTGTATATAGCATATCGCTAAGAAATGCTCCTACTACACTCAGTGCAAATAGCCGCTGCCTTATTTGTGTGTGTGTGTTTTTTAATATTTTCTTGTAAAGTTGCTTTGAGACATTGTACATTGTAAAATGTGCTATATTAATATATTAAAAAAATGTGAGTTTTGTATGTTCTTATCTGACACCCATTCTCTCCTAATGAGCTGAATGAGTTGAAACAGGTCTCTGAAGAACTACGGGTATGTGATAAGTAATGTTTTTTTTCCATTTCCATTTTACAACACAACTTGTACCACAACATGATCTGAGTCTAGGAAACGCATTGCATTGCAAATAAATGTTTATTTAAAAACATTTAGTCATAGTAATAAAAAACAAGAGGTTTCAATCATTTTTTTTCAATGTGGCAAAATATTTGAGATGCTTGTGACTCGAGGACTTGATGCTCTAGCAGAAACTCACTGGACATGTGAAACGGACCTTGTAGTCCTGACAGTCGCCTCCAGTCTGCTGTGTGTTCCTGCAGCCAAAGCCTTGTAATGGGTCATATCTGGAGAATAAGAGCAGGTTCTTGTTAATTTACAAAATTGTCCTTATTCTTTTGCATAACATTATTGTTCTAGGCATATTGTGCATTTTGGGGTATGAATGCATCATGTCTGCATGACATCGTATTAAGAGAAGACTTGTATTGCTATTTATTTTCCAATAAAATATGGTAACCATACATTTCAAAATTGTTTTCAGTTGGCAGTGTCGGGGTCCCGATAATGGTTGCAACCTCAATTGCAATGGGCTGAGGACAGGCCAGTTGTGGGGTTTCCACCAGAATGTGTGCCAGGGTCTCATAGTCTCCAACACCTCCAGGGTTATCTCGATCTATCCAGGGTTTCCTACAAGCTAATGCAGAGTCAGTTTTCTCACATAAGATGAAATATTAGCTCAATGTCACAATTATGTTTTGTGAAAGAATTTAGCGATATCTTTAGAGACGCTAGCTTAAAGCATATTATGGTATTACTGAGATACATGTCCAAATAAACGTGCAATGATCATGTCACCTACTTGAGCAAAACGTATCTGGGCAGAGAAAGCGCACCCTATAATCGGCACACTGCCCTCCTCCTTGGTTTGCATTTACACAAGCAAACCCAGAGGTAGGGTTATACCTTCAGAAGACACACACACACACACACACACAATGACTTTTGAACACAATGAAACTGATGAAAAATAACAATTAAAAATAAGCCTTCATTCAAGATACTTTTTAATAGTCACCAGGAGCATATGCCTTGTTAAACTTTTTTACACTCACGCTTGAAAAATATTTCCTGTTTGGAAGGCTGGTTGGCCAGAGATGTTCTGAACCTCTATTCCGATTGGATTAGGACATATTAACCCAGGATACTCATTGAGAAGATCAGACAAGTACTCGTAGTCTCCTTCCCCACTGGGGTCATCACGATCAAACCACTGAGTTATACACTCTGATAAATATTCAGATAAATAAAAATGTAAAACACAAACAGACCAAAATGGACCTAATGAATTATATTTGAAGATACTAACTTGGGAGGCAAAAATTCTGTGGACATGTAAAACGGACCCTGTAGTCCAGACATGACAGATTCCCGTTAACACAGGCAAAGCCCTGTAGTGGGTCAAATCTGCAGAAACAAAACACAAATGTATGAAATGGCCTTTATAAAACTTCTGAAGATAAAGAAATTTCAATAATGTTCAAAGCAATGCATATTTGTGGGATAATCACAGTATTTGACATTGTGTTATGTGCTTATCATTATTAATAATAACTGATATCATTTTCATAATATGGTTAAACATACACTTCAAAAATGCTTGCAGTCTGCTGTACTTGGGTCCCACTAAGGGTTGTGACCTCAATTGCAATGGGTTGAGGGCAGACCAGTAGCGGGTATTCCATCTGAATATGATTGAGGGTCTCGAAGTCTCCAACGCCTCCAGGGTTATCTCGATCTATCCAGGGTGTCCTACAACCTGATGCAGAGTACGACCAACTTCGTAATCTCACTTTAAGACACGTTTATTTATATTGTACAAAACAGCCTTTTTTATGGTTTTGTTGATAATTGTCTAGTTTGATAAATTGTTGCATGCAAAATGGTAAGAAGGTTTAACACATTACACAAGGAGGTCAAAGTTATCTATGTGACTGTCGCAAATAAAAGTCTGTGCAATTGTCACTCACTTGAGCAAAACGCTTCTGGGCAGATAAAGCGCACTTTATAGTCAGCACAAACCCCTCCAGCTTGTGCTGCATTTACACAAGCAAACCCAGAGGTAGGGTTATACCTTCAGAAGACACACACACAATGACTTTTCAACACAATGAAACTGATGAAAAACAACAATTAAAAATAAGCCTTCATTCAAGATACTTTTTAATAGTCACCAGGAGCATATGCCTTGTTAAACTTTTTTACACTCACGCTTGAAAAATATTTCCTGTTTGGAAGGCTGGTTGGCCAGAGATGGTCTGAACCTCTATTCCGATTGGATTAGGACATATTAACCCAGGATACTCATTGAGAAGATCAGACAAGTACTCGTAGTCTCCTTTCCCACTGGGGTCATCACGATCAAACCACTGAGTTATACACTCTGATAAATATTCAGATAAATAAAAATGTAAAACACAAACAGACCAAAATGGACCTAATGAATTATATTTGAAGATACTAACTTGGGAGGCAAAAATTCCGTGGACATGTAAAACGGACCCTGTAGTCCAGACATGACAGATTCCCGTTAACACAGGCAAAGCCCTGTAGTGGGTCAAATCTGCAGAAACAAAACACAAATGTATGAAATGGCCTTTATAAAACTTCTGAAGATAAAGAAATTTCAATAATGTTCAAAGCAATGCATATTTGTGGGATAATCACAGTATTTGACATTGTGTTATGTGCTTATCATTATTAATAATAACTGATATCATTTTCATAATATGGTTAAACATACACTTCAAAAATGCTTGCAGTCTGCTGTACTTGGGTCCCACTAAGGGTTGTGACCTCAATTGCAATGGGTTGAGGGCAGACCAGTAGCGGGTATTCCATCTGAATATGATTGAGGGTCTCGAAGTCTCCAACGCCTCCAGGGTTATCTCGATCTATCCAGGGTGTCCTACAACCTGATGCAGAGTACGACCAACTTCGTAATCTCACTTTAAGACACGTTTATTTATATTGTACAAAACAGCCTTTTTTATGGTTTTGTTGATAATTGTCTAGTTTGATAAATTGTTGCATGCAAAATGGTAAGAAGGTTTAACACATTACACAAGGAGGTCAAAGTTATCTATGTGACTGTCGCAAATAAAAGTCTGTGCAATTGTCACTCACTTGAGCAAAACGCTTCTGGGCAGATAAAGCGCACTTTATAGTCAGCACAAACCCCTCCAGCTTGTGCTGCATTTACACAAGCAAACCCCTGGGTGGCGGAATATCTTCAAAAGACAAACAATAAATTGAGAATACAAAAGTATGTACAATCCACATCAAGACTTCTGTTCTTGACTCACACAAAATGACTATATAATAACATTAGGCTAACAATACATTTACTGCACTTACACTTGAAATACGTTTGATACTGAAGCGCCAGAAACGGTCTGAGCCTCAATGCCGATTGGATTAGGACATATAAACCCGGGGTATGAAATGAGCAGGTCAGACAAAAGCTCATAGTCTCCCATTCCACCTGGATTATCACGGTCGAACCACCGGGTCGTACATTCTGATGATTAAAATACAATAAAAAATATTATTGTGTTTCACCATTATGCAAATTATTATTAATTTTAAGATTACTTAATGACAAAGCATACATTAATTCTTTTTTGATGGAACAAATATCACACTTACTCTCAGTGGACACTGGTATAAAGGCACCTGTGTGTACAGTAATAACAGATAGAGACAGTAATTTTTTTTGGGAAGTTTGAAGTCACATAAAACATATTTTATACATATTTTAAACTTCTTTTCAAACTTACTTGAAGCAAGAAAGAACCAGCTTGCAAATATCTTGAACAGAACGTATAAAAATGTTTATTTTATTGATCACACTGAATGCCATTGCAGAATATTCCTTAAACAGTAAATAAAATAAAATAAAATAGTATGTAAATATAAAATGAATAAATAGTCAAATAAAATGTGTATGAAAAAGATGCGAAAGCAGTGACATACCTTGGTGATCATTATTCAGTCTTCTCAATGCTGTTGAGTCACTAGAAATGAACTGAGTATTTAATGTAAGTATTAGAAAAGGTATTCCTCATCAAGTCTGGGATTATAGAGAGACAAAAAAAAACTAAGACTCCATAAGAAAATAAGAACAGTGGTAGCATCTTCTAGATGCTTGAACAACATACCTGCAATGTCACCTGTGTGTGGATGTACGACAGACACAAGCGTTTTAAAGCCTCATGGGGTGCTTATATTGTAGGTTTGACCCACTTTCTCAACTCTGCTGCCAGTAAATGTACACTCCACCCATCTAGCCCACTTCTCGCATGTTATGCTCACTCATTGTACACTGAAAAAAAATACTTGTAGAATTTACTCAATCATATCCTTGTAACAATTTGCAAGAACATTTTTTAAGTAAAATTTGCTGCTATAATTCAAGAACAACTTAGTAACCACAATAAAGTAAATTCTACTTATTAAATACATTTAGTTTTTGTTAAAATATCAAGTAAATGTTATTTAAAGTAAACACAAAAATCACACTGAACAAAATCATGTCTAACTCAAACCTCACGGATCACTTACTTTCATATTGAATTATACTATTTTTTTACAACATAGATGGTCAAGTAAGAAGAGATTGGGGGTCTCTGTACTGGCATTAGCACAGTTACTGCACAATAAGTGTGTCATGCCTCCCTCAACCAATAGGCACAAGCACCTCTCTTCTGAACAACAGTAACAACTTAAAAAACCCAAACTTCAAAATAATACCCAAACTCTCAAAGATAAATCAACACAAAACACAAATAAGTCTTTCTTTTTACTGAAAAATACTTAAAATGTGTGACCACGCCCCATCATCAGAGCACAGATTCCCCGATCACAATCACCTGAGTTCTGATTACACCGTCACCTGCACCCTATTCCCCAAGGACTATACAGTATATACTCCTTTATTTTACCATCACTTTGTCGATTATTGTGTTTCAGTTGTTGTTCTCGTTTTGCTAGCCTGAATTCTTGGTATATGAGTATCTGTTGTTTGCCTGTTGATTCCTGGATTTTTGCCTTGTTTTTGTTTTCTAACTCTGGTGGCGTTTTCGCTATTCTGGATTAAAAACCTCTTTACTGGAACTCGGTGGTCTCCTCATCTGTCCGATCTCAAAGCGTTACAAAATGACAGTTAATCTTGAAAATGAATCACCTTATGCAGTCAGATGCAAAGCATGCTGGGAACGACCGATCAAATGCCAAGGTAGTTATATCTACAAAAATGATTTATGTAGTCTCAACACGAAATAAACAAGTAAACTTAATTTGACCAATTTAAATGGGTTTAACATAATAAAATTGAGTTGGATTTACTTAATTGTTTTTTCAATTAAAATTACTCAATCAAAATAATTAAGATCTTAACAACCAAAATTAGAGGTTTTATTCCCAAGATTTTTATGTTATTTTAACTCATTTTTTTTGTAAAAAACAGGAACATAATTCTATTAAGGCTCATTTTTCTTTAAAATGTTCGTAGGCCATAAATGAATTAGATTAGAGACATTGTATGATTTGATATTTGTAGGTATCATAGTAATACTTTGATTGTACAGTCGTGGCCCAAAGTTTTGAGAATGACACAAATATTAATTTTCACAAAGTCTGCTGCCTCAGTTTTTATGATGGTGAATTGCATATACTCCAGAATGTTATTAAGAGTGATCAGATGAATTGAATTTTATTGTGAAGTACCGCTTTGCCATGAAAATGAACTTGGTCCAAAAAACATGTACATTCCATTTCAACCCTGCCACAAAAAGACCAGCTGACATGTCAGTGATTCTCTGGTTAACACAGGTGAGAGTGTTGACGAGGACAAGGCTGGAGATCACTCTGATTGAATTAGAATAACAGACTGGAAGCTTTAAAAGGAGGGTGGTGCTGGAAATCATTGTTCTTCCTCTGTTAACCATGGTTACCTGCAAGGAAACAAGTGCAGCCATTGCTTTGCACAAAAAGGGATTCACAGGTAAGGCTATTGCTGCTAGTAAGATTGCACATACATCAACCATTTATTGGATCATCAGAAACTTCAAGGAGAGAGGTTCAATTGTTGTGATGAAGGCTTCAGGGCGCCCAAAAAAGTCCAGCAAGCGCCAGGATGGTCTTCTACAGTTGATTCAGCGAGATCGGGCACCAGCAGTGCAGAGCTTGCTCATGGCAGCAGGCAGGTGTGAGTGCATCTGCACGCACGGTGAGGCCAAGAGGATGGCCTGGTGTCAAGAAGGGCAGCAAAGAAGCCACTTCTCTCTAGGAAAAACATCAAGGACAGACTGATATTCTGCAAAAGGTACAGGGATTGGACTGCTGAGGACTGGGGTAAAGTCATTTTCTCTGATGAATCCCCATTCCGATTTTTTGGGGCATCCGGAAAAAAAGATTGTCGGGAGAAGAAAAGGTGAGCGCTACAATCAGTCCCGTGTCATGCCAACAGTAGAGCATCCTGAGACCATTCATGTGTGGGGTTGCTTCTCAGCCAAGGGAGTGGGCTCACTCACAATTTGCCTAAGAACACAGCCATAAACAAAGAATGGTACAAAAACATCCTCAGAGAGCAACTTCTCCCAACCATCCAAGAAGAGTTTGGTGATGAACAATGCCTATTCCAGCATAATGGAGCACCTTGCCATAAGGCAAAAGTAATAACTAAGTGGCTCGGGGACCAAAACATCAACATTTTGGGTCTATGGAAACTCCCCAGACCTTAATTCCATTAAGAACTTGTGGTCAATCCTCAAGCAAAACAAAAACCTCCAAATTCTGGCAAACTCCAAGCATTGATTATGCAAGAATAGGCTGCCATCAGTGAGGATGTGGCCCAGAAGTTGATTGACGGCATGCCCGGGCGAATTGCAGAGGTCTTGGAAAAAGGGTCAACACTGCAAATATTGAGTATTTGCGTATACTGAATGTAATTGTAAATAAAAGCCTTTGACACTTATGAAATGCTTGTAATTATACTTCGGTATACCATAGTAACATCTGACAAAAACATAAAAATCACTGAAGTAGTAGACTTTGACACAAATATTAATTTTTACCTTCTCAAAACTTTTGGCCACGACTGTACAAGTCTGCACAATGATGGGATAAACACTATTATATTCAAAAATGCATTGCTTGCATATTATCCTGAGTGATTCTTCAGTGTTTAAATATTGTTTTTGAACAACTGCTTAACTCTTGTGCTTATTAGTTTATGAAAGTAAGACACATTTTGTTAGTAAATAGAACATGTTAAAAATCCTAGCAGTTAAAAATCCTAGCAGTACACTGTTACTTATTGTGGAATAGTGCTTTAGGTCAGGCGACTTGAGTTTGAGTCCTGGCTTCTGGTTCTTTCCTGATTTCTGGTCCCCTCTCACCCTGTATAAATCCTATTGCCTGGTATTGTAAAATTTAATAAAGCTACAAAAAATGTTTAGCTATACTTTTCGATTACTTTCAGATCATACTATATACATAAAACTGAAAATATAAATGTTGTCATTTAAATGTATGTTTCTTGATTTAAAGATTACTATACAGCGGTCTAAATATTCCCAACAAGCTACCGGACATCCCTGATGTTGGATGTCCAGGTTTCCCCAATAACTTTAGGTGGTCCAACCAAATCCGTCCTAATAATAGAGCCCTAATAACCTCAGTGGCAGCAAGAACTAGACCAGTCAATGCCTTTCAAAATGCTTTATTAACTCAAATATGTTTGAGATGTTCTCAAAACAGGAAAAACTCAGACAAAACATCCCAACCAGACAAAAGATCAAAACAGTTTATATAGGATAGATGCATGGGCAAAAATAACACTGTATGATTTTGATCATGTCATGATCATACCTCCACTCTTACTAGGCAAGAAACGAGATTTGATTGGTCAGTTTAACAGTTTCTATAAACTGAGGGTAACTAACAGATAACAAGTTGCTGCATTACTGTACATCCATTGTCTAGATATACTTCCTTATATTTCAGACTCCGACTAATGCCTCATCTTTTTTTGTTGTTGTTTCACAAAACAGATTATAGTATGAAAAGAATAATCATGCAGAAAAAATAAATGGAAAAAATCTGAACTTTTTCCATTTATTATGTAGGGGATGGAAGCCCATTACTTGCAAAATATCTGAGGACATGTGAAGCGGACCATGTAGTCCTGACAGGAACTGCCTGTCTGTTGCTCATTCACACAGGCAAAGCCTTGTAACGGATCGTACCTGCAGAAAAACAGCAAATGTCTGTTAACAACATTTACACAAATAATTTAAAATCATGTGTTAAAGAAAGGTTATTAAAGATCTAGAATCTTCCTTGTTTTGTAAGTAAATATAGTGGGTTTTTTGTAGTACATTATGTCTGTTTGACATCATATCAATCATACTTAATGCATCTATATCGTTATTAATTTGAACCAATAAAATAAAAAAATTGGTAACCATACACATGAAAAATGTTTCCGGTCTGCAGTGCTGGGGTCCCACTAATGGTTGTAACCTCAATAGCAATGGGCTGAGAGCAAACTTTCCCTGGATATGTCACATGAATATCCGACAGTGTCTCATCGTCTCCTCTGCCTGAGGGGTCATCTCGATCCAACCAAGATGTCCTGCAAACTGATGTAAAGGATGACCAGATGTGTAAACTTGACATACAGTATATATCTAACATACCATTATAATATATTAAGAAATCATGTTATTAAAACATAAAAAAATTAAGCATGGCAACGTTCAGTTGTGAAATTAATACTGACATACTTTGGGTACATATCTTAATTTCTAAAACAATTCTACTCATCAACAACTGATTGATATTGTAAACATCTTTTTTTCCTGTTTGTATTATTCATATATCACTTACCTGAGCAAAACATCTCTGGGCAAGTGAAGCGCACTCTATAGTCAGCACACTGCTTTCCATTTTGGTCTGCATTTACACATGCAAACCCACCAGTGGCATCATTTCTTCATATAAACAAATACAATTCAAGTAAATAAACCATTTCCAAATAAAATAAAATGTTCAAGTTCATGGACTTACTTGAAATGTTACCGTAGCTTGTGCCCTGTAAAATCTTGTATTGCAATTGTTTTACTTACACTTGGAAGATGTCTCCAGTTTGGGAGGCTGGTTGGCCGGAGACGGTCTGAACCTCAATTCCAGTTGGATTAGGACATATTAACCCAGGATACTCTTTGAGAAGATCAGACAAATTCTCATAGTCTCCTTTCCCACTGGGGTCATCATAAAATAAAAGCTTTGTGGATTTTAAGTTTAAAAAGAAGGATACACGTCAGGCAGGAGCTAGGACCTGCGATAATATTATAAAGACTTTTAAGCGTTAGGACCCATGGCTTTTAGCATATATACTTTCCAGCAGAGAGACGTTGGAGAGAAAGTCTAAAAATCACCCCCAAGGAGGATGCTTTGATTCGGATCAGTATGTGAGTAACATACTAACATACCAAGATATGTTGTTGTTGTAATATTAGCTGTGTGACGGAGCAGTTTTGAGCGTCATTGATTATCTGGAACCGCTTTAATATTGTACTCGTCCAAATAACGTTGCGAGAGAGAGAGAGCGAGAGCGCGTATTACTCTTTTACTCAATGATGAATAAACTTTCAGTTAATCTGCTGGTCACATGCGTTCCGCACCGGAGAGCACGATCCGTACGGATCACGGATCATCCCACGATCCGTTTCACCACTATACCGCAGGGGAGAGGAAGAGGAAACGCGCGTTGTAGAGTTGTTTGTCCGTTTAGAGCTGCTGTACAAAACATGGTGTCTAATTCAATGCGTGTAGGCCCGCTCTGTATGTAGATATAAATAGCTTATTCTAAGGTATTACAAACATAATGGTTCATTACGTAAGGTCTTTATACACCTCTGAAGAAATAGTTTTGTATATTATATTGCATTTCCGTCAANACGATCAAACCAATGGGTGGTACATTCTGGAATATTATGCAGAGGATGATACGAAGCATATATCAGCAAAGAGTTGCTCTACATTAATATAAACTAACATTTCAGACTTACTTAAACAGGTGACACCCAGAAGACCACTTACAAGCACCACACAGGCTGCAAATACTTTGATGATCATTTTGCTCTTTTTAACCGTGTTAAGCTGCTAAAAATAAGAAATATGACAGTAAACCTTTTTGAGTAATTATTTTTGCAACTTAATTCAATGAGAGTAGTAATGCAGACATTTTACTCCACCTTTAAAAATAAAACATGCATTAATAAAAATGCATATAGTTTGTTATATCATAGTTTTTCAAACGTTAATGTTTATCTTGGTTGAAATCTATTCAGGCAAAAAGCTTTAATTAACTTACCTCTATGTTATGCAAGTAACAAGCAAGGTGAGCTGCTAAACCCAAGTGCAGATCTTATTTACACTGCGTTCCAAATTATTATGCAAATTGGATTTAAGTGTCGTAAACATTTAATTTTATATTGTTCAATTAAACTTATGGATGGTATTGTGTCTCAGTGCTCTTTGGATCACTGAAATCAATCTCAGACACCTGTGATAAGTAGTTTGCCAGGTGAGCCCAATTAAAGGAAAACTACTTAAGAAGGACGTTCCACATTATTAAGCAGGCCACAGGTTTCAAGCAATATGGGAAAGAAAAAGGATCTGTCTGCTGCCGAAAAGCGTCAAATAGTGCAATGTCTTGGACAAGGTATGAAAACATTAGATATTTCACGAAAACTTAAGCGAGATCATCGTACTGTGAAGAGATTTGTGGCTGATTCAGAGCACAGAAGGGTTCGTGCAGATAAAGGCAGAATGAGGAAGGTTTCTTCCAGACAAATTCATCGGATTAAGAGAGCAGCTGCAAAAATGCCATTGCAAAGCAGCAAACAGGTATTTGAAGCTGCTGGTGCCTCGGGAGTCCCGAAAACCTCAAGGTGTAGGATCCTCCAGATGCTTGCAGTTGTGCATAAACCTACTATTCGGCCACCCCTAACCAATGCTCACAAGCAGAAACGGTTGCAGTGGGCCCACACATACATGAAGACTAATTTTCAAACAGTCTTGTTTACTGATGAGTGCCGTGCAACCCTGGATGGTCCAGATGGATGGAGTAGTGGATGGTTGGTGGATGGCCACCATGTCCCAACAAGGCTGCGACGTCAGCAAGGAGGTGGCGGAGTCATGTTTTGGGCTGGAATCATGGGGAGACAGCTGGTGGGCCCCTTTAGGGTCCCTGAAGGTGTGAAAATGAACTCTGCAAGGTATGTAGAGTTTCTGACTGAGCACTTTCTTCCATGGTACAAAAAGAAGAACCATGCCTTCCGTAGCAAAATCATCTTCATGCATGACAATGCACCATCTCATGCTGCAAAGAATACCTCTGTGTCATTGGCTGCTATGGGCATAAAAGGAGAGAAACTCATGGTGTGGCCACCATCCTCCCCTGACCTCAACCCTATTGAGAACCTTTGGAGCATCCTCAAGCGAAAGATCTATGATGGTGGGAGGCAGTTAGCATCAAAACAGCAGCTCTGGGAGGCTATTCTGACATCCTGCAAAGAAATTCAATCAGAAACTATCCAAAAACTCACAAGTTCAATGGATGCAAGAATTGTGAAGGTGATATCAAAGAAGGGGTCCTATGTTAACATGTAACTTGCCCTGTTAGGATGTTTTTGATTGAAATAGCTTTTGATTTCAGTAAATATGACCTCCTAATGCTGCAAATTCAACAAATGACCATTTTCAGTTTTTTACAACCTATGAAATGTTTTCAAACTCTGTTGTGCATAATAATTTGGAACAGTGCATTTTGAGTTTTTCATTTTTTAAATAAATACTGTTGTCAGTGGGAGGTTTGTTCAATAAAATTCCAAATGTACCCTAACTGTTGATTACTTGAAAATTATACTGACTGTCATTTGCATCGACAAATTAGGAAAACCAGAGAAAGATATCATTTGCATAATAATTTGGAACGCAGTGTATTAACAAAATTGGCGTTCATTGAGGACTCTAAAATCTGACTTGTATTTTGAACATAGTTATATCAGTTTCCGAAAACATACAATTTGATTAAGTGTCTTTTTTTGTAAGCAAAAGAAGAACGAAGATCTTACGATGAGCTTTATCAATCACAATAATCAGTTTCTTTCCACACGGATCATACATCGCCTGGACAGCGTACACAAAAGTGCTTTGTTGCGTGTTTGGTGTGGTAAACATCTAGTCTGTTTGGAATGAAGTTATTTCTCTGGTCTTCAGTAAACTTTAATTTTTGGATCCTTAGTATGATCAAGAATTGTCAACACGTTCTTTTCAATCACCGATTCTACTGTCATATTAGACGTAAAGGTAAATCGAAACATCATTTTAATAAGAATCACTTCTGTCAATGCAAATCTGTAGGTGGATCTAAACACATGACAGTGTTACTGACATCTATGTGTCTCACTCTTTTCTTTCTGCTGTGAAGTGCTTCGAGAAAGCAACTTTAATGCGCTTGTGACGAGTCACCTCTTGCGCAATCAGCGTCGCCATGGAGACGGAGGAAATCAGAGCCACCGGAAAATAAATGATTGTTCCGCGCATGCGCGAAACTGATGTCTCTTCCTGTTATCTCCGACGTTTTACGACAGTCTTCTCGACCTGGGACCAGCTCAGTTACGTCGTGCAGCCAAACCCCTTTCAATGTGTGTGACAGCGGTATGGATTTCTTTGCATTTTATGAAAGACTTCAAAAATTTCTCTTAAAAGGAGAAATTCCTGACTGTCCTACAGAGCGTCGGAAGGTGAACCGGGCGTCTTCGAATTTTATCATCAAAGGTAATTAAGTTGCGTTAAGCGATTTTATAATTAAAAGGAGAACTGACAATCTGTTACAACCTGGGTCATGTGCTTAATTTACAAAGTTATGTTTAAAATATCGAGCTACATTAACTGTACTTGTTAAATTCCCGTATAGAATAAGAAAACGATAGAAACCTTCACAGAGATGCTTATGGTTTACATTAAAATACTACTATGAACCATTAGCTTTTACCATTAAAACCATTACAAATTTCTTTCTTTGTAGTGTGATTTGGGCATTATTCCTGTAGGATTGAATTGTGTTATTAGTTACCATCTGCAAGATGACATTACACCAGCAGATCCCAACACACAGTAAAGACCCACAGAGACCATTATAGTTTCCATTACAACCAATACAATTTCCATTGCAATCATTACATTTATAATTATAAAATCAATTTATATATAAAATTGGTTAAATTTATGTGATGTTTTTATTGACCTTTATGGAGTTTAATTTTAGTCAGATATCAGATAATATGATATTTCTTTTAACTGCAACTTTTTCATGCTTTTTTTCTTCTTCAAACAGGTGACAGACTCTTCTACACCGGCCCAATTAAACAGTACATGCGGCTAGTTGTCCTGTCCGAGGAAGAGAAGAGGTCTGTTTTTGCGGAGTGCTATGATAACCCTGGAACTGGCAATCACTGTGGCATCAGAGGCACTCAAAACAGGGTTGTTGCTGGTTACTACTGGTCTACATTAATCCATGATGTGAAAGAATGGGTAATATACTACAGAGGTGGTACTTTACTTTTCTAATTTTTCCTGTTTTTTTCTGTACAAGTATCTATTGCTAAGAACTTTTGCCATCTCTGGTTTTTGTATACCTTTTTGATTGACAAGTTATATTTATTAGTTGTCAATGTTTTTTTTAATGGCTGATGCCAATAACGATATGTTAAAAATTCTACAGATATAATTTCAGTATCTTGGCTGTATTAAGTTAGCTAAAGCTATTACATAGAGTTCATATACATTTACATATATTTTCAAAGGCATGGACAGAGGTTTGCATACTGGACCGAAGAAGCATCCCAACTCCTTCAGGGGATCGTTGAGCCTGTGTTTAGGGTGTCGAAATTCACCACCACCAAACTGTCACCCAGCAGAAGAGTTGTGGATGACAAGGACATTGATAAGGTTAATGATTATACAGTAGTGGTTATACATGAAGCATTTGCATGATTGCTGAATAAATAGTATAACTGTTGTGCCATTTTACTATGTAAGGAATAAATGACTATAGGCCATTTAATTAGTCAACCAATTAGAATGAAGCATAAACTTCATTTACTTCAATAGGTGCAGCAGCCAACCATTGTCCAAGACCTAAATACAGCGTGGTACTGGGTACAGAATCACAGACACTTATTCCGTGGGGAGGTGACAGAGCCTGCCTTTTTGCAGATGCACAGGGGTGATCAACAAAATGCCATCAAGAACCTCTTAGGGGGTCAATTCTCTGAGGCGAATGATGCCTTTTTGTTTATATTTAATTACCAAGAAGACATGGAAACATTTTTGTCGTACCGTGTTGATGACCAAGGCCTAAAGGTCAATGCTATGTTCTACAAAGAGAAATGTAGTGTGTGAGTGTGTGTGTGCGCGTGTGTGAGTGAGTGAGTGTGCGTGCGAGAGAGAGAGTGTGCGTGTGTGAGTGAGTGAGTGTGCGTGCGAGAGAGAGTGTTTTGTGTGAGTGAGAGTGTGCGCGTGAGTGAGTGAGTGAGGAATGGAACAAATGTATAAATAAATTGAAAGAATATACTGTATATATAACTGTATTCTGTGTGTTTCTTAAATGCAGTTAAATATCTAGAACAGTTATGTAGAACCTATCTTTAGAAAATGAATAGAAAGAAAACACATCTGAATGAACATCTGTATTTTCCAAATTGTGTCTAGCAAATTTAAACAATTCAGTTTAATTTGACCATTTATTTAATTCAATGAAGTTAATTTGTGCCACATATTAACCAAATTTTAACCGAAATGGATCGGGTAGTTATTTTTATGACCACCTTAAAACAAACATGCATTATAATTCAGCAACAATTTAACAAGCCAGGAAATATCTCAAAGCATTGTAAGAAACAAATAAAAAAAGAAACTTGTACAGATATAATAAATACATTTATTAATAAATGTAATACAAAATGTATAAAAAAGATATATATTAAACTCCGAGTGTAAAACAACAGCAGTCAGTGTATAGCCTACATACCCGAAACTGCCGTGAAGTGTTGCGATTTATTTCAGACAGGAAGTGACGTCAGTTTCGCGCATGCGCGGAACAAATCGTGTTTCCGGGACGGATCGGGTAGCCACAGTTCGTCTCTCGAGTCATCGGGTCCGAGTCCTTATACCGGAAAGAGAAAGATTAGTTCGTCTCTAGAGTTACACTGCGTTCCAAATTATTATGCAAATTGGATTTAAGTGTCGTAAACATTTAATTTTATATTGTTCAATTAAACTTATGGATGGTATTGTGTCTCAGTGCTCTTTGGATCACTGAAATCAATCTCAGACACCTGTGATAAGTAGTTTGCCAGGTGAGCCCAATTAAAGGAAAACTACTTAAGAAGGACGTTCCACATTATTAAGCAGGCCACAGGTTTCAAGCAATATGGGAAAGAAAAAGGATCTGTCTGCTGCCGAAAAGCGTCAAATAGTGCAATGTCTTGGACAAGGTATGAAAACATTAGATATTTCACGAAAACTTAAGCGAGATCATCGTACTGTGAAGAGATTTGTGGCTGATTCAGAGCACAGAAGGGTTCGTGCAGATAAAGGCAGAATGAGGAAGGTTTCTTCCAGACAAATTCATCGGATTAAGAGAGCAGCTGCAAAAATGCCATTGCAAAGCAGCAAACAGGTATTTGAAGCTGCTGGTGCCTCGGGAGTCCCGAAAACCTCAAGGTGTAGGATCCTCCAGATGCTTGCAGTTGTGCATAAACCTACTATTCGGCCACCCCTAACCAATGCTCACAAGCAGAAACGGTTGCAGTGGGCCCACACATACATGAAGACTAATTTTCAAACAGTCTTGTTTACTGATGAGTGCCGTGCAACCCTGGATGGTCCAGATGGATGGAGTAGTGGATGGTTGGTGGATGGCCACCATGTCCCAACAAGGCTGCGACGTCAGCAAGGAGGTGGCGGAGTCATGTTTTGGGCTGGAATCATGGGGAGACAGCTGGTGGGCCCCTTTAGGGTCCCTGAAGGTGTGAAAATGAACTCTGCAAGGTATGTAGAGTTTCTGACTGAGCACTTTCTTCCATGGTACAAAAAGAAGAACCATGCCTTCCGTAGCAAAATCATCTTCATGCATGACAATGCACCATCTCATGCTGCAAAGAATACCTCTGTGTCATTGGCTGCTATGGGCATAAAAGGAGAGAAACTCATGGTGTGGCCACCATCCTCCCCTGACCTCAACCCTATTGAGAACCTTTGGAGCATCCTCAAGCGAAAGATCTATGATGGTGGGAGGCAGTTAGCATCAAAACAGCAGCTCTGGGAGGCTATTCTGACATCCTGCAAAGAAATTCAATCAGAAACTATCCAAAAACTCACAAGTTCAATGGATGCAAGAATTGTGAAGGTGATATCAAAGAAGGGGTCCTATGTTAACATGTAACTTGCCCTGTTAGGATGTTTTTGATTTAAATAGCTTTTGATTTCAGTAAATATGACCTCCTAATGCTGCAAATTCAACAAATGACCATTTTCAGTTTTTTACAACCTATGAAATGTTTTCAAACTCTGTTGTGCATAATAATTTGGAACAGTGCATTTTGAGTTTTTCATTTTTTAAATAAATACTGTTGTCAGTGGGAGGTTTGTTCAATAAAATTCCAAATGTACCCTAACTGTTGATTACTTGAAAATTATACTGACTGTCATTTGCATCGACAAATTAGGAAAACCAGAGAAAGATATCATTTGCATAATAATTTGGAACGCAGTGTATAATGAAATGACTACAAAAAAATTCTAAATCAAGTTCCTTCTTCCTTATAGGCACCAAAGCAACTATACCAGTTTACAAGTAATTAAAATCTGTAATGAGGAGGTATGTTTGGCCAAGCCCTTAAAAACGACAAATCACACTTATATTTAAGTGCTTAACGGGATAATCCGCAAAATAATGAACATTCTGTCATGAATTACCCATAAATGCACACAAAAAGTGTTCTTGTTGCTTCATAAAATGAAGTTTGAACCACTGGAGCATTGGACAGAAATTCAAAACGCTTTTTTTTGCGCATGCTTGCATAATTGCACATCAATCAGTGTTGATCTTATAATGAAGTGATTACGAGAAATCCCCAAATAAGTTCATTCTTCCTTATCACTAGCACCAGATCGACAACTTTACCAGTTTACAAATTATTCAAATCTGTGAGAAGGCAGTTTGCCAGGACCTAAAAAAAGACCAAAAGACAATAGGCTACACTCAATATTTGATCAAATAAATAACACATAGCTAGCTATGTGTTACTGATAGCTAATTCATATAATTAGATTTACTACGTGTTGTTTTACCTAATGTGATATCTGCTGTGAAGTGCTTCGAGAAAGCAACTTTTAATGGCGCTTGTGACGAGTCACCTCTTGCGCAATCAGCGTCGCCATGGAGACGGAGGAAATCAGAGCCACCGGAAAGATAAATGATTGTTCCGCGCATGCGCAAAACTGACGTCACTTTCTGTTATCGCCGACGTTTTACGACAGTCTTCTCGACCTGGGACCAGCTCGGTTACGTGTTTCAGCCAAACCCCTTTCAATGTGTGTGACAGCGGTATGGATTCCTTTGCATTTTATGAAAGACTTCAAAAATTTCTCTTAAACGGAGAAATTCCTGACTGTCCTACAGAGCGTCGGAAGGTGAACCGAGCGTCTTCGAATTTTATCATCAAAGGTAATTAAATTGCGTTAAGCTATTTTATAATTAAAAGGAGAACTGACAATCTGTTACAACCTGGGTCATGTGCTTAATTTACAAAGTTATGTTTAAAATATCGAGCTACATTAACTGTACTTGTTAAATTCCCGTATAGAATAAGAAAACGATAGAAACCTTCACAGAGATGCTAATGGTTTACATTAAAATACTACTATGAACCATTAGCTTTTACCATTAAAACCATTACAAATTTCTTTCTTTGTAGTGTGATTTGGGCATTATTCCTGTAGGATTGAATTGTGTTATTGGTTACCATCTGCAAGATGACATTACACCAGCAGATCCCAACACACAGTAAAGACCCACAGAGACCATTATAGTTTCCATTACAACCAATACAGTTTCCATTGCAATAATTACATTTATAATTATAAAATCAATTTATATATAAAATTGGTTAAATTTATGTGATGTTTTTATTGACCTTTATGGAGTTTGGAGGCAGATAATATGATATTTCTTTTAACTGCAACTTTTTCATGCTTTTTTTCTTCTTCAAACAGGCGACAGACTCTTCTACACCGGCCCAATTAAACAGTACATGCGGCTAGTTGTCCTGTCCGAGGAAGAGAAGAGGTCTGTTCTTGCGGAGTGCCATGATAACCCTGGAACTGGCAATCACTGTGGCATCAGAGGCACTCAAAACAGGGTTGTTGCTGGTTACTACTGGTCTACATTAATCCATAATGTGAAAGAATGGGTAATATACTACAGAGGTGGTACTTTACTTTTCTAATTGTTCCTGTTTTTTTCTGTACAAGTATCTATAGCTAAGAACTTTTGCCATCTCTGGTTTTTGTATACCTTTTTGATTGACAAGTTATATTTATTAGTGGTCAATGTTTTTTTTAATGGCTGATGCCAATAACGATATGTTAAAAATTCTACAGATATAATTTCAGTATCTTGGCTGTATTAAGTTAGCTAAAGCTATTACATAGAGTTCATATACATTTACATATATTTTCAAAGGCATGGACAGAGGTTTGCATACTGGACCGAAGAAGCATCCCAACTCCTTCAGGGGATCGTTGAGCCTGTGTTTAGGTTGTCGAAATTCACCACCACCAAACTGTCACCCAGCAGAAGAGTTGTGGATGACAAGGACATTGATAAGGTTAATGATTATACAGTAGTGGTTATACATGAAGCATTTGCATGATTGCTGAATAAATAGTATAACTGTTGTGCCATTTTACTATGTAAGGAATAAATGACTATAGGCCATTTAATTAGTCAACCAATTAGAATGAAGCATAAACTTCATTTACTTCAATAGGTGCAGCAGCCAACCATTGTCCAAGACCTAAATACAGCGTGGTACTGGGTACAGAATCACAGACACTTATTCCGTGGGGAGGTGACAGAGCCTGCCTTTTTGCAGATGCACAGGGGTGATCAACAAAATGCCATCAAGAACCTCTTAGGGGGTCAATTCTCTGAGGCGAATGATGCCTTTTTGTTTATATTTAATTACCAAGAAGACATGGAAACATTTTTGTCGTACCGTGTTGATGACCAAGGCCTAAAGGTCAATGCTATGTTCTACAAAGAGAAATGTAGTGTGTGAGTGTGTGTGTGCGCGTGTGTGAGTGAGTGAGTGTGCGTGCGAGAGAGAGAGTGTGCGTGTGTGAGTGAGTGAGTGTGCGTGCGAGAGAGAGTGTTTTGTGTGAGTGAGAGTGTGCGCGTGAGTGAGTGAGTGAGGAATGGAACAAATGTATAAATAAATTGAAAGAATATACTGTATATATAACTGTATTCTGTGTGTTTCTTAAATGCAGTTAAATATCTAGAACAGTTATGTAGAACCTATCTTTAGAAAATGAATAGAAAGAAAACACATCTGAATGAACATCTGTATTTTCCAAATTGTGTCTAGCAAATTTAAACAATTCAGTTTAATTTGACCATTTATTTAATTCAATGAAGTTAATTTGTGCCACATATTAACCAAATTTTAACCGAAATGGATCGGGTAGTTATTTTTATGACCACCTTAAAACAAACATGCATTATAATTCAGCAACAATTTAACAAGCCAGGAAATATCTCAAAGCATTGTAAGAAACAAATAAAAAAAGAAACTTGTACAGATATAATAAATACATTTATTAATAAATGTAATACAAAATGTATAAAAAAGATATATATTAAACTCCGAGTGTAAAACAACAGCAGTCAGTGTATAGCCTACATACCCGAAACTGCCGTGAAGTGTTGCGATTTATTTCAGACAGGAAGTGACGTCAGTTTCGCGCATGCGCGGAACAAATCGTGTTTCCGGGACGGATCGGGTAGCCACAGTTCGTCTCTCGAGTCATCGGGTCCGAGTCCTTATACCGGAAAGAGAAAGATTAGTTCGTCTCTAGAGTCATAGGGTCCGAGCCCTTTTGTTCTTTTGTCAAATGGTAGCTCCGCAGGCAAACCTGCAGCCTGTACCGGAGTCTTCGAGTCCGAGTCTTTAACGTTACGTGACCACTTCCCGGATCATCAGTCAAATGCATGATGTACGTGTTATATGTTGTATTATAGGAAGAAATATAAAATGATCAAAAGATATGTGCAATAAACATCTTCTCTAAAACGTACCGTTCTGTTCTTTTTTCTGTCAGTATATTCATAAATGTTTCTTGTGGATTTCTGCATGTGTTTTTAATTTATCTTAATAACTAACTATTTTACTTAAGAACTGTGCTGGCAAAATATAAACATAAGCAACACTAGTAAAGTCAGTGTTTATGTCTAATGCATAGGCCTATATTACACAAGTGATCTCTTATTAAATAATTGCACATTTAAATAATTTCAATAGCCTATTATTATATACTTTGCAAACTGCATGAGACGTTTTAGTAAAAAACAACAACCTGTAAACCTTATTGCATACCTGAGTGACCCAAAATTGTTAATGAATTATAAATACATAACTTTACAGAAATGCTGTCAGGAAATAATTAAATAACTGTTTCTCATAACTTGTCCCTAACTACAATATAAGTTATTTCTTATTATATATCTGATCAAAACTAGCATAAATAAACGTTATGGGGTAATTTGGCTATTAACATGCAACATTAATTTAACTCTGCTCAGATGAACGAAATGACTCAAAAAAAGATTCGTTAATTTTGCTGAACGAGATTCAAAATCCGAAAAATGACTCGAACTTCCAATCACTACCGGGGACTATCAATAAACCTACCCTCCGGGGTTATACAAATAACACCCTCGTGTACGTGTCGTTGCTCCGCTTGTCACACGCTATATAAAATAAATGTATTATGTATAATACATGTATCTTACTGGATTATTGCAGTTAATGGCTAAATCTAGACTGTCATTTCTTAAATTTATGAACAGAATCCTAATCACTCTCCCTGTCTGTCTCTCTCATACTGTGTCATTACCCTCAGCCTATGTTAGTGATAAACACTTATCATTTGGTTAAAAAATAATATTACATAATATAAATGTTCATACATTCCTTAATAACAATATTCCGTAATAACAGTATACTGCTTCGTTGAATTATTGTTTTGTTTGGTTTATACGTAGGCCTTCTTGTCGGTGCATCAAGGACATTTATGTAAACATGAAACTGTTAAAGATCTTTTACAGGAATAAAAACGCCTGTAAAAATAATAATCAAATTAAGGATCTACAACAAATTTCTGATTCATAAACGGGTTCCAGTCATGCTTGACCTCAGGGTGTAAATTGTTTTTACGGGCGTTTTTATTCCTGTAAAAGATGTTTAACAGCTTCATGTTTACATAAATGTCCTTCCTGCCCCGGCAAGAAGGTCTTACCGAATATTGTAATAAAAAAAACCTATTAGGCCTATTTTATGAGGTCCTCACGCAACATCCTAACCTTGTTATAACAATAAAAGACAACAGATAAATAAATCAGGGGAAATCGATGATTTACATTAGAATCTTTTACTGATCAGCCCCTTTTTAAAGATTCGTTCCAGTCTGACCAGCGCCAACTTTACGAATTCATGTAAGATCTGGGGAGGTTTACACATATCCTAATTTAAGAACAACTGGATATCTTTGCAGTCTTGAAGAACAAAATTGATAAACGAAAAAAGGAGGTGCAGTGTGCATATCACACGAAACAAATCAGCTGTGTGGTGTGCTGTAAAGCTATTTAGGCTGCAAATCAGTGACAAGACAGCATCAAAAAGAAACTCAAATAAAAGCAACTTTAATTTAAGCAGTAATGTTTCTTTTGAAAGAAAATTAACAAACAAGGTGAAAAGGCGCATAGGAACCAAAGCAAACTTTGACCCCGTTCTGGCCTATGTGGGCGAGCATGCTCATATGAGCTTCAAGTCACAGCAAGAGTAAAAGAGGCTATTGACTAATACACAATAATGGAAGAGTGTGATCCCCACCCTTCATTTAAATGTAGACATTCTATCGTGTCTCCCGTCTGGTCTCAGTTTCACTTCAGTTTTGCTCATAATGCGAGCCGCTAAATATTCTGGAGTGCCTGCTTGACCCAATAAATCTGAACATGAAGCCGTAGAGAAGGCAGTTCTCTGTTAACCCTTCTGAGGATCTGCAAGATTATTGTACATGCATCATCATACACACACAGCAGACACACTATGGAACAAAACATAGAAGCACACAATTTTCTTCCCATCTTAAAATGGCATAAGTAAGACTCAAATTTGAATGCGATGACAAAAAAATCATAGAAATTCATGCAAAGTAGATCAGTCGGTGTGGATGTTAATAGAATTACACAAGAAAAAAAACAAAGACTGTACAAACAACATTCACAAGTAACACTAATGTAAAGTAACATTTGGGATAAAGAAAATTGTAAGAACTTCTTCTGTTCTTCTTTTCATGAATTCAACTTGTTATCATTCTTCAACATTTCGATATTTCGAAAACTTATCAAAACTTACTACAAAAATCTCAAGACTTTGATTTTAGGGTTGGCAATCGGTAAACAGCACTTTATTGTCGTACAAGACTTTTGTTACTTAAAACAAACAATAAATCCATAGAAAATAACAGAATATGGAAAATGTGATCATGTGCTTGTAGTTAGTCATGTCTGAACATAGCACCATCGGTTTGTTTGTTTGTTTACTAGCCACATTTACCAGACACAACAATGTTAAGCATGTTAGTTGTGTACTTTCAAATACACACAGTCTACGCCATGTATATTTAGATGTGATCTCCCAAATAACTTCACCTGAGATGCGTCTTAATGTCTTCTGTGCTGTGACCTCATAGAGACCCCTAGCATGCTCGCCCCCACTGGCCCTCCAAAAAAAAAAAGAAGGCCGCAGAGTCTTCAAGTATTAACACAGATCAGGGCGCTAAAGCCTCAGACACTCAATATTAGAGCCTAAAATCTCTAGGAAACAGATGAGCAGGTTATTGTTAGTTTGCATCCCCCCACAAATATAATATATATAGATTAATATGCTCATAAATAAAAATTCAGTGCTGTAAAAACATTGCTAATTCCATAGGATTTGACCCATCGAAGAAGGCTCATCATGTTTTGTTTTTCTCGACATACTCGTGGCTAAAAAGCTGCTGTTCGAAGTTTGTACACCGTACTGGAGCATCTGTGTTAAACAGTCCTTCATTGAGCATAGAACACTGAAAACGTGAAGACTTGTTAATAATATCGTTAATTATTTCTTGTTTTTTTGGTGTGATGCGGCACAGAGCGAAGAATCCTTTTCTGTAGCTTTTTGGTTGCGGTGAAGCACCGAGAACAAGTATGAGTGTGTGTCTCTTTAAGTGTGAGTAAAAAACAGTCCTGTAAGCATCTGAGATCTTTCCCAGTGTGTGTGTGAATGAGGGATTATTTCCTGCAGTCTCTTCTATAGTGTTTTAGTATAGTGCGTCTATGTTGAGCAGCGCTCCACGTTAATGCCCTCCTCCGCGTGGACCTGCAGGTCGATGGGTCGCGCTGGCTGTTCTCCTGGTCCTGCGTTTGTCAGCGAGAGGTTCCTCACGCAGCCGGTGATGCCTGACGAGAACTTCCCACCAGTCAATGACTTCATGTCTGGAGCGCCACCTACAGGTCAAGAACAAACATTCTCATGTCGGATCAAATTGGACCGTAGTTCTTTGATCAGTAAAGGAAAAAATACAATATGACACACACCCAGGTATATAATGCCTTTAGTGTTGACCATGACGCTATTGCCTTGTGATTGCCCACGCTGGAAAAATCCTCCATCGATCTGGATGTAGCCATGTTTATTTGTTCTGTTTATCATACAAACCAAATACAAGGCTTCATCATGAACATCACATGGCATACAGAAATAAAGATTTCATCATGTGTGTGACGTCTCTACTATGTTTTTAATGTTGATTGGAAGAGTTCAGGGGTCTTACCTGACAGCAGAGATCTTGTGCCAATGTCCATCATTGACAGGCACTCTGGACTCAATTCGAGCTTCTCCGCTGCCCAGCTGATAACTTTAGGTGGGAAAAAAGACCATGTTATGTTTTGGCTGGTCGTTGTATCTCATGTCCATGGGACATATTTTTATATATTAGCATCAATGTAAAGCATTAATGCTTATTTTTCCAAGAAAATCACACCCTCACAAGGGTTTATATCACATAAATATCTGGTTTACAGCTGCCTGGTTTTGTAAATTCACTCATTCTACTTTTTATTTAAGCATAAAAACAACCTTGAATATAAATTTATTAAATACTTTCACCTTCATTTTGATTAAATAATAAAGAAATTTGGGTGTGTTCTTCAAAAATACTTTTTATTGTGATATACCTTATTTTCTGTGTGTCCAAAAAAAAACGTTATCTCACTAGCAAAAAACCTCAAAAGAAATGTTTTGACCCTATATCACATAATTGGTATAATGTGATGTCATAGAAGCACATAGATAAAAGACTAGAAGGTATGTCCTCTGTCTTTTCCAAAATATTGGTTAAAATAGCTAACCTGTGTCAAGAGTGAATTTACTGAAAGTCAACAATGTTACACTAATATTATGGTTGCAAACTTTTAAAAGAAGTTATGTTATGTTTATGAAAATGTATTTCTAACATACCATGTGCTCAGCAGTTCTAGGCCATGAAGTTTTTTAACTGTTTAAATAATGTCAACTAAGTTACTCTCCACTATGTTACCCAGTAAAGTTAAAAATATTATAGGTAATGGTAAAAAAACCTTGAGACTGGCTAACAGAATAAAAATGTTAAGTATTTAAGGGTTTTATGTAAGGGCCTGTTTGTATTTGAAAAATAAATCTTCACATTTCATTTAAACTTTTTTAAATATTTTCAAATGGCAAATTTAGCTATACCTGCAATTATAGACAGTTTCATCGGATGCACACACCTGACCCGAAGTTAACTTCCGGTGTTGTGTTTGGTTATCGGTCTGGCTAGTAGTGTAACAATTTATTTTATATATCATTTCAATATTTGATTGTATATTAATTGTATTAAATTGAAACTAATCAACAGTTATTGATTCTTTGCAAAGGTCTACCAAAAGTTAAGTTTAGCTCCATAACGTTTGAGTATGTTGTTGCCGCTGAAACCGTCTGAAGAATGACCTGGCAACAGTCTCCTAAACCAAACAACTAAAAATAATCCTAAAATCGTGTATGACTAACCATTTTTACCAGAATCAAACACCTATTTATAATATTTAGGTTACTGTAGTTAAGTTAGAAGGCAAATTCACAGTAGTGGAAGTGCTTACCCACCTAAACACAACACGTCCGTTTTGTAAACCAAGACTTATAAAGTCTTTGCCCTTTCCTTGGTCTCCTAGTTCCTGAAAGTGTTTTCAATGGAAAAATGAAGTCAGTCTCTCATATGCGTCATTGGGATGGAACACAAATGTTAACTGCAGGCCAAATGTGGGTCACACAATGTATACATAAATAAAAAATAGCCTGTGTTATTCAATCAGACAAAAATCCTGCCCTCCCTCGAACTTTACTATTTTTAAATAGTAAAATAGTCATTTTATTAGTATTGTGTGAAAAAAAGCATTGATAAAAACACTTTCATCTTCCTTCACAGTGTAAGAAACTCGAAAGGTCTGAATTAATAATTAACTTAAATGTGCTAAACTGTTGCAGTCACCCAGATGGAAAAGCAGGTGACACATGCAAATACTAAAAGATAAAGTGAAATCTCAAGAACATGATTCTGAGCATGTTATGTTATGTACTAAACTAAAGTAAAATACATGGCAGCCAATGAATCACCCAGTTTCAGTATAAAATAAAATACACTGGGATCCATCAAAGATTTATTATAAATTTGTAATCAAAGTGCTGAAAGGTTAAAACACTTGCTCAAAGGTTGTATTGCATTACAGCGTGCTCATTTATTCTAATACAATGCTTCATCCATAAAACTGTAATGCAGTCATACGTGTGTCTGACTTGTGTGGAGTGGATACCTTTCTACTAGCATGATTCTTATAGACGCTTAAAGCGCCTGCGGTCTCCTGAGAAGGATGAAGGTGAGTTAGCCAGGCAAACATGCAGTGCAGCCATTAAAAACATGCAGTGTAGTCACAACAGCATATTCCAAGCACTTCATTCATTTTCAGGAAATGAAACTGTATTATTACTGTATTATATTACATCTGGCATATAAGTTACCAATTGTAATGTGAGTGTATGTGTTTCATGAGATCCAGTAAGAGGTGCAATTGTGCAGCATACCACTCCCTGCCACAGGATGAGGCCGTCCCTAGAGACCGTGTTGATCTCGAACTCAATGGTTTCTGGAGAATCAGGGTCACTTAAACAAAACAGAAAGATATCCTTAAAGGGACAGTTCACCCCAAAAAGAAAAAGTTTTAGTACACTAGTCTCATGTTAACACGTTTTTCTTGTGGTGCTATACTTGTGATTTATTATAATTATATATTATATATAATAACGCCTTTCCCCATAGACATTCATTGAAAATGCATCTCTGAAGAATTTAACAAATAAATATACTTTTGTGGAATAACTTGAATAAGACACATTAGTTTAAATGAATATTAAAGCCAGTTCCGTTCAAGCCAAAGAAACATTGAACACAGATTTTTAAAACTATTTCTAATATTAGACAGTGGTCTCACCTTCGTGGAAACATGGGTTTTGGAAGGGCAAGATACCCATTATCATGAAAATATGCGGAATGTTGGATGGGAGAATCTGCAAAAGAACCAAAAGTGACTGTTGTGAGTATTGTATTGACACCCTGTGGAGCTTCAGCAAACTACAGGACAAAGACACCACAATCAAAGAACACAATTCAACTCTCATTTGTTAAAATACTATTTGTTTACTGGCAAATTTTGAAATTATTAAGCTTTAAAACTCTAACAAGATTACATATAAGACTTATATACAATTACATCCAGTATATAAGAGATATATTACAATAGTATATTACAATAAATGCAAATTAATGCAAATACACAGAAGAAACATTCATGTTGAAGTGACATTCACAGTTGGAAACAACATTACACATTCCACAAAAAACCATTCACTTTGGTCCGTGTGATAACTGCAGAACCTTCAGGCAGTTCGGTGCTCACCCATATGTACCTCATGCTTTCTTTATTCATTGTTTCCCGCCTCAAACTCACCTGTTTGGCCACCTCAAGTGCAAACATTCACTGGTTAGTAACTAATAACATCTGTTTGTTCAGAGTGTGAGGACATTTTATAGGCTTTTACGTTGGAGACGAGAGTGGAAGTGGAAAAGATGTTTGTTGTTGTTTGCACAATAGAGAGAGAGAGTTTAAATGAGAAACAAAGATAGACTGTAGTGAGAGGTGGAGTGACCGACCAGACATAACACCTCAGGAGATGCTGAATAGAGGAATTCTATGTATCTGTCACAACTATCACCTTTTATTTAAGACATAGAATTCCCCTTTTTAATTTAGAATCCCCTTTATTTCACATTTATAGACTTCACAGAGGACACACAGAGTGCAGATGAGAACATCGATTTAGGAAACACATTATTTCAGGAAGACATTTACAAGGCGCTGGTTTTACTTATCATATACAAACACTTCCAGAGACAATGTCAAGTAGCCTACCTATAAGATATTTCTACATTAAATCTTTATTCACAGACAGTGCAAAAAAGATGCTTTCGTTTTGTAAACAATAAATAAGTACATCAAAAATCTAAAAAAGATGCATTGACTTGATAAGCCAACAAAAATATTTTTCTCATCACACTGGCAAACATATTCTTCTTAATCTAACAAAATGTTCTTTTATGCACTAAACAACAAATAAACCCAATTGAAAATATATTCTCTGAAAATAAGTTCCAAAATCCCATAAACTTCACCAGACAAAAATACCATGCATGAATAAAAATACTCAAACATTTGCTTGACTTTGCCTCTGATGGTGCTATTAAAGTGATAGTTCACCCAAAAAAATTAATTCTGTAATCATTTACTCACACTCATTTCATTTCAGACCTGTTTGACTTTCTTTCTTACCCAGAACACAAAAGAAGATATTTTGAAGAACGTTGTTAACGGGCCCCCATTCACTTGCATTGGTTTTGTGTCCATACAACAGATGTGAATGGGTTCTGGCGCTGTTCAGTTACCAACTTTCTTCAAAATATCTTCTTTTGTTTTCTGCAGAAGAAAGAAAGTCATACAGATTTGAAATGACAAAGGGGTGAGTCAACAATGACATCATTTAAATTTTGGGGTGAACTGTCCCTTTAAATGAGCAGTTCTTTTATCGCCATGTAACAAGACTCCCAAAATAGAGTGCTTCATTTCACATTTTCCTTCATTTCTCCATTGCAACGGTTTGTTGTTGTTTATCGGTGGTGTTAGACGGGCTGAGGGCCCTGAGGAGGACACTTTCCCCTGGTTAGTGACGAGCGTGACAGGCAGACTGTAGTCATACTGTACCATTTCCCCCACTACCCTCCAAATTCCTTAGCTGCTCGGAGAAGCTGGACTCCTGCCCTGTGTTTGTGGGATATAGCCATGAGAGTTCAGGGGTGAGATACATTCACACATGGCCGATACGCCACTGCTGGATGACGTTAGGCAGTTTGACTGATGTTGCCATGACAAGTTATGGAGAATAATTTCCCTCTGGCGCTGTACGGTGAATCACTTACAGCTGGGGTTCAGTTTTAATGTAATAGAGCTATGAGGAATTGCCTTTATTTCCACTGAGAGAGACAAGGATTATAAAATGACAAATAGGGAAAACTGTGTCTAAAAAACAAGGAGCTGTATGTCTCAAGAATACGCTTTATATGGTAGAGCTTATCTGAATGTCATAAATGATGATGTCACTTTGGATAAAAGTAGCTGATAATTAAATAAAATGTCATTGAGGAATAGAAATAAAAAATGTTCTTCACAAGTAAAAAGTGTTAAACAAAAAGGTTCACACCCCACACATAAGCAGCATAAGATCACGGAGAATTGAAATACTGGAGCAAACTTTTCAACTGTTTAAAAGTACCTTTAATCTTTAAATGTAAATGCAAGTACTTTAATATAAGACTTTCTGATTATTAAATCTGACCAAATCCAGACGGTTTAGGCAGTAAATTTGGATTCTGTTCGGTGTAGATTATTTACCATTTCTTTGTTAATGTAACCTTATAAATTCTAGACCATCAGATTTGTAAAAATTCTCAATGACCGACTCCTGACAGCTGCTTATGCATGCGGTGTGAAAAAGGCCTAAAGCATACAGAGAAATAACAAACATCTAGCTGTTGTGCACCAACCTTTTTCACAGTATCGGCCTGTGTAGCCAGCAGGACACACGCAGTGATTATTAACACAGCTGCCACCGTTCTGACACTGAGACGACACCCGACAGGCATCCTTTACTGTTTCACATCTCTCACCTGAAATACAACAACAACGAGAAATAGAAAAATAAAAAACATCTGCTTTCCTGAAGCTGCAAATGTTTCCAGTTAATCCAAAATTTAGGTCACGTCTATAAACGTTTATAATCTCTAAATTTGTCCTTCATAAAAGAGGGAACTGACAATTGTCAGAATTGTTAAAAAAGGTTCCCCCTGTGTTTATTAAGAGATAAAAAAAATGTCAGGAGTCAAACTAGAGACCTGACAACCACAAGCAGGTAGTGCTAAACATGCCACTGTCCTTCCATCGTCAGCACATTTATATTTATTGGCTTCTCTCCCAAAATGTGTCGATGATAGCAGGGGGAACGCATCCTGATGGCTGAGAATGTCACTGTCAGATACTGTTCCCCATGTGTTCCCTAAGACACAAAATTCACATGTGTCTCAAGTTTACACTGTTGACCATTTACCCCCCAACAAGAAGGTTCTGTGATTTTTAGCCTGCTTTCCATCATAGCAGGGGCAACGTATCCTGAAAACGAATAATGTTACTGTCGGATAAGGTTCCCTTATGTTTAATAAGAGAAAAAACGTATTGGGCAGAACTCCAACCAATGTCATGTCAAGCACAAGCTAACAATGCTAAGCACTAGGTCACTGAGCCTCTTTTGGTTGGAATTTTCATACATATTTAGTCTCAAAATCAGTTCATCATAATAGGGGGAACACATCCTGATGGCTGACAATGTCACTGTCAGATACTGTTCCATAAGATAGAAAATCTACAAATGCCTCAAATGTCATCATATATTGTTGTGAGGGCCCTGGAGTTAAAAGGGCTGAGATCTACTAATTCATTTAGTCTGAAGAAAATGCTCTCTGGAATGTCTCTCTGCAATGTACTTATTGCATGCTGATCATAAACCTTAAATAATGACTCACCCTCATATCCCTCTGGACAGAGACACTGATACTCATACTCAAAACTGGCCATACAAGTGCCTCCATGCATACAAGGCCTGTGGTCACACGGGCTGTCAACTTTACACTGACTGATGGCTCTGCTCACAATAAAGCTGTATGAAAGATCCATCTTCTTTCCATTTATGAAGACCTATAAAGAGAACAGGGTGAGGGGGATAAGCTGATCTCGAATTGACCTTAGGTTGAAAAAGTACACTAAGTCAAGTACATCAAAATAATTTCATTAGATTGTCTTGAAAGACTAACCTCGCCTATGCATCCAGCAAACAGCATGCTAACATTTGCAGGTTTGGGCAAGATGTCCATGCTGGGCACTCCTCCCAGATACATGGGTGTGTGAATGTTAAGACCTTGGGCTTTTCCAGGAGAGGATCGTGTGATCTCCCGGGCATTGTCAACCTTTAAGGATCCATCCTTATCGAGCCTCTCCGCCACCACACGATGCCATTGACGCAGAGACAAGGGCTCTTGACTGCGCAAAATAGCCTGACCTGAAAACATGGAGAGGAACCGGGTGTTCAGCCTGCACAGCTACTGTAGGAGATCCTGGGACAATATATGACATGGTCAGTTTGGTGACTTCTTAAAGCATTTGCAACACAAATCCCTTGTTTTTGTTGTGAGACCTATTAGATGTCTTACAAATGTACCATTCTTTAAAATTGTGTCAACCAAGAGATAACATTAATTTAACCCTTTCTGTATCAAGATTCATCTGATCACCTCTCACCTGTTCCAAGCTCATAACGGAACTCAACGTGTCCATTCACCATGGACACCGCCACAAAGTCCTCCACTTTCATCTTCTTGCCACCAGAGAAGAACATCAAACCATCTGGATCCAAAGGCTTAAACACCATCTCAATGCGGAGGTCATTATGAATATTAGTGAGAGGAGGATAGGCAATATAAGAGTCTTCTCCATCAAACAATGGTGTCGTTACCAGAGTACCTGGGATAGAGATAAAGATGACAATAAGTACACAAACAAACCTTGTAGAGGACTTCTCAGTTGATCATCATATATTGAGCTTTACCAGCCATGCATTTGTCTCCAGACTTCCCCAGGTGACAGCGGCAGTCGTAGCCCGAACCATTAGGCCGGTTAATGCAGGTGGCATCTGGTCCACACGCCTCTGTTGTGTTTAAGGGAAGAAATATGAATAACGTGTGTGAAGTCGGTCAATGAAACATGGTTTAAGTATGCATACTAACCTGTGTGGCAGTGCAGGGAGGAGTGATGCTGACAGTTGCTGCCCGTGTATCCTCTCTGACATTTGCATTTGTAGAGACTGGCTACTGAATCTTCACAAACGGCACCATGCTAAAACCAACATCAACAATCTTTCGACACTTCATTCATATTTTAAAAAGAAATAAAATTGCATTGTAGACTGTGCATTGCAAGAAATATAAATTTAAAAAGCATTTATTTGTAATACATAAAACACACTTTCTTTTCACTTTCTATTTTCAAACCACAGAAAAGGGTCTAGTACCATTCGTCTGAAATTTCTTTTGATTTAAGGAATAATTTGATTCGTAGGGGGTTAACCTGACAGGGACTGTCCTTGCATGTGGGACAGTTTGAAACTCCAGTGGAACTTTTGTCGAGATCCTTGAAAATGACTTCATCGCCTTGAATTGTCAGCTGCTTCATACAACCTTGAGTCATCAAAACCAAACATTAGTAAAGAAAACAATGATGAACCTGATTCTTTCCTTACTGCTCAAAATACACATGGAATAAAAATATAAGACGATTCTTACCGACAAATCCCGTCTTAAGGCCTGCGGTTTTGGCGAGCATAGTGTAATTTGGATAACCACCCACAAACAACTCCTCATTCAGATCCAAGCCCTTGAATTTTCCCTGCATGGACACAGCATGTGTTTCACATGAGCTTTATTGAAATTTTTCTTACAATTAGTAATATGAGATCGTAACAAAACAGCACTGGGTAAAATGTACCTGTGAGGTTCCATTAACAGGAGCTTCTCCATCCACAACAAGAGAGCCGTGTGTCAGGTTCCTATAGAGTTCAACTGTGTGGAACTCACCCAGTTTAATAGCAGTGGGGTATCGAATGGTAGCCATCCCTGAACCAACATCAAACCTATGCAATGTAAAGAAACATTTAGAATGCCACAGGAGAGAAAAGGTTTTCATCAGGTTTCAGAAACTTTAGCACCATGCTAACAGTCTGTTATTCTTAAGATTTATAGTCAATAAATATTAAAACACACCTGAACTCAGGACGGCCACCCACCAGCCCAAAAGATATAAAATCTGCGCCAGAGGTCTTCTTCTGTCCATTATATATGATCATACCTGCACATAAAAATGAAAAGGTTTGAACCACAGAGCATCTCAATGCACACAATGATAAAGCCTCAGCGTTTTCTGTCTTTGTAAGCTTGAGGTAAAGTAGCATGCTGGGAATGAAGCTGCTGGCAAGTACGACCACATTTAGCATCTCATATTGCCAAATCGATGCCAACACAAGCCACATGCTTGGGCACATGCCATGACTCTGCCCTGCCTCCATCACATGGGTATATCGAGTATGAAATGTTGGGGCAGAACAAACCAGTGGTTCTCAATTGGTGGGTCACAGCCCCAGTGGATTGTAGGTCAGCTGGTAGGGCATTGCGGATTGGGTTCGACTCCTAATACATCTTGTAAAATATTGGTTCCGAAGCAAAACCAGTTAAGAACCACTGGTACTGACCATGCTTCTGGGTTATTAGTCACAAACCGTCATTCAAAATGAGTTACTTACAAGCTATCTGAAAGTTTATTTAAAAGTCTTATTTGCATCTGATTCATTTAGCAAAAGCTTAAAGACATACCATGACTTATGTACAGAGCTGGGTAGATCACTTATGAATAGTAATCAGTTACTGATTACAGATTACATGAGAAAAATTGTAGTTAGTAACGTAATCTCTTAGATTACAAATCTTTGGTAATGTAATCGGACTACTTTTGGATTACGTTTAGATTACTTTTGACCTCAATCTTATTTGATGTTACATATATTGAAGCAGGATAATTTTGTACTATTTTGACTGATACATCGAGGAAAAATATTCCATTCTTTATCACCGACAAGAGCCTCAACATCTTTTTAAAGTACAGTACGGAAAAAATACTAACACTCATATAACTTGTTGTTAGTGTTTACTAGTAACACTGAATAGTTTTCCCATGAGTTTCCTTAAAAATGAAAGGGTGACAATTAGGGGTGTGACAAGATCTCGTGCCACAATATCTCGCAATATTAAAATGTGACAAGATTTCTTGTCAAGGTCTCGTGATATCACCATGATGGAGTTTGATGGTGAAATTAGTATTGAAGATGCCCTGCCACTTTCAAATCATATTATAATGAATAAAAATAGACGTAAAATTACATTCATTTAAGCAAATTCACAAAATGCACCTATTTTGCATTTTGTGATTTTCAGTTGAATAAAAGACCATTTTTTCATATATTTCATCATTGAGGATTACTAAAAAAAAAAAAAGGTGTAAAAATCTTGTCTTGTTCTCGTGAACCCAATCTTGTGTCTCGTCTCATCTCTTGGGATAAGTGTCTTATAAGTGTCACACCCCTAGTGTCTATACATCCAGCCATCAAATGCTAAATGCCGCTCCATTTTGCGTCTCTGTGCGATTCCAAACCCCTCCCCTCCCTGCCGGAAAAAGCTTGAAGAATCACAAACATATATAAGTGGTAGGTATGTTTATTATAAAAAATGAAAAAAAGTAGGGAAAATCACTGAACTGTAAACAAATTACTGCCCTTCTGTGAATAATATGTAATCATGTAATCCATAAAAAGAAACTGTAGTCTAATTACGAGTATTTTAAAATGTAGTTTACTCTAATTACAAGTACTTGATTTTTGGAATCTGATTACGTAATCCAGATTACATGTAATCCGTTACTTCCCAGATCTGCCTGTGTATGAACATCATTTAGCAAAAAGATCAAATATAATTTGACTTTCTCTGCAGAATATAGTTCTAGACGTAATTATTACAAATCTTAAAACGTATACTGACAAACACATACTGGAAACCATTTTATAGAGCAGCACAATGTGTAAACGCATCAGTGGGTTCATGATAATATTCATATATCATGCTACAAACCCAATGGCAAGCAGAAAAGCCTTAACGAACATTATACGGTCATGCCTGCATATGTTCATAAGTGCCACTTTCTGATCGAGTAACAGCTTTTGTGAGGAAGAGTGGGCGCCTCATGCCACAAGATTATTAAATCCTGAAGCAGGTGCACCCACATTCTAAGTCAAGCAACCAGACTCACCGGCATATAAAATGAGCCCTTCATACCAAAGAGAGATGAACAAGGGTGAAGAACAAAAGGAGAGAAGAGTTTACACACAGGAAACAAACATTTCAATGAATCTAAACGTAGATTACAAATTGATTTTAAAAATTGGTCTTATACACCAGATGTAATAGTGGTCATTATATTTAAAGGAACAGGAACCAAAAAATGGTGAGTCTTTTACTGATCTTTATCATTCCAAACATATATGAATTTATTTGCACATACCACAAAATAGGCTATAAATGATGCTATCCTGCATAATATCCAAGCTGCTCTTTTTTTCCAGTATAACAAAAATGAAGGGTGACCATAAATGACTTGAATTGTATTGGGGAAAAAGGCAGCTTGAACATTCTCCTCAAAGTCATACAGGTTTGGAATGGCACGTGTCATATTGGTTGAACTCTTTCTTTAACAGACATACCACAACCTTTCAATTATGCAAGTGTGCATGCATACTGAGATTCTGAGTATCCTACCGTCAACATTGTCCGGCCTGAAGGTAATTTTGATGCTAAATGCATTGTAGGAGTTTTTGATGGTGGGCAGTGTGAGGTAAGAAAGAGGCTCCTGGGTAAAATAGGGCATCACTCTCTCTGTAAAACCATAAAAACACATTTACACAGGTAGGGGTAGAGATACAGCTGTGCAACATCCCTCACAGAAATGACAATCTGCTTTCAGAAGGAGAAATAATAATGCAGAGCTCAAGAAAACTATGATCATATCTTGTGCAACTGTAGAAGATGGAATAATAGTTAAGGACTAAGAAAAGCAGCACAAAGGTTTCAATCCAGATAGGGGCTACCCATAACATCCGTGAAAAGATTCTATGCCCTGTTGTGCCCTATTGAGCAACACTTGAACTCAAACTGTTTTAGGATGACTCCAGTTTGCTAAGCAGCACTTACAGTAACCAGGAGTGCAGCTACAGCGGTTAAGTTTAAGCAGAACTGTAATATATAGAATATGTTTTTAAAAACCAAAGCCATTATACAATGACACAGATAAAAATGGAGCTGCCATCACAATTACAGACAAGCAGTCCTGTAACTACAGATCTACAGCAGAGAAACTATGTGATTACAGATACAACTGACAGATGAAAGACGTAATATTGCGTAACATGTCTTTGAAAACTCACCATGAACATTGAGTCTGGTGAAGGCCTCGACTTTGCCCTGCTTATTGGCAGCTGTGCACACGTACGTCCCAGCGTCTGAGTGTGTGACCGCAGGAACTGTCAGTACATGTCCATCCTGTCGGCACTTGGGCGGCAACTCGTTCTCTTCCTGAAAGAGATTTATGTACTGAATAATATATAGAATAAAGTCTGTATGGCCAAAGGACGTTTTTTGCTTAGATGTTGCGTTTTAAAAGCTCAGTAGATTTGATGGTGTTCTCAGTTGTGTTTTATCAAAGTATCAATTTAGTTTCAGATGTTTCTCCTAAAATGAGAGTATTTTTAAAATACATGAAAAGTATGAAGCTGTAAAATAGTTGTATAGGTAAAATTTAGGCAGACTTGATGAATTTAGTTTTTAGTTCATATTAAAACCTCTTTGGAATTTTCATTGAAGACTTGGCAATTCTGAGCCCACATTGTCGAGATCTCTACTGAAATTTTTGTGAGATTTCTAGATCTTTTTAGGAGAAGGTTTAAGCAAAAGTTTGCATAGAATTTTCATTTAATGCCATTGTCGAGTTAATTCTGGATTCCACACATCAATCTTGCCTCTCACTCATAAAGAGTTTAGTCAACCACGGACACAAGGATCAACTCAGAATGCTTTACTTTGAGTCTTCAATAAACTTGTTACAATTTTCACTGGTTTGCAGCATGTTCATTTCCATTCAATTTCACATTTGATTAGAGCATCTTTCCAACAGATGATCGAAGCTTAATTGAAGTTGTAACAGTAGTCTGCCATTTCAGTAACAATAGTTAATCTCAAATTCATAATAAAATCTGATTAGGTTGATAACCAGCAGCGTCTCGGGTTGATTAAAGAGTACATAACATGAGATCATGAAAATCACATTTCATGCAGCGTGTAATGTTGCCGTGTTTGAAAGTAAGCTGTCTGCCAAGTTGTAAATCCGAAGGTGAATGAATAAAGTTATTGGCTTGGAAAAAAGGGAGTCGACTCTGAATCACGCAAATGAGTCGTCCCTAGTCCGATTCGCGAACCGCCGCGGATTACGTCACTACATATAGTCCCCGCCTACGTTTTGCTAGGACTGCCCACGAAAACTTCACTCTTCTCCCCCAAACACTGTAGCTCGTGAGCCTCATTCGCGGTAGACCAATCACAGCAGACTAGACCATCTGACCAATCACATCAGATGAATCGCGGAACGCATCATCTGAAAGTCAGTCAAGAAGTAAGGTAAGAATAACTGCCTATTATTACGAAATAATTGTGTTTTTACACCTTCTATGTAAATAAACTTGTTGTTGGACACTCCAAAATCCCTAGTTATGTACTCTTTAATCACTGATGTGCATCCGATTTACCCTCCATATCCACTTTCTCTCTCTGGGTACATAATCCATTCCTCAGATGTACATTGTGCGATTGGGTTCTCACGGTGCTGTTAAACTTTCAGGACAAGCGCTTTTTTTAACTTGCCTGCATTTTGCGTTCAATGCGCGCTAGTCTCTCTACGCACCTGTTACACATCCTCTGTGATGCGTCGGAAGTTTTCCGATGCGTTTCATCGCTCTCCGTAACTTGCTACTCTTACACAATCGTAATGTAACCAATTTGCCGCACAGGATTTTCTGTTCGTGTCACCAGTCTCTTAAAAAAACTTTTGAATGAACTTAAATTACGTTTCTAGCTTCACAGCCATGGATGTTAAGGAAACATAATTGAGATATTAAAGAGCCCTAATCTATTATTTTTCTTACTTTTATTTTCTTTAAATGTGCATAAACAAAACTGTATTTATCCCTCTGAACAGGATCTTATTTTGTAAGTTTTGAAGAAAGATATGGTTTTAGTATAGTTTAGCCTTTTCAGCCTAAATTTTCCAAAATATTGACCTTTGACCATGTGATGGTTGGGACAGGATATCCAGATGCTATGCAGGGAAAGATGGCATCCGAGCCAACTGTCACTTCTTTTGTCTCGGGCTGTGCAGCAATCTGGGGCAGGGCTACAAAATACACAGATCTCCTCGTTATGATGAATCAGAGTTTTCGTACTGAACATCAGCATACCAAACTCCAAAAAAAAAACATTATAAATTTGGGTATAATACTAAACTATGTCCTCACATTGGATATTGAGGGCCACCTGGGATTGCACCGATCCCACATTATTGGTTGCTGTACATCGGTACTGTCCTGCGTCTGCCTCAGTCACTTGCTCAATCCTCAGAATGTGCCCCTTCACCACCACATGATCGGGAAGAGAGCCTCCCACCTTACTCCACCTCACCGAGGGCTCAGGGTCACCGACAGCATGGCATTCAAACTCCACCGAGTTCCCCACCATCACCGTCTGCACCGATGTGCGCACATTGATCATCACTTTTGGGAGAGCTGTGAAGAGGGAGAGCATAAGGTCAGAACTGAAGAACTTATTTTACAGATTAATAACCAAAGACTATGAATCTAATTGGATCCTGGATATGTTTAGGGACCTTGAATGCTGAGTTTGGCACTGTCCTGGGCCTGTCCGAACAGACTGCTGGCTCTGCAGGTGTATATTCCCTCATTGCTTTGCTCGAGGTTCTCGATTCTGCTCATGTTTGAATAAAGATCATGAAGAATGAAAAGAAAATCTGATAAAATCACATGAAATAAATTGAAGTGTTCTTTTTTCTTACGCAATTTGTTATTAAATTCCACCAGGGGCACCATGTACCATTTTTTATATATAGAAAGTTATTATATAAGTTCATTATATATAATTAAGACCTGTTTTAAGTAGTATTCAATTTAATATTTATTTGGGGGGGGCATTTAACACCCCACTTCAGATGATGTCACTCACCTGAGGACTCCATTATAAATGTGATGATTTGGTGGGAGAATTCCGCCCTCCCTCAGCCACTCAATCTCAATCTGATGGCCTCCTTTAGCAGCACATGTAAACTCCACAGCGCTCCCCGGAGCCTTCACTTCCACCTGAGGGGACACCTTCACCGAAAGGGGTGCTGCGCACACAGGTCAAAGGTCAAGCTAAATGACTTCATTTGTGAGACCGACAGAATCACAGAGACACACAATACTCACATCGGACAGAGACTTTGGCAAATGCCTCACTCCTGCCAACATTGTTGCTGGAGACACATTTATACGACCCTGCATCGTTTTCTGTGGCCAGGTTGATCTGGAGGTCTCCACCTTGAACCTGTGCGGTAGAAGGCAAGCTGCCATTGACCTTACTCCACTCAAAGCGCAGGGGTGGGGTGCCATGGGCCATGCACTGCAGTCGGATTACTTCACCCACTCGCACGGACACGTCGTCGGGCAAGGAAGTGGCATAGGGTGGAGCTGCTCGGACCGGAGAAATGTCAGTTAGAGGATGTCGCATAATTACAGTTGGCTGATGTTTACAAAGAAGGAAAATATGCTAAAAGGAACAGTTCACACAAAAAGGAAAATTTATGCAGTTTTTAAATTGCTATCACATACTAAGGAACACAAAAGGAGAGGTTTTGAAGATACAATGAAAGTTGATGGGGATGCTCCAAAAAGGGTCAAAGCACCATAAAGCATCATACAAAGTGACTTCTACACCAGTGGTTCTCAACAGGGGGACCGTGGCCCACAACGGGGCCCCAGCTGACATTCAAGGGGGCCTCAAGATGACTTATATTTTTAAATTAGACAAAATAAGTATTGAAATACATTTACAAAAACTAAAAAACAAGATATTTCTTATTATTTGGCCATTTTTCTGATGAATAAATGTTTTTCCAGTTAATGTCAAGCTCTAAAATATTTAATTGGGTAGGAATTTTGAGTTTTTGTTGGGGGGGGCCTTTGAATATTGTTGAATACAATGTGGGGGCTTGGAGTCAAAAAGGTTGAGAACACCCCTGTTCTACACTATAGTCCAACTCTACACTATTGTCACAAAATAGACTGTCATTGCACGGAAAAAAACAAACAAAACACCACAACACAACACAAAAAAAAATAATTTCAAAAATGAAATCAAATAAAGTAAAATAAGTTAAGCTTACTGTCTACTTCCAGCATGACGGTGACTTCACTGATGCCCATGTGATTAGTGGCATTGCAGACATATTGACCGGAATCCTGGCGGCCCACATTAGGTAAGATCAGGCTGTTGTCAACTATCTTGTGTCTCCAAGGCAGAGAAGACCGTTCTTTAGACCATGTGATGGTGGGCTTAGGGAATCCTTTAGGTAAGAGATGCATTATTGTTGTATCAGTAACACAAATATTGGCTTGTGTCATATCTATCGTGCATCAACCGTCAACCGTCATAACATCTTAAGTTGCACTTACCGTGAGCATCACAGTGAAGTGTGGCGGTCGATCCCTCCACCACAAAGATCATAGGCTCACGCACACTGGCTCGGGGAACGGTGGGTATCTGAGCTCCTCCTTCTACAAGCACATCTATTCGAGTCTCTGTTGTGCCCCGGTTGTTCTGTGCTGTGCACACATATGTGCCAGTGTCTTCTGGGCGTGCAACTAAAATCTAAATACACACAGTCTGTTTGAAGTACATACAGATGACATTTGTACTGCAATGTGTCTTTGAACTTTTCCAAGAGAAGGACCCCTTGGTGGATAGATAGAAGGTGCCAGGCTTAAAATGCAACTTAGTTTTATACACTGTAGTGTACTGTAAATGGGGGTCATGTAAAAGCTCAAATTTATGACAAGTGTTTATTACCTGCATAACAGCGTTGGAATCAGCAGGCACAGGGCTACTCAAGATTGTTCTGCGATTATTGTCCAGTCTGTGCCATCTGACAGAAGGTCTAGGCTCTCCAGCGGCCTGGCACTCAAGATTGATGGGATCACCGACTCTGACTCGCACTGGCCCTGTAGGTGTCACTACAGCCTTGGGAGATTCTTTGATAAAACAATAAATACATAAAAATAAACATTATTGTCTGTTGTTTACAGTCAAGTGTTTGGACACTCACTGTAAGTTCAATTTCAAAACATAGATAACAAAATATCAAGCCAAATGGCATCTCCAAACAAATTATGCTTTTCTCAGAACTAACGTTCCCATCTCTGAGACGTTCACTTTTTTCTGTCACAAATTACTCCCCCCCGCCAAGTTGTTCCAAACCTGTATAAATTATAAATCTGTATAAAGATATTTGGAAGAATGTTAGCAACTGACATTTCAACTGACATCATTGACTACTGGTAGCCAAAGGTGCCCCAGAAGTGTTTGCTTTCCTAAAATCTTCAAAATATCCTCTTTTTTGTTCATGAGAACAAAAACAGTGCCTCAGAACTGTCAGTTGCCAATTCTTCCAAATATCTTTCTTTACCTTTCACGATGAGTGACACAATGCTGTGAGTAATTCCAAACAGGTTACTGGCCACGCAGCGATAGGTGCCCTGGTTCTTTGCTTGTGCATTGGAAAAAGTTATTACTGAATTATCAGGGCTTGTCTTCACATTATCTACAACACAAAAAAAGGTAAAACAGAGGCAAAACATTTATATTTAGGCATCACACAATTGAATCTCACTCCATAAAGACACTTCAAAGTAACAATCAGGTGTGTACTGTGCTGTACCTGGCAGAGGCTGGTTGTTGGTGGGTTTCCACTCAAGGCGCACTGGTGGTTCCCCGCTGTGTACCCTGCATCTGAAGCTGGCTGAGTCGCCCTGCTTTACTGCGGCAGTGTGTGGCTCGATGGAGATAATGGGGCTTTGAAGACCTAGTCCAAAATCACACCACAACACACAATGAGCAAACTACACTCGGTGACTGATACTGTACAACACAAAAATACTGAAAACTCTGATTGGTTGACTTCAGTTTTATCAGTAAAGGTCCTTGCACATACAGCAAGTCATTTCCGTAGGCGTTTTTTCGTATTTGAATTTTTCTGACGGAAAAATCTGATTTTTTTCCGAATGACGAACAAAAATATCGGAGGCAGTGTGTAAATGTGATTGACACAACGTGAGGTCGTATTTATTTCTGAACGTGCGGAAATTTCGCAAATTTCAGACTCAATGTGCAATGGCCTTAAACCTGGAAACAAAGTCGTCTTGTATAAATGGAATGAAACAACTTTCAATATGAAATCATACTATCATATACAACATTAAGAAACGACATCGGCCTACAGGCTACACTGTTTGCTTAATGATCTGCACTAAATTAAACCAACAATTTGACCCTTTTAAATAGTTTAACAAAACTTACGTGAGGCGCTGGACGTCACAGACACAGATACAGATGCCTGATAAGATGATGGGCCGTTCTCTACATGGCAGATATATTCTCCAGAATCATCTGAAGAGGCTTGCAGAATACGCAACCGAGTCCCGAACACCTTCAGTCAAATACACATGCAAAAACATATGGTTCACATAAGGAAGGATTTTAGAGGCTCTTGTAAATAGAGATAATACCTGATGATTGGATGACAGCAGTCCACCTGCCCGACTCCATTTTACAGAGGCTGGAGATGTTCCAGGGACAATGCAGTTGAGATCTAGAGTCTCTCCCTCTGCTACGGAGGCAATGGAGGGCTGGATGGTGACTCCAGAGGGAATGATTTCACCTGTTCATGGTGAGAGAAAAAAACACGATGAAAATGTATAAAGATCATAAATGTTCTCTAGTCAAGATTTCTTATAATATATGATAATCCAAAGAATCCTGCGAACTACACAACCCTATACGACCCTATAAGATAAACTTCAGGATTTTTCTTCTACAGTATATTGCTTTTGATGTTCTCCGGGGATAATGACTCACCTCTTTTGACAAAGACCTCAATGTAAGCCTCTGAGGATCCAACAGTATTGGTTCCAACACAGAGATATGTGCCCGCATCAGAGGATCTAATATTTGGTATGAGCAGAGTGCCAGTATCAGTGCGCTCCTCGAGGGCCTGAGGAGAATATACACACAGATGGTTTAAAACAGTTAAAACCATAGAAACAGTTAACATACATACCAAAATAAACAACAGGGACATGTTTTATACACTGAAAACCCTAGAAAGTTGACTGTACTTAGTTGACTGAGTAAACTATGAACTTAAAGATATTAAGCATATTAAGTATTAAAGGAATTCATGACCGAATTTGTTCTCCACAGAGTTACACTTGAAAATGCTTCAGTACTGTGGAAAGAAATAGAATGTATTGAGGGTCCATGTTTACCAAAGCAAACACAAATCACCTGAACTGTGACCTTAGTCTTTTTACTGAAAACAACATTAAGAATGCTAAAATGAGTTAAAAGCATCTATGCCCTTACATAAACAACGATATAAATGCCCCATTAGTTCTCATTCTTTGACCAAACATAGATCATCAAAACATTCAGATGCAAGGACCTACAGGCCACTTAGCAAAATTTAAACAATAGTCCAAAAGCACTTCCGGTTTCATCTTTTTATTTTATTATTAGTAGTTTTAAATCATTTTTAGTTCAATCTTAATTTAATATTTGGATTCGGTTATACATGTTCTGTAGGTTGCATTAGGTTTGAACATTTTTGTAATGGTAAAAACTAAAACCGGAAGATCTTCTGGACCAGCATTGTTTACATCCTTCCAAAGTGGTCTAGGTAATCCTCATTGTATTATGAACTGCTAATTTGTTTTCATTGCACATTTTTATAGATTTTATAAGTAACATGAATTAAGATTTTTTTCAATATTTTAGTCATTGTTTGATTACTTGCTTTGCAGTACAAACAACATTAGGGCGTACAGTGTACAGTACCTATTACTTACCTTACAGTGTACTAAACTAATACAGTTTATATACATTGATTTAATACCTGTGAAAGAAGTGTTAAAAATTATTGTTTAGCATTTTAGTTACTTATTCAAGGTGAAGCGTGTAATTTCTGCTTGCTTTTTAATAATGACTATCTGTTCATCTGACCAATCACAAAAACTACACAGTGATATAAATTACACACTTCCCTTTATGGTATCTCTGTTATGAGGCTGACTTTGATGCCCCATAGTTGATTGTTATTGATGGTGTTACAGTTATGGTGCTACAGGTCTATATTAGCAGTAATTACCTGTAGTTTATTAATTGCATTGGTGAAGGTGATTAATTCACATAATAATGACAATGACAGTGGACGGTTAAAACAGCTACAGCGACTACACTACATACATATAAGCCCTAAATCAAGAGACATCCTGAAATGCAATTTAACCCTTTAAAACCTAACTTTGCTTTACACCTTTTATAAGGACCATAATGATGATGTACATGTAGCTCAATTGGAATTGTGTTAGCAACACAAATGTTTTTATCCAGAGGCAAAGCCGCTTAACTCGGATCTAGCGAAGCGTGGCTGCAGTAGAGCTGTGCCTAGTTGAATGAGTGTCTGCAACCATTCACAAATTTTCAAAGCCGACCGTTATCTAGATCACACAGTTTTTCTGCATGGCCAGAGCACACCCTGGGAAAAGCTGACAAAATGCAGAGATGCGAACCAGGCCACAAAGACACGCGGTATGCAAGAGATCGAAAGTGGCATGGGACAGGTCGCCCATTTCTCATATCTCAAATAACCCAAATCCAACGGTGCAAAAACATGTACACTATGAGCAGTGGTCACCTCCTAAAATGCTCAAAATCGTGCTGTACAGACAGAGTTGTTGTTATATTTTCCTCAGTATTTTAATGCGGCTGTCACTCTTCAAACTTTGCAACGTATATATCCACTGTCATTTTATTTAAAATCACGTAAACTACTGTAAACCTAATATTACTGTACATTTGATAATCTAATGATCATCGAGTTTGATCATCTAATGGATGTGACATGAACGAGTAAATGAATGCATGCACTTAGTTCACATTGATTTTGGCGAGGGTGAGTGAAGCAAGACAGGTGGGATGGGACGCGTGACAGACATCGGACAAATGGACAGACCTGTAGCTCCGCAATACGTCTCTGTAACACATCGAGACTGTTGCTTTTAAACTGATGGAAACCATGTGAGGAAATTGCCTGAACAAACATTAAGACACAGGATGAAACAGAAAAATCACTCAAAAGAGGGACAAGATGAGTGTTTCAAAACAACGCAAAAATATAAGTGGCATAACTCTTAAAACACTTTCAGTACACTGCAAAAAATCCTGATTAATTTTCTTAATCATTGTTAGGTAATTTTTTAGCAAAATACTGAGCACTCTTAAAAAGTGGTTCACATTTGCATAACGCATTAAAGTTTGTTTTCAGGTAGTATGTCTTGGTTTAAGTGTACTAAAAACAAGATGAAATAGAAGATTAAGAAAACAAACATCATTTTTGCAATGTCACCCTATTCTCACAGGAAACATAACTAGTTTCCGAGGTCAATTTTGTATGAATTTGGATGAATTGTACAAAAACGTAAGCAAACATGAACATCTGCCTCCTAACTCAACCATCACTGGGGTGAAATAGCAGATCGTGTGTATGGTCAACTGTAACAAATTGATACGAATAAGATTTAAAGATGTATACTTGAGATGGCGATTTAAGTGAGATTTAAGTGAGATTTAAGTGCTTTATGATGCCATAGAAGAACCATTTATGTCTGAATGGTTTCATAAAGAACGTTTAACAGCTGAAGAACCTTTTAGTTTCACAAAAAGATTCTTGGTTGTGGTAAAAGGTTCTTTAGACCAGGGGTCTTCAAGGTTTTTCGGGGCAAGGGCGCCTTAGATGAGAGATGCATGGAGCAGGGACCCCCTTACAGGTATACTAAATGTGTAAACGGAGCTATTTAAATAGAAACAACCCTATTGTCACAGCAATATTATGTTAAGACATTACATTAGCACTATTATATTATTGCTGCACATAGGCTAAATACTTTTCTGTGTATTATTTTTGTTTTTAATATAGATTGCTTGATTATTTTAAGGGATTTGCAGCATCAAACATTTTCATTTTACTGTGAGATGGACAATTACACATTTATTTGAACTTTAGTTTTTATTAAGGCTTCAATGAGATGACTGACCCTGGTTAATGCCACAAAGGCTATTGTAGTGGAGGTAGGGCTTGTCTCTGGATGCGAAAGAAATTAGTGCAGATTTTATGCATTCTGTTGTAAAATCAGGCCGTTATATTAAGTGTCATTCTTTTTTTTCCGCTTCTCTGTGTGTTGTAGAACACACCGCTATTTTATTATTCTGAGCTCCATTGTCTTTCTCGTGGATCAGCATTGTCGCGGCTGTTACACGAAAATGAACACGAGTTTTTTTCTGCAGAGCATCATATCAGACTAAGGACTGGAGAGCAACATGATGCAACGAGTCTGCGTTATTTTCAGGGCAACTTAACGTGCACCATCAGTACTACACGGTGCGCGTTTCATTGATATTAAACGCGTATGATAGTTCTGTCAGAGTTTACAATGCAGAAGCGGTGTGGTGTCATTTTTAGATTAGATTTAGATTTAGATTCAATTTATTGTCATTGCACATGTACAAGTACAAGGCAACGAAATGTGACCTCTGCATTTAACCCATCCAGAGAGTAGTGAACACACGTACACCGGGAGCAGTGGGCAGCTATCACTGCAGCGCCCGGGGAGCAAGTAGGGGTAAGGTGCCTTGCTCAAGGGCATCTCAGTTGTTAGCCGCCGGCCCTGGGAATCGAACCGGCAACCTTCTGGTCATGAGTCCGACTCTCTAACCATTAAGCCACAACTGCCCCTACCCCTATTTGGCTGTCAAATTAGCGCTTTACAGCTTTAACAAATTTGAACAGAAACATACTGTATGAGAATGCACTTTACTTGCACGCAACTCCTTTCATGTGTACTTTTATCGGAAGGGAGACAGAGAATGCACCGATTCTAACCCTACCGGTTTTTATGATGCAGATGTAACGTTTCTTCCATTGCTTGCTTCCGCTGCCTGAATGGATGTTTTTGTCTGCACGCACACAGGATAAAATTGCAATACGCGGGAGCTTCAATTAATCCGCGCGGCCGCGCACGTGCGTAGCTTAAAAAGAACATTGGTTGTAATATTTCTGTACCCATGCTTTAAATTTTTAACAAAAAGTTGCCTGTGAGTAAACAGTAATTAGCGGACCCCTTACAGTTCCACCACGGACCCCCGGTTGAAGACCCCTGCTTTAGACTATAAAATGAATAAAGAAATGGTTCTTAGAGGAACTAAAATGTGTTCTGTGGCGTCGCTGTATTTGTAGCACCTTTCTTTAAGAGTGTAAAGTGTAAAATAATTATGAATCTCCACTGAGAATGTAATTGTGTTGAATGTGACAGGATAAATAAAAAAGCAATAGAACTGAGTTTCTCACCTGTGGTGGTAGTGAACCACCTCTCTTCTTCCATTTGAGGCCAGGTGTGGGGATTCCAACGGCCCTGCAGTACAACCTTAAAGTCTCCCCCTCATGAATTTCCACACTCGGGGGGCTCACTTGCACGTGTGGAAGACCATTAGCTTGATTTGTACCTGAAACATCAAACGCAGTTAAAGCAGACACCTCTCACTCACTGCTTCTGGAACGTGTAACTGTTAATCAAGAAATAATTCTGGATCGGGCATGTACTTTGAACATGAAGAACTCCTCGAGCTGTATGTTCGCCATGTGTGTTCAGAGCCTTGCAGATGTACTCTCCTTCATCAGAGCGCTCCACAGATGGGATGGTCAGAAGTCCATTGCGAATGACGGCTCTGGGGCTGATACGCTTTCCTGGACCTCCTGGGAAAATCGTGTATTATAAAACATCATTTAAAAAGTTATTTGATGGAATAGTTGGAACAGCTTGAATACTCTTTAACGCATCTTCATCAACAAAATTCTCGAGAATATTTGATTCTGATTGGTCAGATGTGACCTTGCAACACAATCTTACCACAGTCCAAGATCCTTGTTGGTCATAATAACATTCAGATTTTAAGGATTGGAAAAGGTTCGATTTTTGAGTTTGACTTTCTTTCCTCTGCAGAACACAAAAGAAGATATTTTGAAGAATGTAGGTAAACAAAAACCATTAGTGTCAAGTCAATGGGGAGCAACGGTTTTTGTTTACCAACATTCTTCAAAGTATATTATTTTGTGTTCTGCAGAAGAAAAAAAGGCATACAGGTTTGAAATGACAAGAGGGCGAGTAAAGGGCTATTTTTTTATTTGCATGGATTTTAATTTTGGGGTGAATCAAGTGTTCTAATAATATTCTATAATGTTGCATAAAAAACAACAACAAAAAGTGTTCCAGGACATGGCATGGTAACCACAAATAAAAATAAACATTTACGTTGTCAAGGGTACATTTGCAAGGTAAAGTCTACAGCCTCACCTGTCCATTCAACAGCAGGGGTGGGGTTGCCAGTTCCTGTGCAGCGGAACTCCGCCCGCTGACCCTGATGAACCGTCAGCACAGGTGGATTGATCGAAGCCACCGGCTGGACCCCCTCAGCAGCTACAGTGACGTAAAAACTCATTAATCCCAGAAAAAAGAGCACTTCAAACTGGAATGCCACTTATCACAAATAGGACCTATTCGCAGCAGAATAGTCCCCATCCTCTCTTGATCACAAAAGAGGCCAAGAACAGATTGAATGAATTGAATCTCTCATTCACGGACTTCTCTCAAGTGTTCTCCACAGTATGTCTGTGGTATTTACAGTCTTATGAACTCAAACTTACTAAGGAAAGAATAGCTTAATTCTAAAAAAATAGCTGTAAGTTCAGTTGATGAGAATGTTCATGAAGTGAATGGCATGACAGTGTACAGCATGTGTCTGGCTGCCAAAGCTGTCGATGACTCAAGTCATGTCCGTTGGCAGCCAGCCCGAGCAGAGAAGACACAGATGAGAAATGGCAGACGGGGTGAGGCCCTCACTGAGCTCTGTGCCAACTTGGACTGGAAATAGAGCCCTCTATTTGCAGGGATTCCAGAGCAACGGAGCAGAAGAAAGCTTTCTTTCAGCAACTAGGGCGGCTACAGGCCTGTGCAAGCTGGATTTGTGTCTTAATGACTCAAGAGTCTTCGGTTAGCTGCCCTGGTATACGAGATGCCACTGTGTCATGTGGAATTTCTTTCTTTCTTCAATCGTTTAAATTCTTAACTACATTCAAATAGAGTTTATAAAATAGTTCTTACATTGGATATGCAATGTCACAAAACGTTGAGAAAGCTAAGCTCAGTAATGTGGTATTAAACTTATGACTGATGACCAATATACAGTATAGTATGATGTTTGAAGTACAGTGGTTGTTTTTTTTTTAATCTGATATACAGTACTTCTGCATAATCTTTTATATCAAAAGCAAAATGCTGAGTTGATAAAGGGATTTCTGTCTGTTGGGCATTACGTCTGACTAAGTATAATACAACTACATTGTCTTAAAGGACAATATACAAAGAGCAATTTCTTTAACAATCTGATTGAGTGAACTGGTCTGAATCCCCCCAAAAATCGTAATATTTCAAAAATCTAAAATAAAAATCATACAAAATACATTGCAAAACGCAACAAAGAGAAATCCCCACACGTGCAAACATGCGGCTTATGTGTTTGAACCCATAGGCCATGAAAGCTCAAACAGATCAAGTAATGCTCATTTGTACATCTCGATACATGTGAATGGTTTAAAAAAATCAAATGTTGATTTAACATCATTTTTGTGATAGTACCCTTGAGGTGATCGTGCTTGTAGTTTGGTACCTGGGCATTACTTGAGATGGTAAAAGCATGCAGGGCATGATGGTTGCATGCTTGAGAGAGAGAGAGCCATGCGGACTTACGCTTTCTATGTCCTTCAAACATCTCATAGGCTGTGTAAAACATCTGTGACTGAGATGCCTCTGTGGATGATGGACAGGCAGATACTGTCAAATGAGTCTCCAGAAGGTTCTTTGAAAGCAGGTGACCTCAAATATGTCAGCGTGACTTCGGAGCTCCAGAACGGGTGTGCAACAACATTTAAAGGGATAGTTCACCCACAAATGAAAATTCTGTCATCATTTACTCTGTCACCTTTTTGTCATTTCAAACCTGCATGCCTTTCTTCTGCAGAACACAACAGAAGATATTTTGAAGAATGTTGGTAACCAAACAACAGCGGTACCAGTTGACCTGCATTGGTTTTGTGTCTGTACAATAGAAGTCAATGGGTACCGCTGTTTTTCGGTTACCAACATTCTTTAAAATGTCCTCTTTTGTGTTCCGCAGAAGAAAGAAAGCCATATAGGTTTGAAACGACAAGAGGGTAAGTAAACGATGGAAGATTTTCATTTTTGGGTGAACTATCCCTTTAATGTGTATGTGCTTCTGCCAAAATATGCTGCACTTTGGATTACTTTCATAGGTGGAGACTAAATTATTTATGGACCGAGACTAAATCGTGCTTCAACAAGCTTATATAGTGTTACTAAAGAGATAATTTGGGTTTTAACAGGCAGCTTTAAAAATGTCTCTCAGAATGCCTGAGGATGATGTCATTCATAAATCTAAAATCTAAATCTAAATCTAAATTCATATTAAATTACAGGAAAGTACTTAAATGACTTTTAAATTATTTACGAAGTTATTTATTAAGCTATAAAACCGTTTACCTGCTACTACTGGACTTATGACTCAAATATACAGCTTAAGAGAATATAAAGCTTATTTGTGCCACTATTGTAACTTCTCGAACAAGTCTTACAATTATTCACCAGGACATAGATTTGCATTTCTCGTCATGTAAGATTATAGTCAATGATGGATAAACTGATGCTTTGCTGCCAAGCAACAGCTTCCCACATTGAGGATTAAAAAAACACATCAATGCACATTTAAAAACATTGTGAGTGAGCCAGTCTTTATAAAACTAAAAAGTGTGGAAGAACAGCACACGCAGATGAATCCAGGCATGCAGGTTAGTATCAAAACACACATGTAAAAGCTTTACTTTGGCATAAACATACATATTGCATTTTCTTTGAATACAGCTTGTGATTGTTAAGTCTCCAGATTTTACTCCATTCAATGGTACATTTCAGATTCAGTTATAATTCCATAGAGCAATAATGATGAACTATTACTCATTTTAATACGTTCATCATTTGAGGAATAATTTGTACATACAGTTCACAGTTTAGGTGAATAAAACACAACGAAATCATTACATAAAAAAATCTTTCTTAAGATACAGCACCAAACATTTACAAAATTAAATATTGGTTCAATTCATGAAATAACTGAATACACCTACAAACTTGATTATAAAGAAACAAGCACCGTATCGAACAACTAGAGTAAAACCTAGTTTGGATAGGAACAAAATAATTTCATAAACACAAAAATATGAAACCAATGTTTGTTAGATCATACACATGCAGCCTTAAAGTGAACCGTACAATGTATTTTAGACAAATCATTCTCTTTGTAGTTCTACAAGTAAACCAAAGATTCTTTTACAGCAATTGTAAAGACTGTCAAAATAAATATGTAGTTATTGCTCATAACTTACTTCCATATCACTGTCAACATCATGCAGTCTTTGAAATGTTTCAAATACAAACAATATGTATTTCTAACAAGCCTATCCAGGAATAAACCCATACAAAAAATGTGAAAATCTATACTAAATATACTGTAACTGAGGCATTTTAAGCCTTTGTTATGCACTGGTTGCAAATGAAATGCTGAAACATGTCATATATTTTATATAACATCTCACACCACCTACAGTTTCATACTTTTAGATAAAATAACAATTTTACATTAGTGAAAAAACTCCTCTGTTGATAGCACCATTTAAAAAAATCCATTATAAAACAGGTGAAAATCATATATTGGGGTCAGGAAAGAGATGAGCCTGCAGTCCTTTTGGCTGACGAATCACAGTATTTATGACACCCCTCTACCTCATCAACCGCTATCCCCGTAAGACCACCTCACAGGAGAGGAATGACAGTCTACAAGCCCCGGAACCAAGACACAAATAACGCCACCAGAGACCGACAGTAAAGCCACAGAACCGCCACCATAATAACACCCAGCTAACTTTACTCACTACTACCAATGACTGAGACAACATACGAGACTGGAGGTTAGTAAACTGATCAGATGATATTCAACAAAACAGGAATATGTCTGTATAAATCATCATAAATTAAACAATTTATCTTAAAATTGTTTGGAATTATTTACACAGACGGTGACTGAATCTAGTAAGTGCTACAGCATTTTGCAATATTGTGGGTGTAAAATAACCTTCTGAGGAAAACGTTCATACATATCAAACGTTTAAAGGGATAGTTCACCCAAAAATGAAATTTTTGTCATAATTTAGTAATCCTCTTGTCATTTCAAACCTGTTTGACTTTTTTCTGCAGAACACAAAAGATATTTTGAAGAATGTTGGTAAACGGCACCCATTCACTTGCATTGATTTTGTGTCCATAACAATAGAAGTGAATAGGTGCCGGACCTGTTCGGTTACCAACTTTCTTTAGAATATCTTTGTGTTCCGTTGAAAAAAAGTGATGACAACAGAATTTTCATTTTTGGGTGAACTATTCCTTTAAATATAACCGCACTTAGTTTTCATTATAGAAGTCTGCTTTGTAAACAACAGCTCCACAGTTTTGATATGCGAGTCACATAACAAACTAAACATCACAGCGAGTCTTATTTATTAACCCATCAGCACTGAAGAACAATTTTCCTTTAATGCAAAAATGATTGAAAGTTGTATTATCGCTCTAGGTTTCAGCTAACAACACTCTTTGAGCATGAAAAAAAGATCTAATCATAGTTTTTCTTTATGAGGAAAAAAATTTCAGGTGCTGGATTAGACTTGATCCAAAAAATCTTGGAGCACATTAAACTAAAATTTCACAAATCTAAGTTTCACTTTTCTTATTGACCATTCACAAGCTGTATCATTTGTGTAAAGGTTTTACACCGGCAATGCGAGAAGATGTTGAGGTTTGTTTGAGTAAGAGGAAAAACCCAAAGCAGGAAACTTAGCAAGCACAATTTTTGTGATTAACGCAAAAAATTTAACACAAGAAAGAGTTAGCCATGCTAACGTCTATAAGAGGAATTTTGCACAAATACCACAACGGACAAGAAAAAAAAAAAAAAGAAACATGAAAGCAAAGGTCGTGCAGTATGCGACAGGTTGAAAAACTAAAGGCTGACAGTGGGGCTGAGAGGTATCTGGAGCCAATCACAAACCTGGGACATACAGGAGGGCAGAGCCCTCGTCCATGCCTAACATATTGGAGCCTGTGCAGACATAGATGCCTGCGTCCTCAGGCTGCACATTCTGAATGGTCAGGATTCCATTGAAATCCATGGCACGGTTAGGCAGCTTTCCGTTGCCTCTGCGGGTCCAAACCAGGGTGTACGCTGGCAGCTGTGAGAGAAGAACGCGCTCATGAATATTTCCACTCACAGCCATTTACACTTGAAGGTTAATATTGATATCCACACGGAGAACAGAGAGGATAAGATCATGTCTGTGAGCAGACAGCCGTGTTTATACCTTGCTTTTGGCTGTGCAGATGAAGCTTACTGTGGCTCCCACGGTCACGCTCTGTGTTTTCGGTTCCTCGATAAAGACCTCGATTGGCTTGGATGGCAAAGCTGAAGGGTAACGTGGGGAAATGATGCATAAAGATCAAGAAATGCAACATGAATAGAGGCGTTTTAATCTGATCTTACTTGTAACAACGATCTCGGCTTTGCTCCTGTTGGTGCTGTGCTGGTCTCGGCAGGTGCAGATGTAAACACCAGCATCACCAGGGTGCACGCTGGGGAAATGCAGTTCCTCTCCTGTGGGGTTAGATGGAAAGGTTTCCCATCATTAAAACGCGCATTGTCATATGTGCCATTACAAAAACCCATTCATTGGCTACAACACGTTGCAACAGGCAAACCTGAACAGTCATTACACCTCACTTTTGTTCTCAAGGGGATCAACCTGTTGTTTTAAGCCCTATTCGCACGGGATTAGTATTACCTGGGGACCTCTAGTTATTTGTAATAATTGCAGAGGTTGTCTGTGATCTTAATCCCGTGCAAATCGGCCATGTCTGTAATTTGTAAAGCAAAAATTCCCAAACAAATGACCTACCATATTTTGACGAACACCGAGGTCCTGTGATAATATTAGCCCCGTGCGAATCGGCATCTCTGTGTTTTGGCGGGCTCATATATCATTGTTCAAGGTTTATCCACCGTTTGCGAATAATGGAGGCTGTTTTGAAGTGTTTTGATATTATTTCGGGTGCTGGGTCATATTCATACCTGCCAACACTGTCGTTTTGGCCGGGAGTCTCCCGTTTGTTTATTTATCATGGAAACTCTTGTAACATTTGAGACCCGCGATCATGGTGGTCCTGGCATCACGGGTCTCAAATGCTTACAGGTACGGTCATATATCATTAAACACCATACAACTATAGGCTATACAAACTATACGCAAAGCCTTGCCATCACATCCGGGAAATAATTCAGTAAATTTGAGTAAAATCACAGGCTTCACTTATCCAATGCGAATGCGCCACATGAAATACAGATGTGGGGGGGTAATTTCCAAATCACACGAGGTCCCCAGATAATACTAATCCCGTGCGAATAGGGCTTTAGAGAGACTGGGAAGTACCTTGTCTGCGTTTCTCTGCTGTGCTGGAGATGGGACGGCCATCCTCAAGCGACCAGTAGAAATGGTGTGGTGGATATCCAGATACTTGACACCTGAGAGTCACTGGGTTTCCCTGAGCCACCTGCACCCTTTCAGGGTAAACCTTTACCACCAGAGACGCAGCCGCTGATGACACACAGTCGAGCCAATACACACTGTATTACAATCGGTCCAATAGAATTGATGTAATCACACATGTCGTGTCCACAGTTTGCCAAGTTCAGCTAATACACATGGACTAAAAGCCACAAAGTTTGATTGCATGGTTACTTAAAAAATAAAGAATGAATTCGATTAATCGCGATCCAGAATAAAAGTCTGTGTTTACACAATCTATGTTGTGCATTGTGCATATACATTTTGTATTTATAAAAACATATGTGTAAATACAGTATGTGTATATATTTAAGAAAAAAAATAACAATCAATAAATGTTTATATATCCTTTAAATTGTATATAAATATAACATTCATATATTTTCTAAATATATACATGTATGTTTACGTGTGTGTTTATAAATACAAAATAAATATGCACAGTACACAGACATACATTATGTTCACACAAACTTTTATTCTGGATGCGATTAATCGTTTAACAGCCCTAGAATGAATAGTTACCACTGCGGCATGGGACTCTTGCTTGTGGATTTCCGACATAACCAGGCGCACAGCTTCGAAAAGAGAACAGGCACATAAACAATTGTGGTCCCAACAGAATATAATCAAATCTAATTTATGATTTTCAGGAAGTGCAAGCGTACCGTTCACAGTACTGGCCAGTGTAACCAGGCTGACAGGCAGTACACTGATAGCCGCCGTTACCAAGACTCTCACAGGTGCGGGAGAACCTGAACATAAACATCACTTTATTAACAAGCATCATTAAGGTGCATACAGCAGCCCTCTTGTAAGTGAAGACCTATAAAGAAATTAGCAGCAATTTTTTTATTTGAAGATTCCTTTCCCCCCCAAAGATATATTTGCAATCTGGCAATTGTAGGTGATTTGACAAAGATAGTCTCACCAGTAATATTTTGACCTTGCGGGGACAATCTTTTGGCCCCCATGAGGAAAACAGCTAATAAATCGCACTAAATGATGTTTATTTTAAAATGTAATAATACTGAAAGGTTCATATGGAGGTTTAGCTTTACGGGTAGGGTTTAGAACATACAGTTTGTACAGTATAAAAATATTGTTATGTCTATGGAAAGTCTCCATAAAACATGGAAACCAGGGATGCAACAATATTATCGATATCGTGTTATCGCAATAGTAAAATTGTCCAAATATTATCGTGGTCACATGACTGTATGAAACGATAGGTCGTCCGGGCCTAACATAGAGAATGTTAGAAAAAATAATAGATGATGTTACCTTTGGCAAGGTCCATCTGGTGCAATGATTTTATTTTATTATAACTCATACCTCTAAGCAACGGTTATGATTAGAGGATAAAGAAAAGTGGATGCTTATGGCAGGTTTCCAAGTCATCATTAGTCATTTAAATATTGTAATAAATATCATATATAAATATCATATTATACCAAGGTATTATCGTACAGTGAGATTTTGATATTGTTACATCCTTAATGGAAACCCAAAGTGTGTATGTGTGTGTATCAAGACTAACTGATTGTCAGGGTCCGTGCCAGGGCAGGCACAGGGTTGGCAGTCTTCTGGGGTTCCAGCAGTGGGGTCTCCAAAGAAGCCATCAGCACACTGTTCACAAAGCTCACCTTTGGTGTTATGTTGGCAGTTCTATAATCAAAAACAACCCAAAAAAATAATATCCAGTGGTGCACCATATGAAGTAAAACAGACTGCATGATGAGAGATCCTCATACCGTGCAGATACCACTTTCCGGCTGACAGGAGTCAGAGTGGCCATTACATTCGCACGGCTCGCAGTGGCCCAGATACAAGCCCCCTCCTGTGCGAGTGTATCCGGCTGCACAGTCCTAAAGAACACGCAAGACCAAAGCAACATATCTTTAAGTGAGACACATTCATCAACACCGCATCATAAAAGCAGGCAACTGACCGCACCTGGCACGACAGACCGCGGTAACCCGGAGGACACTGGCACTGCTCCACCTCCAAAGCCTGCGCAAGGCCTGTGTAATTTGGCACGGCAATATCCATGCGAACCCCAGAGATGCTGGATGAGCGCATCTCTGTGTGATAAGAAGCCCGGATCAAGATGTCATCCAGGTCGGCCAGCACCATCATCAGGTGTTCTCTGGTAGCAGGCATGCCATCTGGACGCTGCCAGTGTTCCTACAGAGCAGAAAACATTAAGACATTTTATAATACATCATTTATGCAAGACATCATTCTGAATTCAACAAAAATAGGCTCTAACCTCTCTGAAAATAATCTCAAAATGTTTGGACTCTCGGGCACCCAGACTTCTTCTCCACGGTTGCCGTGCCACCAGCGTGATGTCATTACCCTATTGAATCAGAGAATTATAAAAGTGCTCCAGATCTTTCTTTTATAGTGCGAAACCTTAGTTTAGGTCTAATGTTATGCTTACAATAATCTGAACATCTGCATCCTCTATTGGAGAACCTCGGGGTCCTGGCACATAGGAGATTGTATACTTCAGCTTTCCACCATATGCACCAACCTTAAAAAGAATCAAGAAGATGCAATTATGATTAAACATAATGAACAGCTCAGATGTCAACCCCTACCCATAATTCCACAGTACCACTTCCCCCATCAGGAATTCACTGTAATTAACGCTCTTGGCACTGTGATTACAGATAAACACATCATGTTAGTGTAGACGAAAGAGCCATGTTTCGGCTTGGCCATCCATCTCACTTTTAGCATGAGCAATGACTCATGACTAATGCGGAACAGACAGCCTCGATGGGCGGGTCTGAACCAATCCATGTGTTTACCTTATCCTCTTTGAACTGCTCTGGGAGCTTCCAGAAGAGCACGTCATCTTGATGCAAGCTGAAACCATTGTAGACCAAAACATACTGGAGCACAGGCAGAAGGAAACAGAATGAATAAAAGACAGAAAAGTAGAAGATAAGCAAAGTAGTGCGCAAAGCACGAAACAGAGAAATTCAATTTGTTCATGTCAGTCACTGACTAAATACTGAAATGTCAATGGATTCATGTTCACTATTTATATCATACGCCATCTATAACATCTAAACATATAAGTTTAATCTAAACTACACCTAAAGTGAACCAATTGTGGCTGTCCTGTGTCACTTATGCTTGAAAAGGCTTTGCATACTTTTCCAGTCTCATACTGATAACCAGACAATGTAAATCTATAGTATTTACTCACATAGTCGAACATTAAACCACGAGATAAATGTTCAACGTGACCTCGACTATGACTCTGTTAAACTTCAGCTTGGTTTTCTCAGAAATGGCTTTCACATTCCCATGATTCAAGTGGACTGCAGTCACTACCTTGTTAGAAGGGCCAGGTCGTGGACCTCTAAGTGTACCAACTGTGTTTTTTCCATTTTCCACCTGTCAAGAAGACCAACATCCACACCAAAATCAAACAGCTGAGCTCAACGTGAATACAAGAAAGCATTGCTTGTGTAACCTGAGTTTATCAGTCAATTAGTGTCCACCTAATGTTAAGCTAAGGTTGGACCACCCATGAGAGCATACAGTACCTCAGATGAGTCAGGCTGATAGGATTGGTCTGTGTCAGCTGACTGGGACCCAGAGTCTGTTAAAGAGGAAGTTAAACCAGAATGGAAGGAAGTGGCATGCACGCTGGACCCAGACCGAGCGCTCTGGGCACCGGGTGTTTGAGAGGATAAAGAGGGAAAAAAAGGAGATCGGCCGTTGGAGACATTTGAGATGATGGCCCAGATTTCATCATCAAGTTTGCGTGCTTCATCGGCGGGGTGCTAGTGAGAACGAGACAATGGATGGAAAGGAAGTAAAATGACTCGGAGACCGAAAAAGAAAGAGGGCTGGTAAGACATGGAAGGAAAGAATGGGACATGCAGCAAGTAAATGAATGAATGCATGCTGGGAAGAGCTCAGGAAATGTCGGGATACAGCGTATGCTCTCATCACAAGGTGTTCACTCGGCTCAAAAGGGATTTTACATGCTGTGTGTTACCATTAAACAGGAAACATATGAAGTTTAAATGCACGGAGACATTTATCTGTTGAACGTGTCAAGGATGTCTGTTGACCTTAGATCTGCTGCCATTTCAGCTATTTTCAAAGTTTTTGGATGCCACTCATGTGATGCTGGTGATTTTTTGATCGACGTGTTTTATTCTCAACATGGTAACGCTCAGCTTTACCAGCACTAACTACTGTACCATAAACCAGTGATGGAAACATCATTCTGATTTAAGCCGCTCAATGTCTTCTGCAGTCAGGTTATTCAAATGTGAGAATGAAAGACATGTTATGCTTTGAGATGAATTCTATATAGTAAGTATAGTTTGTTTCTATGGAAACTGTATCTATTAGTTATGTCAAATGGAAGCGTATCATATTGTTAGGGTGACTTACTAAACCATTGGTGAGAACTAACATTCAAAGAAAAACTACAGTAATACCTTAATGGCTCTTTTGGATCTTGGGGCATCTTTACTCATATTGCTCATTAACTGCCAAATGGCGGAGTCCTTTTTTTGCTGCTCCGCTACCCACGAAGACTCGCTCTAATTTTGTGAATAAAGCAAAGTCTTTGTAATCTTGATATAAAACAAACTGTAAACAACTGAACTACATCGAGCTGAACTGGTTCTCTCTCTTTTTATGACTACATTTAAGACCAAAACGTAACCCTAGTCTATTCCTCCAATCTGGTCAAATCTGCGTGAATGGCAAATAATGACAATTTAATGTTGCATTACTACGTATAGCAGGTTACTATCATAAAGTCATAACAATATCAGCAGGCACAATTCTTTCGTAGAGAATTCCCATTATGCATTCCAAGTTGAAAACGTGCGCAAAAAATGCAACGCACCGCAACACAAACTACACAAAAACTAAAAACATAACAAAAACATGAAAAAAATGTTCCTAAACATTCTAAAAAGACACAACACAATCCATCTTCATGCCATTTCCTTAAAAATGAATACACGGGACAGAGACGTCTCCATAAACACAAGCGCTCGATTGTTCACAGCAGAAATGGCACGCGCAGTCCCGTGCATTACCTTCTGTGCCCGTCTAATCCGAGCAGAGTGAGCTTTCTAAAAAAAGCAATGGAGTATATTCAGTAACACCTAACTGCATTACATCCAAAATGTCAAGAAATTTGAGTAAAACTACTAAAATACTAATACTAACAATTATATTAACTTACTGTAGTTCACACTTATTGGAGATTTTGATTCAACTAGATAGGCATAGATATATTGCATATCTAAACTGCAGAGAAGCTGTTCTGACTACTTCAAGTACATTCTGAGAGCAAAGTCCCAGCAGGGTTTACTTGCAGAAAGAGCAGAGTAGCAAAGTACTGAGAGCAGAGAGGAAGATATACTTCACGATAGCATGTAGACAAACAGACACATGGTTTTATAGAGATAAAGTATTTAACTCTGCCAAACTCCACCTTATCTCCCTGATAGTGGTTGGGTAACTGCCAGTAGTGAGGCTCCTGTCCAAGGTAGTTGAAGTTTGTGTAAGACAGCTGTGTTCCCTCTGTGGAAAGCTCGACAGAGAAGCCACTGTCAATGCGGTTCGTGCGCTGGCGATTCACAAGAGCGAAGCCTTGATAGCTTCCTGGTGTGAACGTGGTGGATACCTAGAGGCAAAAAAGAATATTAACATACGCTTACACAAAACATGACTAGAGAAAATATTCAAATCTGAGCAGGGCTAAAACCGACCAAGTCTCTATAGTGATTGGAGCTGGAACACTGCTGCGTGACGCCCATACAGAAGCAGGACAGACAGCCATCTTTGTTGGAAGGACTGAGGTGGAACGTCCCTTGTTTGCAGATGGAACAGGTTGACCCTTCAACATTCATCTGAGAATAAAAAAAAAGACATTATACCATAAATATAACAAACCACGAATCAAAAAAAATATGTGAATCCTTTTCTGGGGTGAACTTTCCCTTTAAAACGTTTTCGCTTACCTTGCAACGACAGACTCCTGTTGAACTACATCCCTCACTACCACTTTGGTCGCAGCGGTAGCAATCTACAAACATTCAGTTTAATAAACATTAAAGGTATAAAATATTGGTAACATGGTGAGGAATGTGGGGTAATCTGTTCTTTTATTTAAACTTCAGTTCATTTTAAGAATATTATTTTGGTTGGTTATGTTGTCAATCTCACCCCCGTTATTGTTGCTCAGAGTACATCTTTGTCCAAGCTGAGGATTGCCAATATATCCGGTAGCACATCTAAAAAAACAGACACCTTAGAATTTCAAAATGTTGGGCTTTTAAAAAAATAACAGATACTAGGCATCGTGACGGGGCCTGCCATAAACATTACAGCTTGTCTGTGAGCAATAGCTCCTTGAGAATATGAGTAATGCATCTATAAAGTGTCTAACCATTCTTTAGAGAGGCAAATATTACTTTTTACCTATAGAAACTTGGTTTTACATCCATACCAAAAGCTCTCAATATAAAGTATAAACTTTGGCAGGGTACAATAAAAAATTGTATAGCATTGTCTTACTAAACTCAGACAACAGATGCACAAGCAGTCCAAAAAGATGATGAGTCTACCTCTCTTAGAAAGCTTGCTTGCTGAACTTTTATTGAACAAAGACAAAAAACAAACACAACCCAAATGTTTCCTCATAATACCCAAATTAGTGAAACCACCTTATCTCCAAGCTTGTGGAAGCTGAGGAACTTGTTGAAAGTCTTACCTGATAAGCGGAGGCGTCAAGGTACAGTAGTTCAAACTAAATCTTATGAATGGCTATGACAGAATATCAATATAAAAGTAACCTTTACTCTTTGTTTTTTAAGTACTTTATCCGGTCAACTCACAGCACAATTTAGAGTAAGAAAAAGAACAAAAAAATCCAACTTAACAAGCCAATAGGAGCAGATAACAGAGATAAATGAAGATTAACGCACAAATAAAGTTGACATTTTAGCACCATCACTTGTAAACCCTACAGATATCTATGACACAATGTTTCATATATAAAATATTAAAAGTGAGCAAAAAACAATAAAGCAAAATTTAACATAAAAAATTAAAGTAAAAACACATTCTGTGTGTAATTTTTAAATGCACAAACACCTGTTTGCTGACTATTTGTTTCTTGAACAATGGCAGAATGAATATGTAAATTAGAGATGCCCTGATCCTAAATTTCTCCACCAATACCGATTATTCAGAGTGATACCTGCCGATTCCGATTCTGAAGATTAAATTAATATTTATTTATAACTTTCTGAATGTTATTAATTCTTTTAATGACTATTAATTTTGAACATTAAACTTGTAATGTTTCTTAACATTTTCTTTATACTGAGCACAAATTCATTGCATTTTTCTGTCCACTTTTGATATCGGCCCTGATCATTGGCTGTTTTTAAACTATTGGCCGATAGCCAATAGTGTAAAAATTGCTCTAATCGACCGATGCCGATTATTGACCGATTTATCAGTGCATATCTAATGCAAATGTTATTAGTTAACAAAATTATTTTGATCAAAATTCATAAAATGACACAACCTCATTATTATTTTCCACACAAACTAAAAAAAAGCATGGGAATTAATAGAATCAATGAATCTGCTGTGTACATAACCATTTCTACCAAAAGGTAAAAGAGAACATGTAATACTATTTCAGCACATTATGTATTGTATTCAAAAAACATTGCACAAAAAAGCATCTTTACTTGCACGAAACAACAACAGTTAATATGTTTTGCACCATTCTCCTGTGGCTTCAGAGGAACAAAACAGGTCCAATGTAATGTAAACTGGTACTATAATCCATATAATATCAAGTTATCCAAAGTGATTTTGACGGGAATGGCCAACCATCCAAGGACAGTGATATTTAATAAAGTTAAGTCGTTCCTGTGGGGGTTTAAAAAGGAAAAACATGCCTAATGTAATGTAACGTAAACTGCTACTACAATCCATATAATATCTAATAGTCAGGAAGGATTTTGACAGGAATGGCAAGCCTTCCAACAACAATATGAAGGTATCCATCTTGTTTTATTCTGGGCCTTTTTTGTCCCTTGTTGTTTTGCATGAAGATGTCTAAAATGTTAAAGGATTTAAAGCTCTTTCTCTGAGCTGATTTTCGTCGAGTGGTTATTTTTCCTTTAGGTTTAGGAGACTGTACGTTAGTGTTGTTAGCAGGTTTACTAGAAGCAGTTGTGTAGGCAAACTCTTTCTCGGGTTGGTTGGGTTCTCTAGCGGTTCCTCCATCTTCATGAGAAGGAAGGTCTGACAGGTTGGTTCCAGAGGCTCTAGTCTTGTTTGGGTTTATCCTCTTTGTTCGAACACTAAGAGAGGGCATCCTGGTTACCAATATACTTGCGTTGTGTTTGGAAGGCATTGTAACTAGTCCTTTAGGCTTGTATGAGTTCTTTATAGGAATATGAACTTGTGGTTTGGAAGATTCCACTGATGCCTTCATTTGAGGAATCTTTGCATGAGCTGGAGGAGAAATCTGAAATTTAGTTTCTGATGTTTTATTCGCTTGCATCCTTGTGACTGAATGTAGCCTCTGATGTTTCTTTGCCGCTATTCCAGATTTCTGCGCTTCTGTAGACATACTATGTTCTTTTGCATCACTATCCTGCTGTTTTTCAGATGCTTCCATTTCTTTGTTATTTTGTAACACAAGAGGAACTCTAGCTGATGCCTTTCTTCCTTTCTGTTGACTGTGATGTGTTTCATTTGAACCGTTTGATGTTGTAAAACTTTCATTCCAGGAGTCAGAGGTCATGGAATGGTTGTTTTTAGTAATCGTTGCTCTCTTGAGAGATTTGTTATGTTGTTTATTATCTGTCTTTGAAGTCGCCACAATGTCTTTACGTCTCAATTTGATCTCTTGGTTTGGTTGGATTCTTTTACTTGAGGACTTTGCTTGCTTGCTTGAATTTCGGATGCTTTGGGAATCTTCTTTCAATGTGGAGTTAGTATGAGGTGCAGGAAAAGTTTTGGGGCTTACCGTCCTCCGCTGAGGTCTGCCGGAGGACGTGTTTTTCTCCCGAGATGTAGTCAAGGCTGGAATCATGGTGGGTGCAATCCCAGAAGCTTTTTTATGATGTTGCTGTGGTAGTGAAATGCGCCGTTCACGCTTTACTTTGTCAATCTCCTGAGCCAGTGCAGTAAAGCCGTCGATTAATATCTCAAGTTTATGCTCCAGCTTACTGAATCTTGTTTCAATGTTTGTGTATTTCTTGGCCAACTCATTGACTCTGTCTGTCCTGTCAGCTGGAGATAAAACTCTCGTCTTCATCTGAGAAATGAAGGTTCTGTGCTGTTGCTTCATGCTCTCAAGGCTCTCCTTCATATCCAGCGTGTTGCTCTCAAGCATACTCAAGCGCTGGTTAAATAGATTCAGGTTTGTCCTCAAGAGCAGTTGAAAGCTACGCTGTTGTGCCTCAGGACTCATGTGATGGCTCATGCCGTGTGTGGTGGTCGACAAAGATCTTGTAGTTCTTGAATGTGTGGTTGCCATTAAGCCATATTCTTTGCTTTCATGGTTTTCCTTAGCATCTTGGTCAGTTACATTCAGCACTTTTTCAGGGTTAGGGTAGAAAACATCATCACATGTAGGAGGGAGGAAAGCATCTTCGAGGAAGAAGTCTCCGCAGCCCGTGAAACTGAGAGCCATTGTGAAACATGATTTGTTGGTACTATTTCATTAAGAAAATACTTCACTATTGTTGTTGTTTACCCGGACACCCAAAAGCCTTTGTGCGCTGAGCAAATCTATGTCATTCACCAACTTGTTTATGCCTCAGTATGGCAGACATAAACAATCCTAGACACCCGCAAATGTTTAAACAGCAAAGAAAAAGAAAGTTGCTCAAACGTACCAAAGAAGCACTAAAGCAATTCAAGTTTACAATATGCAATATTAAAAACTTCAATAATCCTTCTCAGCCTTCAAAACCTCACTCACAGAGTAGATCAACAGAGGTAAAACGTTCATTTTACATGTCACACAGCTTTTTAAAGTACCACATATGAATGTAACAAGCACCACAGCTTCCACTAAAAAAATGACCGCAAGAGAGACACTTTGGACAGACATTTCTCAAAATGGTATGGGCGGGACTGATTGAAGACGTGCGTCACCCATACCGCCAGACAAAGACCATCCAATCACAAACAGTTGAAGAAATAATGCAATGCAACAGACACATGCTTTCTGGCAGCAGAAAAGCAGTTGCCGATCACCTACGTCACCGGTTTGGCAAGCCCCGCATATCTACCAAACAGTAGGTATACCCTCTTTGATAGACCCTAACCGAGGATACACACTTACCTCTCACAGCGTCTGCCAGTGTACACAGTGGGACATTCACATGTGGGCTGTCCATCCGTATCCACGAAACAAGTTCTTCTGCGGAATGACAGTATAAACTTGGATTAATGGATTATTGCCTGAAAGGCATAGTTCCCCCAAGCATGCTTTCTTTAATCATATCAAGTGTTCAAGAGTTTTCCTCTGAAACACAAAAAAGTATTCAATATAGATAGCAAAGAAGACAAACTCACTGATTATCAGCTTGTCCCAGACAAGGACAGGGTCTACATGCCTGTGCATCACTGCTCTTGGGATTTCCATAAAACCCAGGACAGCAATTTTCACAATGACGCCCATCAGTGTTATGTAGGCAATTCTAAAACACATAGACAAAATGAAGCACTCCAGATGTCCAAAACAAATCCTCCAGGAACAGCTACGACAAAACAAACGGGCTGCATACAAACACTGCTGCGCATTTCAAAAAGTAAGAACGTTTGAAAACTTCCATCACACAGGAGGCAAAGCAACTGTAATGGAAAGGAGTTACTCACAAGACATTCTCCAGTCTCTAAGTCACAGCCGCTGGCATGTCCATTGCAGTCACACTTCTGACAGGTGCCAAGATAAAGCCCAGGTGTTCGGGTGTAGCCGACCTCACAGTCCTGCAAACAATGGGTGAGTCAGAGGTGACTGGGTTCATAGGTGTGTATACTAAACCTTATACGGAAACCTTTGGCTTTAAAACAAACTCAAAGTAAAGATGGGGAATCCTGGGGCGAAAAATGTGGCCAAGAACAATGGGTAATAGTTCAGAACTTCAACTATTAATATGATATATACAACGTAATACATATACTACAGTACAGTAAAGTACAGTTTAAACTAAGCTATAATGTATTTTACCTGGCAGGAAGGTCCTGTGTAGCCCTGAGGACAGGCGCACTCCTCCACTTCCAGCGCTGTCTCACTTCCTGTTGAATGAGGCACTGCAATGTCCATCTGAATATTGGAGATACTAAACGAGAGAGATAAGAAACCAAACAAAAATGACCTTGCTGTTTACAAAAATCAATGTGTGATGTCACTCGGAGGGTTATTATAAAGGATTTAAAGGTCCAGTGTGTAATTTTTGCAGGATCTATTGATAGAAATGCAATATAATACACATAACTATGTCTTTAAAGGTGTATAAAGACCTAGATAATGACGTGTTACATTTTTATTACCTTAGAATGAGCTATTTCTAATTACAAACATCACGGGTCCCCTTGCATGGAATTCGCCATGTTGTTTCTACAGTAGACCTAAACGGACAAACTGCACTACGGAGCGCGTTTCGAAAACACATTATCTCCTTCGGCAAAGAAGCGAACACATGATGACATCTTAGCCCCGTGTCAGCCACCATAGTGCTTCGAAAGGGAGGGGTGGAGTGAGCCGTTGGTTGCAATTCGCAACCTCACCACTAGATGGATCTTTAATAGGTGAAAGTTAAAGGAATATGAAAAGGAATCATGAGTACCTGCTCTCAGCCATGTTGTCTCCATAAGTGGCTCTGATCATGAACACACTGATATCAGCCAGGGCCATCAGCAGGTGCTCTCGAGTACAAGGCAGGCCATCAGACCGTCTCCACGCAGACTGTGGGAATAAAGGCAATGAGTCCAGCAGAATAACACACCAACATTCTTTAAAACACCTGCTTTCGTGATCTGCAGAAGAAAGTTATACAGATTTGGATTGACGGGACGATGAGTAAATGATGAGTAAAGTTTCATTTTTGGGTGAACTATCCCTTTAACTACATCTTCAAAAAGAAATCGGTAACTTGTATCTGACATTTATACTAAAGTTATGCTCTGTATCGCTCCCAAAAAGGGAAGGTTAAAAATACACAAGGCGAAATACCTCTCTGAAAGACACAGTCATGGTGGTAGGGACTCTAGGAAGTGGTTTGATCTGAGAGTAATACTCCAGAAAAATGCCGCTGCCTTGAAGAACCACATCTGACTGTCCCTCAATGACCAGCGAGCGTGGCTGCAGCTCAAAACGCAGCTGGTACTGCAGCTCTCCTCCATATGCTGTAACCTTAACACAGAAACACATGTTTTTGAAACATGTGGCTAACAGAGAAGATCATCACGGTTTTTATTACTAATCATCGCATGTGATGTTCTTACCTTGTCCCCTCCGAAGTTCTCAGGCAGGACCCAGTAGTAGATATCATTGGGAATACTGGAGAAGGATCTGTAGACGATCTCCGTGCTGGCTCTCTGAATAATGCCCTCAGAGATGGTCCTGGTGTTGGCAGCATTCGAAAGAGTGAAGAGTTGTCCATTGACACCACCTCGTACCTTCAAGACAAGCAACAGAGATAAAACACGTGTATAAACAAAGAGTAAAACATTCAGAGAGATGAACATCTATATCATCAACAGCAGTTTATTTTTACAATAATTTGATGCAGTTCACTGGCGCATGCCTCAGTTTGTGACATCACACACTTTGGTTTAATGAATTCGAGGATGTGGGATGGTGTTACCTGATCTCTGCTCCAGGAAGAACTGGCACACAGTTTGGTCACTCCCATACAGAAACACTGCAAGCAGCCGTCAGGATTATCCGCTGACAGATGATAGGCACCGCTCTTGCACTCGTCACACAGAGCACCGACCACATTGGCCTGCAGCAGATAAATAATAACACTTATGTTAATAATAACACGGGTGATGCGGAACGCTTCCCCATAGAAAACGGCACTGAAATCGAATACCTTGCAATAACATGGTCTGCTGATGGGATTGATAGTTCCTCTGTTATCGCACTTGGAAATGGCTAAACAGGGGTACAGAAACACCACATGGCTCACAGTCACACCTGGAATGCTTTGAACATCCATCTCACAAACAACTGGGATTTCAGGATACAGTGTTCACTAACTAAATATTTCCTTGACCTTAAAATGGGCTAGAAATTCCAACTGAATAAGGAACTTACAGCCAAACATATAAATCATGATAATAGCTTAAAAATAATTTTGGATATAAAATGAAGAGAAAGGCTCACGACTAGAATCAGGGATGCATTTGCCGTTGGGCTTAAGTGGGTTTCCAACGTATCCTGGGGCACATCTATTAAAAGAAATTATATAGAGTGACATATTTTTTTGCACAATACATGCAATGAGAAAAGAACTGCATATATTTTAAAGAGTTCAATTCTCACTTCTCACAACGTCGCCCAGTGTAACCAGTTCTGCATGCGTCACATGTTGCCTGTTTGTCATGGTCCAGGAAGCAAGTATCTGAAAACCTTAACACATCAAAAGACCAGTTTAATATTTTACTAATATTTGTCTTGGGGAGTTGACTTGTTCACAAAGCAAGGAAAAGTTCATTCACAGGTGAACATATGAGGGTGACCCCACTAATTCCAGAGGCCAGTGTTTGAATAACTTATTTAAATGAAATTATATTTTTCAAAATAAATTTGTAAGGGAAATGTTGTGTAACTGTGTATCAATATTAATAAGCATATACTATATATACTCAGCTGTGGAAACAATTAAGAGACCAATACAAAGACCATTTTCAGTTTCATCAATTGATAGGTGTGCGTTCAGGTTAAATGATTTCTTTTGTTTCATTCTGTGAACTACAAACAATATTTCTACCAAATCACTAATAAAAATATTGTTTCCTTTTATTTGCAGAAAAGGAAACCAGAGAAACAGTTCACTTTTAAGCAATACAACGGTAATATTTGTGCATATATTTAGAAAAAGTTCAAAGTTATTTTTTTATGTGATGAACTGGATTTTTATCACAGTTTTCATAAGTCTTGTCATGCTGTTAGTCTTTCACATTGCTGTTGAATGACTTAATGTCACTCCTGAGGTTTGATTTTGTTGAAATTCAACAGACACTGGACTGAAATGACCACAATACATCAAGAAATGCTAATTACATAAACATTTGGAATGGTTTCTTAATTTTTTATAAATAAGAGTGTTGAGTGTTTACTGAAAAATATTTATAACCCTCTCGGGGGTTTTGATTTCAATAAGACACTTTTAATAAACACCTGCCTAAGTGTCTGGTTAGTCTCTTACCGACGAGATGTCTCCGTGTACGGACAAGGACAGGGTTTGCAGTCATCGTACCGTCCTCGACTTGGGTCACCAAAGTAGCCAAGCTTGCATTTGTTACACTGAGGCCCTTCTGTGTTGTGCTGACACCTCTGTTGTATGACATTTCAAATTTAGACTGGCACACAGTAATCTACCAGCTGAGGCACTGGGATAGTTCTGTAATTGTTTTTATCGATTTACGTACCAGGCAGTGTCCACTAGCAGGGTCACAGGCACTGGCATGACCATTGCAGTTACAGCCGGCACAGGTGCCCAGGTAGGGTCCAGGTACACGCTCGAAAGCAGGGGAGCAGGTCTCACATGACAGTCCCGAATACCCAGGTGGACATCTGTGTGGGACAAACAACCAGGAGATTTTACACACATTAAATACTTTCACCTTTAAATACTCTCACATCAAATACTCTCACTTTTTAACCACATGAACACAGCTCTTAACGTTAATTTTAAAGGAAATCAGAAACTCCCATGATCCTCTCTGTTAATTTAAAGGAGTAATAACCTGCACTCTTCCACGTCTCTGGGGTTCCCCTGCAGAGAGTACTCTTTGGTGGTGGTGTCCATACTGATGTCACTCAATCCGATGCTGGCCATGCGATTGTCATAAATGGTGCGAATCTGGATGCTCTCCAGATTGGCCAGAAGCATCATGAGGTCATCACGAGTCACAGCCCCTCCTGAGGTGTGATGCCAGTTTTCCTGAGAGAAAAAAGTGAATCAATTCACATTAACCAAACAAATAAAACCTTAATATGAAAAACTAACATTTAGAATTAAAGTAACTGCTGACAAAATAAATATATTAAAAACAGTTGGCAACACTGCATGGAGTGCTGTTTATATAAAATGTTCGGAAAATGTGAACATTATATGATTAATATATCTAACAATTATTTTAATTTAAATAATTCATACAAAATATGAAATATAGTTAAATATATTTTATTTTTATACATATTTTAAATAATACGATACTGGCCTATGTATAATATAAATAATTGGGCTCTCAAATGATTCATTTCGATTAATCGCATCCAAAATAAAAGTTTGTGTTTACAAAATATATGTCTGTGTACTGTGTATTTTATACACATACATGTATATATATTTAGAAAATATTTAAATGCATTTATTTATATTTACCAATAATTTAAATTATATATATTAAAGTTTATTCATTTTATATTTTTCTTAAATATATACATGTATGCATAGTATGAGTAACGTTGTTAAAACAAAACAGTAACGTTATTAATGTTTTCAATGGATGTTAGTGAATAGACACATTAAGAAAATGTATTATATTTATTTTTGATAAAACATTTTCATTTATGGACTGTCTATTTACACAGAGTACAAATAGGCCACCCAAGGCATTATTATTATGCAATAATAACAGTGTAAATCATTATATTTATAAAGATTATTAAAATGATGGCAACTTGTTAAGATATTAAAGTCCTACACCCCTAAACTTACCCTAAACCTAAACTTTATGAATAAAAATGAATTTTAAAGTCTTAAATCAATTTTATTGAAAACAAATGCCTTTATTCTCTGCAATGTGATAGAAAACGGTAAAAGAGCGTATTCAGCAAGAGTTGGATTTGAACCTGCGTCTCCTGTGCCATGTTACACATTACGCCACTGAAATAGTTGTTTGAAATGGCGTCGTTTATACACTTTCTCTATTCATGATTAATCACACATAACATATACTGTTACATTCTAATAATTTAACATTTAATCTCCAAATTAATGTAGAAACAAAAGATTTCTTTAACAACATCATTTTATGAATGAAAGCCAACTTTCTGATATTAGTACTGCAACTGATGTCTCTATTAAATTGATAATTTTTTCTTTATTTTAACAATAATTATAGCCGTTCAACATTGAAGTACAGTATTATTGAGAGCAATCATGTCTAACTGGTAGGAAATATACAGAAGTTGAATTAAGTTCTCAAACACTTTACAGTCTTTAATGCTAAATTCTAAATTAAATACAGAATTAAAGCTACAAAACACATTGATTTCTTCTTTTCTTATGTTCTTTGATTAACATTAGTGAAAGGAGTCTCAGCAGCAGGTTTAAGAATGCGGCCCCTTTAAGAACTGTCTATCTACGCAGATCTGATGTCCTTTCCCATTTTCACAATTCTTTGCATTCAATTAGGATTTTAATTAGCACGTTGAAAGAAATCTGTGCTTAGGAAAATACTAGACAAAACGGGCTTTCTGGAATAATCTTGTGTGGTTTTGTTCATTCAAGCACGAAAGAGAACATAATACTGGTGCGCTGTCTGCCAGACATTCAGTGACGCAGCCTTTAGGCCGTGACTGTATACACCACACGGGACCACTGTCGCGGTGCTTTTTGCAGCATCTATCTACACTGAACACGTCAAGGCAACGGTGCACTTAAATGGTATAAAGGCCTTTACATGAATGAGAGCGTGATTATATAATGTAACACTAGACAAAGGATGACAAAATAAACAAACGCTGTGTTAATTGCGTTAAATATTTTAACGCGTTAATCTAAAAAAAAATGTATCGCATAAATTAACGCATTAACCTCGACAGCCCTAGTTAACACAAATGTTTATTCTGGATGGGATTAATCACGATAAATCGTTTGACAGCCCTAATAAATAATGTAAATATTAAATGTAAGTATATAAATATATTTCCAAATTCCAATCAACACATTAATATTTAAGGCTTAACTTAATATTAAAACTTAAAAAAAACCCTTAATATTCAACTATTTAAAATGTTTAAAGATTACAGACTAATTCAAATAAGTTAATTTACTTTTCATTTTTTTAACTATACGCATTTTTTATAAACTAAGTCAGCTAATGAGGTTATACAGTGTAGCTTGACCATTATAACTAAAATTAACTGAAAATATCAGTGAGCAGAAGAATTTAGCCTATCATTTTCAGAGGATGGTGTCTTTGTAGACTCACCTCTGTAAACTTGATCTCTCTATGGTTGATGATATCAGGATAAGTGGGGTCTCCTCTTAGGTAAATGAATCTATGTCCATTGCCACTCAGCACAACATCAGGCTTCTCCTTTGGTTCTGATCCTCCCCGCTGAAGAGAGTAACTCACCTTATATTTCAGATAACCTCCGTATGAATCCACCTGCGAAACACAAACTCAATCTTAACACCAAAAAACAAACCATATCGCACATGTGCTTGCTAAACCTTAACGTATAAAAAAGGCCATAACATCAAATTTATGTTGTGTAAATTTGTTCTTCAGAAAGGAAGAAAAACCTTGTTGCCCAAGAACTGGCGCGGTAGAGACCAATAAGAGTCTTGATCGAGAAAACGGCGAGACAGATCCACAAGCTGAAACTCCTCGGTTTCAGGATTGATCAGCATCTGAGTGGATGAGAGTGGTGGTGGAGTGCCAGGACGACTGGGAAATGTCACATTGACTCCTGTGGAAAAACAAAGAAAAACAGTTATATATGTACAGTATATTTCTTAACTATCATGTTATGTATAGCAGACGTGTTAATAGCGCGAGTACCTTTGAAGTCTTCCTCCTCACTGAAGCGCAGCGGGATCTGACTGCGGTAGCGTCCGGTGCTCTGACAGTTCTTTGTGATGCCAAAACAGAAGCAGGGCATGCAGTGATCACCCAAACTAAAGTGCCCGTCGCGGCAATTACCTGCTAACACGTACAGAGAGGATGACACAACTGGACGACAACAACACAAAAGACAGGACGGAAAGACCACCACCATCAACAATGAGACGCCCCACCACATGCAATCTGTGTCATGCAAATGAAGGGATGACAGGGATCTACAGTATGTTCAAATTTTTGGAAAGTAGCATTAGTCACACAATAGGCAAGCAAGGACACAATATAAATATCTAGAGGCTTTGGACAACCAAGTGTTAAATTTGTTTTATAATTAACTTTAAGCTTTGGTCACAGGATGAGATATTTTATATCAAATGCCTACAGTGTATAAGATTTGACGAACGTGTTAATAGTGCACCATATAGACTGAGACACTGCACCTGGATTTGGTCTCTGAGAGAGACTGAGAATTCCATCGGGAATGGCAAACACCAGGCCTTTCGCATTGATGGCCTCACAGGTGTACGCTCCCTGGTCTCCTTCCTTCACATCACGGATGGTGAGCGTTCCGCGGCCATTCTCGCTGGTCATTGTTACTCTTTAAATAAAAGATTAACAATTAGAATCTTGCATGCTTGTACTTCTTAATCTGTGCTGCTTAATAGTTAACTATTAAGACTGAGCCCTGCAGTAATCTACCTGTTATTGACTGGTAGGTGTCCCCAATTAAGTCGCCACGTGATGATAGGGGTGGGCACGCCAATGGCAGTGCAAGTAAAGGTCACGGTGTCACCCCGCGACACTGTAATGGACTCTTCCGGTGGGACGGTCACAGTTGGAGGTGCTTATATATAATGAGAGCGAATTATATAATCAACATTTTCATCACCAGTGACAGTTCAAGCTGTTTAAAGGTCCAGTGTATGAAACTTAGCGGCATCTAGTGGTGAGGTTGCAAATTGCAACTAGCGACTCACTCCACCCCTTTCCTTTCAAAGCACTACCGTGGCTGACACGACAAAGATGTCGTCACGTTTTCACTTCTTTGCATAAGGAGATATTTACGAAACGCTCTCTGTAGAGCAGTTTGTCCGCTTAGGGCTACTGTAGAAACACCATGGGGAATTTCATGAAAGGGGACCCGTGGTGTATGTAGATAGAAATAGCTCATTCTAAGGTAATAAAAACATAACGCTTCATTATTATGTAAGGTCTTTGTACACCTCTGAACACATATTTATGTATATTATATTGCATTCCTGTCAAAAGTTCCTCTAAAAAATTACACGCTGGACCTTTAATGTATGAACACTAACACATACAGACGAAGACAGAAAAAATATAGACATTTTTATTTGCAGACCATGATTATACAGTTGACTTCTTCGTGAGAATGACAAATTTTCAGAACTGTAATGTCTTACCACAACCGTATTCATCAGAGCGGTCGGGACAGTCGGGTTCTTCATCACACTGGTAGCTGGCAGGAATGCAGGTGCGGTCAGAAAGACACGCAAACTGCTCCGGAGCGCATCTGTCCCCTGGACCTTTAGTGGCTGAAGTATTAAGAAAAAGACTGTTTATAGATCATGATCACAGGTGATTTTAAAAAATGGGCTAACATGCTATTTCATGCATTCTGACTTCTTTAAACTGTTAAACGTGCTGGCTTCTCATGCTTAATATCGTCAACTTGTTAAAAAACGAGTAATAGGGATCCTATTCCTTTTATTGGCCAGTCTCACAAAAAAAGCAGGCCCACGCATCATCCACCGAGCGAAAGACCACGCCCATGCGCTAGTGTGAGAGAAAGACCACACCACGCGTCAACCAGCCAGCATGAGAAAGAGCAATCATCAATGCCGCTTTATTCGGCTGACGGAAGTTTAGCTGTTTGTTTGGTAATGAATGTTATATAAACGGTGGCTATAACGCTGGATTTGGAGATCGTTTGAAATGGATAAATGGCGCGGTCCCAGCGCTAAAAGATGCAGGACATGAACCACACGCGGTAAATCAAACTGAGTCATATGTCTGTGTTTTGTTGGCAATCGGAGCGTACGTGCATAATGTAAACAACACGAAGGGATAAGCGATGATGCGTTGTGTGCTCGTGCTGTAGTTCCGCCACCCTGCCCGCCTCCAGCAGCTCATCTTTTTCCGGAAATAATCGTACAGCTGTATCTCTCTTTTAACTTAATACATGAAAAAAGTTAAATACAAAAAAATCATAAAATACACTTTATCTTTATTACTGATACAAAATATGAATTAACCATAGACTGTGGACGTAGTGTCGTGACGTCACCCGTAGGTTTGTGAAGAATAAAAAAATAAAGCCTAAAGTAGGCGGAGCCGGTCGTCGCCATCTTGGCATTGCGCGTGACTCCCTGATAATTGCAAATGGGCAAAGAGGCGGGACGTTGTTGTTGCTGAGGCGCCCAGTTGGCTGAAACCACTTGTCACTCAAGTGGCCACGCAACTATTTTGCAGAATTTTAAGGCTTAATATAAGTTAAACGGGTGAGTTATATAAAAAAAATCACCCTCCTCACATTGCATGAAGGGTAAAATTACCTATATAGACCAAAATAATTTGTGTACCAGGCTGTAAACATGTTTTTTTGTTCTGTAAAGTTGGCCATTTTAACATGGGGCTCAATGAGATTCTGCTCTGTTTTGGAGCCAGCCTCTAGCGGCCAGTCGATGAATTGCAGTTTTAGTCACTTCCGTGTTGGTTTCACGAGAGAGACCGGAAGATTGCCCCTTGGAATTTACACTAATATGATTTAAAACCTGAGGACCGAAGCTTAGGTCCAACTTACGGCAGTCACTCTCATCTGAGTTGTCCTGACAGTCATTATCTCCATCACACCGCCACAGTTTCAGAGCACAGCGGCCGTTCTGGCACTTAAACTCATTGGGCTCACATGGAGAAGGAGTTCCTGTGAAATTACAAGTAATGTCATACTATAAACACAGAGTACAGACATCCCACAGTTATTATAAACACTATAATATGTTCAGTTATTAACATACAAATCATACAAGATTTGTTACAAGCACGCTGCTGTATGTCCTACCACATCTTAACTCATCGCTGCCATCATTGCAGTCCTGTTCGCCATCACAGACATAATCCCGTGAGATACACTGTCCGTTCTGGCAGGTGGCCTGATCCGCACGGCAGGGTCCCGGTCCAGGTGGGGGTCTGGTTCTCGGAGGTGTGGGAGGAGTAGGAGGTCTAGGACCAGCAACTTTTAAAACAAATATTATCAGCACTTAACATTGGTGGATATAGTAGTTTACGTAAACTGCAAAATGCAATTAGATCCAAAAAAGCAACGATGCAAAGTCACACAATTAAAGATGCAATGTCACTCACAACAGTTCACTTCATCACTCAAATCGTTGCAGTCGGGCCGGTTGTCACACACATATTCCAGGCGGACACAACCCCCATCCTGGCAGGTGAACTCATCAGGCAAACACTCTCTTGGCTTTACTGAATGGTAGAGATTGATGTATAAAACACTATGACCCACTGTAATTATTGCAATTTGGTAAACCAGGAAATAACACAATGTCTTCGTGAAACATATCAAATAAATCAATGCCATGCTGGACCTGAATGCAAATAAATCTGCTTTTTATATTCACTTTTGCCTTTTATTCTCGTGCAATAGGGTGGGATGAGCTGTTTAGAAGGTTTAGAAGGTATCTTTAACAAGGACCGACATTACTGTTTGATCTCAAGATAATTTAAGTTAAAGAAGCTAACTTTATGCAAAATGTTGTATCGTCTCTCAAAGATTTAGTTTAAAAGGTAAAAGTACACATGTAGCCTATCTGTATATTCATAACGATATTCATTCATACTGGATTTCCAACAAAAGAATCAGATCATAGTATTTGAGTCAAGCATTTTGGAAATCAGCATCACTTCAATCAATGACGTGCCATGCAAAACATCCTTACATGTGCAAACATGCATGAAAGTTTCACAATTTATCGAACCGCTACTGTACATATGCTGAGAACTCTTTGCGATATTCATGAATAAACAAGACTGGGCTGAATTCTAATGGCACTACAGTCTTCATGCAGCAGATCTGACTGAGAACAAACCTGGCACATCGATGGGCTCTGGGGGAGAGAGATTATCAGCTATGGACCAGACACATATATTATGTATACTTTGTTCTAATGAATGACTTGAATGGTCTAGGACCATTTCCAAACAGAAATGCAAGTGTAACATGGGGCTAAAACACAACAATAATTGTGACAAATGTCTGACAATATCACCAAGAAACTCTCAAAAGCACAAATAGCTGTGACTGACATACCTTCTCCAAGTCGTCTGAACTGAAATCCCACTACTGAGGTGTCATATGAGGCAATGGTGCCATCCTTAACCACAGAGTACAGAACACCTCTGATTTGAGTTTCATTAAAGTTGTTATCTGAGCCAACGTCCAGCTCCACAAACACATCTTTGCCAATATTCCTGCAACATATCGAGAAGCAGTTCATAACCAAGAGTCATTTGATCATGAGGAGTCTGGTGGGAAAAATAAATGACGTGAAAAAGGTTTCACTATTGAATGTGTGTGTGTCAGGGTGGTCTATCATGAAATGGACTAGCTGGCTGATGAATATTAATTAGTTGCTCAGCAAAGCATGGTACAAAGCAAGTTTATGCACTTGCTCACACTGCAAACAACTGTTGTGCAAAAGTGTGTGTGGGGGTAATGCAAATGGTTTATGTATTTAATACATAAAGTAAATGAAATATCCATTAACATTATTTCCTTTATTTTGGGGTTTTGAAATTGAAAAAAGTCTTTACTTAATGAGCACCACATTGACCGTCTGGATTCCTGGAATTGTGTTGTAGTCGGACTCAAGCTGTGGACAAAATAAACACCAAAGCAAATGAGTGTCTGCGCATCACATTCTAACTATACACCTGAACTCAAACCAGATCAAATGTACATACCGTATCAACAACTGCAGATGAAATCTCCAGGAAAGCAGGAGAAAAGATGTCATCTAGTTCAGGTCCATATCGGAAGGAGTTTGTGAAGTTCACCAGTGCCCGATAGTAGACTAGAAAACAAGGCAAGGAATAGCAGGATCCATGAATTTTAATGGGAATTTACTCAAGGCCAATCAACACTATACAGTATAACAGCAACATTTTTTCTGAGACATTTAACATTTAGACGCTTAAAATATACACAAATATATACACTTTTTTATTTTAGATGGATGACATTTACAGCAGAATAAGAAAATGACTAATCCACAGATGTATACAGGTATAGATAATCACCACAAAATCAAACATGTTCATAAACTTAACTGTTGGGTGGAGGCATTGCAAATGTATATTAAAGAGCTTGGTCAGAGTATACCGTACAGAGGTAAAATAATAAATCTGTCATCATTCATTACTTAGTAATGTATTACAAAACAAATTCAGGAAAGGTTTAGCAAATCTTTTGCTAAAGCTGCTGTCTTACGCCCTCAGTCTAATAAGCAACCACCTGATAAAGCAATCATTTTACTGCCCTGCCAGCAGCTCGCCTGGGTGGGTTTACTCAATTTCACTTCGTCAAACTGAGTCGGGAAAGGAAGTCAATATTTGTGCTCTTTTTTGCAGTTAGTTGCCACTTGCCATAGTTTGGCTGCAGATTCATTTAATATGAGGCTGTCAAATGGACTGCCCACTCCATAGGTCACAGAGCAAATACACACTTATACACAAACATCCTGAACAAACTCTATTGACCTTCTACTCTCTTTTTAAGAAGTATTCAAATTGACAAAACATCACTGAGATAAACGTGTGATATTGTTTTTCTCATCCCCTGGACACTTTCTGTCAAAGTCCCGTCAAATGTATCTGCTATGCATGCACAGTTTATTGGAAATAAGCATCTTTGTGCAGACAGGATTTGAGAAAGAAAGTGGGCCCAATACACAACTCGGCTCAACCTCCTCTAATTAAACAATACATTGATACACATTGCCCACCACTTTAATGGCACCTTCGAACCCTTCGCTGGGCTCCAGACTAACTTATTTTAACTAGGAGTACTGTAGCCCATGACTGAAAATTTTAGGAGTGCAAGCCAAAAATTTAGGGGCACACCTTAAATCACCCAGCAATGCAATTATTCACATTTTTCTCCAAAATAACTGTATCACTGATACCGACAAATAAGTTACTTGATGACAGGAGATTTGGTTCTGCTTATTTAAAAAGAGGCAGAGCCTACTGAGAAGCCTTGTTATTGATTGGTGCTAAATAGAGAGACTGTAATCTGAATTCATTTGAACCAAAAGAAACTGTGCTTGTCAAAAAGTATATATTTAATTGTTTACAGTGCAAAATGAAAGGCCTCATGTTATGTTCTTACGATGATATTATTGTGTATTAAGGATACTATTCCTCATGTTCACACAACACATGTAAATATAACGTAAAATAAAACTTAACAAGAGCATTCGCCTGTAGTTCTTTCTTGCTGTGAACGGATTTGAAAAGATCCAGCGCTGTCTCAAGAAATCCACAGAAAAATGACGTTTCCTCCGCAGTAAGTTTTGTTTTAAACGTCTCATACACCAAATCGTTCATCCTCTGGCTCAAGAAATGCGTAACAGCAAACAGTGACTCGTAGTAATGCATTCACGTTGTGTGTGTGTAAACTTGTCAATGACGACCTGGATTGTGCGTCCGCAGCAGCGGGAAACATCAGTGAAATCACTGAAATAACAACTAGAAGAAATTCCAAATTTGCAGGTCGCACATGCGCAAGTACTTGTAAAAATGCTCGCGCTGTCTTGAAAACTGGTCATAAAATGCGACCATTTAGTCACAGACTGGAGCCCTGCTTCGAACGAGAGCTCTCATTACCGCTGAAAGTAAACTTTGGTCTGAAAAAGATGAAACCGGTATGAATGTCAAAAGGTTTTGACAGAGTGCCTTTGTCCACAGTGTAACAGTCTGGCAATGGTAACATTACAGAAAATACAGACAGAGGCAAAGAAATCTGGAATCACCTCAAAGTAAAGAGAGCAGCGGCCCACCACTCCCTCGTTGGCTTTTACTAATAAGACTACATTTCAGAAAGCCACATTCTCACTCCGCAACAGAGCAATGGCCAACTCAGTCTTTTTGTTTAGGAAATCCCCCATCAAACACCACCAAGGGCACTGAAACCAAGTTCGAACAAGGGAAGAGACAGACCAATAATAGAAGGAAAAAATAGCATTTCAGATTCGTAATTTATAAACTCCTTTAGCTATTAAAAGGGGAACAGCAGAACTATGGCGGCTTTGTGAGCCGAACGCCGGTCGGAACACACAGGGCCTATGCAGGAGACAAAGAGCTGATTGAGCCATTTACGTTCACTCTCGGCCTTTCAAGCCAGATTCTTTCAACTCGACCTTCACTACCCTCCTCCTCCCAAGAAGCCTTCACGCTGAACCAAACACTTCAAGTAGTCTTCTCGTCTTGTTCTGTGCCTCTGTGGAATGCATTTGGACAGAGATTCACTGATTTCTACAACAGTCTACTGCCAGACGCTAATGATCCAAATGTCAAATGTGTATTAAAGAGACAAAAACTCATTCCATAGTGTCATGAAGCCAACTGGCAGGACCGTTTGTTGTTGTTTTGATACTGAACAGGATTTCACACTCGCAGCCGTGAGTATGGTAGCAATCCTAAAAATTGGTCATCTCCCAAAAACTGTGTCCTTTTTTGTCACATCCATAACGCATGTTTATTTGCCTTTTTTGAAATATTTTTTTTTCCATAGACTGACATTTTTCAACAAGGGTTTTGTAAAATATAAACAAGATGGTTCAATATATTCGTAACAAATACATTCTCTGAGCATTTTTATGTCACGTCCATAACGCAAAATATCACGTCCATAACGCTGGAATTGCCCAAATAAAATTGGCCCCCATTCTATTATATGGACACAAAACCACAGAGACATAAGCATATCATCTTTTGTGTTCTTCAAACAGAGTCATTCAGGATATGAACAACCTAATGGTGAATAAATGATGACAGAATTGTGTTTTGGGGGGGGTAAGAAATGATACATAATGAAAAACCAAACAATATATCCTTGTTTAAGCATACTTTACAAATTTTACAGAAGATTAAAAATGCGGCATTCATAACAGTATTTCAGAAGAAAACATGACTGCACTCCAGATGCTCAGAACCCACACGGGGCGCTATAGCACAAGAGAGGCGGGGGAAACTGGGAATTGAGGTCAAAAGGTCAAGGCATACAGGAAAATAATTGTTTTAAAAACACAAAGGAAAAAGAGAAGAGTTGAGCAACACATATGTCAAGGACATTGTGGGAACAACAGAAAAACAGAGGCAATGTAAAGTATATCTAATAGATTTTTTGTATTACAGAAAGAATAGGTGCAAACTAAAAAGCTTACATATGAACAGCTATCTGTAATTTTTTTGAGAAAGAAATCCACAGCTTGAAGAGTCACAGTCTAACTAATGCATGTTTTCTATTTCGAATGACAGATCCTGATTTGTGAGCATAAAGAGGCACATTCCTCTGGCACTGACAGTGAACCATTGAGCCTGAGGAGCTGCATTTGATCAACATCTGTCTTATAAGACAAGAATCACTGAAGAACTCCAGGCGGTGTTTAAAATGACAGCACGGTCCTGGTGATCTTATAAAGTCACATTTAACCCTTCTTTCCTCTAAAGAGAAACTCGTGGGAGGGGCACTTCCTGTTTCCTCCCGCAAATTGGAAGAAAAGAGGAAAATTGGTCTTGACGCATGTATTTTGGTTAACAGTTCTTGTTCTCAATAGGGAATTAATTACATAGTGCTGCAATACGTGATGCTGCAATGCAAGTCTCCATGACTACGTTAGATTCAGCCTTCCATATTCTGAACAACAAAAGTGAAATTTGTTACTCAAAAAATCATTTTATACATTTTCATTTCATTCAAAACTTGTATATGATTTTTTCTGAGAAATGTCTCAGTGTTTTTGTGTCCATACCAGGGAAGTTAATGAGGGTAATGGTGTTTGGTTATCAACGTTCATTAAAATATATTTTGTGTTAAGCAGATGAAAGAAAGTCATACAGGTTTGAAATGACACGAGGGCAAATAAATAATGAAATAACATTCGGGTGAACGTTCCCTTTACGTTAAAAAAGACAAAATTGTAATTTCAATGTTTCATATTATTTTGCAAGTTGAGAGACAAAAAAGGATTGTGAAACTAGTCTGATTAAATGCCCTTCAGAAGACTTAAAGGGGTCATATGACAAGGCTAAAACGAATATTTTCGTTTGTTTTAGATGTAATGCAATGTGTATACACGATTTAAGGTTCAAAAACGCTGTATTTTCCACATACCGTGCATGTTTGTATCTCCTCTTTGCCCCGCTCTGAAAAGCGAGGCGCGCTATGATTTGCCAGTTAACCAGTGAGTAGTGATTGGTCGAATACTGCAAGCGTGTGATGGAAATGTAACGCGTCTTACCATATTTGGAACATCAGGTTCCAAAGCAATTGTACTGACAGGTACGCCCACCTTACTTGCGTATACATTTGGGCGGTCTTAGTCAACTCATACCACGAACAGACGTGGATTTGTGGGGGTGTGGTTACACGAGGCGTTTCAGGCAGGTCTGGGTGAGCATTCGCTTTTAGATAGAATGCATCTCTTGTTCCGACACTTTAATTTTTGCAATTTTACGTGTCTAATACATGCATGGGCAACTTATAACACACAAAAGACACAGAAAAACATGTGTTCGTGCCATATGACCCCTTTAAGACAACAGCAATATTTTCAATGTTTATATTATGTTCACGCCACCCACATGACATTCACCCAGGAGACAAAACCTTGCATGAATGAAGTGATTGTAGATGGACAGAGCCCATGAAGAGCTGTTTGAGAGATAGTTTTTCTAATTGCAATGATTATGTATTGCTGTTCACGCCGGCCCACACTAAGTGCTGTTAATGAGCTATCCACAGATTCAAAGCCGGCCCGCATCAGAATCAAAGTGCAGAGTTGAAAGCAGTGACATTGTGGAAATGATCCTTTAATGTATTGAATCGCTACTGACAATATCCCACTACAAAGCCCTCACTGTGCTATCACAGATACAAAGTGGGTGCTCTTTATTCCTTTAAAGATAAAATGAGAGCCAACACACTCTCCCTCTGTCTCGCTCACTCACTAACCTCTTTTGATCACTTGAACAATGGATATTATTTATTTAGTTTAGCCACTTGAACCAAAACAGAGTTGCTTTTTAAAACCAGAAATTTGTATTGTTACTTCCATTAAGCACACTTTAATGACTATAATAAGTATAATAAAAATGCTAAGCTGTGATGAAACAGTGATGTTTCCATCAGAAGTCAAATGAGATCATTCAAATCACTTGAATTACTGTGTGTCAACCATGTTGAACCTTTGCATCTTTACAGATGTGTTGGTAATAGCCATTAAATCTGTTTACGTCAAACAGTCTGTTAAATCTATATGACTTTCCAATATGTTGAAGTTTCATATTGTAAGGACATTTGTGAGTCCAGTGAGAGAATAGAAGCACAGTTTCCAACGGAGGTGGATGGAGAAAGATTTTCCAAGGCAACGCTTATGTAACCTCCATAACAAAGAGTGTCAATATCTGAGGCTGAAACCTAAAATACATTTCCACAGTAAATGTTTTTATTAAACTTAAACTAAATGTTAACCATTTATTTTTTTCATATTATTTTAAACGGCATAGGTCTACAAATCATTAACGCAACAGAAAAATTGACAACTTTGTAAACAATACCAGAAGTCTAAACACTGGTTCGTATAAATGAAAGGGGTCAGGGCGGTTAAGCATCACTGATCGTATAACATTCTCTACATGTCTTCAATTCTTTGCTCTCTCTTTCTTACAGAATATATACGGTCACTAAGAATGCTGGACAACAACAGCACTGAAACAAAAATAACCGCAGCTGCCCCTCCATGTCTCCCAATCGGGCTGTACAACGATCACCTTCGCAGCCCTGACACAACGTTACATCAACATCACTTGGTTACATCAACACAAAACAAGCTGGGTGGCCTCTTCTGCTGAGCTCAAAGGCTTGTAAAACTTAACATTTCTTTATCATATGTATCCCAAAAGGAGCCAAGTGACCATGCTCTGGCAGTTGAGCAAAATGAAATTTTAGGGGCCATTCCTCAATTCCAAGAACACAAAAAACGGACTTGTGTTGTCGTGGAGAGCGGTCTTGCGAGGCAGCATCGGAAGAACGAACTTGGATGGACGCGCCGCAGTGACTTCTGGGGGTTCAAGCGCAAGGCTGCATTCGATGCATCCTTGATATCAAGCACACATCCGGGTACTTTCATGCGTTCTCTGTTCTTGTGTTCTTGGGTATTGGAATCAGACTTTGACTGTTAATGATGACGTAAAGCGAGAACACGAGGACACAAGATCGCTGAAGAACGCATATTGAGAAACAGCCAGGATTAGATTGAGCAGGATGCATTTGAGAATTATGACATCATCTTGGCTGAACACTTCTAATAAAATTCGTGGGTAAATGACTAGACAAACTGATGCTTTGGGCAAACACGAATGCCATGTGGAGGTGTTGAGATAATTCTCATGGCCAAACTGATCTCCCACCGACTGAAAGTATGCGTGCGTGTACGCTGTGGTAACCTTTGTTTTTGCAGTTTGAAGTGGCTGTGCGACCCTGTGCTCAGGGTCTCTGTGAGGGCTTGTGAATCTTCTAATGGCTTTTGAATCAAAGGAGCTTCTCCTACTTTATCTGCCTTAATCGGGCTAAAAATAAACAAACAGGCCAGGAGTACACACAGCACAGCTGAGATGAAAGAATCTTCTTATATTCTGAGGGGATTTGGGACTGATAAGGAAAGAATGCTGGGTATTATTACTCCAGGCTGCTTGGGAAATGCTCTGCCGAGATGATTCTATGTTCAATTTTGTCGTTCTAGTTACTGATCATTTATAAAATGTTTATCTTATTGAAACTTGCAGTATAATTTATAAAGGGACAGATGCTTAGGACAACCATTGGGTTAGACTTCCAAAGATAAGACCTCAAAAACGTTCCAGTTTATAAATCTCGATTTCTATGGTTTAAACCAACAACCACTGTCTAACCAACACAGATGTTTATCACAAATGAGTTAATGAAAACTTTTTTGTAAGAAACCATAATAAACAATCATTTTCCAGTAATAATTCAGAGTAAAGATCTCTTTAGGGTAGCATATCTAACTATTACAAGTACATACACCCCATATGTAAATGTATAGAACAAGGAAAAGCATCACAAAAACAGGATGTGGAGTCTAATGGGTGTTTGGTCATTACTCTCATCATTGACAGGGAAGGAAAGGTGTTCACACAGTTCTCTGGAAAAGACGAAGCACAGGTTGGACATCCACAAATACTTCACTGCAGGAAACTAACGTTCTTTCCCACATGCCATCAGGCATGGATCTATAAATGGCTTTAGCGCACAAACTTCCCCCCTTAGATGGGGGGGATTACCACTGACTGAGCCTCTGACTCATAATGTAAACCTCTCCAGACCCATAAATCATCAAAAGCACAGACTGAGGGAAACAGCTAAGCACAATTATCAGCTTGATATTTTGGTGATAAGAAGCTGATCTGAGATTTGGGGCAGAAGTTTTGGGTGACCCGTGTTTGAGACCCAGCTTGAGGTCCTTTCCCAATCTTATGCCCCTCTTCTCTTTCTCGTTACTACTTGTCAGTCTCTGCCGTCCCTTACGAAATAAAAACACATGGCAATATACTACTAGAAATAAAAGGCAATATATTAAATAATACATTTGGGAAGTTGATAGATAAACTGTACCAAAAATGTAGAAAACAAACGGTTAATAATATATACATTTTATATTACTTACATGTATAATATAAAATAGCACAAGAGACATTTATCTTCATTGTTAGGTTTTTTTTAAGTTAGGACACATGTAGGACACATTTTTGCACATTTACTCATTTATTGCAATCGAGTGCTTATATTTTTCAATATATGAGGTGTCATATAAATATTCATATAAATATTCATACATATATAAAATGATTTAATATATTGAAAGTAAATATACCGGAAAATATACTATATTTGCATTAAGAGGTACTAATATATGAAAAGGTGACAAAAAATGTATATACTGTTATATACTGTATACAATAGGCTTCAGCCCTTAAATGCCTGACTTATGAGTCTGCCAATTCCACTGTTGGCAAACTGCTTGTATAAATAGAGACATTCTGACTTCAAACTATCCGCATGTGGCATGCTGAACCTCAAAGATAACCACTGGGTCATCTGATGTCCCATGTGCTCCTTTTCCAGCTCAGTGGGATAACTAAAGCTTAACTTGGGCTCAAACATCATCAAACTATGTAATTGTTTTGAGAAATTAAAACCAGGAGGTAGTCACATGGGTTATCAGGAGTGCATAATACTATACCACAGAAGTTTCACTGAGGTGATTCACATTACCAAAGATACACACACCTTCCATCTGGTATAGCAGTTGAGCTCTAACAGTTGGAATTGTCTTCTTCTGGCACTCCATCTTTTGAAAACCGTGAAGCCACAGCAGAACCGTCTCTTTCTAAATTAGGGCTCAACATATTTGTGTGGAGGTGTCCATGCGGTGCTATTTTGAGAATCCAGCTCAGGTGTCAGACCGCCGAGCTCTTACCAAAACAATCATTCCAACATGATGTCATGCAATACAATGACGGACTCCAAAAGGGCAGGCTGAGAAGCAAAAGTCATTCCGAAGAATATTTCCAAAGATAGAAATTTGCAGCAGTCTCAATGCTAGGGGATTTTCAGAATTACACCAAAATATGTGTGATATAGCTAGGACAGGGCAGGGAAGTTTGAAGGTATATGTATACTTCTGAGACGGATAAAAATGTCAACAGATTTGTCTTTTGTGTTGTTTTTCCTCAAAGTGGGCGTGGCTAACTCATGTTAAACAGAGTGAGATACTGCAAGAGACCATGAAACATGGGAAAAGATAAACACACAGATCAAGGGGACTCAGCTTACTGTTAGAAAAGGTGCTACATTTTGGGTGTGGACATGTTTTGAGATTCTCTTTCTGACTAGCATTCTAAGACTTTTGAATCCAACTGTATACAGTGTGGCATACTATAAAACTATGCAAAACATATGGAACCAAATTAAAAACAGAAGTACTATTTTGGTGCTGTGATGCGCATGCTCCAGATATGCAGAACTGCAGATGATTAAACTATTCCCTGTTTTAAAGCAAAATCTGCAGAACTGCATCATCTTGTCAATATCTACAGTCTTTGCCACTATCAAGTAATACTTCCTCTCAATAAAATAGATAGACAGAGACTATTCTCTCACTTGTTATCCCCGAATCCACTGTGATTGGTTCTGGAGTGCTTCCATCCTCATCCCCACTGTTTATATCTGAAGAAGAATGTTTGTTTGTTTATCGTCACCTCTTATCTCAATCTTATGAAATCTTAAGGAAACTCAGCATGCAGAGTTCAGACAGGCTCACCTCCCGAGGCTTCGTAGTACTCTTCATCATCCACGTACCCTCCCGGCCGCTTGTCTTCCTCCTCTAAATCCTCTGGAAAGGGCACTTCATCCCACACTTTGGAGCTGTGAGCCACCTGCAATCAAAACACATCAAACCACAATTTATGGGATTGTAATCAGCATCTCCAAACAAAAGGGAGGGCAGAAACAAAAGAGAAACGCCTCAGGCTCCAATGAAGGAAGGAGAGATAAATATCATGCCTTTGTGCTGTGTTTGCACAGAAATATCTGAAGAATCATAGAGTTCACAAAAAACAACCCCTGGTCAGAATTCCTGAACAATCGGCGAGTATGTGTTTGTATGTGGGGTGTTGGTAGTTTTACTAGTTTAGCATGGTAAATTTCTAACACAAGAATGTTAGATGTACAAAAATCTGTGACGAAACACCCTTTTCCCTCATGCCTCAGGTAACAGTCTAACCTATTGTTTAACATATGTCTGGTAGTCAGGAAATACTTTATCATGGCAAGAATATGTCACATCCCTGAGGGGTAATGAAATCACAGCCTTGACTTCAGTCTTTGATAGAGCATGGTTTAAACTACAGGAGTTGCTTAGGTAATGTAAATATTAGTCCTCGTACTATAAACTTAAGCATGGTCGGGTACAAATAAATGCATCTGAATTCCAGATGTTTTAGCACAGATGGAGAGGGACACAAACTTTGTTTTGCAGAATTTATGCCACTAGTCAAGTATTTCCCAATAATTGGACGAGTGAAGTTACTAATAACACCTTTTTTAATCTACAAAACTTTTCATCATTTTTAACTGAGAAAGTTTTTCATTATTACCATAAATATTGGTAGATCATTTGGAAGAGCATTGCATTGTTTTTAAGGTCATGAATTTGATCCAGGAAGACACTTTTTCTTGTGTTATCAATTCAAATACATAATTTTAAATTACGTAACCTTGCTATTTTGTGGTAATCAAACAAAGAGCCTTAGTCTTTTCATAAAATTATCCCTTTTTCTCAAAAATCATCCCTTTTTATCCCTTTTTCTCTTTGTGTTTGGCAAGATGCCACAGTTGGCATTTTCTATCTTCATAGTCCGCCAGTTCCCATTTCCCTACATCTCCATCATGGCCGCTGCCCCTATTTAACTGGCGCTCTCATATAAATAACTTGATCTCCCTCCCAAATCCTTTCTCCCCTGACATAACACTCTAAAACAACAATCCAGGGAATTTTTCAAAAGGAAAGCGCTGACTGGCAAAATTCTTTCAGGCGGAGCTGCTCAGCGAACCTTTGGTCCGACCGTCGGCTACTTCCCCCGGTCCCTCGAGTCCTCCCAGAACACATACTCTGTCATTATTGTCATCCATAAATGTACCATCTTTCACTGAGAAGACTCAGCGAAAGTGCATGTGTCACTTTTTTACTTTCACCAGATGAGACAGAGGTGGATGAAAAAGGAAAAGTGACAAAAGTGAAATATCTATATCCGTCACTGGGTAGGACAACTGGATCTTTATGTAATGCATAACTCAACGTGCTCAAACTCTCAGGTCATTCTCCACCTTTGTAGAAACGATAGCACAGACAAACACAACGTTACACTGTCAAAAGAATCCACTGTTTACTTTTCAGTCATACTCTCCAACTGTTTGTTCTGCAAAAACTGCAAAGAAGTTCAGACAAAGAGCAACATCACAGTTCTGCAAGTGACCTGCTGGAAAACCTCAAGACCGCTCTACGGTTTGCCCAGCTGTTGTTTACAAGATGAGAAATCGCTGTTACAGTGGCCATAGACAATTGATGAGCACGGAAAGCAGATAAAAGAGGAATGAGACGATCTCTGTAAGTTTCCTCGGCTAATGAGTGACTCACACTCAGCCTCCGAAGAGCTATAATGATGTCTAGAAAGGACAGATGTGCACTGCTGCTCCCACACACACCCCTCTGTGGCATTTCCAACCTCCGTTCAAACCCACGGCCAATATCCAAGATCTTGCGAGTGCAGCGTGAGAAAAGGATTTTAGTGTTTGTGTTTCCTACATATTGGAGTGCAGCTGTGAAACGGAAATTAGAGTAATGTCATGACTCCAAACTACGGCATCAATTTGCAATCAATCTTTTTAATATTTCCCTTTTAAAGTGCTGTTTTGAGCATTTTGAGGGCAGTGCAAAGGTAGTGGGTTCGACCCCGAGAGTACACATACATGTATATCTTGAATGCACTGAAAGTTGCTTTGGATAAAAGCGTGTGCCAAATGAATAATAAATGTGATGTAAAGTTTTCCAAAATTCATAATCCTCGTAACAGCATTTTTAAATTCACACCTCAAGATCAAAAAAGGTGTAAAGCCAATAGGTTCAATTCATTTCTATGAATCAGTTTGTTGTCCTGAAATCTAATTTGTTTGTGTCTGCCTCATTGTAAACCCACAACCTCAGTGTTAAATCAAGAATTTGACAAACAGGAAACAAGTCCTGAAATGCACCGATTGTAAAACGGTATAAAATGTTTCAATATGGCAATAAATACCAGCGCATAAAAAACCTGGACTGGCCGCACTGTATTACGTAATGCTCCAGTTAATGTGGACGATGGGTTTTATAAACACACAGATGGAATGTAAACGGTAGAGCGCTAAGTGGGTGATAGCTTGAGATATGCACTTTATACCCTGAACTCCAAAGCACAGCCAGTCACCGAAACACTGAAGGGCAAACATCCTGACCTTCATATAAAAGAAACAAACTGTAAATGTGGTCAAAAGGGCTTCCATTAGCCTTTGACTATCACGTGATGCACTTTCTTCTGTGATATAGGGCGCTTGTCACACCCTTGAGGAGAGCTGAAAGCCATAGGTGAATTAAAAAGAGTTGACAGGTGCTCCATAGCTAGCGGCCTGTAAAGGAAGCATAGGCTCATTTTTAAGCTGCCATCTGAGATACCTTGTTTTAGCTCAATTCTAAGGCAGCACTGCATGTTGCTTTCACAGATAAGGCAATCCCAGAATGCACTGTGACAGGCTTAGTGAAAAAATGATTTTGTGGAGTAAGTATTCCAAAATAAATGTTTGTGCTTGTATAATACAAATTATATAATATATTTATGCATACACATACATTCTATAGATATACCAAATATTTATATATAAATATACAATAGGCTATTTACATTTATATTTAAATACAATTTACATTATGTATAAATATAAATATATATTTCTCATATATCTTTAATATACACATGTATGTTAGTGTATTTATTTATACATATACTGTAAATATACACACAAACACATATATACACACATACTGTATATACATTTATTTCGGAATTAGTCACGATTAATCAATTTGACAATTTGAGTGGTAGCGTGCACACAATTCCTTGTACTTAACAACTTGTCAAAGTATGTTCTGTGCATCCCGGCCACGAATTTGGAGGAGAGACGTGAACTGAAATGGCTGTCAGTCAGAATTGCTTGCATGGATGTTTTTTTTCTTTAAATCATTTTGCAATGTAGCCAATAATAATCCAACAGTTTTCGTTTATTCATCTTGTTAGCTTATAATGTTGAATCACACTTTTTAATTAAGTGTTTTGTTGTACAGAGTACAGTACATTCTTTCAGCAGTCAGTTCAAGAAGTTTATTCAAGAAGTGAGAGGGCTCATTTTTTTTGTTTTAATTTAGCCTACTTGTTTTGCTCAATTTTATTTGAAGTTATATTGAATTATATTGAAAAGCAAGACAAAATATAAAAAGCATTTTCACCATTCAGTTTATGCAATAGTGAAAAAATTGGCTAAATAAATAGAAGAAATACGAAAAGCCATGTTCGGTGTTCGGCCAAGCGTTTCATTTTGATTCGGCTTCGGCCAAGAATTGTCATTTCGGTGCATCCCTAACTAAATATAGGTTTTGAAACAGAACAAGCGTGAATAGAGAGAAAGTTGCTGTGTTCACCTTTTCCATATGTATTACACATAGCTGGCCACAGAAACCTAAACCCAACAACCTGACAACCAAGGGATAAAGCAACTTTTGTGTGTGTACGTGTACTGTAAGTTAAAACAATAAACATACAGGTGCTGAAAGAACAGGGATTTTAACCCCTCACACCAGGATGCCGTATCCTGATAAGATGACACTTCTAACACTAAACTTCAGTTTGAGCCGCTTTTTTGGACAAATAATGTGTCGAAAGATCCTTCAGTTTAACAAACCACTACAGGTTTGACATATTGAACACCAGCCTCTCTCAACAACACACGCACTTAATGAGCTCACTGGATGAGCACATTCCTCAACAAGTTGTTACGGTCTTCTACATGGGTCGGAAGGGGGTGGACAAAGGCCTACAGCATACTTCTGGCAACAAGAACTCTCCCCCCAGGTCATTTATGCGTTCCCACATACAGTGGAGCCGTGGCATGCATTTGGGAACGAGTAAGGGCTCCCACAGGCATTCAGATTTGTACTGGCAAGATTGGACATACGTGCTTTCAAAATGTGTCCATCACAGCTGTTTCCCGAGCTGAAATCTAAGCTGTGAGCGGGATGTTATGCCACTGTTTAGACATTTCTGCTTTCTCTCCTATTCCTCTCTTCCACTTTCTCCACGCTTGTGGAATGAACAGCCCTTCCTGAGAAGTGCTCTCCTGTTCCACTTCCACCGGAGCAGTCAGCCAGCTCAACCTCTTGCCAATCTTCACACACAGCGGGCTTGTTTCTCAGTGCTAGGCTGTCAGAATGAGCACGCAATGACATTTTCGTAACCTCATAAGCCTTGGCTACTTGCTGCTAACTGTCGCTTTTGCATCATTTCGGTAATTCCCAACTTGTCCCGACCTTTACCGCAAGTCCTAGCTTCCACAGAGAGTCAGTTGACAAACAGTTAACTCAAGTTCTCAAGACTAACTCCCTGCAAGTGGACACGTGTGCTACAGGGTTCATCCTAACATTTACAGTAGGAAAGAAGTGTAGCATTAAAAAATACACACTACTGCAGTCACCATCTGGCGGTCTGACTCATAACGCTAGAATCCTGTGGGTAAAGGTTTTTGTGGTCACCAATTTAAGTGAGGTTTCCTCATCACTTCTGTTAGCACGGTCTGACTCAGTTAGTGATACAAACCTTCTAAGTCAAACAGGGTTATGGGAAAAGTAATTCAAGAGGGAGTTTGTGAATGTTGTCAAGGTGCATCTGTACCTAATTTCCCAAGCAAACCACCCTGGAAAGTGCCATGCAAGATGAACCCGATAAAACAACATTTCATTCACTATTACGGAAAGTCTGAATCTTTGAATGACGGAAAAAGGAGTTTTTGGGAGTTGCCCAGTCATACGTTTTCTGACACATAATTGTGCCTATTTTTACAAAATGACAAGTGCTGTATTTTAGGCGCCAAGCTGATGCGTTCTGGCATGGCGACACACGGGTCAGACAGCGTCAGGTGCTCCAGTCGTGAAACGGGAGCCTGGATATGGCACCACACTTCAAACTAGGTCTAAAACCAGAAGACAGACTGTATCCAAAACTAATAATGGCAACATCAGAGAAGGTGCCTGGGCTTGACAGCATGACTCATGACAACATGACGTTATATGACCAAAAGGCGTGGGCACAGTCTATTAAATATGAATGATCCGACTTATCAGAGACGGTCTGATTGTGTCCACTAAACTCCGGTTTTAATCAAATGGACTGAGACCATCTTAATAGTCTGCGTGTATGGGTGGGCCAAATGTGTGAGTGCATTTCAGCAGTAGCAGCTTTCTCCACTTGTGAGGGTCCAGATGGCACCTAAAGGAGAACTCTCCCCTCAATTATCACCCCGGTAGGGGAGCGAGAGAATCTCTACTCTTCCAGACCACCTACTGTATATGTATGAAGCCCCGTGGTTTCAATATTGCTTCAGACCCCACTGTCACCACACACCAATTTACACATTCAAAATGATCCTGAGGAGTTACAGTCGCTCCACTGATTCAGTCTGGTATGCAGTTTTGACAGGTGAAGTTAAGTGTGCTTATGGACCTTTACAGTTATACGACATAGAATACGGCCAGCGGTCATAAAACATGGGTCAGGTCTGAAAACCCTTAGAGTAGTCTGTATTTCACAAGGGTTCAGTAAAAACCACTTTAGGTATAGTTACAGGTTAGTTCAGTAACCTACAAAACAGGCTATGTACTATTCACAAAATGTTTCTTAAAGGGATAGTCTCCCATAATGAATATTATTTCTTCATATACTCACCCTTATGTCATTTACAACCTTTTTGACTGACTTTCTTCAGCAGAACCCAAAAGAAGAAATTCTGAAGAATGTTGGTAGCCAAACAACATTTGGCCCCCATTGACTTGCATTGTATGGACAAAACCACAAAGACATATCTCAAAATATTGTCTTTTGTGTTTCACAGAAGAAAGAGTCAAATACAGGTTTTGAACGACATATGTAAGGATGAATAAATGATGATAGATTTATGATGAAATTATCCCATAAACTAAGCGCTTTCTGTGCTTAAATAGCTTTGTACCATAAGTATTTAATTTAAAAGGCTAGTCAGGTGCTAAAACAACACAGACCGCACATGCAAATAAACAATACTATCGTCTTTGTTCTTAAAAAAAACCTAAATAAGGAGATATTTTGATCGGTAGAATTTTCTATATCTATATACTATATAGGCAAGGCAAGTTTATTTATATAGCACATTTCAGACACAAGGGCAATTCAAAGCGCTTTACATAAAATGATTGACAAAGAGAAATAGGACGTATCTTTAAAATGCACATTTTAAAGAAACAACAAAACAGCAATAAAATTGATTAAAAATGTGAGTGTATATATAAAAAGAATAAGAACAGAAGAAAAAGAAATTAGAAATAGAAGTGCAGTTGATGTAAACCAGCACAATGCTCAGGTTGTAAATGCACAGCTAAACAAGTGTGTTTTTAATCTGGATTTAACAGTAGCTACTGTTGGTGAACATCTGATGTCTTCTGGAAGCAGATTCCAGCTACGGGTGGCGAAATGGCTAAAAGCTGACTCGCCTTGTTTGGAGTGAACCCTAACTGACTTGAGAAGTCCTAATGATCTGAGAAGTCTGTTTGGTTTATATTCAATAAGCATATCTGAAATGTATTTAGGTCCTAGACCATGGAGTGATTTATAGACAATTAATAATACTTTGAAGTTGATTCTAAAAGTAACTGGTAACCAGTGTAAGGACCTGAGGATTGGAGTGATATGCTCAGATTTTTTGGTTCAGGTCATAATCTTGGCAGCAGCGTTCTGTATGAGCTGCAGCTGTCTGGTGGTGTTTTGGGAAGACCTGTAAGGACTCCATTACACTAATCCACCCTGCTGGTGATGAAAGCATGAACCAGTTTCTCTAAATCTTGGTTTAAGACAGAACATCTGATTCTGGCTATGTTTCTGAGATGGTAGTACGCTGATTTGCTTATTGCTGTGACGTGACTGCTGAAACTAAGGTCAGACTCTAAAATGACACCAAGATTTTTTACCTTACTTTGTGTCTTAAGACCTCTTAAATCAAGGTATGTGTTTACCTTGTTAGTTTCATCCTTGTTACCAAATACAATGACTTCAGTTTTGTCTTTATTTAAATGAAGGAAGTTTTGACACATCCAGCTGTTAATTTCATCAATGCACTGGCAAAGAGAGTCAATAGGCCTGTGGTCATTGGATGAGAGGGCTAGGAAGATCAGAGTGTCATATGCATAGATGTGGTAGGCAATTTGGTACTTTTTCATTATGTGGCCAAGTGGGAGCATATACAAATTGAAGAGGAGCGGAGCAAGAATTGAGCCCTGTGGAACACCATAAGTCATGGGTGTCCAGTCAGATTTATGGTTGCCTATGTTCACATAGTAACCTCTACCTTTAAGGTATGACCCGAACCATTTACGTACCAACCCAGAAAGCCCTACCCAGTTTTCCAGCCTATGTAGGAGTATGGTGTGATCTACCGTGTTAAAGGCAGCACTGAGATCTAGTAATACCAGAACTGATATTTTGCCAGAATCAGAATTCAATCGAATATCATTTATTATCTTTATGAGCACTGTCTCTGTGCTGTGATGCTGACAGAAACCAGACTGATAATATTCCAGGTAGCCATTTGAGTTTAAGAATTTGGTCAGCTGATTGAAGACAACCTTTTCACTGATCTTGCCTATAAAAGGAAGATTTGATATTGGTCTGTAGTTAGACAGTACGGTTTTGTCTAGATTGCTCTTTTTAGTAGAGGTATGACAACTGCATATAGCACAAAAACGTATTCAAAGTCCTTTACTTAGAAATGCTTAAACGTTAGAATAAAACAAGTTTGGGAGAAAAGTTAGGGATCTAACTTCCATGGCCTCTTCACCACTGACTCCAAATAAACAAAAACATGGCAGAGCAATTTAAGATCCTAAAAATACAGCAGTGTTTCCGGTAACAGGAGCTTTATGGTAACCTGCACTTTGGAGACCTGGAGCAGCTCTAGATCCCCCAGACGACAGCTGAGCAGAAAGCCGCTGAGAGCGGTGGCAGCGTGCAGGGAAGGGCTGTTTATTTATAACAGGTCGGGCCTCTGATCCGCAGCTAGCTGTCATTTTTAAAAAATTCCTTTTCTTGCCTGGGTGACAGTCTTCGCTTTCTAAAAGAACCTTGACCTCAAGTGCGTGAACACTGAAGAGTGACACCACAAGAAAACTGGCAAAGGATAGATGTAATCAAACAGAATAATGTTCTTCACACCACTGGATGAACCTGCTTTTTTGGCACGTCCACTGGTGTGAAGAAGATTGAGATGAGAGTCAAAAGAGAGGCAGACATGAACAATCCCAACAAAGCACAAGATTCAAATAAAGTGTCCTGAACATGCCCCTTATCAGCCATTGGCTGTATAAACAGATAGTCCCACCTCAAACACATTGTAACACCATGTTGTAACTGAGTGCATTTTAAACACTAAACAATAAAGTAAACAACAAAATTACATTCATACTTCAGGTATGAACAATAAAACCATGTTAAGCAACTATGGTAATACGAAAGAAGTTGTGTCAGATATTTGTTTACTCTACCAAAGCTCTGGTTTCCCACAACTCCAGCAGTGAACTCAACTTCCTCTGCTCTCATCACGGTTGGAGCTAATCTGGCACCACCTGTTGTCTTGGCTTTAGACCCACTGTGATATGACGTGTCGGGTCAAAGCCAATTTAATAAAATCTTTATTAAATGCCTCTTTATTAAATGCAGCATGTAGTCGTTTAAAGGATGCCGACAGGCAATGTAATCACTTTGTACATTTACTTTAAAGATTCCTTGAACGAATAAGATATTTTTGTGTGAACACAATGGGGAAAATGATGGGAATTAAAGTTTTTGCTTAGAGACTGAAAATAACACATTTTTCGAAAAATTCCCAGGATACCGTGCCAGTGGAGGAAGATAGGTTGGATAACTGCTTACAGTTTCTTCTCAAGGTCATGAGTCATGTTCTATTCAAGACAGCTAGTCATAATTAACTCGGATTTGTGAGGGATTGAAATGGTCAACTATGACAACAGCTCGGGCATGTCATAAGATCAAATGTACTATAGAGAATGTAATCTAGACACCTGCTACAAGACTCTGTGTATAAGCTTATTACAACGGGGTCTATGGTGAATTAATAAACAGTATGAGACTTGCTGCTGCTTTTCTTCTGATCCAACACATTTTCTACAAATATTTGAAGGAAGCAAGTGTACCTGCTGTCATCTTATAATAATGCTATCTTAAATACTGTTAATGCTCTATAATCACAGATGCTCAGTTGTTTCTTAAGCTGAAATAGAATATATCTTTAATGTATCTTTAATGCACTTTAAGTCACTTCAGATGAAAGCATTGGACATATGCATAACTGTAACGTAATGTAATGAAATACAAAAAGAAAATGAAATTTGTTTCCTGCCCTGTAAACTGTCTTTACGTGAAAAAGATTTGTCTGAATTGACTGTTATATTGACCCAGTTTTGTTCCTTTTCGAATGAGCTATTTTTAAAACACAAAAGCACTTCTTAAAAGTGTGTGTTGAGCTGATACCATCACAGGGTGTGAACTTTGAAATACACCGCCCTGAGATAAAGAAATGAGCTGTAATTACAACAAGCCTGATCAAATGTACCCTAGATGTGGTCTAATGTCTCTCGTATGACTTGCGCTGTGTTTTAAAAGGATGTTCAAAAGAATCACAGAGGAAGTTCATCATTTGATCAAAGGGGAATTTTTCTGGATCTCACAGCAAGCTACTTGCAAGCTTCAAAGACCTGCTTAGGCCCCCACTTGGAATATAAACCCTGGTGAGGTGGCTTGATCGAGTATGAATGAAACACGCTCCAGCAGGTAACACCCAGACCACAGCTGAGCTGACCCTGTTTGCACTCAGGCAGAAGAATGTGTAAGTCGGTGGATAGAGGTGAAATATCTCTGGGTGATAAAAATACCCAAATATCCCTCTTTAGCCTGTTAATATGTTTATGCTATAAACACAACTTGAAAGTCATCTGTTACTACGTGATTAAATTGTGAGAGTTCCCCGTGCCACCGAAATGATGCTCAAGACGGTTGGAAAATATTAATAACATCTGTACAATATTGCTGGTGTTAGGTTGGTATTAATTCAATTTAAAAGTTTAATATTTATTTTATTATTTTTAAACCTCACATTTCCTTACATGCATTTTGTCACCATGCCCTCTAACCCGGAAATTTCAGTGAAACTGTGAAAGTTTACTTTAGACACTGAAGATAACAATAGCCACAGGGCAACATTCTTTCTGAGCGTAAATTCCAAAGTGAAATACCTTTTACCCTGTTCTCATCTTTACTGACAAGCACTCCTTTTCTTAGCGGTCACAATGTATGTTTTACATGCAAACCAACCATTCTGCATTCATGTTTTGTTACAATAAAGCAGGGGACAAAATACCTCAGGAGACCTTACTAGCAAAGGCAAGACAACATCACTGTTCAATGTTACATATTAAAAGAGACAGAAAACTAGTCAATAAAATGATGTAGTCATCAATTTTGTTCATGTGGCTCTCTGTGTGATATTTTATACTAGGGCAGTTGAATATAATCATTTTTACGATGCATCACGATGTTGATGCGAACAATTTCTGCATCAATGCATAAAACAAATAATTGATTAATAAAAATGCATATGTCATGTAAATATCATATGTGCAAACGGATACTGTTTTTATTTTATAATAAAGTATTATTATGTTTTATTGTCTTAATTGAAAACATTGCTTTTAACATGAACCATATACATATTCAGACTGTAACTTCAGCATCAGCGCGAGCATCACTTGTGTGTATCTCGCCGATGAGTTGAGTGTGCGCTGCAAGTAAATATGCATATTTTCATATATTTCTGAACTTTGACCGCTGTTGAAAGTTGTAAAGCACTTGATCGACACGTGAAAGATGCCACATTGCGCTTCTAGCGATCTACTCGCATTACCACAGAAGTGCGTGCCGCTGGAGCATAGTTTTAACGCGAGCTTTGAAAGGAAAGACGAAACAGGCGCAACAGAATAAAACACAAAAGATATTTCGTTATATGAGTGAAGGCTTGCTGTTCAGGTGGGACTCATGACTGCATCTGTAGTCAAAGCCTCTTTTGTGAGACCTTGTGCTCAGACCCTTCGTTTCCTCACTTCCTGACAGACATCGTTGCTCAGTACTGTACATTTACAGATCTGCCCTGCACTGTAGGTTATTTGTGGCCACGTGCCAGTTAACAAATAAGACTAGCTTTACAGGCGTTTCTGTGGTGAAGGTGTTCGTGGCTCAGCATTTTGAAGACCACCAGAGATTATGTGTCATTTACAAGCAGGTCAGTGTTTCAGCTGCTCTAAATCACTGCTCCACAGAACAGGGTGTAGAGCATTTATACATGTCTTATAATATCCGCTTACCTAACCTGCTGGTTATACTCACGTTGATTATGAGCTGTTTTACTTACTGGAACATTTTACTCTAAACCTTTCAATGTTTGCTAGAGATTTTATACTTAAAGGTGCCGTGTGTACTTTTTTTGGAGGATCTATTGACAGAAATGCAATAAAATATACATAACTATGTCTTCAGAGGTGTATGTACCTTACATAATGAAGCTTTCTTTTTTTCCTTAGAATGAGCCATTTCCCCCTTACATGTTATTCGCCATGTTGATTCTACGGTAGCCCTGAACAGACAAACTGCTCTACAGAGCTCGTTTCGTAAAAACGTTATCTACTTCGGAAAAGAAGCGTAAACGTGACGACATATTAGTTCTTTGTCAGCCACCGTAGTGCTTTGAAAGGGAGGGGTGGAGTGAGCCGTTGGTTGTAATTCACAACCTCACCGCTAGATTCATACACTGGATCTTTAAAGTAGGTTCCTTAAAGGGATACTTCACCCAAAAATTTAAAATTCTGTCATCATTTACTCACCATCGAGCTGTTCCAAATCTGTATAAATGTATTTGTTCTGATGAACACAGAGAAATATATTTGGAGGAATGCTTATAACCAGACAGATTTTGCCCCCCATTGACTACCATAGTAGGAAAAATTAGTCAAAAGTGCCCCAGAACTGTTTGCTGTCCTAAATTCTTCAAAATGTCTTCTTTTAGGTTCAACAGAACAAAAAAAAAATGAAGTAATTTTTTCCTACATTGGGAGTCAATGGGGGGCAAGATTGGTTTGGTTACATTCTTCCAAATATCTTTCTCTGTGTTCATCAGAACAATTACATTTATACAGATTTGGAACAACTCGAACAAATCTGTCTGTACTCTGATTGGCTCACTCCAACTCCATATTCTGCTTTTAAACCCTTGGGTTTCGTCTCCCCTTGTCAACCACCGACTACGGAGCCCGTCTAGTCACCCTTCGGAGAAAAAAAAACAAGACCCGCAAATCCGTGGCCACAGTTTCGTAATTCGTTCCCTCAGTTTACAAAACCGTGCTCTCGGATTAATAAACTGTACCCACGAGTTTACAATCCGTGCTCTCGGTTTTGTAAACCGTCCCCTCAGATTTTGAAATCTGTACCCACGAATTCATAATCTGTGCCCAAGCTTTCGCAATCCGTGAGCACGGTTTTGCAAACTGTAGCCTACTCGCGGAATTGAAGCCTCTGTCTGTCAACAGAACAAGCTCCTACCTACAGGAACATTAACCAATATTGTATATTGTTTTATATATAAATTGTCCTAATGTGTTTACACACGAGTGCGTGGCGCATATAAAGCATGCGTTCATTGCCGCGTTTCACTGGCATAAAGTTGGAATGACATTAAACCTTCGTGAATTTAGGGACCATCTCTAAAGTACACATTAAAATACCTTTTTCCAACTTCAATGGCATTTAAAGGGAATGACTTAAACCCACAAGACTAACTGTACAGTGTTCATGTGTGTGTCAGATATAATGCACACCTTTTAGATTATTTATATTTATTATAATAAACTGTTAAATCAAATGCAAATATTCTTATGTGTTTCACTGCTGTACGGGCTCATACATATATACAAATTTTAAATCTGAATAGCATTTAAAGGGAATGACTTCCCTGACTAACTGTAAAGTGTTCATGTGTGTGTGAGATAGAATGCACACCTCTTAGATTATTGATATGTATTAAAATAAACCGTCAAATCACATGCAAACATTCCTATGTGTATAATGGTCTCATACACAAATATACCATTATTTAAAGCTCAATAGCAATAAGTATAGGAATATGTACATATGATTTGATGGTTTATTTTAATACTCAATAATCTAAAAGTTGTGCATAATAGCTGACACACACATGAACACTGTACAGTTAGTATTGTGGATATAAATCATTCCCTTTAAATGCTTTTGAAGTTGGAAAAATGTATTTTAATGTGTACTTTAGAGATGGTCCCTAAATTCACGAAAGTTTAACGTCAAACCAACTTTATGCCAGTGAAACGCGTCAATGAACGCATGCTTTATATGCGCCACGCGCTCGTGTGTAAACACATTAGGACAATTTATATATAAAACAGTATACAATATTGGTTAATGTTCCTGTAGGAAGGAGCTTGTTCTGTTGACAGACAGAGGCTTCAATTCCACGAGTAGGCTACAGTTTGCAAAACCGTGCACACGGATTGCGAAAGCGTGGGCACAGATTATGAATTCGTGGGTACAGATTTCAAAAACTGAGGGGACGGTTTACAAAACCGAGAGCACGGATTGTAAACTCGTGGGTACAGTTTATTAATCCGAGAGCACGGTTTTGTAAACTGAGGGAACGAATTACAAAACTGTGGCCACGGATTTGCGGGTCTTGTTTTTTTTTCTCCGAGGGGTGACCAGACGGGCTCTGTAACAGACAAATGATCAAGAGGCAGGCCAGTCAGAATCTACAGGATTATCTTCACTGGGTCAGAAAGAAGAGAACTCTGAAGAATCCCTGAGGTCAGAAATGTTTCAACCAAGTACGAGACGAAACTAAAGAGGCATCTACCGTTACATCAACACAACATTTGTGAACATTAATGAAGGTGAAACTTGAATCGAAATGTTTGCATAATGCCTATATGAGAAAAACAGTCTTCGCTATAATTATCTGGCCAACATGCAATTTAGACAGCAAAAAAAGAACCAACAACAGTAAATAAGACAAGGATTATATGTCTCTCATGTCTACATAATGAGTTCAGAGAAGGTCTTTAAATGAGCGTAGCAACTGTGAGCTTCTGGGAAGAGAATCCTGAGACATTGTAAAAGACTAAATGGTATTTAAAGGTGCAGTAAGTGATTTATTTATGGAATGACATGCCAAAAACATCCCATTACGTTGTCCCTGAAGGTAAGTGTGCTGAAAATATTTATCAATATTTCAGATATGTTAGTCTCTATAAAAAAGCGGACAGGGTAGCAGCACTCTAAAAAAATACAACCCAGCAAATATATAACCTTAACAGCCAATAAAAAAACACCAAACAAAAGACTATAAACATCAAAAAAATCTTTGAAAAAATTACAAGGCAAATCCACCAATTGACCTTCTTGTGTCCTTGTGATGTCATATTCTCATGGTCCATTTAAAGACCGCTTTCCCACAAGTGTCCAAAAATTGTCTATTATGGAGGATCACACCATGTGTTTACCACTTCAGAATGTATTTAACAGCAGCTAACAGCTGTGTTATGAGTGCCGTGTAAAATTATGACTTGCAAAATAAACATACTTTAAGACTCCTTTGAACCCTGGACTCATAAAAGCATGTCACTTCAACAAATACATTTTATTTGAGTTAGACACCACAGACTATTCCAAAGCAGCTATAAAGACAATAGATGTGTGTTGGAGGGAGTTTTGATTGTCAGTGGAAAGCTGGAAAAAGCTGTTGTGCTGTAGATAAACTCTGGCCCAGTCACACTAGCTGTCCAAATAAAACTAGCTAATATTGTGTGGGATGTTTATACATTGTATCAATCATTTATGTGTTTGCATTTAAAAGGACAATGTTAATTTTAACAGTAATTTTTTGACATATATTTGGGAATTGGGACTCACTCACTTTGGAGTCCATTTGCTGCTATGGGGGACGTTTTATTTTAAGAATCAAAACAGACCGAATCATTTTGGATAAATGGAAATGTCTTCGTTTAACTGGCCAGTTCCATGAGGACCTCAATGATGTTCTTTTTTCCACTAATATAAAAAAATTGGCAATAACGCCTAAATGAATGTTTATTTGGTTTACGGCATTTGCTTAATGGCTGACTGAGAAGATTCAAGGATCCTTTTGGAGAGCAAATTTGCTGACTGAGATTCTTAAGAACAAGAGGCTTCTTAAGTTTAACATGTCAAATTAACTGCCGTTATCGCTTAAAACATTTAACAATAAACCATATCACCGCCTGAAATCGTTGAAAAAAAAGGTCACATTTAAGAGCTAACAGGAGTGACAGTACAGTGTATCCTCAGGATAACAGCTCCATTGTCCATGCCGCCTGAATGAGGAAGGAATTCCCCTAGACTGTACCACGCCTGTTTGATCTCATGCAATGAACGGCCCGATAAAACTAGCAGACTAAAATTAAACATAACTTCTGCCTTCCTTCCTAAGTCGTCCAACATAAACAACCACTTAATAATGAAGCTGGAAACAATAAAGTACAAAACCAGTAGGTTGTGTTAAATAAACAGACAGCTAGGAAAAGACTTATAAGGTTATTACCAGCAACATATTAATTGGATGTTGAGCTAGCAGGCAGAACTGCATCTCTATAGGTATAACAGGAAACAGATTGAACACACGACCCAGAAGCTGCCAAATAAATAGCTACTGTTGATACACCAGACTTCTCTGAAACATAAGGTGTGTATAAGCACAGCAACAGCCATCTCCAACTCAACATCTGTGTGCCAGGAGTATTATCTAACAATAAAGGAAAGCGAGGGGCCGGGTACCTGCTCATTCATTAGAAGCAGATGTCAAGCAGTTCATTTCCCACAGGCTAATGACAGACAGACAAGAATCGGAGTAAGCAACACATTGATGTGTCCAGCACAGAAACTCTCACCAGCGGACTGGCTAATAATCATTCATTTACAGCACTACTGTAAGGGTCCCATAAAGTGGACATTCATATTCAGAAGTGCAGGAATGCTCCTGAAGTACACTGTGGCACGATTCATGCAGATTAATGATTTATTCCAAAAAATTGAGGGTGGGCATATTTAAGATTATATACAAATAAAAATGATTTAAAGTTTGCTCCCATAATTTGTATTGCGGAGTAAAACGGTACATGCAAAAACAGAACAGGACTTGATTTCAACTTTCTTGCATTTTGATAATAGCTAATAGTAATACCTGCACAATATTTCTAAATAATGCAATGTATGTGATGTGATACGATAATGCCTAATTTAGTTTAAAGGGGTCAAATGGCATGAATACGTGTTTTTCTGTGTCTTTGGTATGTTATAAGTTGCCCATGCATTTATTAGACACGCAAAATTGCAAAAATGAAAGTGTCGGAAACAAAAGATGCATTCTATCTAAAAGCGAATGCTCACCCAGACCTGCCTGAAACGCCTCGTGTAACCACACCCCCACGAATGTACGTCATTTCGTGGTATGACTTGACTAAGACCGCCCAAGTCTACACGGAAGTAAGGTGGGCATACTTGTAAATCTCATTGTATCGTCGCCGCCGCAGCCACGTCATGGAGACGCTGCGTGTTTCGTTGCGAAAAGAAAGCCTCTTTGTTTGCCCTTCCAAAAGATGAGACAACTAAAAACGAATAGTTACATTTTATTTACAATACTGTTCCAGAACAGTACAATTCAAATATTCAAGTGTGTGCAGCGCATTTCACAGATGATTGAACCTGGGAGAGATCAAGGCCGGCTGTGCACAAAAGCTTTTGTTAAAAAGTGGGCCAATTCCAACCATTACAACTTTGCAAGGACAGTCTGGCGCTTCAGATTCGCAGCCTGTACGTATATTTTCATTGTAAAAGACTTTGTTACAGACTAACGTGAGTTGAGTTTGTCGTGTGTTTGTGATCTGCAAATGCAGACGCGTACGCGCGCAACATAAAAAAAAGACAACATAAGTCCTAATAATCAGTAATTATGTTCCAACTAGAGGCAACACATGTCGTGTTTATAATGGGGTTTATTGTCTTTGATGAGTCGCGACGAGACATGGAGTAACACTAGTTGATCACTAACGGCAAATCTTTATAACATTGTATATAAAAGGTAAAACTGTTAGCTATAGTTTTTAACTATTTAACATATATTTTTTAAAAACCTTACCAATCTTTTACATCCTGCTCAAGTCGCGCTGGCAAAGTTGATGTATCGGCTTGATCATCTTCATTTTCCGGATCAGATTCGGGCTCAAATTGATAAGTAAAGTACCGATGGCATTTTATCACCACATGATAACATGATGTGCCGAATATGGTAAGAGGCGTTACATTTCCGTCACACGCTTGCAATTTCAGAGCGATGAGCTTTGTAAGAAATCTGTGCGTTTCAGAGAGACGGGGCAAAGAGGAGATACAAACATGCACGGTTATGTGGAAAATACAGCGTTTTTAAACCTTAAATCGTGTATACACATTGCATTACATCTAAAACAAACCATAATATTTGTTTTAGCCCTGTCATTTGACCCCTTTCATTATCATTCATTTTTCTGGGGGAAAAGGCATTACTGTCTCTCCGCTATCTGCATAATACACCTAAAACTTAGGTTTACATCACTTCAAGTAAAAAAATCATTCAGTCTTGCAGCCCTAATAAAGGCTTACAAAAGACAAATTCTACCCTCAAAATAACGTGCATTCAATTTCATATTGTGTTGACTTTAGGTCCCCCATTCTGGCATTTCCATTTTCCCTTCTTTCACCCTCCTTCCAAAAAATTATAAAAAAATGTCAAAAAAACCTCAATGGTTAGATATTAAGACTGTGCCCATTCTTCTGTGCCTAGTCTCCACGCTGCAGGTTATCCACACAAAAGAACAAAGTACTGCTAAACTTGTGCCTTTTAGGCAGGTCTTGTACCCACGCCATGGAATCTGACTCACCGAGTCTCGCCTCTGTGCCAGATCTCAACAACGGTGTGCCCCTGACACCACTCTTTGTCCCCATGTCAAGATCACAATAGAGGTCCCGCAGTAATGCCAGGGCCTCGAGTTTTACAGCCCCCTTCCGGTGGCTAAGAAGTCTGCAGCAGCAGGACTTCCAGTTTATCATAAATTACCTCTGGAAGGGCTGTTTAATTACCAGCTTTAGAGGATAATTGCTTTTGCTGGCTCAAAGTTGTAGGTTTTGTGTCCATACAATTGAAGTGAATGGGGGCCTGAGCTGTTCTGTTACCAACATTTTTCAAAATATCTTCTTTTGTGTTCTGCATAAGAAAGAAAATCGTACAGGTTTGAAATGACAAGATGGCGTGTAAATGATGACAGAATTTTCATTTTGATAGTAAACTACTCCTTTGTAAGAGGAAAAAAGTTACCAATTTGGGTCATCTTATTTAAACTAAGACTCTTCCTTTTAAAATACTTTCAGAGAGTCATGGCTAAGACAGTCACTAAAAGGGTGAAGTTGTAGTTTAGGCCATGAAATCAAGTGTGGGTGGAGACAAAATTACACAAGCCAAGTTTAGTCTGAACACCACAAAAATTCGTTTTCAAAGCAAGAATGGCTCTGAGCATACACTACTGCTCTGAACCTAACTCATGCCCAAGACAAGTTTTGATCAACGTAAGTGATGATTCAGTTTCCTCTAGACCTGTTAGTGTTAGCTTTTGTCTAATACTATCTATAAAACCATGAACTGTAGTTTAAAATGCATAAGATAAGCTATGACTAATAACATGATGAGTTATGACAATATGAAGGATTAAGTACACAAGTAAATTGTGTCTAAAGTAGCATTTACTGGTCACAACTGAGGCCAAATTAACTCATTGTGGTGATAATAGTCTGGCAAAGTGCTTACAGGATTCACATTCCTTCTTTATCAGACAATAGCTCGGGTTTCTTTCCTACTGTTCATGCCAGAATTCATCACATATGTGACCAAGTCAAAAAACACAGGTCAGTCACACAACTGAGTTTATGATGTTGTAAGTGATATAGGAAGGGGCATGTATAAATAGCAAAACTAAATATCAAGTCCATGGTTATAGAAGGTACATGTCAAAAACCTGAAATGGATTCAAGTAACAAGCAGATAAAGGCCAGTGGAATCCGCACCAATTATACCTGAAAGCACAGTGGTCTCCAATAACAGGATTCAAAATGAAATTGTGTTTTTCCACTGGAGGGCTTTGGCATGAGAGCAGGGCTTGAAACTCTCAGCTGCAAAATTCCTACATGGAAAACACTGCAGCCAAGCACTAAAATGTTTGGTCATGGAAATAATAACGAGAGATCTGAAGTTTTAGATTGTGGGATGTGGTTTTAGCTCTATCAAGCGCAGGTGGCTCCACAGTAATTTTTTCATTTCCAGTTTCAACATGTTTGTTCTCATATTTTGGTAGCAAGCATCCTCGATTTTCATCCGAGCGTGTGGCTGCAAATGCAATCTCTTCAGCCTTCCTTATAGGTCACATGACCCTCTCTTAGTAAAGCATTAGTTTATTCTATGGAATGTTTTATTTATTTTTGTTTAGGTTGAACCGCCATCGACAAAAGTGGTACAAGAAGGTCAGAACAGTCCTCTTTTATGGGAATATGAGAAAAAAACAGAACTAGGCCTACAGTTTCAAAGAAATCCAAACATGGACCACAATAGCTTCTAGTTTGCACTTTTGTAATTAAACACATTTTTATTAGTATAACAATTTTAATTAAAAAGTAAAAAATATTTTTTTAAAAGCAAACACGAACCCCTTTATCCACCCTCCCACCCCAGTTTATTTATTTGACCCAGCAGGATGATGAATCAGCAATTTGAGCATAAATCAACACACCACTACTTTTACCATAAAGACATCCTCTGCTAGAACAGAACAGATTTCCTCTCTTATCACAAACAGAGGGAAACTGGGACACTAAACCCTCCACACTGGATTTCATCCAAACGTCTATCGCGTCTGCCAATTTGACAACATGAACGCTACTCCACACAATGACGCATTAATGGCAAGTATTTGGTCAGGTGAGCGCCAGGTGGGATCTAATCTTTCTCTAACCACGCCCTCACCCATAACCCAGTAGAGTTACCTCACATCTTGACTCTCACATCTACAGTAAATGACAAAGAGAGAGGCTGCCTGCTAACGGCAAAGTTCCAAAACAGCCCACCTCCAGCCAAGGAGTCGTTGACATGCTAATGTACATCAGTCTCCTGGGTGGCTCAAATAGTTTCATCCGTGGCCTCTCCTTGTTGAACCAAGCAGGCAGAGAGGCCAACCAAAGCACAGCAAACCGTGACAAACCCTGGCACCCGCTTCAAAAGAAAGATTATTGCCAGCACTGGACTGACTCACCACCATACACTAGGTCAATCGCTTGTGTTAACAGTCACTTAGACGCACCTTTACTCTTTTGTTTTGGTTAAACACAGCAAAGCAATTCTTTGTTATGTCTGGTGCTTGCCAATCATAATACGCCACAAAGATAAATCACCAGCTTTATTTGTCAATTGAAACAAGGTAAGGGTACAAAATGACATAAGAGTAAAAGGAAATGTAGCCCCTCTTCTCTTCTTATTTTTCTTTTAGTGTGACCTAAGGGCATCTAAATTCTGCATGATCTCGAGCAGTATAATAACAGCCTTGCGCTCAATGGGGTTGCAGGAGACATGGAAAAGGACTGTGGCAAGCTGAGGCATGTCATAGATTAATGAAAGAAGAGTCTCTGCAGAGATCCATTCACATGCTGTTTTCACAAGCCAACCTTCACACCATCTTACCATAAATATCCAGCAAGCACCGACACAAGCCAAATTATGACAAAACGTATTGAGTGATATGGAAATGCTGATATAATTTGTAAGAATGATGAGCTGTAAATCCAGACGAAGAGCGTGGGATTGAAAGGATTTCTTTCCAAGTCATTATTAATAGTACTTACTACAGACAAGACAATAGGTGTACTGTCACCACCTTTTAAAATGAAGAAATAAAACATAACTCGACAGTAATGTTGCAAGAACATATCTTTTTATACTAGTTTCAATCAAATATTGATATTTTATTAGGGCTGTTCAACGATTAATCGTGATTAATCGCATCCAGAATATATACTGCAATGTGCATATATTCATTTTGTATTTATAAACACATACACGCACACATACATGTATATATTTAGGAAATATTTGCATCTATATATTAATATTTATTATATAGAATTGAAATTTTATACAAACATTTATTCATTTTTATATTTTTCTTAAATACATGCATATATGTGTTATGTAAGGAATAATTGACGACGGGCCGTTCAATTATCGAAAGTTAATGCACACCCCGAGGTGGTAATGCGGCCAAGACGCGAAGCGGAGTGGCCGTTACACCTCGGGTGTGCATTAACTTTCGATAATTGAAAGGACCGGAGCCAATTATTCCGCTTATACCACGGTCACAACACCACAAGACGTTGTTCCGATACCACAAGACGTTGTTACGATGTTTTATGTCAAGACATTTGTATGGTATTTGTCCCGGAATGCTCTTGCTGGTAGAACTAATTTCTTACGCATCTCATCTGAAGGCGTTGCTTGAGCTGCATATGCAGTTTTCCGAGAGCGAGAGGAAGACAGACAGTACACATGCATACGCGTTTGCTTCACTGAGAGTGAAAAGACAAATATCTATATTTGATTTGTTTTCGTCGTATTTAACACCCCTGTCGTATAAGAAAAGTATTAAGAGAAAAAATGTGACACGGAGGTTTCTGCGCCAGCGGCGGTTCTCGCAGTGGCATAGAAAGCTTCCTGCTGTGTGTTTTAAGTCCCGTTTACCCATTCCACAGACGAATTTAACATGTTGTTTTTGTTATGTTTGTGCTTCGTGTTTTTTCTTTAACCCGATGATTGTGTCATGTAGTTTGCCGTTACCTTTGATACATGCTTTAGTTTTTCGTCTGAACAGTCCTGTACAGTGCTCTCGCCATTGTTGTTCAAATGTTCATGCTGTCCATAAATAATAGTTATTTCTTCTCAGACAATGGAATTTGCCTGTCACTTTGTCTGTTGTTAGATACGTATTCACTGGTGGACAGTAGGCTACATTTAAGTTAAACTGGGCGCAGTGATATGGAACTGTAATTCGGTCGACAAATCTGGAACTACTTCATAGGTGTGCGTTTAACTGAAAAATAATGCACACCCGTCGAACGTTCGTCAGCCAATCAGAATGAAGCATTCAACAGCCCCGTGGTATAAGTGTTTATAAAGTGCACAGTGCACAGACATTTATATTTTGTAAACAAACTTTTCATCTGGAAGTGATTAATCGCGATTAATCGTTGAACAGCCCTATATTTTATGTATAATAGGAGTCACGCTCCAAGCTCGAAGTGCTGCTCTTGGAGACCCACCGTCCTGCTGAGAACACCACCATCTGTAATAAAACAGATAATCTAAAACTTGACTTGCCTTGTGAGTCAGGGTTTCGGGTTGAAGCAAAATTCAAAAGAACAGAGGGTCTGCAAGAGTACGAATGAAGGACCCCTGCTTCCAGGCAATAAAACTAGAAATTCAGGACGGTCCCATACAAAAGGTCAAACGTTTCCGGAGACAGACATCTATAAAATCTTTCAGAGGTCTGACACACTATTCTAACTATTGGAGACACAAGCGAACAAGGGAAAGTGAGACATAATTGATCTTGAAGTGGGCATCCTGACAAGACCGACTGGGGTTACGTTACATCAATTTTGACTCATATCAGCACTCGTATGGGTTACAATACCAGCTGAGGTGCAGCTGTGTTTGGTGTATACCCCCCACCCAACCACCACTCCATCACGAACAGCTGGCAAATGAAAGATGAAAATTCCCACAGTGATGTACCGCAGTCACCTGCAAACGATGCCTAACGGTGGGAAGAAATTAATGTGCGAGAAAGATCACAGAAGTGGGAGAAAATCCATTTGGAAAATCCAGAATCAAAAACAACATGCTTGTAGAAAAAAAGTCAACTTCAGCTGAAACACGCATAAAACTATAAAGATGGTTTTCTAAATGAAGAGAAAACCAATCAGATCTCCAAGGCTGAGAAATCCAAACCTCACACTTCACAACAGAACAAACAACAGCAGAGAGCAGAGGCTGTTCTCCATATGGGTCAATAATGTCTGTAAACAAGCTTCGCCATCATCAACGAGAAGGAAGGAACAAACTAAAAATGAAAATAAACCTATTTACAAACTGTCATGAATGCCATTACAAAGGACTTTATATACCCAATCCACAAGAATTTGCTGCATGTAGCAACCCATATTAGGCTGACAAGCAGCTTGCAAAACAAGATATATTAAAGGCAAGCACACGCTGAGACCATTAATAATCTCCTGTCCTCAAAATCTCATTGAACACCGGCCCTGTTATCCAAGCGCTGTGCACTAGATTCCCCAGTGCTTTCTGGGAAGACCACAGGTGTTAAAATGACCAGGATGTTTGGACTATATCTAGATATCACATACAATACAGTAAATGTGAGCATACAACAGAGGCCAAGACGGTGAAAGACAAAACAGATATACAGTATGTTCGCAACTAAAGTCTGTCTGGTGCAGGACCCCGAATATATCAACAGGAATCCAGACCGGTTTCAAAATTCTAATAGTACTTTGCAGATGATGTCAGTCAGTGTTTACTTGCGATGCCGTATTGGGAGAGACATCTTAAAATAAAAAAAGCATGTTGTAACATTGGATGGGAGTCATGGGACAAGCAATCTCTTAAAACAGAGCTGAAAATAACATTTCTACCTTTAAAGGTAATGGGTCCACTGTAAAATGTATTTAACCAGTTTATAGGGTCTACTCACCCTCTTGTCATTTCAAACCTGACTTTCTTTCTTCTGCAGAACTCAAAAGAAGATATTTTGAAGAATGTTGGTAATCTAACAACAGAGGTACTCATTGACTTGCATTGGTTTTGTGTCCATACAATTGAAGTGAATGGGTACCGCCATAGTTTTGTTACCAACATTCTTCAAAATATATTTTTTTGTGTTTAGCAGAAGAAAGAAAGTCATACAGGTTTAAAATGACAAGAGGTTGAGTACATGATGACAGAATTTTCATTTTTGGGTGAACTATCCCTGTAAAGTTACACACAGTAAAATGATTTAGATCTGTATGTTACTGCAGTGTACAGTAAACTAAAAGTTTGGGGGGTAGGTAATGTATTAAATAAAAAAACTACACTTTGTTACATGTGTACTGCAGCTCTAAACCCGTCCCTACAATCTTAAGTCTCACATTAAGACAAACTGATAAAAGGGGGAAAAAAGACAAACACTGGCCACAAACCCACTTGTGACCGAAATGGAAATAAAACCTCAACGACCTCACAAGTGGCCAGTTTAACCCAAAAATTACATGCGTCAATAGACGGCAAAGAATCTTCTCTCAATTACCAGGCCATTGATAGTTAACAGCAGGGAGGGAGCACTTGATTGTGTCAGTAAACTAAAAGGCAATAAACTGCTTTTATTGGGGTTTTGTCAGTGCTGATTGATACTCATGACCCTGAAATTCCAACAGGCCCAGCAGGAAGCTAGTGGCAACAGGACCCTTCTCATCGGCTGAATCGAACGTCCTCTTTGGTATATCTTGGGAAAGCTTGTAATGGAAGAAAACACATGCCACTGCCTCCATTTAATTCAATTATAGTGCAATTGACACAGCGGTCCCTGAGACAAAGACCATCTCGAATTACGAAAGCCATTGTGTTTATCCCCCGCCACTGAGGGGTAAGTTTAGAGCGGCTCATTTTCACTGGTGTTTGAAGACAGCTAGACAAGAAAGGGATTATACACGGTATGCAGAAGGAACGCATGGTTGGCCAAACGGATTTAAAGAATTTGAGGTTATACAAGACGAGATTTTCCATTATCATGTGACCCAGGGGATTGGCGAGAAGATAAACGTCAAAGGCATCTCTCGTTTCAGCCAACACTAAAATAGGTATAAACAAGCACGGGGTAAATGATCGTAGCCTGTGTGTCTGCCTGAAAAACAAACATTTAAATCATGCTTGACATGATCAACATTATCTAACTGTCTGAATCATTCAACTCTATGGAAAATGGTGCAGCATAGTTTGAAAATTTCTACTTTGTGATGTTAAAAATGTGTCACACTTTTCCCACAGATCAATCCCAGTGAATTTCTCAAGTTTCTCTACTACACCCCCGTGAGCAGTACAGTCCAAATGACTATACCAGCAGAATGGAAATGATACAGTAACACAGATTGAATTCAATCACTAGCAAGAAAAATGAGATGCAAGTATGTGTTTTTCACATCATACCATCCTAAATCCAAATCAATTATTTCCTTTTGTGTTAACAATAAAATGCCATGCAAACTGCAATTACTTAATGTGAGGTAATGAATGAGTGCATGGTTGTTCAAATAGCATGCTGATTTTCTTGATAGCACGTATAGGCTGTTAACATATGTACAGTAATCCTATAGTGTTTAAAAGCAAAATCTACCATAAAAGTTGTCTTTTCACACACACACAAATCATCTACCATAAGCAAAGTACACAACCAAATCAAGTATCCAGACATTTAAGACACCACTGTGAACAACTATGAATAGCTCGTTTCTATGGATAAAATTAGACCAAGACATGAACACACATGCAACACTTGAGTCGAATCTGTGTTTAACAGATTAAAGTGACATAAAGAAATCCTTTACATTGTATAACTGCACTTTTCCTACATGCACCCACGCAGAAAAACGAGTACCGTGGATAAAAACTTTTGATAAAGTAATTTTCAGCGTATCGTTTCATTGATACAGTAACCTGCATGAAACATGCCCTCTCTGTTACAGTGAATGCAGTGCGGAATGTAATCTTTAAAAAAGCGGATAAATCAGTTTACTTACTTTAAATAGATGCGACGCTAGTGCCAAAGAGACTATAAAAACATAGAGTTTAAGGGCACTTATCCGAGTCCCCATTTTCTGCCAACCCAGCACGATTAAAGCACGCTCCTGGGAGAGGAAGAAAAGCAAAGTCCGTCACTTGAAGCAAAGTCCGTCACTTGAAGCCACTGAGCAGTTTATTTCGAAAAGTTTGAAGTCTTTCGTCTACAGCAAGGCCGTCGTCGTTTCTACGTCCCGCGATTCGTGGGACCTCATTTAACAAAAAAGAAATCCGCATAAAAATGAGAGGCAACTGATGGTTGAGTTGTAAATATCCGCTTGTTCTCTTGGTCCCACTTTCAGATGGGCAGCAGAAAGTTAAGGGTGCGCTACCCTAGCGGATCACTTGAAGTGCGATGATGTTAAACCGTAGCCAATGGTTGCGTTCTCAAATCAAACCTAGTTTAACTGCCTACCAAGACAACATTGTGGGTAAAATTACTCAAGTGACGCGGGATGTGCCTCGTGTGCCTATTATTTCCAGAAATATGATGCCTAAAATGCGATATAGGTAGGTAGCTCGCTAGGTTTGAGACGCAGCCCATCACTGTTTGCGGTAAAACACGGACTGGAGTTCCGGGTGCTCGTGAAATCTTACGGCTAAACGTACGCATGTAAAATAAATAAATAACCAACTAAATAAATAAAACGTTTATATTAAAATACACAAAAGTAACATTTTTTGCTTTTTGTATTTGTTTTTACAGTTCTAAATGCACTTAGAACATGCTTATTTAAATAAATACTTAATGCCTACTGCATGTGCTAATAATACGTTTTTTTAAACATATCTATATCCACTAAACATCTTTGTATGATGTATTGTGTATTCATTTCAATTTCAGAGAGAGATAATTTATGAACAAATTGCACCCCACGTCCATGTTTGATAGTGGACACAGTGTGTAAATGCAAGGCATGCAACATGTTTGTGGCAGTGCAACATTTTTATTTATTTTTTACCCTTTGGATAAAAATGTCCAGGTTGTATTTAATTGAATATATTCGGATTATTATTATTAAAATAGTATGTGTGTGCACTGTGCATGCATTAGGCTATTTTAGATAATCCAGTTCACATTGGATTATGAAGCCTGTTTAGCTTTTCAGCACAGAAATTTCAGTATAATGAAATATTAAAGCAATAAGCCCCAAGAAACAGTGGGTTACAGTGCATTTTATAACAGCTAAGGGCGTTGTGACACGACGCGAAGCGGAGTGCCTAAAACGCCGTAGCTGTTATAAAATGCACTTTATAAAACGGTCAGTTCTGGTCCTTGATTCTGATTGGCTGAGCGGAGTTCTAAGCCGTTATAAAATACCTCATTGTGACTGTTGAACCATCTAATGACGCGCAAATTCAGGAACCTCTTAAAAACCCTTCAGAAGATTTAAGTGATGATTATAGCTGGTTATGCAGTATTTTGGCTTGGCCCACAAAGAACTCTCTTTTAATACAGTGAGCTTGCAGTTACATTACATTTGTAAAGTTGAGATGTTTTCACATTTCTGGCAGAGCTAATATTAGATAAGGTCAGCCGGTCATGCCCCAAACTCCCTTGAATGCTAATGCTTACTTATTGGGCTGTTGAATGCTTCAATCTGATTGGTTGAAAAACGTTCTATGGGTATGCATTAACTTTCAGTTAAATGCACACCTATGAAGGTGTTCCAGGTCTGCTGACCACATTACAGTTCCATATCACTTCGCAAAGTTTAAACAACAGAAAAGTTAGTGTAGCCTACAGGACATCACCTCACACAGCACCCTGCTCTTGATCTGAGGTTTATAATGTCAAACTTTACTGTTAATGGAAACGTGTGCAGTTTCGTTTCAATAAACAAAGCATTTCAAAACATATACTGAAATCGAATAAATAAAATAAATAAATAGAAAGACAAAATCCATTAATAAACACTGATGGTTTGTTTTCCTCTTCATGCTGCTATAACTGATAACAAATATACTTTGATAGACCTACTCTTTCAAAAGTTTGCGTGATTTTATTTTATTTTACTGCTGAAGATAGAAACAATACGAGGAATAAATAATTTATTATCACTGGCTTTTCTGTCACATTACCGCAAACACGCAGGTGTGCGCGCGATCTCTCTCTCTCACACACACACGCACACACGCACACAACGTGGCTCAAGCTTCCGAGTCCGTTCGCTCGAGATGCGCAAGAAAGTAGTCCTACCATCAACAGCATTTTAAAGACGATAACATGACAAACATTGAAATTAAACATCTGAACAATGTTCTGTGGTGTGGTAACCTTGGTATAAGCGGAATAAATGACGTTCCGTTCAATTATTCGAAAGTTAATGCACACGCGAAGTGTAACGGCCAATCCGCTTAGCGTCGTGGCCGCATTACCAACTTGGGGTGTGCATTAACTTTCGAATAATTGAACGGCCCGTCGTCAATTATTCCTTAAATAACATTATTAACATTGTTTAAAACTCATGTCATCTAAAACAGGTGCATAAAGCATTTAGACATGTCACACAGCATATGATATAATGTGGCGTTCTGGCATATAAAGTAAAATCTGAAGCTTGTGTGAATACATGTTTCAGGTTATATAACCTTAGAAACATTACTGATTACCCCTTAATTTCAGATGTCATTCAGAATAGTTTGGCATTTCGGAATTACCTTCATTCAATACCACAGGACATCTGCACAGGATTTGTTTACATGCCCAGCCACATCCTTTGGGGACAAAGTATGCCTCTGTCCAGTAAAGAGTTACTACCGCAGCTGCTTTTAATTTGGATTTCATCTGTCCAGCTGGATCTCTTCTCACAACTCCAAAACAAGACTGAAGAGAATGATTTTAGAGAAAGCCAATGAGATCATCACTGGATGTGTGGATATTAGCGATGATCTGACACAAACTGGATGATGTCAGATTTGACATTAAAATGATATTATTTAACCAAATCTAATTTTTTTGTACTTATTTGTAACTGTTTCAAGTTACTAAACTTTTTGATAAGAAAATAAAATCAAACCTGAAAGGAACACATATACGTCGCCTAGTCTGTGTTTAATATCATAACAAAACATTAATGCTTAAAAAATTATTTGAATACTAATCAAGCGCCAACATACCAATAAATGTTGATAAACATCTTATTAAATATGGTGAAAAGTTGATTTGCTTCTGCTTAAAGTGTTGCAGCACATGCCGCATCCGTTTTTAAGTCATTGTCTCCACCTGCTGGAGAGTTAGAGTAACTGACACTGTTCTAAAACAGTTTACAGAATTTACTGCTTCAGAACATAAACACTGAAAAAACTGGAAATTAAGAAGTATAATTAATCATAAAATTGGGGTTTAGGTCACATGTATTTCATTTACAATTCTAAAAGTGCTAGAAAGTAAAGGAAACATAGATACCCATAACCTCTACAGAAGATTAAATATTACATTCCTAAAGATATCCAACATTCAAATTCAGCTTGTATAATTTATAGAGGTTACATGTATAGTCTAAAATGAGTAAATAAACTGTGCTATTTTCATATGGAAACATTTAATCATATATCAGTTCATGCTTTCACAAATGTGTTAATCGTTCATCCACTTCTGCTTTAAATATGACAGTTGTGTGTGCATGTTAAGTAGAAAAATGATGATGATGCACTGGCTAAAAACAACACTATGTTATTCGAACAATTAAATTTAGAAGCGCGATCTTGAGGGAACCCTATTGCTTTCCAGTCAGTCAGGTTAAGCAACTTATCAGGAAAGTCAAGTTTCCAGAGCTATATAAAAAAGGAGAGCCAAACAAAAACAGAGCAGAGATGAGTTGTGTTCAACGCAGTCAAGCAGGACTGACTACTGTTTTTAAGAATTTGTGTTTTTGTATGTTGGTTTTGTATGATCATTCTGCACTGGGAAACACAGGACATTACTTCATGCACTTCAACCGTCATGTTTTCTTGTTATTCCACATCAATTGCATGTTTCCAGTAAAAACAAAACGATTCAGAAAGATATGATCTAAGGCCAAATAAACAATATGTACAGTATGCAGTATTTCCAGCAGCTACGTTTTGATTTATATGCAGATTACGTTTTAAGTATTACATTTACGAAACAAAACCTTTAAATGATTTACATGGAATCACATGCGCAGTTACAGTGAAATGCTGTTTCCTTATTTGCATAATCCCGCATATTCATAATTAGATTATCCAATGAAACGCCATATGCTAATCTGCAGTACAGGTGCGCTGCGTGCGCACTGCGCAGCCTCGAGGTGAAAGAAAGTGTCTTTAGTCAAAAGTTAACATGCTATAGATAGTGGCAGCACAAGAAAACTCAGACAGAATGAGTTTTAATTTATTTATTTTATAGAATCACATACAACGCAGTTATTTATTAAACTATATTTTATAATGGTTACATTTGCTCCCTTCACATGTTAGACGCGTTTACCAACACGGTCAGCTTCGATTTGGGATAAAAATGCCACCTGTGGATGCGAGTTTCGACAGAAGTGAATAAATGTGAATGATCGGAAAAGAGATGGAGATCGATTCAGTGAGAGTCGAGTCGAGTCTGTGGGTCGGCAACAAGCGCTTTAAGGCTTCCCTCAGCGAATGGTACTTCAGCTGGACTGAGATCGACAAGAGGAACCGCGAGAAGAAAACAGGTACGAACTGTCGCGTGCTGCTTTCTAAGTAGACACCTCACTTCTAGTTTTAGGACGCATCCTAACTGTTCTGTATTAAAATCAAATGCCATGTTTGAGCTTGGCGGATAACCAAATTTTACATATTTTTGTGTGTATAAAACTAAAAGGTTTTGAAGAGGTCAAACAGGGTGAGTTCGGGATGGGATGATCGTCAAAAGAGTCCCAATTTAGCCAATTGGTGTGCCAATTGGGTGTGTGATAATATCACTGACCTATTATATAATGGTCCTAGTGAAGGACTGGACTAAATATGACACATTTGTATGTACAGCAAAAGTTAATACGTAACTCATTCGCACCCATTGTAATGTGACAGATGAGTAACCAGGATTTAATAATTCAATGATGTGGCTATACTTGTTCAATGAACAATAGGCTACACATAGAAAAAAGTGACACTTTTAATTTGATCGGTCATGTGCAAACATGTTTAGAACTACATTGTTTTAGCATAATATAGAAATGAATAAAAATGTTTGAAAGCACTTCTATACAGGCAATTGACATTTATTACTTTGCTACAGTTTTATTCATAGCCATTTAAAGGGGATAAAATCAGATCTTGGAATGGCAATGGCTATCCATATTATTTGAGCAACAGGAACACAATTTATCCTTGGCAGCTTTCTAATTACCCGAAAACTAGTTAAACAGCACCATCCAGGCCTGACAATAAACACAGACACATAAAAGGCCTGAGGAGGAAGCTGCAATGTTTCTCAAAAAATAAGAAATGGTTACATCACAAAAGACAAAACAACAAACGTTATAACGTTTTACAATTAATCTCACCCTCCAGGAAAATAAAGTACCAATTTAGGACACAAACAACACTTCATGGGTTTTTTAACATTTCCATATGTTTTAGTTTAGCGTAGCCCCTTATGTTATTTAGTCTAAAATTTTTGTTATACTTTTAGTTTGCTTGTGTGGGGAAGCATGCGATGATCTGTATGCTTTAATGTCAGTCACGTCACTTGTCGTCTGTTACAGTTTCAGTGCCCGTGTCAGAAGTGATCGGGGTGAAAGAAGGTCGGGAAGAGATCCAACCCCGGAAGAAATTAGAGGATAGTGACCTTGATTTTACTTGTAAGTTACTGAAAGTGAGAACTTTCTTTCACGGGGATCAAATGGAACCAAGTTAGACTAACCCCTATTTTTGTCCTTTTCTAATCACATAAGTATTTTATGTGAAGCGCAACCGCAGAGGTAACACTCGGGGCACGTTGTGGAGCCTGGGCAGGACCCAGTTTTGCTGCCCTAGCCGGGATGTACGGGATCAGTGGATCACTCAACTCAGAACCGCGCTCAAAACACACAGTACGTACAGCTACAAATATTCATAAATACAGCCTCATTATTCTCTAATGACTCATTAACATCAACCCTATCAGGCCCCTCGCGTCCACACAGGCTGCTGGTGTTCATTAATCCTTTCGGAGGAAAGAAGAGGGGAAAACAGATCTACCACTCGCTAGTGTCTCCTCTGTTTGAGCTGGCTGGCATCAGTTGTCACGTTGTAGGTAAGTTACAGAGACGCTATCTGTACCGTTCAATAAGCGAGCGGTTATCGAGTGTCCTTCTGCTTGGTCTCTGATACGCTGGGCATGTCGGGTAGCACAGTTCTCAAGTGACATTGAGAGATGTTTATCAGGACTGGGGAAGAGGGCTACATTAAGCAGAAAGTATATGACAAGGTACAGTACCAGTCCAAATTTTGGAAACACAGATTTATGCTTTATTTAGATTTTTTTACCTTTTAGAATAATAATAAAGTGTGGGAAAAAATCGGTTTTATTTAGCATCTTTAAAGTAACTTGCCACCCTTCGACTTGAATATGCAAAATCGTTCTCTTGGCATTTTATTATTTAGCTCTTAAACTCTCAACCTGGGAAGCTTTTACTGTAAGTAATGGAGGAGTTTCCAGTCTATTTGTATCTTTCTATTTCTTCTTTATTATTTGTATTTTTCTGTTTCTATTTCTTGTATTCTTTCTATTTGTAGTCATGGTTCTTATGGCTGCTTTTTTCCTTATTTGGCCGTTCATTTCAAATATATATATATATATATATATATGTTTTTTTATCAAATAATTGATATGTTGGCACAATTATATTTTTGTGTAGAAAAGTAATTTTCGACATTTAAGCAAAAAATATTTTTAAGATCATTAGAAACCTTTCAGTCAAGCATCTCCAACCCTTTTTTTCAAACATATTTTTGATATAAAGCTATGTAAAACCATTTGTGAACTCTCCACATGACCCGTTTACAAAAATATATCGGTTTGGATAAAAAAACGAAAGTTTTTTTCTTTTTGTTTCTAGTGACTGAACGAGCAAATCAGGCCCGAGACTACATCTTAAAGAAAGATTTAACCGGGTTTGAAGGGTAAGTTATCCTTCAACAGTCATTCCTCATAAGAAAACAATCATGAATGTGCCTCAACAATAGTTTCAATGTCAGAAATTGTATCAAACAACATCTGTCCCTTGTTTTTTCCCCAAGTGTTTTGTAAATACCAAACAGGTGCTCGTAAAAATGCGCAACATCTTGATCGGCTTTTTTCCTGCAGTGTGATTTGTGTGGGTGGAGATGGCATGTTTAGCGAGCTAATGCACGGTGTGATTGGACGAACCCAGCAGGAGGCGGGAGTTTCAGAACACAACCCCACTGTCATGTTGCAGCCATGTGACCTTCACATTGGCATCATTCCAGCAGGTGAATGTTTGTATAATAATGTGACTGACACTTGCAGAGAATAAGGCGGCGTCTGTGGTCTGTTTATAGGCTTGGTGTGTCATTCAGATGCGTGGAGAGATAGTGAGAGGAGTGCTGGTTTATTTTTCTGTGTTTACTTTTCTTTACAGGCTCGACGGATTGTGTGTGTTTCGCTACAGTGGGTGTAAATGACCCTGTTACATCAGCCCTGCACATCATCATTGGTAAGTTCGTCTTCTTCATGGGTACACAAGACACAAGGTGGGATTCGTCCTTACCATGTGCCTAGTCCAGTGAATATAATTTATTTTTCACTCATTTTAATAGATTTTATTTTTTACTCATTAGGAGATTCTCAGCCGTTGGATGTGTGTTCTGTCCATCATAAGTCAACACTTGTGAAGTATTCGGTCTCTATGGTGGGCTATGGTTTCTATGGAGATGTTTTAGCAGAGAGTGAGAGGCACCGCTGGATGGGTCCTCTCAGATATGATTACTCAGGTATTCTGCGGCTTATGTACCCTAATTTATTTGGAACAGTGAAGACGGCAGTACTGTACATTTTATCTGTATATATTTTTTATTTATTTTAGTACTGGAATTGGAATATGCCTCTTATTTCAATGGCTATTTGTCTGTAGGTTGTATGGTATTCCTGTGCAACAGGAACTATCCGGGACTAGTGCAATATCTCCCTGCTGATTCACATGTCTCCAGCCCACGGGACAACACTCGCTGCCTCGCGGGGTAAAGACCGGCCTTCATCTCTTTACCTGAAATCATGATGTTCAATTAATATTTTTTATGTACTTTTATTTAAAAAAAAAAAACCTTTTAATTTGGCCATCATAGCAGATCCAAAAGTTTATGTATACTTCTGTTCAAATGTTTAGGGTCAGTTTAGGTTTCTCTTGATCTTACAATCCATGTCATTTAAAGACTTATGGTTAAATGTCTGAAATTGGTTTTGTAGACAACAATATTATTGTTCAAACATGTCAGTTTATATTATCACAAAACTAAAATTTTGCTCTAGAAAACTTTTTTTGAAATTGATTAATTGGATTGAATATCGAAGAAAAGGTAGCCAATAAGAGCCCACCATAGATGGGAACTTTTTAAAGGGACAATTCACCCAAAAATAAAAATTCCGTCATCATTTACTCACCCTCGAGCTGTTCCAAATCTGTATAAATGTCTTTGTTCTGATGAACACAGAGAAAGATATTTGGAAGAATGCTTGTAACCAAACAGTTCTTGGCCACCATTGACTACCATAGTAGGAAAAATTACAATGGTAGACAAAAGTGCCCCAGAACTGTTTGCTTTTCTACATTCTTCAAAATATCTTCTTTTTTGTTCAACAGAACCGAGAAATTTATAAAGCATTTTTCCCTACGACGGTAGTCAATTGTGGCCAAGAACTGTTTTATTACAAGCATTCTTCCAAACATCTTTCTCTGTGTTCATCAGAACAAAGAATTTTATGCAGATTTCGAAAAACTTGAGGGTGAGTAAATGAAGACAGAATTTTCATTTTTGGGTGAACTGTCCCTTCAAATACAGCCAACCTCAAGACGTAGTCTAATGAAATGCCAAGAAATGTCTACAAATTCTAGGTAAATGGTTACTACATTAAATGAGCTAAAATATAACAAGTTTTGATTTATTTTTAACATAATTCCTATAGTTACGTTTGTCATTTTATAGTTTACTACTATTCTAAAATGTGAAAGAATTAAGTGACCTTAAACTTTTGAATGGTAGTGTATTATTATTATTATTATTATTTTCAACTTTGGGTCAAAAAGGGAATAACCCAACCTCTGGGTTATAAATGAACCATTTGTTGGATCAAATATAATAAAATTCAGCGTTCATTTAACCCACCGGTTAGGTGTGACCTTTTTTGTTGCAAATAACCTAGCATTTTTGGTATGTTTCTTTGTCCAAATTGAGAAATGTATTGGTTGATATGAATACACAAGTGGCACAGTGTATAATAACATCGGGTTCATAATGTTCTGATGATCATATCTTCTGGGAATAACATGTTCTTAGCAGTTACCTCATCATAATGCTGTACCACAGGTGGTTTGGTTAAATGCATGCTTGTGTGTGTGTGTGTGTGTGTGTGTGTGTGTGTACAGGTGCAGAGTGTGTTCAGAGAGCAAAGAGAGGCTGTTTCCACACTCTGACAGCTCCAGTTCTCTCTACAGCACTAATCTCAGCCAGTACAGCAGTGGGTTAGAAGGTAAGCCAATCAGTCTCATCCACAGCGCCCATCTGTGTCATCTCATCAGAGACCCTGTTACCAAGATCACTGTGCCGTGTTTCCCTACAGGGTTCATATGCTTTGCGATGCACGTGACTGTTGAAAAGTAAAAGTTAGTTCCAGAGCGGATGCTTCACTTGGTCTCCAAAGCAATTATAAGCTTGTTTTTTTAATAAGAGATTAAATGACAATGCAACATTTGTTTGGAGATAATACAGAAGGTTAGATTTTAGTCTATTATTAGAAAAGCTAATGATGAGAACAAATTTTGGGAACATCAGTCACAATTTGGTTTTCTTTCTGACTGTGTAACAATTTATTTTTAACAAGGGTCTCTAATACTATACTATAACGTTGGGTGAGAAACAGACTCAAATAACAAGCACTATAAAGTCAGACTTTTAGTTACAAAACTGGTACAATTTGTTAGTTTCTATGCTTCTCGAATCTCTTTAATCTTTACCTTGTCTCTATCTCAGGTGAGTGGGTGACTATTGAAGGCAAGTTCAAGTGTGTCTCTCTCACCTGTATGTCAAGCTCGTGCCCCCGGAGCCCGACAGGTCTCTCGCCCTCCGCTCACCTGGCAGACGGGACGGTGGATCTCATCCTAGTGCGTGAAACGAACCCCCTGGGCTTCCTCACATACCTTCACAGACACACAACCACACAAGATCAGGTAAAGCCACGAGGCATTCCTGTGATGTTCTTTGTATTTTTGGTACTGAATTCACGACTGACTGTTGAATCGATCGTTTTAGTTCGACCTGCCCTTCGTTGAAGTACATCGTGTCAGGGCGGTTCGGTTTTTTCTGCAACCCGGAGAAGAGGAAGAGGAGGAATATGAGGAAGAGACAGAGATAGAGAGTTCATTTGAGAGGGTATTGGAAGATCCTGACAAACTGCACACCGGTGATATTGCAAACTCGCAAAGCAAAAGTACCTCGCAGCAGTGTCTCGCGGGACAGGAGAGAGAAACTGTGAAAAGCCCTAGAAGGAAAAAGAGAAACTTTGTGTGCGGGCCATGCTGCACTAAACCTCCTTCAGTATCTGTGTGGAACTGTGATGGAGAAATTCTACCTCATACCGAAATCTTATGCAGGTACATTCACTCCTCATTTGCATAAAGTTAAACATTTCTCAACATTGTCACGTCGCTAGACATGCCCCATCCAGTCGCCAACGGTTGCTACTGCTCGTGTCGCCGGAAGTCGCCAGCTCTTCATTGAAATTAATGGGATCATGTCGCTTGTAATGTAAAGGGGGCATTAGATTACCCGCATAGATTGAGACTCTTTGCACAGTATTAATTTTGGTGTGTGTGTTGAAAAGTTACAGCACTACCCAGAGTAAATGCTAAAAATGCATTTAACATTTGTCCACATTTTTGTCTTTGCAATGTAGGCTTTTTTGTATTCCATAAAATAATGACATAAACTAAAATGTCTACCTCATACGCAGTGACAGACTCACAAATCTGACTGAATCCAGATGGTTAAGTAGTTCTGTGGTATCGGCTCGATTTATTTACTAAATGGATGTGTCATCCTCCTCATGTAAATTAGATTTATTTGACCTTGATCAATCGATCAATTTTTGTGCATAGAGCAACAGTGACAAAGCAGTAAACTTGCTTCACGTTTGTGTAAAACTTAAATCTGCCAAAGACAAAAAGGATCTGGATCCTTTATCCCTTTATTTAGCTTGTAGTTTTACCTTTTGGGAAACACACAGGAAACCCAAAATTAAAACCCCATGCTTGCAGTAATCCTCTTTAAGGAAGTATTCAAACTAATGTTATTCATTGTACTGGTGAATTGCTATAGATTAAGATCTTTCAAGAGAATTTCCATTCAAGGTAATCTTTTACCAACACTCTTTATCTAAGGGAAATCTCACTGACATAATTGTATGTACTTAACATCCTGCTCCGATGAAGCAGTCATAGTTATTAACATTAAGTAGGAGTTTGAAAACATTTCAAACCCAGAACTTTGCATCTGCTCATTTGAATGTTTCTAAATGTACATCATTAACAGGCCTACTTTATTCAACAGAGTTCATGGCCAGCTAGTGCGTCTCTTTGCCAGGGGCATTGAAGATTCAACAGGAGCTTGAAAATGGCATGCAGCTCTGTACGGAGAGCTACTGTACAAAGAGAGACGTGTTTAATACAACGGATGACCTCTTTACAGTACACAAGTATTAATTTATAAGAGAGAACAAATGTTAATGTATATGTAACGTAAACGTGTGATGGGTGAGAGGTTGTGCATGTTAATGTGTGCGGCATTTAAAAGAGGAGCAAAAATGTCACGCACGCTTATTTCACATTTGCCAGGGTAATATTTCAGTTCCTAAAATTAACATGAAGGTGATGGATCGCCTGATTCAAATGTAGTTTCAGCTCTGTGGTAATTAGGGTTGGGTATCGACAACCGTTTCAATTTTAGAACCGATTCCAAATTTCAAAGAACCGGGGATTCGATAGGATGCGCGTATTTCGGTTCTGTTTATCGATTCTTGAATTTTTCAGTCACTCGCGAACGGCAGTGAGCATTTTACAGCTGTATCTGTCTGCCATGACCTGCGACAAGGACCTTATCTCATTACGCACATGCGCAGTTCTAACTACCCGCACTATGACTGAACGCATCAAACGTTAAAAAGTTTGGTTAAACTTTGTGAAAAAAGACGATAGCATTGCAAATGCAATACATGTGGTAAAGATATTTCGTGCAAGGGAGGAAGTACCTCTTATTTGATGAAACACGGAATTAATCTGAAGGAATGCACCGTGTTTAAGGCTCCCAGCCTCGAGTCTTCTGCTCCAACGCACCAGATAAGCTTGCAGCTAATATTAGCAGCGTCTCACACTCAGGTACAAAATACAGATAACAGTTAGAGATGAAAAGACGTTTTTTAAGTTACTTTATTTTTTTAAATAGTGATCACAATTAAATACATTCGGGAAGCTACAGGACAACATATTCTAGTTTATTTTAAATTATATTAATTTGAATAATTAATTCAATCACTTTTTTAAAATGAATTTATTCAGTATTTTATTCACAAATAATTGTTTAGATAATGTACGATCTAGCAACTGCATGTTATATATTTTATGTTGTATTTTTGTGTTAACCTTAAATAGTTTTGTTTTGTAATTGCTTCTGATTATTCCTTAATGGAAGTGTTATTTATTTCATTATTTGACGAATTGTCACAGTTAACAGTTACAGCCTACTGGTTATAGCCTAAATGTGGCAAGAATAAAAGGTTCTCTCCCCAAAAAAAACACATTGGAATCGGAACAGAGAATCGATAAGCGGTATCGGAATCGCTCAAATAAAAAACGATACCCAACCCTAGTCGTAACAAGGAATTGTTAATTTCAATGTTTTTTGCAGAGCAAAAAATGTGTGTGTACTGTGTGCAATATTTTAATCTGTTTCTCTTGCTGAGGTTTAACAAGATTCTGTTCAAGTAATTGTTTGAGCGTAAAAGGTACGACCACTGGTTTGCCGAGGTTCAGTGGAGGTACTGCATTCTCCGGCTAGTGCTTTGCATGGTAATGACTGTATCGGACAGAGTGATTGACGTAGGCCGTATGGGATAACTTAAAGGGAGGAGACTCATTCCATTGCCGTTCATAAAGATGTAGTCATCGACAGGAATGTGAACATACAGGGTTTCTGTGGGTTTAAAACTCATTATTTGAAGGGGTAATTACAAACATGTGTTGGTTGAGTGTATAGAATGTATTAGAAAAGTGTCATAAATATAGAGTATATATAGCTACTCCTATAGGAGTAGAACCCAATAAACATTTTTGTCTTTCGAAACACTATTGGCTATGGTAAAGACTATGAAAGCATATTGGTAGCTATTTTCAATTTGAAATGCAATACGCAAAATGGCAATGCAGTATGTAAAATGACAATGCAACTGTGTATTTAAATATGCATTTTAAATAACATATGTGCAACATTAAGTGCAAAATGAAAATAAAAATTCAATTATATCAATTACATTTGTCAGTTCCTACACTAGTTTTAATGTTATTTAAATGGATATTTTTAATGCTCTTTAAATTGCAAAATGAAAATGCATTCCCCGATTGATTATATATGTTTAATGAACCAATATGCTTCCATAAACACTGTCATCCAAACTAAGTTTTCTCAGGGTTCTGGTTATAATAAAAGAAAGAGAGGTTGCTAGAGTAAAGAAGAACCGCATGTTATTCATAATAACCCTGTGACAGGGTTTAAATCTGCAAACTCGTTAATTATTAGCATCACATCTTGACTTAAATTACACAAACAAGTACTGTATAAAGAATATGACTCAACCTGGTTCCTATTACTGAAGAATCCGATAAGACGGTTCAATATAACAGGTTATATCATATATCTGAAGGGGTAGGTCAAGAACCAAAGAACATTCCACACTTCTTGGTCATCTTTTTGGCACACAGTGGCTCATCTGGCTGCACCCATATAACCAATTAATTCTTGTGTTCTGAGTTAAAATGTCTTCAGAAACATCAATGCACCGCAATCTAACCTATACCCACTTGTCCACGGATGTGACGTACGTCACGATATATGATAAAAGAGAGAGATAGCAAAATCACTTCTGAGACAGGCATTTTAAACACAGCACAGTTCATATTGCACACTTAAAGGGATAGTTCACCTTCAAAATAAAATTGTTGTCATTACTTACACACCCTCTTGTCATTTCAAACCTGTTTGTTCTGTATTGTAGAACACAAGAGAAGATATTTTGAAAAATGCCGGTAACAGAAAACCGTTGGTCCCCAAAGACTTGTGTTGGTTTTGCGTCCATGCAAGTCAATGGGGACCAACGTTTTTTAGTTACTGTAGGAAATTTTTATGCTTTTTGCAAACTAATGTAAGAATATGTATGCATTTACTTCAACTAACACACGTGTAAGATTGTCAGTGCCTGGTACAGAGTTTTGATTTATCTCTTTCAATGTAGCAGAACAGAGGCCTACAGTATATGAGGTTTTGGTAGAGGTCAAAGAACAAAAAGTCTTGTAGAATGAATAATGTCTTGCTTTATTAAGGGAAGATGTGCATGGCCTTGGAGCTGTGGATAAGAGTGAAACATAATAAAATATTTTTAAAGACAAATCTTAGTCTCATCTCTCAGAAAAGTTTCCACAACATTACCAACATTTTTCTAAATATCTTCTTATGTGTTTTGCAGAAGAAAGAAAATAACACCCGTTTAAAATGACAACAGCGTAAGTAAATGATGACTGAATTTTCATTTTGAAGGTGAACTATTTTTTAAAATACTGCATGTAACACTTGAGTTTTTTCTGCATCAGCCTTTTTTGGTTTTAGTTTTAGGAACTTATCCTACTGTACAATTGTGATATCAGTGGTAACATTAAGTTTACTTGGCAAATATTGTACCTCATGAAGTAAAGAGTGCAGGAGAGCATTAAGCATGGTGAAAGATCCAACATCCACACTTGTTATGCAAGAGATTATGCTGAAGAACACTGAAGAATGTTAATCTTTCACCTAGATACATGCATAGATAAGATAAACATAGAACTGTAAAGGCATTAAAAAGCTTTGTTCTTTTTGTGAAGAAAAAACCCATTACAACAGCAGAATATTGCACAAGTTAGATTTGAGATGTTTTATGAGATGAAAGCTAATTCGCCTTCCAGCATTTGTCTCTTGTGAAAATGAATCATTGTGTCTATAAAAGTTTACCGCAGTAGGCTATTTGTAGTTCAACTTATTATACAAATAGTAATGGACACTACACTTTTACTACAATAAAATCACAATCACTCACAAACAAAAAATCCAGGTTTTCCAATGGCTAAATTGAAATGAATAAAATGGGCACGTTTAGACTTGTAAATAGTTGCTTTAAAAAAACAATTAAGTGAAATTTAAGATACGAATATTTCTCTTGTACTTATAAGATATTAAAGCAACAACGAGCCGTTTTTGTGTATGGTTCCCCCATGTGGTTGATAAGCGCAATTGTCTGTTATCAATGTCGTAAATACTGTCGCTGTATAAGCTTCCACGTGGGCAGCGCAATACACATGAATTTGTTGACTAAGGAGAAACTGCTGTTACATCATGTCACTTCATGAACTGTGCATGTACTAAAGCACTATTGGCTCCTGCGGGGTATTACTGGGCTATACTAATAGCTCAAACTAGATTCTGAGACAGCAGCTGGTTGTTAGCCGTTAGGGCATAGCGTGCTAGCTCCATAGCAGCTAACGTTAGCTACATAACACATTCAGTCAACCAAAACACAACACAACGCATGAACGTGAATGTGTTTAGTAACAAATGCAAATCATTTTCTGTAGTTATTTTTTCGGAAACACACTCGCGACCCGGTGTTGTGCTTTGTGTAATAAATCGCTATGGGTATAGTGCCTAGCATAGTAACTATAGATACCAATAACATTAGTCTACGTGCATGAACTAAGTAATCAGCAACTTTTGACCATAAAACATTTATTGTGGTTTGGTAGTCATCGTTTACAAGCATAATACTAAATTCATGAAGAGGCACGATCATGCCACGTAAGCTATTGAGACCCGGCAACATTACATTATCTACCTTGCGGTAATAAATTGTGAACCAGTAACCTTAGTGCGCCAATAAACAACCTGAGCACAGCCTAATGACGAATAAGCTCAAAAGTACAGGACAGTAAGAAAACAAATGACATAAGACTTTCAAATCCAGTAGCAGGAAGGCTAATGTTAGGTCTCCATCCGTTTTGCAACCCGTTGCCTCTTGCAGCTCGCCTCACCGACTGGAAGTCCGTCAGATATTGATTCGTGTTCGGGCTCGTGTCCGATCACTCGCTCTCTTTTCCTCTGTTTTTTTTTTGCTGGCTCTGCCATGGTGATGGTTTGGAGACTTGCGTTGAACTGGATCGTTTCGTCTTCTTGTTAGATGTTGGCTTACTTCTCCCAGGCTATGAGTAAAACGTGACGTATGCCGCAAAGCAGGTGATGGGGGGCTTGTGAACCTACCCGCGTACCAAAGTTACAAGTGTGATTTCAGCCGATAAAGGGCTGCTTGGGTAGCAGCGGCCTATATGGGGAGTCTGCAGACCTGGAGCAGGCAGTTTTACGCCCCTGTTGTTCCTTATTTGTCCAGTAGGGGGAGTTGAACCACAAAATAAAATATTTGTAACCGAATCAAACTGTTAAACAAAAATGTAATTATGTATGTGTAAGATTAAAAGTAAATAAATAAACTAAACTTACTTTATGGTAAAAGTGTAGTAACCATGTTTTTGTTGTTGTTGTTGTTGTATTGCTGATCTTACTACAGAAACCATGGCTTAACTAACGATATGCAGAACAGGTTTAAATATTTGTAGATATCTACTAACGGTCTTAATACATAGCTTACAGGAGACAATTGATTTGCAATTGCAACTGCAATTTAGTGTTTTTGTGAATTGAAAAATTAATAATAATACAGTTGGATCAGATGTACAGTACAACAATAATATATAATCTACTGTGGCCTAGTAATATACAAATATACAGAAGACTTGAGTGTTTGTTGTGAATGTATAGGCAAAGTTACATTCAAATATTAACCATATTTAGCCCATAAGACATTAAGTGCAATCATATGAAACATCAATTAAATATCTGCCCTGCATTTAGAACAGTGTCTTGCATACTATTTCATGAAGAAAAACATAATTCACCGCTTTAAGAAATTTCTAAGGTCTTTTATCTTCTAAGAAAAAAGTGACAAGTTTCTTGTGAACAACATTATTTATTAAGACCATTATCAAAAACAGGATTGATGATCATTATAGGATGGCTTTTGTACAACAAAACTGAGTGTCCTTTCTACATTAACCAATCAAACCAAGCAATTACAAAATAAATCTGAGGAGCACAGCTAACACAGGACCCACCTCTGGAAAAAGGACATCCATAATAAACTTGATCATGTCACCGTGAGTCTGTGTGGGTGTCCTGTCCAGAAATGAAGTGAGGTGAAAATAGGTCATCAGTTTGGTCCTGATTGTCAACGTACACAGGCACAAGCATGGTCTTGGCAGAAGGATTGCAAAATATGTCAAGCCACTTTGATTTCTTTTGGCCACTGATGATGGACTGTGCAAAGAAAATGGATGACATCATTAAAACATTGCCACATATGTCTCTGTAAGTCATTTATGTATTTATTAGACAAGCTATTGGTTAAAAGTGCAGTAAATATGTAAAATGCATTCTTGAACACATTTTTATTATTTCCAAGTATTATTACAGATGAGATCAATAACATCACAACATAATAGGCCTCATTAGCCAGCCAACAATTGCTATTAAGAAAACAAGATACACGATTAATTGGCACTAACAATCACAAACATGATAAAACCCACATTAGGTGCACATACATTTTAATCAGGATCATTAAGCTATTTTAACAAAAATGTATTTTATATGTACATTACATAATATGATCATTTCTTTTATTCCATATGGGAATAAAGTTTTCAATTTGAGTTTGAACATGTTTGTGGTTGTTGGTGCTCGATTATTGATCTTTTGTTTTCTTAATACACATTTAAGAAAATTGATTGCTGGCTAATTATTATGTTGACTGTGATGTTCTCACCTGTGATTAATTGTTAGTTCTGAATATGGGGCTCTCCATTTTGTAGGAAGTTGTAACGACTTAAAATAATAAATAACTTAAGTATGTGTGCAGCTAAATTGAAATGGTTTACATATAAGCCTACTGTAGTAATGTTATGTATTAATGCAAGTAAACAGGGTCACCCTTACGAAAATAAACCATGTTTTTTTTGTGGTACAAGTGTAGTAACCATGGTTTTTTGGTGCATTGATTACTTTACTATGGTTTTTACAAAAACATGGTTTTCAAAACCATGGTTATTTTGTGATAACAATTGTTTTACTACAGTAACCATGGTTTTTTGGTTTTAACTGTAGTAAAACCATGGTCAATTTTCGTAAGGGCAGAAGAATATGTTACCAGAAAAGGCCATCACATAGGCTAGAGACAGACAACAAAAGAAAATTAAAAATAAAATAATTATGAAAACGAGTAAGAGATATCGAGTAAGCATACACGTGGTTAGCTAAGGTTGATCCAGACAGAACATGACCTGGTCAATAAGTATACATTTTATTGTCTTTGAGTATAAATTACACATACCGTACATATCTTTTTAGATGTTGAAATGAATTCATATCGATCATATCAATGAATCATTTAAAACTATACATGTTGGACGATTGCCTGAAAACGTTTATTTACCATAACTCGTGATGGACGATGAAGTTATCTGTTCTTAGGTCTGTTCTGGTGGTTCTTAATGTACAGTGCCCCCTACTGGACAAATAAGTAAAAACAGGGTGTAAAACTGCTTGGGACGTAAAACTGCCTGGGGCGCAAAACTGCTTGGGGCGTAAAACTGCCTGGGGCGCAAAACTGCTTGGGGCGCAAAACTGCCTGCTCCAGGTCTGCAGACTCCCCCTTCTCGCAGCGGCAGTAAAATTCGTCCAGTTAAGAGTTGTCCTACCACTAAAATAATTTTAGAGAGATTATTTTAAGGTCGAAAAAAACGGCTCGTTGTTGCTTTAAAATGACGCAACAAATAACCAACCACACTTGTATAATGTAACAATTCCAGTAAGTTCAACTGAAGCATGTCGAGTTACATCAAGTACGATGATAAATTATAATAGAATCACTCATGCGCTTTTATTTCTGGAAATGTGATATGAACCAGCAATCTCATTCTGTATGAGAATATAGAGACTGCGTTAAAAAGAGGAAGTTGATGGTTATTAAGAATTTACAGTAAAACTAAACAACTTCCTCTCGAATCACACTGTTAGCACTGGATACTGACTCTGCACCTGCTGTCTCACACCATAAATAAACACTCGTTTCATACAGTAAGCAAGACTAAAGATCCTGCCTAAACATAATTTCTATCATTCTAGTATAAATATTATGCATGCAGTTTTTATGACTGACTATATTAATATATATTTTATAGACGGTTTTAGCGGCAACGAAAGTTATGGGGCTCAATTAAACTTCCAGTGGACCTCCATAAAGGATTAACTGTCGAGTAGTTTTAATTACATTTAATACAATAAATATAAAATGAATTGTTATATTAATAAACAAATACAGGTGCGTCCGATGAAACCGTCCATATAATTAATAGGCTACTGACTGACAATCAGATTTTGGTAGCTTCCATTGGCTTGTATGGCACGAGGGTCTTACTGTAGCTTTTGCAACTTTATATTACCCTGCAAAAGCAATATTTGGACACCTGAGCTGGTATTTGCTCACACAAATTTGTTTAAAACATGCTGGTTCAACAACACTGCTTCTCACGCTTCGTCACATTCGCCCACACTAATTCCAGGAACCGTCTTCTATACTCTGTTTATTTTACAATCTTTGTAAACAAAAGCATAAGGTCGTCTGCAGCCTACCGGTAAAAAATAAATGATAGCCATTCCCCTATACCTTATAAAGTGTAGACGACGTGGTAGCCAGTTTCCACAAACGGTACAAAATGACAAGAATTATTATTACTGTTTCTAAGAATTTAAGCCCTCTCCCACAGCACATTAAAGACATGATGGAAGTCACCAGGTGTTATATTAAACATACTGATGGTTCAAGCTCAAAGAAACTAAAAAGGACCAAAAAACTAGTCCTGCTCTTTTGCAATTCACAACATCTGAAACACAACCCTCACTCCCCTGCTGCATGTGCAAATTATTTTCCTTCATACAAAACCACCACATCATTGGCAGAAATGGCCCTTCAAACTGGCCTCAACACTAACAATGTTGCAAAAATATTGAATTACTTCTTTATAAAATAAATAAAACCTACACCATTTAAAAAAGCGGCAGTAAACAAAAACAGTCAATAAAACATATCTTCAGTAAACTTCTTTCTGTCAGATTGTTCACTCTTCAGCGCTCCAGTGAGTTTAATATGCATGACCTGCACTTGCATCCTGACCCCAGTACCATCACAATGTCTTTTGGTAGCTTATGGATATGATCTATCCAATACACTTCCAGTGAATGCACTCAGGCTTGCAATATTCAGACTTATTTCAGCCTGAGCCGTGGCTGCTGGCCCTCCCGCGTGGGTCTTATGGGAGTGAACGTCCTTGCTCCTTGTTTGGAGTGTGAGGTCAACTGAAAGCCCAGTGCTGGTGAAGGATTATTGAATTGCAAGGGCTCATTACTAGCTGATTGCCCTTAAAGTGGAGGCACGTTCCAGATGCGGGATTCTTTAATAGTTTATCCTGAAATGAATAGGAAAACAACAAATAATAGAATGTAAAACAGATGATATCAGAATATGGTGAATGTGAACTATCAAATTCAAGGAGCAATTCAGGTGGTCTTGTAAAGGGATAGTTCACCCCAAAATTTTAATTCTTTCATCATTTACTCTCCCTTATGTTATTCCAAACCTGTATGACTTTCTTCTGCACAACACTATTTTTTTGTGAAGAATGCTGGTAACCAAACAACATTGAACCCCCACTGTATGGTCACAAAACCACGGACACATTTCTCAAAATATCTTCTGTTATGGTCCACAAAAGAAAGAGTCATACACAGTTTTTGAACTACGTGAAGGTAAATAAATCACAGAATTTTCATTTTTGGGTAAACTATGGAGACCTGCCAGCAGTATTCAAAAGAGTCAATATAGAGTAGAGCTCTTTTTTCAGTTTGCATGTTGTCAACATTTGAAAGAACTGTGACAGGTGAAGTGACTGATGTCTGCACCTGACCAGACTGCAATGACAATAACGTCCACCCTTTCACTATTTTGTCTGCACTGTGCATAATGTAATATATAATATCAGCCAGTAGGGGGAGGTATAAAGGAAAACGAAGGGGAAGGAAAAAGCAAAAAATTATTCACACATTAATCTGTCAGTACAGTGTTCTAAGAGTAAATACACTTACTTCTGTAAACTCCCACTCTTGTTCAGGAACCAGACTACTGCCTTTTCCCTTTAATGTACAGAGTTCAATCTTCACTTGCTCTGGGTAATGAGATGCATGCAAGCAGAGCTGCTTTCCTATGTTGTGTCTCAACTCATTGTGTGATGTATATTCAAAGTACTGAAAAGAAACACATCAACATCAGTAACTAAAAAAACCCACACACTCACCATGTAAGTCACACAATGCTGTTTCTATACCTGATTACCACCCATGTTGTGACATGTGTACATAATCACGGGCTTTCCACCATGGTTACTTTCTCCGACATCCAGACATTGCTGTGATCCAGAGTTCTTCAGCTACACAACAATAAACACAAATTAAAATGAACGTTTGACACTCAACTGGGTGAAAATATATAATTCATTAAAAACATGGACTTACTGCTCCAAACTTGACAGGGGTAAGATCAGGGACAAACGCCTCTGGATAGACATTGGTGAGGTACCAAGAAAAGTTCTTGCATTGTAAGGTTTCTCGGAGTTTCAGACGGTCAGATATATCACCGTAGGCTTTCTATACACAGGAAGCATTGTCATTGTTAATGCATTTGCACACCTGCCTAGCCTAGCCACAAATACAAGCTAATATTTAATCTTAAGAAAAATAAAGCAGTTCTTACGTCTTCGGCCATTTTAGCAGCGTGTTGGCTGCGTCGATAGTAAATCAGCTTGTACTCGTCCATCCACACCTCAGCCAGACGCACCTGATTCCGAGTTATGACCTCTGTACCCTTGGGGAAGGTGTGAGGACTCTTGGTACGGAAGACGTGACCCACAACAGAGCAGGGGATTATCTCCAACTGCCCACCACACTGCCACACCTGAGATCATAAAACACACAACTTCACACTTGTATCAGAATGCCTTACATTAACAGTTGATATCAATATAGTTTTAGTACAGTAATCAAATTTGGAGAAGTAGAACTAACCCTAAAGGACATCTCAACATTTTCACCACCCCAGATCTCCATTTTGTCATCGTAAGTCCCGATTTTCTCAAAGTAAGCCTTAGATATTGCAAACAAGCCACCAGCAAAAGTTGGTGTTCTAAAAAGAAGAGCAGAAACACAAGATGAGTAATAGAGGGTATGGACGTGTCGTCACTTTACCACATGAGCCAAAACATTCAGCAAAATGACTGCTTACAATATCAGGAAACGCAATTCCGTGCAACATTTCAGTGTCCAGGAACACTTGATTCCTTTGTAAGTCATAGGGAAGTCGTAAGGATCACCGTCAAGTTCAGCTGCTTGTAATTTCAGCAAATAATTGCGTATTTTAGTCCCTGTTTCTTTGTTTCTGCTCTGACACCACTCAGGGGAACGTGTCCTGGCGCTCAAGGGGGGCGTGTCCCGGCGTGTTCACGTGGGAAAGTGACATCAATGCATACCCTCTATTCAAGATGAAAATGCCATTTTGCATTTTAAAAACAGTAATTTTATGATCGCACAGGCGTTTTAAACAGTAAACCACACAATAGAATTCACAACTTTAATTAGTCCGGAAGAGATGTAACCTCAGATGTAACTGAATACATGGTCACAGCGACCACAGAAACAAAGGCTTGTTGTGTTGAGTATCAAATGAACAGCTAAGTAATCACCTTCATAAAAAAACAGATTGACACCTGGCTTCGACTACACATTCCAATCATGTTTTTGTTGTGTGATGCAACAATCCCAATCATGTTTTTGTTGTGTGATGCAACAATCCCAATCATGTTTTTGTTGTGTGATGCAACAATCCCAATCATGTTTTTGTTGTGTGATGCAACAATCCCAATCATGTTTTTGTTGTGTGATGCAACAATTCCAACATTTACAAATTCTTAAAAAAAAAAAATACTGGCCAGCTTTGAAAAAATGACATCTTCGCTTTGTTTTCAAATATATTATTAACATGTATTAAATACTTTGTATGCATGTTGCGTAGTTGCAGTGTAAACTGAAGCTCAGAATTTAAGGAGGCTCTGCAAAAATTACAGGCAAAACGCTATATTAATAAATGATACCGTCATAAAAGTTTGCTTTCTATTCTGGGAGCTTTGTTTTCTATGCATGTTTTGCATATTTTAACCAAACACAAATTCCCTGATGCACTGTATTCTGGCTTTTTGTCAAATGAATTTGTCCAATAAACATCTTAAAAGTGTTGTGCTTCATCCATTTCGTACCATACTAATATTTTGATAGTTTAATCTAAGCTGAGGGTGCATTAAAAGCAAATACTGTAAAAATAGGCCCCCTGTGCGTCACTTTTGGCCAATAAAAATTATAATTACATAAACTATACATTTCTGTTTAGAAGGAACCGGCTAAATAAGCAAAACTAATCACACCTAGTCAAAATAAAATAAACCCCTTCAGAAAGAAAGACAGTCCCTGTTGGGATTTATTAGGCTGACTATAAGGCCGTTTTCAGATTGGGCTCATTGCTGCGGTGACGAACTTGAGTGCGATTGTTCCCGGCGCCCCCTGCAGCGTTGGTTTGGTTTCACACTCAACTTGATTCTGTCGAACCCTGGTGCGTTTGCGTTCGTCTTAAATGTGCACAGCGCATGACAGAAAACAGAACACGGATCAATATATTGCGTTTTTATTAATTTGGTGCTATTATGCGCAGCAGAGTAAATTACATATGGGTTTACTGTATGCGCGTTGCATGCAGACGGCTTTTAAGGAAACAGTGGATTACCATTGACCTGCTGCTCTGGTTCCACTTGCAACGCAGAAATACGATGCAGGCAGTGTTGAGGTAAATCATCAACACGATCATCTCTTACCTGTGTTTTACTGAAGGAAATACATCGTAATCGGCTTAAACGCATGTGCAGGTCACTATACTTCCTCATCAAGTGCGCACCCGGGTCCGTGTTGCTTTCATATTCATGCGAACCGCACCACAGTTTGAGAGCAACTGAACTCCGACCACCTCCTTCAGGTAGTCTCGGGTTCGGTAGACAGGTGCGCACCGCAGATAGCACAATCCATCTGGTTTACGTCTATTTGACGTCTGCATTTACATCTGCAAGACATCTTAAATACATAGTTTGCTCATCTGCAATACGTCTCGGAGACGTCTGAACGTCTGTAATACGTCTGCTAAAGATCTGGAGATCTGCTGCGTAAAAACATCTGCTAAACATCTTTGGATGTACAACAGCTCTTTCTTTCTAAATCATAAACATCTTACAGACATCTCCTAGATGTCTATATGATGTCTGACAGCAGACATCTCTGAGACGTATTGCAGATGAGCAAACGATGTATTGTAGATGTCTTGCAGATGTAAATGCAGACGTCAAATAGACGTAAACCAGATGTATGTGTGCTATCAGGGACCCGTGTTCGCTTGACAGCTTTCACATTAGCGATTTTTCATGGGAACCGTGCCCCGTTCCGAACTAAACTTCAAGTGTGAAAGCCACCTAAATTACCTCTCATGTTTAAATAAACCTTCACAAAAAGTACACAACCCCAGTGTTTCCCTTGTTAAAACAAACCAAATAATGCCGTCTAAAATAAACACGAACTCACTTTACTGGATAGGTCTCATCCTTGCGTTTAGCATTCTCGTAGTCTGGAATTGCCTCCCACCCAAAAGTGAGACTCCAGTCAAAGTTTCCTCTGTTGTGGGCACGGGCGTTCGACAGGGGTTTGTGAAACTGGAAGGTGTTTAAATCAATGGTTGTGATCTCGGGGCTCACCACCGCAGTCGGTTCCTCCACGATACGAGCCAGAAGCGGTTCAAGCCAACCATGGAAGCATTCACCTTCAATGACAAAAAGGAACGAAAACATTTGTAAATGTCAAATAAGCCAGGATGACACATCACATATTTCGATCCTTCAAAAATATTGCAACTATTTTACGCCAGGTGTCACGTTACTGAGCTCCCATATTGCTCAACGTTGCCAACAAAGGCTCAAAGTGCGCGAGATAAGCATCACACACTAGCCCTATTGTCACTGCATAGCTTTGCAAATGACATGGGAGCAGCACCTGAAGAGCAGGTTCCTGAAAAATCACCCATTCACCCATCCCATCAAAAACATAAGACTGGCAGCCGTTGATGATCATGCGCAAACAGGAACCGGAACATCTTGCCAGACAATTCAATGAATTTTTGTGTGATGAATACGTACAATGCGCATCCAGGAAGGTGAGGGTTTCTCCCTGAGCTTTGCTCGCCCCAAGGAGCCTTGCTGTGATGAGACCTTTCCTCTCCGGCTGACGCACAACCTTCACGATCTTCAGTGCCTTCACATACTCGTCCAGTTTACCGTGTAGGTGGTCTGCAAAAATGCAGAGGATAAATGTCAGTAGAGGGATGGTGGAAAGAGAATCTCTTTCATGCAAGATGATCGTAGTTTTGTATTGTATGGAAAAAATGTAAATATGAACATCCCACAAGGGAAAATTTGTTTATACTGTAGACACACAGCAGTCATGGTCAAAAAGCTGCCTCAACTCGAGCATAACTTACTGACAACCCCTCAACGTGACATATTTGTGCATCTAAAAATAAACAGACCCTCAGAGCACGTGGCAGCAATAAAACATTTCCTGTGGTGAGAGAGTACCGACCCGTTTCCTTTATCTTATCACAAGTCACACTGCATTATTATTATTAGCACTTAAAATGGAACATCTAGAACGTCATTTAATGTTTCTTTAGAAAACTCTCATCAATACCTCACATTTTTACGTTCACTTAAAGTATCGCTCATCTGATAAGTGACATTACAGCTCCACATGAGATTTTAGATGTCTCGGCATCAGGCCACACCCAAACACATTGTCTTGAGGCCGAAAGGTTGAGAGTTCAAATTTTGTTTGACTAACAACTTAAAATGAATCGATCACATTTATCAGAGCTGTGGTGTTTTCCACAAATATCCAAAAATAGAGCATGTGTCTGTGACGCCACACTATGCTGAAGAGATAAATCTATTAATAACATACGCTGAGGATACAGGTCACTTCAAACGGCACTGTAGTTCATTTTTACAGGAGCAGCTGATAAAGCCGTGCCCACCTGCTATGCTGGCATCATCCACCAGAATGATTTCTTTGAGGAAGGCTGCCGGCGTGGTGTGCAGCACGCTGTACACGGTTCGCAGAAGTGTCGACCACGCCTCATTGTGAAACACAATGATCACGCTGGTGGTGGGGAGAGAAGGACACCGGCGAAACTTTTGCTCTATGCACCTGTAAACAATGCAGGACAAATAAAAGAAATGGCCTGGAAATTATACAGCCAGCAACCTTGAGCTTCAGAAATGTGCTGGAAAAACAAAACCCATTATCGCAAGCAAAAAGGAAAACACAATTTTAGTACATGTAGTACTTTTAAGTTGCGTTACAATATTACTCGGACATCATTTAGTCAAATTAGGGCTGTTCAACGATTAAACGCGATTAATCGTATCCAGAATAAAAGTTTGTGTTTATAATAATATATGTCTGTGCATATTAATTTTGTATTTATAAACATATACATACATGTATATATTTAAGAAAAATTGAAAAATGAATAAATATATATATATATATACACACACATGCAAATATTTCCTAAATATATACATGTGTACATGTACACGTTTATAAAATGAATATGCACAGTGTACAGACATATATGTAAACACAAACTTTTATTCTGGAAGCGATTAATCGTTGAACAGCCCCGAGTCAAATGAATTGCTGGTGGCCGTTTTACAACAATTGTGAAGATAACTGGAAACGTAACGTCTCCGCCTAGTTTTTAAAGCAACTCCAATGCAACAGGTGAAGGTGCGATTAGTAGGTCTTGCTTAAACCACACAACATCAAGGCTGTAATCTACAATCAATGTTTGGGCAGCATTTATATGGCCTCAGTCCCAACATTTATATCAAACAAACAGTCCACACCTTAAAATTTCCATGTCAACGGTAATTACCTGTCAAGCAAACATTATAAAGCACGTCACAGGTGCTACCTGTAACATTTTAACCTATGAGTGAAGCATTACAATGCTGGATTGCCCGAATGAATTGTTTCAATTGTATCTCCTTATGATGCCAAACAATGTGCCCATTCTTACTCGGGGGGACGGGTGTCATCACCGAGACTGCGGTGCAAGGAGATCCGGTCACTAGCAAATTGGTTAAAGCAGTGCCTGGTCATCCCCTCCTGCTTCTCCTTCTCCTCCTCCGGAGTCATACTGTCCTTCTGAAAGGCAGCGCCATCAGCACCGGGCGCCGTAGACTCCTGGGGTGGTCTCTCTATCCAGGGTCTGAGGTCTGCCTGAGTGTAGAAGCCCGGTGGACAGTTTTTGTCAGGGGTGTGCTGCATTTCCACCGGCGGGGGTTGCGGCGCTCCGATCTGGAATGCGAAGTTATTGACCGCCCCACGGACCATCTCGAAGACTTTCTCCTTTTTGTCGGAGAGATCTCGCAGCCAGGGGTCCTGAAGCGAAGCGTTGCCAACGTCCCTCTGGAGAACCACGAGAACCACCAGGAAAAGCGTGCCGCCCAACACAGCAAGCTTTAGAGGGGAGATACGTCGCCTCATCAGACGCATTTTGACCGAACACCTGTCAAGTTTAAAAGAGCAAACATTAAAACAATAGCAGTTCAAAAAACACATCTATAAAATGTTTGCACAATTCTCAACAGGGCATGACGTGCCCTTCTACTAATTAGCAGCGAAAGTCTGTGGACACTCAGCATAACAACAGAGCAAACAAACCTCACCTGACAACCAGCACCTTCCTCCACGTGGCACAGGTGGCTCAAAGCACACTACCACTATGTTTAACTGTGAAGTGACACGTTTTGCATTAGCACACTTGACAACTGTGACACGTCACATCTGATCTAGAACGCATTGTAAATTATAAAATCAAATAAAAAACATGCATTTCGGTCATTACTGGACAAAGTGCATTTGTGATTTTTGAATAAATAAGTTTCTCACACACTACTCGGAAAAGGTGCATGAGATTCATTTTCATCTTCGAAAGAGTACAGGTGCATTTAACAAGCACAAAGTATTACAAGCTCTTTATTTTTAACGTCACACTTTATTAGTCTATGGAAACCTGATGACTATGGAAACTATATGACAATTGTTTTTAAATGACTCAGACTCTGATGCTTCAACAGCATTGACTTCCGCAGTACCCATAGCACCGGTCTATTAAAAACAACTAAATCACACATCCCAAGACGTGCGATGGCCAACAGAGACAAGACAACTTCTGCTCTCGTGCGTAGATGTCCAGACTTCCAGTCACTCAAACCCAAACTGGTTCTACACTGACATGCTTGAATTGTCATTCCATTGTTGTGAATAAGCTAACGTTACGCATCGTGCCACATTTACTCGATGACGTTGTTTTTTACGGAAGAGTAAGACGCGCTTTCGTCAATCGATGATTTGTGTCAAGCACTTCCTTAAAGAAATACGTGACAACCAAACGAAACTTACATGAATGGATACAAAAGAGAAGTGTGTGGAGCGCAGACCACGGGTTTATAGTAATTTACAAATGTACATTTTTAGAAGCGATGTACTCTGTGTGTTTCTTTTTCAAAATAAAGAGATTAATAACTAACGTTAGTTGTTGGGCAGCATCTGACATTAACAATAACCATACTCAAGTCAAGGAGAGGAAATCATCAAGAGCTTGATCTCGCGGACGTGATGCGCGAAATAGGCAAACCATTAAAAATAAGTTAAATGAAACACTCATTTAATAAAATCTTCAAAGTTTACCTGTAACAAACTCAGTCAATCTGCTTCCAGGAGTTGGAAAATATAAATATTGACGTTTCCTCGTTTTGTTTCAGCTGTATCAAGATGAATGCCGTTACTCTTTAACTTCGAGTTTTCAGAGATATTGAATTAACCAAGCGCGCGATGGTTTCACGCGACCAGTCTCGCTGGCCTCCCGGCTTTCCTTTGAACGCAACAGGTGCCTTGCGTTCAAGTGATTGAGAGTCCGCTGGGTCCTAAAGCCTGACGCGTGTTTTTGTGCAGTATGCTCACGTCGTCACTTGACATTGGGGACGCTAGATTTTCACCAAAATTACATGTTTTATTCTCTTTCCATTCAAAGTTCATTTCAAGCATTTAGACACGTTTCATTGTGGTTTGTGCTTTTATGTTTTTGTTAATGTAGATGCCGTTGATTACTTAATTAAATCCTTAAGGACAGGATACAGTAAGTTAACAAGCTATACCTCAACGTATATGAATTATTAACAGGGATGCAATTAAATTCAATGCCGCTCGTGTCGCGCTCGTGTAACCGAATACAGATTTATTCAGACATTTGAGAAAGGAAAGCTAAGAGGAAATGGGGTAGCTACTTTCTGTAGGACAGAATCGTGATTGCAAACTATCGACTGACACGATGAGACCAGACTCTGGATACTTGAAGAAAAGACACCACGCTGGGCCTGAACAAAGAGAAGAGACTCATTAACACAACAATCACTAAGGGTCACGCAGCCTACAATGGCCGGTCTGTCTACCTGATAGCCAGACCTGTTACAGTCAGTAGACGTGGAAAAGGTTATGAAGTGCAAACTTTAGTTTGCCACGTGAAAAAAATTTTTACATGTTTATGGACTGTTTTCACAAAACTTTATTATGCAGAATTATAATTGTCCTAAGTGTTGTACCACCTACCTCATACAAGTAGTAGGAAGCATCTAATCAGGGGTCTTTTAAAGGGGTCATATGGCGCGAATACTGTTTTTGTGTGTCTTTGGTGTGTTATAAGTTGCCCATGCATGACACGTAAAATTGCAAAAATTGAAGTGTCGGAACAAAACATACATTCTATCCAAAAGCAAATGCTCACCCAGACCTGCCTGAAATGCCTCGTGTAACCACACCCCCACAAATCAACTTCAGTTCGTGGTATGATTTGACTAAGACCGCCCAATTGTATATCGTCGCTGTCGGGCGGAATCCTCGTATCTCCAAAACCATTATTTTTCAGGAAGTAAAAAAACTGCATATTTTTTGAGTTATTAAACATTGTATCGCTAAAGTTGGTATTATACCTTATATTGCTATCATATACTGTTGTGTACCAACATTAACACAACATTTCCCCAAAACCATGTTTAATCGGAGATACAAGGTTTATAACTTGGGAGCAGGGAGATACGAGATTACGCTGTCATTGATAAGAATGGTACGGACACAGACGTCGCTGCTGCCAGCAGTGTTCATCAAAGTCTGCGGTCGCGTTGAGCCTTTTGACAAGAGACGAGGCTTTAAGAGCTAATGAAAGCTAATGATTGTGGTTACATACATCTTCCTAAACTCTATTTTAAACGTTAGAGCTATGAGTGATGCAATACCAAAATAAAACGTTAAACAGGCTGTCTAATATAGGCGGAAATTAATCTGCACGCAAATAAAGTCGGCGGTAGCGTTGAGCCTCTTGACAAGAGAAAAGGCTTCAATTGTTAACCAAAGCTAACGACTGTGGTTACATACATCTTCCTAAACTCTATTTTAAAGGTTTAAGAACTATAAGTGATATAATACAAAAAACGATGAGCTGACTAGGATGTCTAATAGGCGGAAATTAGCCGAATCTGCTCGCAAACTTACCTTCTGTGGCTCACGGACTTCCTTCTGCACCGAAGCATTACAGCTATCGATTTTTAACAAAACAGACCTAATCAAATGTATCTAACCTATCTATTTTTACTCGTTATTGTCTAAAAAAACTTTCAATCAGGAGACGTAATGCCGAGAAGCTCCCGCGGAGTGAAGAAGAGGTGGAGTTAAGAGACTTCTCAGACAGTTGAAGTGTCCAATGGAGTTAAGAGATTTGCTCTCAAGCTATTTTCAACACTTTAGATTGGTTAATAATTTGTAAAAATAACAGACCCACATGGGGACTGACCAATAGCATCGTTTTGTGAAAAAATATGAAATTGTCCAAATTTGGACATAGGAGGTTTCCGCCCGACAGCGACGATATGCAAGTAAGGTGGGCGTACCTGTCAGTACAATTGATTTGGAACCTGATGTTCCAAATACGGTAAGAGGCGTTACATTTCCGTCACATGCTTGCAGTATTTGACCAATCACTACGCACTGGTTAACTGGCCAATCATAGCACACCTGGCTTTTCAGAGCGGTTCAGAGAGGTGGGGTAAAGAGGAGATACAAACATGCACGGTATGTGGAAAATACAGCGTTTTTAACCTTAAATCGTGTAAACACATTGAATTACATCTAAAACAAACAACAATATTTGTTTTAGCCGTCTCATATGACCCCTTTAATGACAAAAATCAGAACAATTGTGCTGATGCATAAGATATGGAGATGAAAGATTTTTTAATAAAACACCCCATTTATTGATTTGACAACTTTTCAATGGAAACAGTCTTAAGTGGTCGGTGTACCACAAACATTAACTAAAAATCATGTGCTTTTGTATTTATGAGAAGATAAGACTGTTAAACATAAAAATACATTCAAATAGGGAAGGGGACATAAAATATTTCTTATAAATAAACTCAAAGTTGGATCTAAAGCAGTGGTTCTCAAACTGGGGGCCGCAGATTTTGTGGCATTTTATGAAATATAGAAATTTATCATAGATTTTATGCAATCAAACATCAGAAAAATGACACCACCAACCAAAAGAATTGAGGTTCCAGCATTGTATAACTGAATGTTTTTGGTTAAATAAAAAATCCAAGTTTAAGATTATACGTCTTTATATGGGGGGCCGCAAAGCGATGCACTTAACACAAAGGGGGCCTTACAACGAAAAAGTTTGAGAACCACTGATCTAAAGTATGGAATGGTAAACTTTAAAACAAAAATACACAGTGCTAACCTTTGCTTTTAACCAGTAATTGCATAACTTAAAAAATCTTGACAGTTGCACTGGCATGACTCAGAACGCTCGTGATGAAATGCTGAAATGGACTTATGTTGAACACTGTCAGATATATAGCAATGAAGTCTAGCCACATTTTGTCAGCAGCCACTAAGCCCTATGGGACTCTGTCAGCACAGTAACACATATTAACAAGGGTCCTAAGAATAGCTGACTACACTGGAATTTTACAGCCACGTAGAGGTCTCATATTTTTTGCCCGAGGAATAATAAAAATGTACAATTTGTGAAATACATTAATGAACTCAAATGAAAAGTGAAATGACTTCTGGTAAGAGAAAACTGAAAAGAATCGACTCTAAAATAGCACTTGATAAAAAAGGCTAGTTTAAATACATTTTATAAATCTCAGTGAGCTGTTATGCCCTTTAGAAATAACACGCTGTGTTTACTTGGACATTCACACGCACACGACAAAATAAACATCTAATACCATCTCCTTCATTTAAGTTCACTCATTCGTACAAAAATACTAGAAGGGAAAAACATACTGATCAATCATAACCCATATCAAATGCAAATAAAAGCCACTGGAAGTTAAGCAAACCACTGGCCTTTATTGACAACAGAGTTTTTTGCTTTAGTGTTTGTAGTAGAATATGGCCTTGTGGTAGAGAAGAACAAAACAAAAACTATTTTATAACAGCTGTTTACAGACATTTCAAACAGATTAGCAGGTGTGTCTGTGTTCCTACATCAAACACTTTTCTTTGGTCAGTTTCTTCTTGTTGCTTGCATATATAATCACATTCATGTCTTTTTTTATTTACATGCTTTAAAAACCTGACAATAAATAAAATTCAAATTTTGGTATGGAAGAAGTCTTTACTACAAAATAAAGGTTTCCTCAGTGTTGTCTCCCAGGCAACAGTTCTTCATCAAATGGTTCAGGTAGAGTGTACCTTATTATTCCCAATATGCGTGTATTTTACACATGCCCACTGATGCTCAGACATAAGAGCTTGTGAGTGGTTATATTTGGATCTGTTCAAGATCAAGTTCAAAAGCCATTCAAAGTCTTTTGTCCTTCCTGCATATCAGTGCATTGAGAGACATTTGGTCAGTGTTAACTGCAGACAGGTCCACTGTTGAGGAAGTAAGTGGTCATATCTCCTTTCCCCTTTACTTTCACCAGTCCACGGCATTCCAGCTGGTAGCCCTTACCCTCTAGTACATGGTACAAGTCAGTGGTCACCTGTAAGAATACAAAGGAATGAATCAAACTTCCCAGGATGGAACTAATGTGTTAAGTAATGTCTGTAGGTAAAACGTCTGTAGCCTTTCAATGGGAAGAAAGCATTTAAAAATAAAAATATACGCGCTTTTAAGTAAACTAAACAGCTTAAAGCAGGGGCTCTAGAGTTCTCAATGGTGAGTTCTCTAGAGTTCTCAATCGCAACCTTATTTCTCAATGGTGCGACCAGCCGTTCGAGGGAGAAAAAGTCTCCGCAACTCTGAAAGTCTTCCTGTGATTCAACAACAGACACACATTAGGCCCATATCGTGGTCTAAACCAATCAGAGATAGTGAAGGGCGGACCCCCCTCTGCTTGGCCGAGGTCCAGATTTTCCTGTACGTGTGTGTACCAGAGGTCGCGTTAAACGAAAATTCTCTGTCATTGACAGATTTTTTTACCAGTGACGGAAAAATCTGAAGGCCGTCCATCCGTCCGTCATTTTGACGGATTACAATGAGGGCAATTTGTAATTCCCCGTTTCCCTTCATTAGAGCGTGATATGCTCGCGAAGGGACGTGCGTGTTTTCACCTGTCATTGTTACCGACTAGACATATGTGATGCGATCTGGGAAAACCCGTCGGATGTCGCGCTGGGACACCTATCAAAGTAAACCCCATAACATGAAGAATGAAGGAATATCAATGCACATTTCCCGCCAGTGCTGTGTAAACTACGGCATGCAAAGTTTTTTATACAATGTTTTCGTGAGATGACAGAGCTCCCCGTCTGCAGCACCGGGAGTTATCCGATCGCAAAACATACAAGGGATGATCATGAGTCCAGACACTATGCACATGATAAACAAGGTAAAACTTGCTTCACTGCTTATTAGTTGTTATCCGTAATGTTTGCTAGTTTCCTCGTGTAGTGATAATGTCAGAGCTCTCGTTCTTTAAGTGTGCCCGCACCATTTTCCTTACTTTCGTTTTATTCAAACGGTTTTGTATAGTATTTTTATAGACTTCAACACTAGGAAATGTTTTTTACTAAATTGTTATTAGAGTAAGTCTTTTACCACTGTAAAGTGACTTTTACTTGTGATACTGGACTGTTGTGCTTTTATTTTCATCACTTAACTTTAAACCCGTTTTCCTCCAAATTCCGTTCCTGAAAATCCTAGCGCTTCAGCCGACCTCAGCCATAACTTTTGTTACATACACAAGGTATGAGCAAAATAAAAACTGATTTGGAAAGGGCTTGAATATGGTATCAAAAACTGTAATATATAAATTTGCACCATGTGTTGGGTCTTCCCAGATCGAATCACATATGAACATAAACATTAAAACATTAAATATATAGATGAATATAAACAACAACGGCTTTATTGGGCATTCAGTTGTATTAAAATACAACAAGTTCCGACGCAAGTACAGCGTGATGACGTCACAAACATACTAATTACCACCTAACGCCACTTTGCACCATAGTGACGGGTAATAATAGATTATGACGGATTTTTTACGAGCCTGTCAGTCAAAATGACGGACAATAAAAAAGTCTAGCGCAACCTCTGGTGTGTACGTGTGAAAATGCTGTGCTGCAGTCAGACAGAGAGGGGAGGAGCCTACAGGCCCGTCAGTTAAACAGAGTGTATGTAGCGCGGATGATGAGAGATGATGAAAAGAACGATTGACAACTTTTTCGTGAATAATGTTAAGTTAAGGCCTGATCCGTCCGAAAATCATAAGCAATGCTCTGACACGGAGCCATCAACCTCCCAGGTTATGTCAAGCCCTGGTCCATTTATCTTGAGATGTTTTAAGTTTCAGTTCAGTGAAGCACTTTAAGCACCAACACTTTTTCAGTAAGTTACCTTTCTTGTAGAATTGTGCTTCAAATAAAGAACTTTATGTTGACCAGATTGTTAGTTAATCATTTACAAGTCAATTTTGCCTATATGGACAGCGATTTAAAAAAAAGTGAACTGGTAAAACTGCGGTGTTAAATGCGATGCGGTCGAAAATTTGGGTGCACCTAACTTTTGTGCTGGTGCACCTAAGAAAAAAAGTTAGGCGCACCAGTGCAACCAGTGCAAAAAGTTAGTCTAGAGCCCTGTAAAGCTAGGCAGTCACAAAGGCCAGCTGTTGGTGAACTGCAATTGCAGTCACATGACGCTAGATGGCACCATCTTTATAAATTCAAACAGTATTAGTCCATGATCATTTTGATGATCAATGTGTTGCACAGTACTACATAAAATAAAAATCTGATTTCACTCAATTTGAAGTAAACTAATAGACTATGGGCCTAACTAACTTAATATTCCCTAACCACAATAAAAGCAAAATGCATGCAAAGTGTTTTTTTCTGTTGTGGTCACCTGGATTCGATCAGGAACACCTGTGCTGTCCATGCGACTGGCCACATTCACTGTGTTTCCCCATATGTCATACTGAGGCTTTCTGGCCCCGATCACACCAGCAACCACAGGCCCAATGTTCAAACCTGTGGAGAAAACACATCTGTCAGTGTAAGCCTATACTGAGTAGTGGCTTCAGTCTTAAAACATTTTTTTTGCACCTTCTGCTTGCTCAATTTAAAGATATATGGAATCTTCAGTTGTTTCCATGGTATATACACATACTTACCAATCTTCATCTGAAAGTTGTTGAACGAATGTTCGTTGATGTACTTCATCTGTTCTCGTAGCCTCATGGTGTAGTCGGCCAAAGCTAAAATGTGGGTGCGGCCTTCTTTGTCATACGTTGAGTCGTTCAGTCCAGATGCCGCCATGTACGTACTGCCGATAGTTTTGATCTTCTCCAATTGCTTATATTTTTCCTCAGATATTATCTGTGAAAAGAAAATTGAGGGAACAGTATAAAAAGTGTATGTTTATGTGTATACATAAAATACAAGGCGTTAAAAAAAAAACACAAAAGAAAATTAGACAATACAAAAAAAACACAAATGTATGTTTGGATAAGATATCTAAAAAATATTTAAAAAAAAATCTTTACATTATATATTAGAATTTGGATAAAAAAATGTATTCCATTTTTATACATAAAGAAATAAAGGTAACACTTCAGTATAGGGGGCAATTCTCACTATTAACTAGTTGTTATTAGCATGCCTATTATTGGCATATTGGCTGTTTATTACTACTTATATTACATATTCTGCATGACCATACTCTACATCCCTAATCCTACCAAATACCTAAACCTAATAACTACCTTACTAACTATTAATAAGCAACAAATTAAGAGTTAATTGGGGGGAAAGTCATAGTTAGTATTTTTCATAAAAATATGGGTAACACTTTACAATAAGGTGCTATTTGTTAACAATTAGTTAATGCATTAGCTGAAATCAACTAACAATACTAATACAGCATTTATTAATGTTAGTTCATGTTAATTTCAGCATTTACTAATACATAAATAAAATCAAATGTTGTCACTGTTAACTTTAGTTAATGCACCATGAATTAACATGAAAAACTATATTGACATGAACTAACATTAACAGGGATTAACAAATACTGAAAAACGAAATTGTTCATTGTTAGCTAATGTTAGCACATGCATTAACTACTATTAACAAATAGCACCTAATTGTAAAGTGTTACCAATATATGTAAATAACCAACATAAAAGTCATATTAGTGGCTTAGAAAAAGTTATTTTACACAGTACATCAGGGTGCTTCCACCTTGTGGTGGCAGAAATGTTGACATCACACATCCACCCAATTTTGTCTTATAGTAAAACTGTCAAATCGACCAAGAAAATGTAAAGAAAAACAATTAAGCATACAGTTCCTGAAATTTAAAAACCATACAACTGCATCTTGGTTCCAGGTATAAGTAACATACATTAAGTCCTCCCACTCTCACCCTCATGACTTTCTCACCTCATCAAAGTCAGCGATGATCTCGTTGAGGAGTCGCAGGCATTCAACGCCCTCATTGTTGGCCTCCAGTTCAGTGTAGAACTCAGAGAAGTTACTGATGGACGCAAACATGACAGCCACACATTCACACGACTGATAGTAAAGCTCATCGTTTCTCCGCTCTATTGCAAGGAAGTGGGCAGCCACGTCTTTGGGCAGGATGTTGTGAAGAAGACGACGGTTGTAAGCCTGTAGCTCCTCCATCTCCTCTTTCTCTTCTGTTGCCTATAAGGACACACGGAGATCATATAAAAGTGCCATTGTGGTTCTCGACCTCATACATCATCTGATGCATATTGCTGTTCTGTAACAGAATCAATTCTTTAGGCCAAATTAAAAATCCCATAATTCACCATATGTCCTAGGATCGAAGTCATTTTTACAGAAAATGTTTAGTACATGAACAGTCCAAAGATAGGCCAGTGGAAACACACCTGTAGCTTCCACAGGAAGTCGAGGCGTGCTGTGGACTCCACCTGCTGTGCGTGCAGGTAGAGAGCCAATACAAAAACAGTGAGGATGACTGGAATCGTCACCTTCAGATAAACCTTAGTCACTGGTTCATGGCTATGTAGGGGAAACAACAGTAACACAAAGATTAATGTGAAAGAAAACTTACATTACAAAGCATGACAAATAATATAAACAGATTGAATAAAGTTGAATAAAGCTCACATTTTAACCATGTATTTATAAGGCCTTGTATTTTAAAGTTTTTATACTCTATAATTCTTATGATGATTTATGATGTAATAATGAAGAATGTCATGTACTCACCAATTCTCTGTTCCATTAAAAGACCTGCACAAAAAACATTTACATTTAGGTATGTAACCATATCAGATTTTCACAATTATCACAATTATAAGATATTATTTTTACATGATTATCACGGTCCGAAGAATTCATGATAATTATATTATTGCGATATCTCTTGAAATATTATAAAAAAAATAATGCTATCAGTTTATTTTTTTGGATGATGAATCGTACAAGTATAGGTTTGCAGAGAGTTTATAACCATTACGGCTTTAAAAAAAAAGTTTTTTACAGTATTCTCATGTGTGCACTATGCAGCATTAACATAACAATCGTGGTTATTAATATCACCACTATTGTCGATACTGGTACATTGTGACACTCCTACTGTACTCACATTAGTAACCAACATTACTGGCTTAATATACATAAAATCTCATCCCACATAAATTCAATGAAATGCATAGCAATGGCCTTCAAAAAAGTTTTCACTCCTGCCTATTATTCTTGAAGAATCTATTTCATTTAACATTAACTAATTAAACAGCAAGTGTAACTTAACATTGAGTACCCAATTTCTTTCTAAACTGGTGATTTTGGATCAGGATAATCTGCAATGTGCATCACACGTTATGTCGTTTAGACGTCAGTGTAATATCTTGGGAGCCACTACATTTAAAAAACTTCTTTCAATTCATGTAAAACTTACAGTGACTTGGCGGTGACCAGAAGGTCAGCATTGTCCAACAGAGTAACCATAGGCCACTCCACAAGCAGCAGGAAGCCGATCTGGATGAAGACCGTGAGGACCAGCTTGCCTATACTGCTGATGTGCAGGAACACTGAGCAGCACAGCAGAATCAGCAGCACACTGTACATGAAATACTGAGAGCACAGACAACAGCAGCAGTCAAAACCTTCTGCATTTCAATTCTATAAAGACTATTTAGCACTTTTCACAATGTGCATTGCAAAGCAGCTTTACAGAAAACATTTTAGCACAAAAACCTGATATAGATAAAAACTTCAAATGATATAGAAATAAGAAAAACATATAACAGACAGAAAATTTTGTTGTGGCAAAGAGTGATAAATTCCATATGGTTAAAGTCTAGATACTGATACTGAAAGGAAACAGTACCGCAAGGTAAAATATCGCAACGCTCTGAAATGTCTATTGACCCATAATAATGTACCTCGGCAACACTCATAATAGCAAACCGAAGCAAAACCTAAAAGGTTCAAAGTAAACAAAGTTGTGGGAAAACAAACAATATTTTTATTCAGCCACACTGGGAAAAAATACATTAAGCAGCAATTGAATACACTAGGGAGAAGACATGCAAAGTGTACGCAAAGCATCCAGATGATCAAACACACTGACCTCAGGTAAAGGACATGATGAACACAGTGTTAGAGGGTCCTCTGCTGTTCCAGTCCCATTATACATCTGACACACCGTGACTAAAGCAGAAACATTCGGTGGTCCGGCAACACAATCTATCACTTTCACTCGGCTACAGGAAAACTGAAATGCAGAATTTTTAGATATACAAAGCATATTTGAAGAAACATACATTATATGTTGTATTTAACCCTTTCCCTGCCAGAGTTATCTTTATTATTGTAAAGTTTTCCTATTTTATGGCAACTGGATGTTTTCGCTTAATAGGACTAGTTGTTATAATCCCACTATTTCAGCACAGTTGAATTGCCCAATAGGACATTTCCCACGCCTTATGCAGGGGGAAGCAGTCAAGAATATGAATAGAGGAAAGGAGGTCTGAGGTTTTACTGGTTCGTCGGGTAGGCATCCTCTGTGTTTGGGGGATAAATGATTATAGAAATACATAGCATACTTACCTTTCCTTGCCATCTCATGAGTTGAGTGTCCCAATTTCATCACATTATCCTGAGTGAGAGATGCCTTTTGGTGAGGTGCTGCTGATAATGCCCTTTGTATGGTTCCCATCAATGCGACACATCGTCAGTTGTGCACCTCAGCCTCATTGGGTGTTTCGGCCCTTTATCACAAGACACCCTCAGCCAAGGAAGGCCCACCGCAGGTTGATCAGACCTGGGTGTGTGTCGCATTGTTACAAGGTCATCTGGCAGAAGCAGTGGGCAGCTATCACTGCAGCTCAAAGGCACCACAGTCGTTACCCGCCGGCCCTGAGAATCGAACCGGCAACCTTCTGCTCACGAGTCCGACTCTCTAGCCATTAGGCCTCCACTACCCAAACCATTTGCGCGCTCAGTGCCCCCGGTCCCGTATGGCATACCATTACAACACATTACCAAAATCAACGCAACCATATACGCAAACCCGTTGGCTAAGGCTGTTATAGCCCCACTGGCTCCGTTAATGCAAGCTCAGTGACCCCGGTCCCGTATGGCATAACATTAAAATATATTACCAAAATATTTAAACGCAACCATACGCGCCAACCCGTTGGCTAAGGCTGTTATAGCCCCACTGGCTCCGTTAATGCAAGCTCAGTGTCCCCGGTCCCGTATGGCATAACAATACAACACACAACACCATTTTATTAAGTGGTCACTTAGCAGCCCATATTGCATCCTTCCGTTTCAACCACAGCCAGTGGCTGCTTCTCTCAGCGACAGTGGCAAGTTCATTGACTGCCATCCGTTGGGCCTGTCCTCTGATCCCCACTTCTTAAGCAGCCTTGTAGTGGAATTGGAAACAAAGCCCCTGCAGCCCACTTCCACCGGGAACACTTTCGCTGTCCATCCCCGATCTTCAGCCTCCGCTGCCAAGTTGGCATACCGGAGATTCTTTCTTTCAAATGCTTCGTTAATGGCCTTTCCCCAAGGTACAGTCAACTCAACTATGAGGACTGTCCTACTGGAGCTGGACCACAGAACCATGTCCGGCCGCAGGTTGGTCGCTGCAATTTCCAAGGGGAAAGTAAGTCTGTGGTTTAAATCATCTCACATTTCCCAATCCCTGGCTATACTCAGCAGACCTGAATCTGAGGTTAAGGGCATGGCCCGAGGTTTCTGCCCCTCCCGAATAAAGGGTTGCCTTTTTAGCGAGTTAGCCTTGGTGGTTTGGGGGATAGCATTTGCTGCCACTCTCTTGGTCTCTACTGCTGCAGCCAAGCACTTTAGTACTTGATTGTGGCGCCATGTGTATCTCCCCTGTGTCAAGCTCTTCTTACAACCCACAAGAATATGTTTGAGGTTTGCTGGAGCTGCACATAGGTGGCAGGCTGGATCCTGTCCACACCAAACATGCAGATTTTTTGGTAAGGGCAGCACATCATATGTAGCTCTTATGATAAAACTTAGCCTGTTTGTTTCCATACTCCACAGCTCACTCCAAGTGATTTTGCACCGTTCAATGCCTTCCCACCTCATCCAATGGCCTTGCTGGGCTTGAGAGACCACTCTGGCGCATCTACTTGCTTCCTCTTGATGCCGAATCTCCTCCACTACCAGGTGACGCTGTTCCTTTGGTGTCGCTTTTCGCCACGTGGGTGTGGTTGATGCCAAACCAAGTCCCCCTCTGCCATGTTGCACTTGTCCCACGATGTCCTTATGTCTGAGGGCTGCCTTTGCATCTCCTACCACTGTTGTTGGGTTCCATTTCCTTCCTGTCGCTACTGTTGGAGCAGCATCTCTTACACAGGGATCACAGGATTCTTTGAGCGTCATCTCTAATCTTGTTTTGGTGCATTTATATTCCTCCACAAGACTTGAAATGGGAAGAGAGAGAGCTCCATTCCCGTACAGCCCTATGTTGCTAAGGCATCTTGGTAGCCCAAGCCATTTTCTCACTTGTGTACTCACCAATCTCTCCAGGTTATAGGCGTGAGACTCCATGAGCTCATACATTGAAATTGGCCACATCAGGCGTGGCAACAAGCCAAACTGGAAGCACCAGAGTTTCAGCTTCCCAGGAAGAGCTGTATTATTGATTTTCTTGAGTCCACTGGCTGTCTCTTGTCTGAGTTGTTCCACCTGTTTGGTGTACCACCGTCCAAGGCTTTTGATGGGCTTTTCCGTGACCGTTGGTATGGGCTCACCCTTTATACAGAACCTGTCATTGGTAAGCCTGCCCTTGACAATAGAAATGCTGCGGGATTTGCTTGGTTTGACCTCCATTTGTGCCCAACTAATGTTCTCCTGGAGCTTATCCAGCAGCCGCTTTGTACATGCTTTGGTTGTTGTGATGGTTGTCATGTCATCCATGTATGTCCTGATTGGAGGTAGGCACTACCCATTTTTCAAACGCTCTCCTCCAACCACCCAACGCGATGCCCGGATTATTATTTCCATTGCCATTGTGAAAGCCAGTGGTGAAATTGTGCAACCTGCCATTATGCCAACCTCCAGCTGTTGCCACACGGTGGTACTATCCTGTGTGGTAATACAAAATTGGAGATCCTGAAAATATGCCTTAATCAGCTTTGTTAACTGATCTGGAGCGTGGTAGAAGTAAAAGGCTGTCCACAGCAGCTCATGTGGCACTGATCCAAAGGCATTGGGCAAGATCTAGAAAAACCACATGCAGGTCTTCTCCTTTTTTGCCATTTGCAACTGGTGCCAGATGATGTTAGCATATTTCAAACATCCAGAGAAACCCCCTATGCCTGCCTTCTGCACTGAAGTGTCAATGAAGTTGTTTCTCTTGAGAAATCCTGAGAGTCTATTGGCCACAACGCTGAAGAAAATCTTACCTTCCACATTCAACAGGCTAATTTGGCGAAACTGGTCAATAGTTGAGGAGTTTTTCTCCTTGGGGATCAGTATGCCTCCTGCCCTTCTCCAGACCCTTGGTATCACCTGCTTTTCCATGCCACAGACATTAATCTCCAAAGGTACCTCAACACCCCAGAGGCTTTCTTGTAGAGCCTGTATGGTATACCGTTGGGTCCAGGAGCTGAAGCTGATCTTGCCCGTTTTACTGCACAATCAACTTCGCTCCATTTAGGGGGCCTTGTGTCCATCTGGTGTTCTGGTAGCTGAATTTGGTGAATGTCCTCTGGAATGGAGATTGGCTCATGCCTCTGATTGTCGGAATACATTTTCCATAGGTGTTCCTCAATATCTGTTATATGTACTTTAAGGGTCCCAGTTTTCTCCTTGCTAAAGATGCTACTGACGAACTTGTAAGGATCTTTGTAGAAAGCGGTCCTGGTTCGCTCCTTCTTCTTATGTTGCTTTCTCAAGCTCTCTGCTCTTCGCAACGAGGCCAGGCGACTTTTAATATCGCCTTGTAGTGCCTCTAGGCCCTTCCTTTCCTCTTCTGTGGCCTTCTTCCACTGTTTCCTCAGGCTCCTCCTTTCTCTGACAAGTCTGTCGATTTCTTTTTGTCTCCTGGACTTAGGTCGGCCCGTCATCTCCTTCTGTGACCTTAGGTTCTTGCTTTTCACTCCAAATCTCTTTACCCCATAGGTGTAGATGATCCCCCCATCTTCTCCAGTTTTCTTTCGACATCTCCTTTTTGGCCTGCTAAAAGCTGGACGAGATCCGAGTCAATGGTTGCCCATTCTTTGTTGCAGGATTGAGGCCAAAGTATCTGAGGTCTTCTTCCATCCATTTTCCTTTCTACTGCTTGCTGCGGCTGGGTAGTCTCCGGGTTGCTGATTGCTGGTAAGTTTATGCCTGGTTGGGCTTCGTCTGGGGTTCTGATACCCTGTGGGCTGTGGTGCTTGTCCCGCCACTGGGCTTCACCCGACTGATTTGCCCTACCTCTTGTGAAGTATTGGTCAATGAGAGGCCACTCACTAAGCTCTCTCAGGCGCTTCTTCCTGCCCTGATGGATTTTAAGACCTTTCTCTGATGTTACCTTTGTCCAGCCGCAAATGCATATCCGTAGTTTCTGTCCTGTTGTTCCAACTTCTGCTGTGCTGATCTCTTGGTTCTTTGTCATTTCCATTCCGAGGTCTGTTGCCATGTCATCCACCGATGTTTAATTAGAATAAAACAGAAGAAACTGCATTTGAAGTTGCCCTACCCAAAGCTTAATACTGCAGAACTCTACTGACAAATATGAAAATTTGCGGGACAAAATCATCAACATCTGTTTAATATTCTCAGTATAATATCCTTTAGAATGAATTCACTCTGGATGCCTACCATATTAACAAAAGCAGAGATGAAGAGAAGCAGAATGGTGAAGACTCCGACTAGCGTGCTGTTTATGCGGGATTGTACAATCCTCTTTGATACTGTCTGCAAGGCAGCTGGGAAAAGCTGAAATAAGACACAAAGTTAGAAGAAAGGCATAAATCAGAAAAAAAATCTAAAAAACATACTATATGATGACTTCCATAAAATGCTTGAAAATTCAGCGCAGAACTGACATACTTCACCTTCACCAATGATAGTATGGATAACCTACATTTGTTGAGTTATTTATTGCACATGGTAATATCAATACTTTGAAACGGACATATCACATTAAAGAAACAGGAAGGATTAAGTGACACAAAGACTGACCTTAACGCAGGAATAAATGGCACATATGAAGAGCACATTGGCGAGGATAATAAAGATGCTGATGAACATGCCCAGCATTAATGGAGTACTGCAAAACCAAACCACAACATTTTTAAAACACACTGCATACACAGATCACATTGCTTTTAATAAAAAAATGGTGTATAATACATCGAAACTCACTGTGGGAAGATGATAAGCTGAATAAAAGCAATGAAGCAGAATACGACAAGGGTACAGGCCACATAGCCACCAAAGCGATCATCCACTTTTTTCGAGTACTGAAAGCAAGAAAATTGGCATTGTTGTTAGCTGTTTCAAAATGTTTCTCAGAATTCAAGTGTAAACATGCCATGCGATGGACGGTATTAAAACTGTTTATGGACCTTTTTCTCCAGGACAGGTGTTTGGAATGTAAGCAGGAATTTCTTCACGTGGTCTTTTCGTAGCTGGTCAATGCTGCGGGCATCAATGGCACGACCTAAAAACTCATCGACCTCATCTTCTGGATTCAGAGCCTCTTGGGCACAGCGGCTGGGAGGAGAATATCCAAATGAAGGGAAGAAACATCACAATTTACATTAAACAAAGTCAATAATGACAGCAAAAATGTCTATTCTGTTTACAAGCTATATTGTGATATGAACATTCACAAAATTGAATGTTCTTAAACAAGTATTCATTTGAAAAGGATTGGGGGTGATTACGTTTGAAATCTGATCTAGAATATTTATTTGATGTCGCCTTTTCCCCCTGAGCAAACATCACAAACGAAAACAGCCAGTGAAATGCTCCCCATAAATCCCTGCAGAGCCTGAGAGTATGAATTTGTGTTCTAATAAAACCAGAACTCACTTATCTTTGCTGGAGGCTTCATCTATGCCCTGAAAACAGACAGGTAGATTAGTTACAGTGGGCAGAATAGGAATAACACGCTCTGAGTCTTATTTTAGACGACTCCAAAGCGCCAACCCCACAGAGTCACTGCAACTTGAATTCACACTCACAGACTTCAAATTACACCCAGAGTGAGAGAGAGATGGGCACCAGAGATAGGCTGTTAGACTGCAACAAATTACTTTCATCTTCACTATTTCTGTCTTTTTTCTTGTTTTAAACCTCACTGGTTAGTTAGATTTACACTACCGTTCAAACGTTTAGGATCACTTATTCATTCCTTATTAATTTTCTAGTCTGTAGAAAAATAAGAAACCTCATCAAAACAATTATGTGATGATGAGAATTATGTTGTGACTAAAATATAACATTTGTTTTTGTTTTCTTCAGAGTCTTCAAAGTAGCTACCATTTGCCTTGAATGTGCAGAATTGGTATTTCATCAGCCGGTTTCTTAAAGGAGTAGTTCACCTTCAAAATGAAAATCCTGTCATCATTTACTCAGCCTTTTGTCATTTCAAACCTGTATGACTTTCTTTCTTCCGCAGAACACAAAAGAAGATATTTTGAAAAATGTAGTTTTAGTTTTCTGATGAAAGAAGTTATGTTTTCACAATTATATTTTGTCTACAAAATAATTTCAAATATATAAGCAAATGCCTTCCGATCAAATGATTTTTAACACCACAAAATAAATTTCAGTCATGTGATCGTAAACTTTTGAATAGTAGTACCTATATGTTTAAAGCAAGAACAACTATTTCCTAATTGGGTATGAAAAACAATCCAAATGTAAGATGTTTTCTCTAATGCTTCTCAAGTAATTTAATCTTGGTTTAATGAAGACATCTTTATAAAATACTTATTTACATATATGCATTTGACACTTTTATCGAAGGGACTTGCAGTGCATTCAAGCTGTATGCTTTATGCTTTTTTTTCGTGTATTTTCCCTGGGAATCGAACCCACAATCCTTGCAGCTGAGCTACAAGAATGAGGGAAATGCATTTTTGCTGTTTACTACAATTTATAAAATCAATTACTTTGTACATACTAAAAATTATTAATAATAATTAAAGATGAAAAAAATAAAAAATCTTTAAGCTTATTAGTTGTAAGAACGAGTTTGTGACCCATCCCTTTATTACATCCAAACATTCAAACTCTACATTTTTACTGAAAAAATAAGCTACATCATTATATACATTATATACTTCTTTGTGTATTTCTTTCCCCTCCACTAATACTTTAGACAACAGTTTTTTGTCACAATTTAATTGTATTTCGATGCAGATGGAAAGCAGCAAAGTCCTCGACTGGAGAGCAGAAAAAGTAATTCACACATAGGCAGCGGCCAGCTCTCGATTATGAGTTGTCATAAAGAAGTGCAGAGGAGATCAGAGAACATGAGTTGTGAAAGTTGGAGCATAAGTGGACAGAGATCTTACCATCTGTCTGAAGACTTTGGAATCTTTAGTCCTGGAGAAAGATCTGTCAGGAACCCACCGTGGCATCAGCCCTTCTGAAGAGTTGGCCCTAGTGCGCTGCATTTTAGCCATCATGGCTTTTTCTTCTTTCTGCAGGAGATTATTGGCACACACAAACGGGAAATTAAACTTTTTTCAGCACATACAAATATATATATAGTTTTATTGATCCCTAAAGAGAAATTATTTTTATCATGGAGAATACAAGTGCTCACCCTTTTCTGACTGCAACCCAGCACAAAAAACGTCTCAATGTTGTTGTCCTTCAGGTAAGCATTTCTGTCCCCTCCAAAACCTGGTTCCACCTCATAGTCCCCATTTAAATACTGTAGCGTGGCTTTGGTGATATGGATTCGCCTGTAAGCATTTACATTTTCACTTTTAGTGCAGACATATACACTCAGCGTATATATCAAGTCAATTCAATTTTATTTATATAGCGCTTTTCACAATGTGCATTGTTCCAAAGCAGCTTTACAGGAGCAAATGAGAAAAACACAGAAAGGTAAAACACAGTGCATGGTGTTTATAGACCAAGCAAGATCATTATAATAAATAATATCTAATAAATAAATAATAAATAAATAAATGCAGTCTCCCGGTGAGCAAGCCAACACTGCACTGCTCAGCTCTTACCAGAATTAACAATCGCATTTCTTGTGTTGTATCAAACCCACATTATTTGTTTAATGCCAAATTTAAATTGAAAACAGATTAACACAACATGTTTATGCAAACTTCACATGGGTGCTGGTCTAGCTTACCCTGCTTTGCCTCCAGCTTCCATTTGGTTGGCCAGCGTGACATCGTTGGACCAGACATCAAACTGCCATTTGCGCAGGCCGAGCACCCCGCAGTGCACGCGGCCGCTGTGTATGCCCACACGCATGTTCACGTTCACTCCCGTCACCTCTCGCACCAATCTGCAATCATGCATGCACATTAATTTAAAAACGCATTGAGGAGCAAATGACACACAGTATGTGGTGGGAAATGAGGTATAGAAAAACATACGAGATGGCCTCAATCATGTCCACCCCCATCTCCACACAGCAGTGAGCGTGATCTGCCCTCGGTTCCGGAAGTCCAGACACACAGTAATAACAATCCCCCAGGATCTTGATCCGCAGACAGTGGTTTTCCTGAGAATACAGACATAACATACCGCAAGCATATTAACAGTCATTTCTGCAGAGCTTTGGAAAAAACCCTAACAGTAGGGGACTCAAAATGATATTTTAACATTTCTTCAAGGAAGTGTGAGTTACTTTGCAGTGCAAAAGTTGAGGATGATGCTATGATGTTTTGGTTGGTTGCCAGGGCTTTGTGTTTGGCTGTGAAGTTCTGAGAGGTTGTTAGGATATTCCATGTGATGCTAGGGTATTGCTATATGTGTTTGCTATGGAACTGAAGTGTTTTCTGGGTGGTTGCTAGGGCACTGCTATGTGGCTCTGGAGGTGTTTTGGGTGGTTGCTAGGGTATTGCTATTTGGTTTCTATGGTGTTTTAGGTGCTATGGAACTGCTTAGTGTTTTCTGGGCCTTTTGGGTGGTTGCTAGGGCACTACTATGTGGCTTTTAGGGTGTTTGGGTGGTTGCTAGGGCATTGCTACTGTATGTGGTTTCTATTGTGTATTGTGTATAGGTGGTTGCTATGTGGTTTATGGCATGTTTTGCTTGGTTGCTAAGGCACTGCAATGTGGGTTTTGGGGTGTTTTGGTTGGTTGCTATGGATTTCTATGTGGTTTCTGGGGTCTTTTGGTTGGTTGATATGGCTTTGCTATGTGGTAGTGGGAGCGGTCGCCTTATGGAGATCTACATGTTGAGATCACATGATCAATATGACCATACTGTCTACTTACCCAAGCTAATTTATCAAAGCGTGCGAAAAGCTCATTAAGGGTCATCACCAACTCCTGGGCTGTGCATTGTGACGCCAAACTGGTGAAGCCCTCAATGTCCGCGAACAGGATACTGTTGAGAGGACAGATAGAAGACGACAAAAGACAGACAGAAGAAAATGAGATCAATAATCACTGAAGGCCCTTGTCTGGGTCACTGCCGTTGGTTTGATGGGCTAACCGTGAAAAACATCGATTCAGTTCACATTCCAAATAGAGGTCGGTCACTCTTGATACTTCAGTCTATTCTTCAATTAGAAAAACCATGACCTGGCAGTCTTCTTAAAGTCCTTGCCGCTACAAGCAGGAGACATGGTCATCAACTACAATTTAAGACATGACACAATGGACACACACGGTCTGGACAAATTGCCATGTGACAACAGATGGCACAGTTTCTTTCATAAACACCCGAAAATGGCAAATTTCACAGAATTTGGGGCGCCAGTGTGACATTTACCATTTTTACACATCCAAATCCAAGTTTGCTTGAAATCATTTGATTTTATTTGCGTTTTACTTGCATTGAAATCATTTTCTTTTTCAGGAATATTATAACAAGCAACTTGACCCTCAATCCGGCAAGACAGAAACAAAAAAAATTGAGTAAAGTCATGACTCAAGGACAGCAAACAACCTAATCTGTGTTTAAGCATTCAACATGGCCAAAGTCTTGGGAACAATAACCTTAAGCTGCATGAGTGTGTAATATGTCTCTGCTTTACACAGACATGCCGTCTGTTTTAATCACACAGAAACAGCACTGTTCTAACACTGTCGTATTACATTCAGGAGGTGTGATGACAAAACTGGCAAATGTGACAGCATGACACCATGTGGCGGTCTTGGCATTTGCGTACCTGACGTTGTCGTGCTTCTGGATGTAGATCTTGTGAAACATCATATCCTCTTTCTTGACGTTGATGTCTGCCTTCATCTCCATGGCAACGTGCCTTGGCAGCACAGAGAGCAGCAGGCGCTCCTGGATGGGGTTTATGTGATGACACTATTAATCATGTGTTTAAGTACACATGTGCGTCGCTGACAAGTAACATGGAGACTTTTTATCCCGCACGAGATTTTAAGGAGGACATGAAGGAGGAAAAGTCTATTTTTAGTTATTGTGACCTGTGACAAAAAGTACATTTTAAAGTAAAGTGCTCAATTTTTTTCAATGTTAAAACACAGTTATTGGAAAACAGGAAAAACAAGTTTAAAACAAAGCAGGCAGGAGAAGAAAGCACACAACATGACTTCATAACATAATGCATAAAAATGAAATGTATGGCCTGAGTTTATGAAGTGTGATGAGAGATGAACAAACAACGGGTGGGTGGGTGTGTTTGTGCACTCGAGGACTTGCTGACCTGCTGCTGGTTTTCTCTCTGAAGGTGTATTCTGGCTTGGATGTATCCTCTAGTCTCTTTGAAGGCTTGTCTCTGAGACACCTCAGCCGGGTAATGTGTGCAGATGCCGATGATGTTGGTGCACAGGAAAATCACTGTATTGGCACATATCTGCACAGAGAGAGAGACAAAAAGGCAATGAATGCAATGGTGCCCACTTATGCCCTCATGTCTGACTTAAAAATGACATGGTCTGCCAGCCAACAATGATTATTCTTTCCACAGAAAAATTGGGCTCTTACTATCTTAGTAAAACTCAAACGTGTTCAAGAAGGATATATCATTTTGATCAAATGATCATTGCATCGCACTCTCTACCGAGCGCTTACACAGATACACACGGAAGCGTTTGATTTTGACTTTGATAGACTTTCAAACGCTTCCGCGTGTATCTGTGTAAGGGCTCGGTAGAGAGTGCGATGCAATGATCATTTCACGCGCTTCCGGGTTTGGTTGTGCAAGCGCTCGGTAAGGAGCCATTCAAAGACATATCTGATGAGCTTGGAAACACAATGGCCAATCAGAGGTCTTTCATAATCTGTTCAACAGCGCTCAAAATGATAGCGGGAAATGCTAGTATCGTAACATTTAGTACCGACTGGTACCGAAGTTTGGTATCGGGACAACACTACTTTATACACATGTAATGTATATTATGTTGCATTTCTGTCAATAGATCCTCCAAAAAATGGCACACTGGACCTTTAAAAAGCACAGTCAAATGTGTTGAGTTAACATAATCCAGTAATAAAAAACATCCAGCAATCAGCTCTGTGTGTTAAGGCCTTTCTCTGTACGTCAGTGAAAGTATCTCAGGTTTAGATGGTATGCGGCCAAACCTGTGTGTTTGAAAGAACTTTAGAGAGTTGTGCCATCTTGCTATAAATAATTTTTTAGAGTTGTTTTAACACGCACAGCGGATAACATGATGACGGTATACAGGCAGACATAAACACCAGAAAGACAGATGAATTTACACAGGGGTCCAAAGGCACAATAAATGTGCTTTTATTACGACATTTCACATTACAATCATTTACAAATAGCAGCTCTTATATATACAGTATGTATATAAAGTTTGCTATTTGAACTGTAGTTGTCTAAATTATTCTGTTGATGCTGAAAACAACATTTCTGGGTGGATGAATTTGGATATGAGAACTTTGTTGTGGTCCAATTCGCTGCAACAAGGGTTTTCATCTCTGATGAAGAGGAACAAAAATATGACGGCATAGCTTCAGAAAAATAGCTCCACTCCCTTTTTCAAGAGCCCCTGGAGTGAATTCCCAAACATCTTCAGAGTCCAGGAATAAAAGCCAGACCCACCAAGCATCCATTTACACATGACATTATTGATTTGGGTTATTTACGCAAAGTAACTTGCAGAACCTTTCCAAATCCCCCAAAAACATTTCTATTCAAAGGATCTTACTTAAGCATGAAGTTTAGGCCACCAAGGTGATTAATACGGAGAAAGTGACGATCTGAAAACATCTTTTAATTCTTAATCTGTGGCTAAATAAACTTTGCAACAGCAGTAAAAGTGCCCAGCTGCCAAGTCCACATGATCCAAACAACTGTAATTTCTTATTAATCAAAATCTTTCATTATCATTTGATATTGATTCTTAAAGTCCCAGAATATTTTTTATGCTTGTTTTTAGTGGATGCACTAAACATTTCGCCTGTTGACATTGTTACATTTACATTACATTTAGGGATTTGGCAGATACTTTCACCCAAGGTGACTTAAAGTGCATTCGAAGCACACTTTATACGTTATACAGTGCATGTGTCACCCCCTCCCGTACTGAATGAGAGTAGATCATATCAGTGAAATTTTAAAAAGCAGTTGACATTTGAGCTGGCACAATGGACCGAGGGAATGTCACATGCTTTTACCGCTGAACTAAGACTGATTAAATGAGACTGTCAGATCGCTCTTCGAGCATGTGTGTGTGTGCACGCCTGCCAGTGTCAGACGACCGTCTGTTTGGAAATGTCACAGTATAAAGACACTGCTGTTGTATTTAATCCCTGTATGAGAATGAACTAAACCGAGCACCACTGTGTTTAACTTATTTGCTTGAAAGCCTGTTGATTGTATTTACCGGAGTTTCACGTGCAGTTTTGCAGAAGGACATTCACATAACCCTGCCAATCACTTTTGACCAGCTGCTTATTTCACTCCTTCCAATAATCCATCTGCCATTCCTCATATATTACGGACAAACTTGACTGAATCCTCCCGTTTGAATCGAGCCAAACCAGACTAACCCTTTATTATTTGAGCGTGCATAAATCACATTTCTTCCTCCCAAGTGAAAACTTTTCTGTATGCCAGAATTTGTATACAGTACACACAAGTACAGAATTTTTCCACAATTTATCAGACGTCATGACACATTACGGCGCACGACTGGTGTGTGTAGAGTGTGAGATTTTGTTCAGAGAAATACTTTTACATTCCTCTTTAACAGGGACTCTTCCTTACCAGGAGTCTAAACATTGTCTTATAAGGCGGTAAAGTCTTACTGAGTGTTTTTTAGTTGTAGTCAAAAAAGGTAAGAGCGGGTCTCGCTATTTATGAACAATGAAGACATTTTTTTTCTTAAATAAATTGCATGTTTCATGACTATGGTATGCTGTAATGTTGATAAACTTTTAAATTCGATAAATTTAAAATGATTTGTTGCAGTCTTGGCAGCTTGAAGGTCAATACATCAGGATGACAGTTTGCATATGTTTTACCAAGACACATGATGCAGAAGTTTAAATCAACTTTACTCAAGAAACAATGAAGAAGCAAAAGTACATACATTGAAGCGAGAACCGACAAGGGAAAGAATAAAAGGGTGTATATAGAGGGTATGCATTGACGTCACTTTCCTGGGACACGCTCCCTTGAGTGGTAAAACTAAGTCAAAATGGCTGCATTCAATAGGAGGAACAAAAACCGGGACTAAAACACGCAATTATTTGCTGAAGCTACAAGCAGCTGGACTCGACGGTGATCCTTACCTTATGACTTACAAAGGAATCAGGTGTTCTTAGACACTCAAATGTTGCGTGGAATTGCGTTTCCTGATATTGTAACCATTCATTTTGCCCAGTGTTTTACCACTCAAGCAGGCGCGCCCGTGTGCTCACGTGGGAAAGTGACTACACGTGCATACCCTCTATACACAGAGGATAAACAAGGTGATATAATGACAAACAGGTGACAATAATCAGTGACTAATGAAACTAATGAGGGAACCAATGAAGTAGAGCAGAAGGAAACTAAAGCACAAGAACACAAAGAGAACGAAACAGAACGTATCGACACAGGTTGGATTTGCTCTCAGTTCACTTTGTTCAAAAGAATAAAATGTGCAATAAAGAAAAGAAAAGAAGAGAAGAGGAAAGGAGAGAAAGTAAAAGGAAATGGACAAGGAAGGAAGGAAGGAAGGAAGGAAAGAAAGAAACTAAGAAACAAAAGGAAATGAAAAAGAAAAGAAAATTAAATGAAACCGAAAATGAAAAAGAAAAGGAAAAAAGGAAAAGTTGGACTCTGGTCTTTTTGGCAATAAACTCAGTCATGATTTAGGCCAAACCAAAATTGGTCTCAGCTGAGCAGTGAAGCTACAAAGTGATCTTTGAGAGAAATGGCATCAAACACAAAGGGCCCAGCAGACCTGGACAAAAGCCAGACAACGGATAAAAAGACATAATTTAGCATTAATATTTTTAAATTATGATGCAAATTTCCCAGAAAAGGCCCTGTTCATCAACCATGTTTGTGATGAACGTAATCTGCAAAACAATGATTTGCAGATTACACCATTTTTTTGTTTCCTAGAAGCCTCACCCAAACAGCATCTCAGTCCTGGCATGATAACACAGAGCACCCTAAGGGAAGGACATGTTTTCTTGTATTGCTCAGAGCAACGGCACTCTGAAAGCCCTCAAGCTTTTATGACCCTCAACAGGGTAACGGCTGGGAGATAGAAACACTGATTGCCAGCACTTGTCCAGCTTCTTGCTATATAAGCGCTCAAAATTCCTCTGCAACGTTTCAAGTGAAATGTCACCATTCACGTGGGTCAGTAGATGGCTGTTTTGCATGAGGTTTAGTGGCTGCCGAAAATATCAGTCAAGCATTTCATCAGCTGTTTCACACCAATGCACGTTCCATTAACTGAACCAAAATGGCTAAAATAAATGGAACTAGTTTTGAATTATTCGACTCACACAGCTAAACACACCCAACTGTATCAAAATTCAGTTTATTTAATGGGAACCCACATCCAAATGTCCAAATGAACTAATAAAGGTTTCATGGCAAGAGGGTCAAAATCCAAAACAAGACCCATACACCGCAGCTGTACTGTACCAATATAAAGAATCCTTTATCTTCTGTCTGATCTCAGGAGTCATTGCACTGAGAAAACATTAGAGCAGGAAGAATGCTAAAGAATGTGTAAAGATGAAAAAGCAGAGACAGATCTTTAAAATGAATAGATAAGTAGGGAAAACAATTGGTTTCTGGGAAGTCACTGTTGAATAAAAGCTCTGATTTCACAGGCCAGTTACATAAGCGGGACGAAGCCCCACTCGCACTGGAGCTCAGCCCAGAAACGTAACGTTATACATACACATATTCACATAGATGACAGGATTTAGTTAAAGGTCCTTTGAGGGCTATAGTCAGCATTTAATCGCAACATTTAATTTGAATGCAATGTTGAAAGCTGGTTTGTCCTCGGCATGACCGAAACTTTTCAGGTTTTAAGGGTGGTCTGCGGTCTGCCTTACAAAGATGATTTCTGGTAAAACAAAACCTGTAAAAATATTTGAACTGGTCATATATCAACTGAGATCTCGTCCCACTGACCAAAGTCAGAAGCGAGCATTAGAAACTTGCTCACTACCATGCACTTTAAGCTATGATTTATGGCAAATACATTTTCGTTTATAAGGACTGAAAGTCCACTCGTAAAAATTTGAAAAAGCATTTGATGTAGGGCAAATGAAAGTTATGAGGTTTGCTCCACAAATTAGGCAGAAACATGAAGCCCTGTTTTCATCTCCCTCTATCTTCCTGTTTTCTACAAAGGGAAGGTTTATTTCGTTATCATTCATAACAGTTTGAACCCCCAGCCCCTGATAAGTTACCACGACAGCCTGAAGAAAAAACTCATTTACAAACAGGCCGGCGAGTCAGTCATCTGATTCTAAAGTTCAAAAATACGCCCACAGCAGAGCGAAAGATGAATTTCCCTTTAATAGCACAATGAGCATCCCATCTGTGGTACTATCAAAACAAACAGCTGTGAATTAGACACATTCAGCAACAGTACAATAGGCTTGATACCTTCGGGCACAGGTCACATGAGAGCTGGATACAAATGATTACAAACATAAAACCAGTGGAAAACATTATGGATCCAAACAAAATGACAAATTAGCATTGACCCAGTAAACTTCGGTGCGTGAGACTGGACTCAAGTTGTTTTTTGTTTTGTTACATTTAAAAGAATAGCTTAAAAATAAAAATCTGTCATTGTTATTGCCGTATTTTTCTCTAGTCATACAATAGTTCATAGTGATAAAAGGCTTTCTAGCTCCGTAAAATCCATCTGAAATTATCATAAAAGAAGTCCATATAACTTAAGGGCAATACCATTAAATCATTTTTCCACTGAAGTTTGTGGCACACATCCAGAATTCGAATAGGAAAGTTGCGTTCAGTTACTACAAATGCGAGACCCATTGTTATTTTCATTCACACCCCATATTTGAAACAGCAAACTCACCATATGTGTGCTTCAATGGAAGTGAGGATAATTCAATGGAAGTGGGATAGTTCACCTCCCAAATTAAAATTATTTCATCATTTTCTCACGTCATTCAAAACCTCTATGATTTTCTTCTGCAGAACATAACATATATTCTGAAGAACATTGGTACCAAACAACATTCCCCCATTGACTTCAATTCTTTTGTGCACAGAAGAAAGTCAGTCAAACAAGTTTTGAATTAGGATTTTTTTGGGGGTGAACTATTCCTTTAAAGACATTTAAAATTTCGTCGTTTTTTTACAAAGTTATGGCTTTTAGAAGACTTGGCACACCATGTGATTCATATGAATGACATTTATGGTGTTGCTTGGTCACTAAAAAATCTTAGTACTAAAAGCTGAGTACCAAATATTCACAGTTTACGCTTGCGCTCCATGGAAAAAATACCAGCATGCATGTTTGGAATGACATGAGGGTGAGTAAATAATGTCAGAATTTTTACTAGTGTATGAACTGTCCATTTAAGAGATAAGCATGGATGAATCAGTAACGTTCTACCACTTCCATAAAATAAACGTGTTCCTCTCATTTCTATTCTGGGCACTGTCCTAATGTGCTCCAGGACTACGCAGAGCCTGTCTGTCACAAGCACACAAGGTCAGTAAAGCACAGAGATGCACGTGACCGCCTCCTCCTCACTGGTCTGGACATAATGTATTGTTTACATAAACACAGAAAAACTGACATAAGAGAAAGTTCTCACAGGGAACCGACATGTTCCTGAGAGATTTTAAAGCACACGGTCAGGAATTTCTTATCATTATGACGAAAAGGGCAAAATGACACCCAGTACCGCTCAACATAAATCAAGCTGAACAGCAAACATCACGTTGCATGAAAACAAATAATTCAAAACAGAAATGACACAAGTGTGATGTCATCCCAGTTTGGGAATTACAAGTTCTCATGCTTGGTCGGTGAGCTCTCCACGGTCACAGAATTTGAGCTTCAAATGAAAGAAAATGAATCGGATGCAATGCCATGCTGCTCGTAAATCCACGTGGACATTTAAGAGTACAATGCACAGCAAAACACACAGGTCACCACATGGCCTGAATCCAAAAAAAGATGGCCTGACATATCACAGAACATCAAAGAAAAACACACTGAGCTCAGAGTGAGAAAATACACCCGGAGGTACAAAGGTACAAGGCAGAGATGGCGAACAGTGGAGATCAATAGTTTCAGATGAACAAGAGAACAGTAAGAAAACAATACAAAGATACATCAATAGTTGAATAAGCAGAGATGATTAGATCTGCATATCTTGAAATAGTGTGAAAATGAACCTGATAACATACAAGAACAACAACTACAAAGAGTTAAGAAAAGTTCAGTCAAAGAAAATTACATCATTATTTCACCTTACCCCCATGTTGTTTTAAACCTGTGTGACTTTCTCTGTGTAGGACAACAAAAATAATATAAAGAATGTAGTTCTTTTCCAGGCACTTTAAATAATTTGGAAATGCTTAAAAAAGTCAAAAACGTGAAGCAAAAACAGCATAAAAGCAGCTGACACAACAACCCATAATAGAGAAAAATCATAGATGAGATCTCCTTAATATCTCAATTATTCCTTGTAGACATCAATAAGATTAAATGAAGAGCAAATTGTAACTTGCATAACTCTTGAGTCTCAGATATTTCTGCTGTGAAAAAGATCACAAAAAGATCTCGGATTTGCCAAGTCTGCAATCCAAAGTCAATATTATTACAGATTTCAATATGAACTTCTACACGTTTTATCTAGATTATCCTACCTAAACAATCTACATGCATTTTACAGCACCGTACTCTTGTATTTTAACAACTGTCTCATTTGTTTTTATTTTTGAAGAAACATTGATACTTATAAGAACTCACTGTAATTCTTCTGAAGGCGATAACATTTTTGTAAGAAACTAGGGCTGCACGATAAACCGCGATTAACATTAAATATCGCATAAACAGGCCTGTCTAGATCGATTATGATATCCCAAAGTCTGCGATTATGTTATATTCACAGTTTGTCCGTAAGGCACGGCTCTGTGATCGGTAGGAAATGCTGCTCGATCTGAAAGCATTGTGAGTTTGAGTTGCTTATAATGTGGATTTGTAAAAAGCAACACCCATCAAACATCATCAATATAAATATACTTTATTGTCATGAAAATACCTTGGAGGCTTAAAGAACAGTGATACAAAGATGCCCAGAAGCATTTCCAAGAACTACCCCTGTGTTCCATTCCAAAGGGCTCATCCCTATGCCCTAAGCCCCTCGAAAGGTTTACCCTCCGGAGTGAGAGCTTCGAAGGGTTGAAGGGTGTAGGGGACCAAACAACTGTTTCTTTAAGTGCCCTTCTGTGTCATCATCCCCTGCCCATAAGGAGGCGCCCTTACCACGCAAAGAATCTGCGCAAAGAATCATGGGAGCTCATAGTGTCTGAAGGGCCCTTTAAAGGGGCCAGTTATGAGCATTTTGGTTTGGAATGACCCTTCAATATGGTGGCCATGATTGTTTTTCACTCCGAAGTGCCCTTCGGAGGGCGATATATCCCATTTGGAACGCACCACCAGTGTGTTATGGTACTTCTTCGGCGGGGCATATTTGGAGTTTGTGCACGAGAGCGCCCTCTGGCTTTCAGATGCAGCAGTATTTAACCTTACTTTATTGATAAGGTGCACACAGAAACCACGCAGACAACCGACAAATCGTGTGTGGTTTATTTTCGATTTAACGTGCAGTCCTATAAGAAACTTAACAAAATTTACACAATCTTCTATTTAAGGACCATATCAGGTTTGACATGGAAAACCTAATGAGCTATTGCTGTTGAGAATAACAAAGTTTAAATTAACTGCTTGGGTGAACTACAGAACAGTACCATCGGTGAAATTTTATGACTGCACATAATGTTCTCTTGCCAATGTGTTTAGCTCTCCCTTTCCAAAAAATGAAGAACACTGTAGAAATAAACTAGGGGACGGTAAGTGAAAACCTCCACATCTCTTGTGCCACCATATTTACTGCTTGTTACCATTAACAGAATCCTACTATATCACAGCACAGCACAACATCTTGTATTTGCTTTGAAGGAAAAAGCTCCATTCATTAGCAAACCACACAGAGTCTGCAATTAGAGGCCTTAAAGTGATCTTTGCTTGAAAAGTTATTATTAGCCGTGCTATTATTACCTTTATCAGAGCACTTGCGTTGAGTGCAATATTCCGCTTATCATTAATCCTAATTTATGTCACCTTCTGAGCTGATCAGTCAGGCGTGGTGGTCACATTGCTCTGGGCGAAGTAAATTCTGATCGCACAGCAAGCAAAACAGCTCTTTGTGTTACCATTTTTAAATGCATGTTTGTTAGCTCTGCCTTCAGTATTATAGCTAAAAGAGCTGTACTGGTTGACATTTATCTAAGTGCTTGAAAGGAGTTTTGAACCAGTCAAAAGATTTGCGAAAAGTAAAATACAATAACAATCTAGAAAATCAATGTTTGTTTTCCCACACTGTTTCTTAATTCTTCATTTATAAGCAAAAACATATATATATATATATATATATCTTTATATGGTAACAAATATACTACTAGACTGATATTTCTTTGAATCTTTTATCCACTCCCTAACTACATCCCTATAGACCAGAACAACACCTGTGAGATCACATGTCATCACGAGCATTACTCTGGGTTCACACCAAAAGCGAATTAAGCGATTTGCGCAAGTAAATTACATACAAAGTCAATGCAAAGACGCGTATAGAAACAAAGTCGTGGCAGGCGATGCGAAACGGTTGGCGCGATTGACTCGAACACGCGTCAATCTCGTCTTCCGTGAAGGTTGAAAATATTTGTCATATCGCGCCACTCACGCGAAAATAACGAACTTTTCCCGCGAGTAACACTGGGTTCACACCAAACGCGAATTAAGCGTTTTGCGCCAGTAAATTACATACAAAGTCAATGCAAAGACGCGCATAGACGCAAACTCGCGAACGCGCGTCAATCCAGTCTTCCGCAAAGGTTGAAAATATCTGTCAGATAACAAACTTTTCCCGCAAGTAATAAAGAGCGTGGAACGCAATTGTTCGCGCTTGGTGTGAACCTAGCATAATAAAGTGTTTAAGACGATTGTTCGCGTTTGGTGTCAACGCAGTATAATAAAGAGCGTGGAACGCGATTGTTCATGTTTGGTGTGAACCCAGAATAAGATGTAGTCACGTTTGCGCTTCTTTCCCGAGGGAGATAACGTATTTTCGAAATGCGCTCTGTAGAGCAGTTTGTCCGTTTAGGGCTACTGTAGAAACAACCAGTAGCGGCTCCTGGCTATACATTTAGGTGGGGCAGATTCTGGATCATATCGTAGGATATATAAAGTTAACTGCTCGAATGTTGATTGGCAGGCTCTACAATCACGTTGATTGTATATACTCTCACTAATGTGATGGCGATTTATTTATACAAGTATTTGGAAGCTGCTTCATGTTAGCAAATTTAAGATTACTGCATTGTGCAATAGAAAGCATATCTTAAACATGATAGGCTATGTGTAGTTAAACTGTGTATTAATGGCAATCAGTCTGCCAAAAACAGGGTTAATTCACTTTTACTATAATAGAACGATGGTTAATTATCTTAAGGGAGAAACTTGATTTATTATTACCTTCAAGAAGATTTGCATCACTCGCCGTGTTGATCTGATTAATTTGCTGAACTCCTGCACTTGTGCAGATTGACATACCCTTTACTAACGTGGATTGATATAGCTTTGTCTGGAACTACATTCACGTAACGTAAAAAGCAGAGGGGCAAACTCCATTCTGCCCATATAACTGTCTATCAGACCAGGCTGCACTGCCATTTCTCGCCACAGATTTACATTGGAAACCCATGGAGCGCTGTTGAGCTTGCGAAAGGCTGAGGGTTTCTCTGCCATGCTTAAAGTTCATTACATTGCTAAGCGCTAAATTTCTGCATATATTTGTCTCATTTTACGACTTAAAATGACAAAGAAACCTCGAAAATATTTGTTGAATAATTCAGAACACATTTTTGAGTTAACAATCTTGCTTGATTCAGTTTATATACAGTTCTATATTTCAGTAGACAAATATTTTGGAGGGGCACTGCCCCACCTACCCATACAGACAAGCCGTGGCTGGAAACAACATGGCCAATTCCAAGGGGACCCGCAGTGTATGTAAATAGAATTAGCACATTCTAAGTTAATAAAAACATAACACTTCATTATGTAAGGTCTTTATACATCTCTGAAGATATATGTATATTATTCTGCATTTCTCTCAACAGATCCTACAAAAAATTACACATTGGACCTTTAATCCATTTCAGGATCAATAAAGTCTCACTTTCATATTCACTAACAGTGTATTCGGCAGTTCATTGGCTAATTTAGCTACCATACACAACTGTGGAACCAGGTCTCGAGCTAAAAATAACACAGAAAAGGTGTTATACTTATGTACTGTATCTAATTTGCTGGTGTCTTTGTAAGACTAGTTTAACCCCATGGGACAATGCTGGATAAAACACTACAGAACAGGTGCTGTCATCGCCTGCGGTCAGAAACTGCAAGTGAAAGCAATGTGTGTCACCCTTCCAACAACATTATAAAAACCTGCATCATGGGACAGTAAACAGACTGTCCTTTAATGTGTTCAGTGAAGAAAAAAATTTGTGGGACTTGCCAAAACAATGGCTACATAGCTATATGGTTATTGGTTAACAATATTTCAAGTATTTTATGTCAACTACTAAGTCTACAGAGCAAAATCAATAAACGCCCTCCCTTCCTTAGCCTTAGTTTAAAAAGAACAGCGCTTTGACAGCTTTTCACCCATACAGGGGGAATCACACCAGTTTAATACTACAGATTATCTTGTGGACCCTGTCGTGACTACAAGAGAGAGAGAGAGCAACAGAAAAGTCATTTTTCAGCCCTGCGTGTCACTCGGGTGCTATTTCATACTGTCGTTCCCCGGTCATTCCTGTCACCACATTCCACCCAGCACCATCCCATCAGTGTGTATCTTCACAAAGAGAGCTATTGTGCCCCTGCTGATCGCCCACTGACCTGCCCTGCACTGCTGGCCATTTCAGAGGAACACTCAAGCAGCACAGTGAGATGAAGAGCAGGGGGTGAGAGAGAAGGGATGGTGGGGGAGTGAAAGAGAGTTAAAGGGATACTTCACCCAAAAATGAGTTGTTCCAAATCTGTATAAATTTCTTTGCTCTGATGAACACAGAGAAAGATATTTGGAAGAATGCTTATAACCAGACAGATTTTGCCCCCCATTGACTACCATAGTAGGAAAAAATACAATGGTAGTCAAAAGTACCCAGGAACTGTTTGCTGTCCTACATTCTTCAAAATGTATTGTGTTCAACAGAACAAAAAAAGTCATTTTTCCTACTATGGAACTCAATGGGGGGTAAAATCTGTCTGGTTATAAGCATTCTTCCTAATATCTTTATCAGAACAAAGAAATTTATACAGATTTGGAACAACTCGAACGTGAGTAAATGATGACAGAATTTTCATTTTTGGGTGAAGTATCTCTTTAAAGAGAAAGAGCCAGCAGTAGATTAGGTTCCTGAGGTACAGCCGCATTTATCAGATTAAGCAGTTTGGCCACATGTTGGTGAAAAAATGCTGTTCTCTGTGGCACACAAACAAATACGGATGTATCTGTACACTGTCTGGTTTGGGCTCACACTGACAGCACACATGCATTTATAATATTACAGTAAGGCTGAACACTACGTTGTGGTGTGAGACAGCAGAAATATCAACTGATAGAGATTCTGCTAAATCACATGACCAAACGTTATTAAATGGCTATAAAACATACAAGTTATCATTTATAACATAACCATGAAATAATACTGTGGTCATACAGCCCACCCATTTGAGCGCTCTGTGTCTGTAGGATACTGTTTAGTTTTTGTTTTCCAACTGTTGAGTCACTCTTCATCAGCGAACCAGTTCATGACCTCAGACTTTCTTCAGAGTTTCTCGACCTGAGACCATCTCTTGATACGGTCTAGAATAAAAGGCTCATGAAGCAAACATGGACAGCATACCTGAGAGCATTTCTAAACAGCGCTAATCAGCCACCAACACAACCAATGGACTTTTGTCCTGCATTGATTGTCCACAGGACTGGAACCTATCCCGAATGTCTATGACGAGAACATGCTCCAGGGTATAGCCCGAGTCAATCAGTAGCCATTATCCCAATCCATTACTATCGTGTCGAGTGCCAAGTACAGAGCCGAAAGCCCGGCCGCCTAAGAAGCAAACACACAACAGCGCACTGAACCAGCATTAACCTGGACAATGTCAGGACTAGACCACATTGAGCATGAGGCTGACAGGCAGGGGAGATATTGCATTGGAGACAATGTGTTTCAGCTTCTGCATAGAATTTAAAGCGGCCGTATCTCAGACAGTTTCTGCATATATCATGTTAATCTTGAGTACATACAGAATAGTATCACACCCTTCAAATATCTGTAGAGTCTTTAGTTTGATCACATTTATAAAAGACAGATGTACGATTATTTCCGAAAACATACGACGCGTGTGGGAGGGACATCAGTTTCACTTACCGCATGCCGTTCATGTCTGTCATCTTTTATCGCTGGGACCGCCGTTCCATCTATCAGATTCAAACGATCTCCAAATCAAGCGTCATATCCACCGTTTATATAACATTCATCACCCAAATGCAGTGAACAAACAAATACAGCTGAACATCGCGAACGTAGTGCTCTCACTCTCGCATGCTCCTTCTCCCGCTGTCCATGGTTGAAGCATGGGCATGCCATGTGCTTTTCCAGGAGAATTGTCCAATAAGTGACTAAGAAAAGTTGTTACGAAACAGATTTTCATGTTCGAAAAAAACTTTCCGAAACCTGTACGAACACTGGGGGAGTGTATCGAGCACAGAAATACTATGCCATACGTCCAACTCATTTTTTGACAAGTTGACCATGTCAAGCATGAGATGACAACACGTTTAACATCGTAAATAACTCAGAATGCATGAAACGTTGCACGGCCGCTTTAAAAGCACTGTATACAATTTGCATGTTACCTTAACAGTATTGGGAAATTGCAAACATCAGCCTTGAGATCTTTTTTCCAAAGGTTTTCACCATACTGATAGGTCAGATGTTAATATTTGGTGGTTTAAATACCCAAATGAAGTTTTGTGTTTTAAACCATAGTTTACCATAGTCAGGTAAATAAATTGTCACATCCATAACGGAATTGTCACATCCATAACAGTCCACATTCCTCATAAATAATCACAAAATAATGTAAATATAGTAACTATTTATTTTTTCTAAAAAGCCATCTCTTCTCCATTTCTTGGTTATTATAGCTTCTGGTTTGCACATTTTAATTTACAACAATCTTACAAGTATATTGTCTCTCAAAAACGTGCGTCCTTTTTTCCAAAACAAATTCATTTTTTCCCTTTTTTAAAATAGAAAACTCAAGCATTCACTAATATTTTTTTATGTCCGGACTCTATCATCAGAGGTTTAGTAAAATATAAACAGATGATTTAATATATTGGTTAAAATACATTTTCTGAGAATTTATATTTCAAGTTTTGACTGGAAATGCCATGATAACGCTGGAATTGCCCTATAGCAAAACAAAGATGAGGACAAAAAGGAGATGAGGATTTTATCCAAAGGGACCTACAAAAGTGAGTTAAAGTTCGTTCACACCAAGAATGAAAACTATACAACTACTGTTTTTAAAAAACTGTATTAGCGCCCACATCGATGGACAATAATAACGTTCTCTTTCATCATCTCGTGTTCAAGATCCACCTATGGGAAGGGCATCTGTACCTGACCTCGGCAGAAGCATCCAATTGCACCAAGTCTGGCTAGACAGACAGAAGCGCGCCGCCAATGCAAGGTAAGGCCCCACCCCCTTACCTGAGAGCATATAAGGTCTGCCTGCGCTGCTATTCTCCAGTTGACATTCGCTGCTGGCCCCCCCCGAAGCCGGTCTTGCCTGGCAAAATGGACCGTTTTTCTGTCTCCGTTCATCAGGCCGCTTATAAGTCCTTAACGTTTCGTAAGCGGAAAGCAGGGACGAGGCGGAAATTTTGGAAGACTTGGGGCAGCAGCTGGACAAAGGATCCCCCTCGCCAACCTTGTGGAAGGAGGTCCTTATGGTCAACGACCTCGTCCTCCGCAATGCTCGGCAGGCTGTCCAAACTTGCGGGCACTCCATGGCGTTTTCTGTGGTGGGGGAGCATGTTCTTTGACTGAACCTGTCGGGACTCCCTGACAGCGAGAAGAGGCGCATCGCGGGCGCTCCAGTCAAGCCTGGCCAGGCACTTTTCGGTTCCACCTTGGCTTTGATGCAGCAACGGTGTGACGACAAAAAGAAAGAGGACGAGGCTTTCAAGTATGTGCCTCCCCAGGAAAGTAGCTCCGCGTCAGTTGCCCACTGCGCGCTTGCCTAACCCCCCTCACGGGGTGAAACCAGCATCATAGGAAGGAGAGACCTTACAACAAACCCCCTCCACGGCAGAGTAACCCACCCTCTGCTAAACCCTGGGGAAGAACGTCTCCCGCCAACCCCCCAACCCAACCCCTACCGACACGAAACGCAAGCGTTGGGGGCACAGAGTCCTCGTTCGCGAGCCACAAGCTCATCGGACTCTCTTTCTGTCCCAGAGCCCCTGTCCAAAAGATGGAGGTTTCCTCATGGAGGGGTCGGCCACCCCCCTTCAGAGGTTGCCCAGCCCGTGCGTTCAGTGGACGCTGTGTTTTCTCCTGCCACGTTCAAGGGGTCGGTCGTGAGGATATGTGCACAAGCAGTGTCACCCCACAGCACACACATTGTTCCCCTCACCCAACTAATAAAGGCTTCGGCCCCGGTGTTCCTAAACACAATAAAATAACAAATGTAATAAATCTGTTTCAGGGAGAGTACATCTTTCTGCAGAGAGAAAACCTCTTTTTAAATCCACATATGTCGCTCCTAGTTTTGTCACTACATTTCAGCTCTGTAACAGTGCCGCGCACTTGCACGGCGGCTCTTCGCCACTGGAGGGACGCAGACTTTTACGCACAGGGAACTCGTTTGGGAACGGTAGTGATGCGGAAAGTCGTAATGACAGATGTGTCCTTAACAGGCTGGGGTGCGACCCAGGTGGGCAGAATAGTGAACGGTTTGTGGCCGATCAGACTACATTCAGCACACATAAATTATTTAGAGCTCCCGACCATATGAAAGCTCTGAATTATTTTCTGCCTCGCCTGCAAGGACATCATGTGCTCGTACGCTGCGACAATATCACAGCGGTGGCATATATCAATCGCCAGGGCGGTTTACGCTTACAGAAACTTCACACTCTAGCTCACAAGCTTTTGGTGTGGAGCGGGTGGTTTTTCCTGTTGTTACGCCCGACTCATGTTCCAGGCATCCTGAACGCCTCCACCCTCAGATAGTGGGCATGATATGGAGGAGATTCGGACAGGCAACCGTAGATCTATTCACCTTGCGCGAAAATTCCCATTGTCCTATGTTCTTCTTGCTAAAGGACTTGGACACGCCCCTCGGGGTGGACGCACTGGCCCACCAATGGCCCAAGGTGTATGTTTTTCCTCCTCTGTGCCTGATAATTCCCACGCTGGCCAGAGTGAGAGAGAAGGGCCTGTCTCTCCTTCTAATAGCTCCCAGGTGGCCCAAAGCACCATGGCTGGCAGAGATAATCCCTCTGTTATATGCCCAGCCGTGGCGCCTAGCCCTCCGCACAGACCTATTGTTTCAGGCGAACGGGGAGATTTATCACCCACACCCGGACAGGGTGGCTCTCTGGGCCTGGCCCGTGAGAGGACAAACTTAAACGTGCTTGGGCTTCACCCGCGTATGGTTGCTACTATACAAAATGCCAGGGCTATTTCTACGCGGTCCTTATATTGTTGTAAGTGGCAAGTGTTTGAGGGGTGGTGTGATGGGCACAGTCTCAAATCATATCAGTGCTCAGTTCCTGATATTTTGTGTTTCTTACAGGACCTTATGGATAAAGGCAGGTCTTTTTCCACAATTAAGGTCTACCTGGCGGCTATTTCTGCCTGTCATGTGGGCTTTGAGGGCTCAACAGTTGGGCAGCATCCTTTAATGTGCAGATTTATGAAGGGTGCTCGTCGCTCCTTGCCAGTCATCAGGAGAACCGTCCCTGAATAGGACCTCTCCATGGTGCTGGAAGCCTTGTCTCAGTATCTTTTTGAGCCCCTGGGAGGTATTTCCTTGAAGCTGTTGTCCTTCAAGACGGCTTTGCATTTGGCCTTGGCATCAGCCAAATGTGTCAGTGAGCTACATGCACTCTCAGTACATCCTTCGTGCACTAAATTCTCTCTGAGTGGAGATAAGATTTTTCTTAAGCCTAACCCGGCTTTTATGCCTAAGTGCTTCCCTGCGTTCACTTCGGAGGTGTTGGAGCTGTCCGCTTTTCACCATCCGCCTTTTTCCTCTGCGGAAGATCAGAGGCTGAATGCTCTGTGTCCTGTTCATGCGTTACAGACATATATGACCAGGACCAGTGTTTTCAGGAAGAGCGACCAGCTCTTTATTTAATGGGTGCCCCCTCACAAGGGGAGTCCCATATCTAAGCAGCGCCTCTCACATTGGCTTGTGAGCGCCATAGCCTTGGCATATGAATCAAGGGGAGTGCAGCCCCCAGGAATCATCAGAGCTCATTCCACGAGGGGCTTAGCTGCCTCTTGGGCTTTGTTCAGGGGAGTATAACTGCAGGACATCTGCTCTGCTGCCAGCTGGGCTTCTCCCCATACATTTGTGCGTCACTACCGATTGGATGTCACCAAAACCTGGTAGCACATTCTGTTTTAGGAGTGGGGTCTTCATAGCCCCTCTGTGTTATATTCCTTTACCTTCTGTTTACACATTGTAATGGTAACAAAGGTTGAACGGGCCGGCGGGCCATGTACATTCATGTCACCAAGCATGCATTTACATTCCTGCCTGGGTGTTATTTATGTGCCTCATACATGTTGCCTGTCCTGCATGTGCACAGCAGCTATGTGTGTGCATCAGGGTTGCCAGGTGCATGATTATGGGACATGTCAAGCACCGCCCTTGGGGGTGACTGTCCTTTTTCTGGCTTTCAGAACCTCACTGTGAGTGTATTGCGCAATCGGGGAGCTGCCCATTTCTCTCCCATAGGTGGATCTCGAACACAAGTTGATGAAAGAGAACAATAGGTTACTTTCGTAACCCCGGTTCTCTGAAACATCGAGTGGAGAGATCCACCAGCTTTGTCCCGCTTGCTGCACGAGAAGCGAATATACTTACTGGAGAATAGCAGCGCAGGCAGACCTTATATGCTCTCAGGTAAGGGGGTGGGGCCTTACCTGGCATTGGCTGCGCGCTTCTGTCTGTCTAGCCAGACTTGGTGCAATTGGATGCTTCTGCAGAGGTCAGGTACGGATGCCCTTCCCATAGGTGGATCTCTCCACTCGATGTTTCAGAGAACCGGGGTTACGAAAGTAACCTATTGTTTTTTACCATTTATTCTAAGCATGCAGTTTTTAATGTGCAAGCACTTAAAATTTAGATAGATTTTAAAGGGCTGTTTATGTTTTAGAATTCATCAGCTAGGAAAACAATCAATCTGAAAGTGATCCCAAAAATATTGTTTCCCTGTATCATTATTGTTGTAGTCCACTATTCCTTGTTTTTAGCTATTTAACCCATTTTAAAACTTCATATTATAGTTTTCTTTATAGTTGTTGCTCTTGGTGTGAGCGACTTTACGAATGCAAGTTACAAAATTTAAATATGTGAGAGATTAGATGTTGTGCCTTTATTTGTAGCCACATACAACTGATACGATAAATGTGTAGGAACATTTTCATGTACATTAACATAGTTACAACAATGTCTGGAATGAACACGCACATACCTGTTTCCAGAGAAAGTCGTCGTTGAGGTTCAGTTTCCATGCCATAATAATATGAATGGTGGAGAGCACGACCCCTGTAATCACTGCTGCTCTCATTCTCACCGGCAGCAGCGTGTAGATGATGTAGATGAAGAACATCGTCCACCAGATCCCTTCAGAGGCGCTCCGGGGAGCCACCATCCACACGCCAAACACCTGCACCACCATTAACACCACCATCACCAGATAACTCACAATCCACATGTAGTCCTGATGGAAGCCATTTCTGTTACACACCACCGTCAACGCTAAGAAGAGGCCCATGGCTACAGAGAGCACAGAGGTGTATGGCACATCAGGTGTACCTTGGACGCAATGGAAAACCAGCATGACTCCACAAACCACAACCAGCATTCCCATCAGCATTGTGAGAGAGCTCTGGTTGAGCCTGAAGAAGTATCGCTGATACAATCGTTCAAGTTTGGCCGACTTGAACTTCTTGGACTTAAAAACACGAGCCAACCGCAACAAGCAGGCCAAAAAACACCTCTCTGGACCCTTCCTCTCTTCCCCACAATCATCTTGGACCCCCCCATCTTTTGTTTGCCCCATCTCAGCATCTTCAAAAGCTAGGTCGACGGCTCTCAGGCCTACATCACCCTTCCTGCCATAGTGGTCTTCCTGCCAGACGCAGCGTGTGCTGAAGTTGCTGCTGCTGGCGCCCCCCGCTGCACGGGAGTAGTGTTGTGATGGGGAGTCCATGGCCTCAGGATCCCGAAGGCAGCTCATGTAGCGCGGGTTGCAGAGGGACGAGTCCCTCTTACGCCTTGACTTCCTGCCATTACGCTCACCCCATGCTGTCTTGTGGTTGTCCACTCTTGTAGCTTTAAAGCCGTTGACCCAAGACATTCTGAAAGAAAATGAAAAGTGCAAAAGTAGTACATTATATATTATACATGCATATACATACACCAAACAACTTTTTTAAATTATCAGTCAAAAGTTTGATCTTTTTTAAAAATAATTAATAGTAAATAAATAATAATACATTCATAAACGACATTGTAATCCATTAATAAATAATTAATAAATCAGTTTAAATAAATTAATAACATACTAAATTAGTCATATTAATTATATTTATATTATAAATTAATACATATTATAATAAATGTAAATAAATAATATGTAATGTAATAATTATTGAATCAATTGAAATAAATTAATAATATCCTAAATTAGTAATACATAATATAATACATTTATAAACAATAATATAATAAATGAATAATTAATAAATCAACTGAAATAAATAAATTAATAATATAGTCAATTAGTAATATAAAAAATAACAGTAAAATTATCAAAACTATAAAATGACAAACAGAGGTATAGGGGCTGCCATCCTAAGAAACAACATTCAGTCAGGTGTGTCTAAACTGTTCACTACTAGTATTTACAGAGTGATGGTTGTCGAGCGGTTCAGTGAGGTCAGCTTACCTGTGTGGCTTCCTCTTTGTGTGGCACTGCTCTGATTTACAAGGCACTGCATTTACTCTAGTGTATTACCGGTGTTTTTTTGAACACATAAAGGGTTTGTCTCTGAGTTCCGGGACAGCCACACAAAAGCACAGGGTTAATAGAAACTCCTCGTGCACTGCCGAGATCTCTGCATCTCTCAGCCAGCGGAGTCTGTTGGTTCAACAAAAACAGAGCTTGTTTGAGCATGAAATAAACACATGACTCGACGAAATCAGACACCATGTCACAAATAACTTTAACTAATTGCTATTGCTGAACTTGTCTGCTGTTGACATTAAGAAGTATAATTAATTTACGCACTTGGCAGATGCTTCTACCCGAAGTGACTTCGGTCAGCGCAATCCAGATATACATTTGATCAACATACGTGTTTCCTGGTATTCTGCTAGTTTTGTGACTTTCGTCTAATTCCTAGGGATGCACAATATACAGTTTATGGAATACTTCACACAAAAATGAAAATTCTTTCATCATTTATTTACTCATCCTCTTGTCCTGTATGACTTTCATTTTTCTGCACAACACAAACGAAGATATTTTCTTTCGTTGGTCAGTTACCGACATTCTTCAAAATATCTTCTTTTGCATTCTGCCGAAGATATACAAGTCAAGGGGGAACTATCCCTTTGCTTATTTAAAAAAGTAGGCTTATGTTTTTACTTTTGATTTCCGAAGGTATATACATATACATTAAAATAATAACGTTGGATCTCGTGGTAAATCCATGCGCGTATGCACCAGAGAACAGTACAAATGTTTGAAAAGACGCAGGTTAAGCCAACTGTGAAAATGACAAGACTTTGACGTTCAAAGAGCAAACCACAAAAAGAGTGCATTTTAAGAGGAGAAGATTTTCCCTGAATGTAAACACAGACCTGTTTTAAGCTTGCTGTGTGACAACAAAGGGCTTACTGCCTGTGTCCCATCACAACGCTCGCTCTGTAATTCAGATTCAATTGTCCATGCTTCCTAACCACGCTCGGATGAGTCACTACTTTTGGTCTTGTGGAGGGACATTTAACTTCAAGCAATTTTTTGAACTGCCTTTGAATGAAATAAGCTGTAAGATGTTTAACTTCGTCACTATCTCAGCACCCCTGTGATCTTTAGAAGGGCAAATGGTGCCTTTTGGGAAGAAAGAGGGGTTTGTGACAGCAATACATTCCTGTTATTTTTTCCAACCCTACAACACCAACTGCATGAACCAAAAGCAAGAACACATGCACAGGATTACTGATCAAAATCAAACACAGCAATCTAAATAAAGTTACAGGAAAGTTGAGTTGATTTTTCCTCTGTGGATCCCACACTTCCTTCTAATTTAACTTGCCAGCAAGATTCAGATATTGGTTCAGTTCTGAGGTGAGAAAATATAAGAGAAGGGATGACAACCTGAAACCTTTAACTTTACAGCAATAAAGCAATAAAATCAGACGCAATACCTCACGACAGGTGGTCATAACTCCAAAGAGCCTTAGTTTGACACTTCACACGGGACACAAAATGCATGAAATAACTCCATAAATTCACAGTGGTAAAGAAAAAAGGCGCTTTACGTACTACTTTGTGCCTCATGAAAAAACTGTTTTCATTTCATTTACATTAGAAGACCCATCTAGTGCAATGGTGTGTTTGAAGACATCTTAATGCTGTCCTAAACGGTAAACAAGTAAATACCATCACTCTAAAATGTGAAGAATGTGGCTGGTTTCTAGTGCTTTATTTTGCTTGCTGGATGTCAGCTCACCACATCAAATCGTAAAGACGTTCGTCCTGTTAACCGCAGCTACAAATCCCATTTTCATGCATTTACGTTAATCTACGGTCAATTCGCCCTCATCGGCGGCGGCGTGTTTTTAAACGACGCGTGCGACTATAACATGTTGACTGACTGAGGCTCCTATGCTGATGCTAACACACTGCGAAACAGGCACACAGAGTACGCAAAAGCACATCCGTAGGGCAACCAGCACTCACCAAAACCCCCATGAATCCGCAGCGCAATGTGCTTCAATGACAAATCCGCGGAGTGAAAGTGTATGTTGTCCTACTGGGCGATGGTTACATTCTCGCGCACGCTGGGCGAAACAGTCACGTTCGTCTACATGCTCCCTTCACGCGCTGCTACTATTCACTGAAGTCGGGATCCCCCTAGAGGTGCAGGAGCGTGCGTGCGCGTGTGTGCGTGTTGGAGCGGCACATAATACACAGCACGCAGAGAATATGAAAATGTTTCACGCATTGTCTCTAGTGGCTTTTATTAGATCTGTGCTGCGTGCACGTGGTTTTCGTCAGAACAATTACACGACAGTACATTACAAACAGACTGAACTTACTTTTGAAGTGGATCTGGACAACGTTTTTCCTCCTGTTTTGCTTTTCTGCTTGCTTGAGGATTCCGAGTTGATAAAAACAATGTGTGTGTGTGACTGGTTGGTGCCCCCACTATGCAAATAAAGCTTTATTTGTTCTGCGTACAGAACACATAACCTTTGAGTGAAGTTTGGTCTCTTTTAGTCTATTTTACCTCTGTCGTTACAGTTCTGGGTATGTACAGTATAGCCTATTGAATTCTCTGATCAAATCCCACTTTTGTTTTACAATACTATAATAGTGTATATTTAAGACAAGCTCTCAAAATAATGTATTACCGGATGAAATAGCCTAATGAATTGGACCGACTGCATGACCTTGATATCATAAAGCAAACTTAGGATAGAACTAAACTATAAAATTGAATTCAAAGCATTGTAGTAAACCGAAACACAGAGCACAGGAGATATTCTGAAGAATGTTTGTAACCGAACAATGGCTGTACCCATTGACTTGGTTTTGTGTCTGTACAATAGAAGTCAAAGTAGGCCCACCGCCGTTGTTCGGTTACCAACATTCTTCAAAAAATCTTCTTTTGTGTTCTGTAGAAGAAAGTCATACAGGTTTAAAATGACAAGAGGGTAAGTAAATGATGACAGAATTTTCATTTATGGGTGCACTATCCCTTTAAACAATGGATAAACTTGTAAATTAAAATGTATAAAATGAAAACAGTACAACAATGCAGTATTAAAATCCATTCGATGGTTTGTATGTATACACAGTTATTCCACACTGTGACACTTTAAATGTATTTAATTTCTTTAAACTTTACACACTGCTTCCTGTAATTGTAAAGTTCTTACCACCAAAATCAATAGCAGTAATATTGCATAATATTATTGGCCAACATAAAATCTGACACTGAAGATAGTGTGCCAACTTGGCACATAGTTTGTCATCTAACCAACACCTCTATATGCCCGAATCAGCATCTACAATCATTCTGTACAGTATTCAAATTTCCATAAAGAGATCACACACACGCACGCACGCACACACACACACACACACACACACACACACACACGCACGCACGCACGCACACACACACACATACACGCACGCACGCACGCACGCACGCACGCACACACACACACACGCACGCACGCACACACACACACACACACACGCACGCACACACACGCACACACACACACACACTTAAATAAACCACCATTCTATTTTTTACTACAAGAGGAAGCAATTCAAAGATATAAATTGTTAGAAAGAAGTCAGGACAGTCTGGAATTTTGGTCACCTAGATCCAATTGGGTTCATTATTTTTCCATAAGGAACATTAATATCCATTTTAAAACATGATGGTGACAGAGGTCTTCACAGTAGGCTATGACATTTTTGGAAAGCTGGACTCACTGGTGAGAGACAAACATTGACTTTAATAACCGCACAAATTGTCTTGAGGAGAGATGAAACCAGACAAATTAAATGGCATCTAGCAGTAGCCTATGTTGGGATTGCAGGGATGAAAGAGGCACAAAAACTCAAAGCTTTGAACAAGACTGTTTTGAAGCCAGCAAGGATATTGGTTTGCAATGGGTGGAGCCTGTTGAAAGAGAAGTGCAGTTGTGACTCGGACCCTTAATTTCTTTCTTTGCTTGGGGTTGTTCAGAGTTTAAGACAGGAAATGAAAGCTCCTCAGACCAAAGTGCAGAATCTTCAGTCAGGTCAGATAAAAGGTTGGAGAAGGCAACCCTTATTTTGAGGGAAGAGTCAGGCAAAGGTGGGGCAAGGAGATATGGCACAGGTGGTTATATAATGAGAATGTGGATGTAACAAACAATTAAAACGAAATAAACTTTATGTGCTAGTAAACTTGAAGAACACAGTCAAGTCCAACTATAACTCAAAGTTCAATAGCTTCCTCTTGTTAGTAAAAGTAGGATGAGTAAAGGTAATTTATTTATAAGTGTGTGTGTGTGTGTGTGTGTGTGTGTGTGCGTGCGTGCGTGCGTGCGTGTGTGTGTGCGTGCGTTTGCAATCTGGTTTAGATGATAAAAACTATGTGGCAAATTGGCACTCTCACTTTACATCCAATAATATTATGTAATACTTTTACTGTTATTGATTTTGGTGGTAAGCACTTTATTGTAGGAAAAAGCGTTTAAAGTATCTATAATATGTAAATGATTTTCTGAGGAGACAATTTTCCAAAGCTACTCTATGATTGCAAATTGTTTACAGTAAGTAAATAAAAATTCATTTCTACTTTATAATTTATATAACATTATTAAGTAACATTAATAAAAACAAGACTTTTAAGATAAGTTTCATAAAATATTTTGTTGCCTGCTACTGCCATCTAGTGTTTGCTCTGGAAAAACAAGTACTGTTGTCATCTTGAGGTTGGGCAATCCTTTATTCACTTCAATTCATTGTAATACATAGTGAGACAATGGGTACAGCTTTCACCGTAATCTATAATACAACTTTGAATAATTAATTCATGAATCCTCACAAGTTCCATAGTGCAGAAAAAAACCCACAATAATAGGCAAATTAATTACAGATGTGTTATTTATTCAAACTATGATATTAATAACACATGCATAGTTTGTTCACCAGAGGGCACCAATGACTACATTTCACCTTGTCGTGTAACAAAAAACACACTATATGATTTCATACACGAGTTTCATAAATAATTAATTGATTATTTATTTATAGTGACACACACACTGAAAACTGTGTGTGTGTGTGTGTGTGTGTGTGTGTGTGTGTGTGTGTGTGTGTGTGTGTGTGTGTGTGTGTCAGCTTACAAGTCTTTTGTCTTTTTGACATTGATACAACCTGCTTCAGAAGTCAATAGTTCAATCTAAAACAGACAGCACTGCAAGTCCTGTTTTCTACCAAAGTGCCACATCGGTGAAAAATGAGAGCAGCTATGCGACACTGATTCTTTCTGTCCCGACCTCAAAAATAATATGGAAAGAAGAGACTAATCCCTTGCTTTGTTTGGGGTAGTTTGCATGACATGTACAACATTGCAGCGGTTTGAAATGCTTCTTTCATTCTTGTTTAAAGTACTTGGCACCATGTTACTTAATGAACAAACATGTAATATTTGTCTTTTTATATCAACTGTAACAAATCAAACCATATATAAGACCTGAAAGCTAAAATAAGTAGAGTGGTAGGGAAAAAATAAGCACTTTCACTAAAATATGTCAATCTAAAACATATAGACACACATTTTGATGTAAACATATTGTTTCTCTTGGTTTTACAAATAAATGCAGGACAACATTAACATGAATGATGGATATACAGCTCTAAGATTGCTACTGCATTATTTATTAGAAATAGGGTAATCCAATCGTTCCTTTCATCCGTTTATTGTGTATGCTGTCAATGATAAGGACTATACACTGATTCAAACCTGTAACATTAAAAATGCAGTTTACCCAGGCATCTAATCGGAAAGAGAGTACTTTCACTATGCCAGCGATGCATTACCATGACTGTGTCTCCAAACCGAGTGATCAGTCTACCTTGACAGCATTTTGGGCATCACAGGCGGAAGCAGCATGTCTGTCTCATATATGTGATAAATGCTGTAAAGCTGCATGGTGGGTTTTCTTTAAATACCAGTACCAAAACAATAACTGAAATTAACTATTTGATTTATATCAATTAAATTGACACAAAAGGCATGTTGTGGTTTAATTTTACACGTGTGTAGCCTTTATCTTGAAAGTTCTATCCATCCATCCAAGTTTTCTACCTCACTCTACCAATTGTTTAATACTTGTTCAAGTATTAGTCAAACTCTAAATTAACCTCATCGCATATATTTATTCACTTTCATGTCATTACAAACCTGCATAGTTCTGCATGTAGTTCAGAACGAAAAAAAATGAAGATAACTGGTGACCAAACAACATTGGCCCCCAATGACATCATTGTATTTTTTATGTTCTTAATGATTCCTCATTAAGATAGAAGAAAATAAAGAACATTTTACAGCCCTCATATAAAGTTTTAAAATCCAAATTTAAAAAGAGAATATAGGTGTCATACATAATGCATGGTGTGCCGCTCAACTCGGTGAGCAAGTCCAAGAGACAAACTGACAGACACAAGGACTGAATGAGCTCATAGAGCTGCCAACATCCTGCCCGAAATTTAGTCTTTCTTTCCCCCTCTCTCTTTTTCCATCTCTGCTCTGATAACATTGTGGATTTTAAGCCTCTATTCATGTTTTATTCACATGCACCACTCATATGGAACTCAAATAGATGGGTCCCTTCCTCTGCTTGGCATGCCTGACTGTTCTGAGCAACATGTCCTCATATATTATGGATCTCAGATCTTACTGGACAGCGAAAATTAAAAGTTATATGATATCAACCATCTGCTATCAGCTATACTTCTATGATAGCTTTATACATTTTATCTACTAGTATGATGCATGCATCAGTGTTTGTCTAAAACAGGCTGTTCAATCCTAATATTTTAGAAAAAAAATTTTTTATTGATAATTATTATGATTTTCCTGGTATGATACATTCACAATGTTTACTTTAGCTTACGTATTTCTTTAACTCACACAGCGTTTTAACTGAACCTTGATTTGTAAGCGACTCTCTCAGGGGAAACCAGTTTTCCTACTTTGATGTTTGTATATCGAGTCACTCGGGGTAATAATGAAAGCATGTAAAGGAAAACGAAAACATTTTCAACATTTTTTTCAGGTCTTCACTAAATGTCTTCCAAAGGCCTATTGTAAATAAAATATTGAATTCCATTTTGTTTCACTCTAAAGTATAGTATAACACCACGTTGTCTAAATGCATGTTGTGTACTGTAGGTGTGTGTATTATATGTGTGTTGTTTTACTTTAAAGGTGAGGGTACAGTATTTGTGTAGTTGAAATGCTTTCAAGCAGTTGGCTGATCAGGTTTTTTTTTTCAAACTGAACTTTTATGTAAGACAGCCCTGTCTCTCCAGAATAAATCACACATGGGAGATGTCCACATATCTGACATGAAAACAGAAAAAAGAGACAACTGGGCACTCAACATTCTCTCCCAAAGCACAGAACTGTCACTAAAACAAACTTTTCACCTGTAAATTTATTGGAATATACTGAAACACTTAGTTGTTAATTCAAAGTGGATTGACCTTCCGAAGCTTTAAAGGCAAAATAAGCATATTTTTTGCAGTTTTTTTTCCCTTTACATAGTACATTGGGAGAGAGGACAGGAAGCGATGTGGGAGAGAGGCGGGGGCAGGATCAGGAAAGGACCACGAGTCGGGATTCGAACTCGGTTTTCTCTTCATATAGAAACAATTCTTTGACATTTTTCTTCAATTGATCTTTTTTCTGAAGCCCATTAGGTTCCTGTTCTTATAGACGTTCAAGGTTCCATTGCAGCAGGTTAAAATGAGATGCATTATGCTTTGTGACAATTACTATTGTTAAGTCGGTAACACAAATAAGTTTATGGTGAATTTATTCAGTCAAAGTGCACTTAACCCCAATATAGGGGCCAGATTTCAGCAAAAACTGTCATGAATCTCCTTTTGATATATATCAGCATCGTAAAGGTATTGTAGTCACATTGTGATGCTTTAAGACAAGTGAGAAAACTGAAAAGACACAGAGGCATAAAGGAGTGAGTGAGTCTCTGTGAGAAAGAGAGCGGGAGAGAGAGAGAGAGTACGCAAGGGAGAGAGAGAGAGTGCGCAAGGGAGAGAGAGGAGGGAGCTGGGAAAGAAATAAGACAGTGGGAATATGAGATTCTGTCTAATGTGCAGGGGGAGGGAGGGAATAGGAGAGGGAACTCAAGTCTGAGTCTACAGAACACTTCACTTCTGCCCTGAGATGAAGCACACCATGACCAGCTAGCTGTGAGATTGTGCACTTTCTCCACAACATCAACTGAGTAAGTACAGTTGCTTCTCTAGACTTTTTCAGAATGGAAGAATTTCAAGTGACAGAATGTTTAGTCAATATTTCACCATATTCAAGTTATGAATTTTACTAAGGTTAACAGTCCATATCTAAAAAAAAAACAATTGACTATGAAATGTATAAAAGCAGAACATAATCTTACTTGATTGATGTTCAAAATTGACATTCTTTATAGGATTGAGTTGTTCTGTTACTTATTGAGGCACTTATGTTGACCCTGCTGTGGTTCCAACTTTGTTTTATTTGAAATGAAGCAAAACCGTTATCATGCAGTTTTGATGAAATATGTATAGATTTCTCTTTTTTGGCCCATGATTAATGCCTGTGGAGCTGTTGGCATTCTTGCAGGCGTTCATGGTGTTTCTTTTGAGCTGGGGGAAGGGGTGCATTTGGAACCACTGGGCTTCCTGTATGAGGTCAATTAAATACTGCATGAGACAAGAGCACTAAAAGCCTGTCCCGTGAGGAGGGGAGTGCTTTGTGTTTGTTTGTTTGTGTGTGTGCGCGCACTGGAACATCAGTGCACAATGTGTCACGACTGTCAAGAAGAGAAGAACCCAAATGCAGGCAGACAGTGGTGAAGGGGTTAAACAAGACTTTAATTAAAACCAAACAAAACAAAACACCCACGATGGGGGAAAACACAGACAGGACTAATTGTAACAAAATGCAAACCAAAAACTTCCCACGAGGGGGCAAAAACAAGAACTAAGATAATAAAACACACACTTAAAGAACGGGACACACAGAGCAAGACAAGGCAGGAAATCGGGGAACAAAAACACGACGCATATAAACCTAACCATGAACCACAGTACAAGGACCATATACAATACACCAGCACGGGACAAAGAAACAAGAGGGCATTAAATAGGAGAGACAAACGAAGGATAACGACACAGGGCAGGTGAGGGTAATCAGACACGGCCGGGAAACAATACAGGAAACGAGAGGGGCAGGGCAATGACGAGACACTGGAGAGAACGCATATTGTCAAAAGGACAATAATACTGTATGTTTCTCTCCACACATAACCAAAGGGCTCTGTCCCGATCCTGCCACATGACTAGAAATTCATAAACAAGAAGGTAGGACCGTGACACAATGCCTTGATTACATTTGATGAAATAGCAAAGTTTCTAGATGTGTTGACATTTAATATTTGTGTTCTTTAAGTATATCCCTCAATGATGTTTGTTTTCTGCATAATGGGAAAGTAAAAGTTTATGAAATGTCAGGACATAACCTAAAGCACTTTATAGTGTTATATAATAGGTTTCTTCTGAAAGAAAGACCAAGAAATCTCACAAATGGATCTCAATAGTGTCATAAACTAATCTTAGATTTGTAGTCTCCAAAAGTCAACATTATTGAAGATTTTAGCATGAACTCAAACAGTTCTCACCAAATTTACCCAAAGTTGACATTTAAATTAAACATAAAGAGCTAAAGAGCAACCTTTGGGAGTTTAGTTTTCTTCCACTAAAATGAATCACTTCTGCTATTTTTTTATTTTATTTGAAAGTCACTTTGTATAAAATAATGTAGATCAAGTTGCCTTTTCTTATCTTTCTAGCCTTGCTTTCTGTCCTGAATCTGATATATATTTGGTCACTCATTTGATCAGGAGACATCAATCCCATAATGCCACTGTTAGACCGCGCGTTGTGTGGGCAAAGTGCACATCTACTGTACATAATATAATTCTCATGCTGCTGTCGAGCTGTCTGACTCGACGTCATTCTGGTGTTCATATTCCACTTTCACTGCTTGCGGTTGTAACGTAAGATGTCAGTTCTATTTTTATCATATCCATCGTATTTGATTGGAATCGGTGTCCTTGGTGAAACAAGATGCCTGGGAATGCAGAATTCATTGCATAATTAAGAGTGAATTGCTATTTTGACAAAAGCAGTTAGACTAAACTTTGCTAGAGAACAGGAGACGATAAGAACAGGATGTTTGCAACCGGATGGGATGAGATATCAGATATTGATTTACCCTGTGCTCATCTGGAAAAGAAATGAGAAGTTACAGAATTTAAGACTTCTCTGGGGATTGGTTTTCCATAGCTCAGCAAAACATCTGAAATGGTCAGCCATATATGAAAGAATATCGATATCATGTCAACCACATTGAAACCGATACTGAACTGGACATGTAATGGCTCAATTAAAAAAACTAAATCGAACCTAAACATACAGCATTTAAAACCTATTATTGAGTGTTTTCTGAGTTTAATTTCCAGTCAGATACAAAGAGATCCATCAGTCCCCTTTGATTTTGGTGGAGGAAATTTGCATTGTGCCTTCTACCTCACTAGTCTGTGGTTTCTCATGCGGTTTCCAGGCATCCTGTTATGCACCCAGCAAATGAAAAGCAAGTAGAGTGGAAGAAAAGCTAAATTTAGATCACGAGTGAAAAAAAAGCATGTACTGTACCGGTCTTTATCGTTTATACTGAGATGTAGTGACTTCGTGTCCTTTCACTCACCCCTAAGATATTCTACACCAGAAGCTCTCTTTTCTCCTCACAACCTGTTCTCAAAAAACTTGAAATGTCATTTAGAGTACATTTAAGGAACAGTGGGAAAAGCGGGGCTAGTTGTCACCTAGGAAAGTCGTCTCTATATCCTCGGTATCTATAAATTACTATAATCTTTTTCATAGGCATGTTGGTAACGTTTAATAGGTTTTCTGTACACCCAAGACTTTAAAGCATGTGCCTATACAGAAAAGGCCTTTCAAAAATGAGCCCACCCCTAGAAATATTCACTGGAGATAATATAATCTGTGATCCTTAAAAAATGACACACAACTACTGCGTTCTCCATTAGAGTTGTATGTGTGTGAATGTGCCCTTGTGTTTGTTTTCAAAGTTCGCCCGCTTGTGGGTATACATATGAAAGAAAGCACAGCGGTAACATGGCCTCAGGACACGCGGCTCTAAAAGCCACCGCAGAGCTGATTTTATTCTAATGTGGGCAAAGTTGAACGAAGAACGCATGCTTCCAGTATAAGAGAGCTCCACACTGCCTGGGGCATGCATGCTGATTTAATACAACCTGATTGTACTGTACAAGAGAAAGGACTAATAATCATGTGCCACTGAATAAGTCTTGGTGCTGCCCTATTGGTGCTGTATATGGAAGCCAGCTCACCTTGTATTTGTGGAGCGTTCTGCACCATGCTATAGTCAGGACAGCATCGCTGTGAAGGCATCCACCCGTCTACACAGATTTCATCTCAGTGAGATCAAGCCTCAGAAGATAAAAGAGGTTAACAAGATTAACACTCAAAAAGTTTGTGTCCAGAATTTTGGTCACAATGTTATAGATTTTGCATATGTAATGAGATTACTAATCATATCAATAATATTGATATTTGCTGGAAATAAGAATAAGTTAGACAGATTTATTTGCATATAATGTTATGACGCAGGGGTATGTTTTTCTTAATATTGTATAGACTTGAGAAAATATAGTGCATTTAATTCCCTGTTCCACATTATGGGGCACCGGGGCACCGGTGCATTAATGCAATTGGTTTCCCAGCTGTTTCTCATCAGGCAGATGTGTTTGTTTGCATTGTTAATTCATGCACAAGAGAGCTTTCAGTATCTAGTCCTGATTTAACATTACATTAGCTTTTAGAGTCTTCTGCTGGTGTTGTCACCAAAACATGGTGGGCATGAAATGATGCATGGGGGGGCACAAATGGATAAAATGGACAGAACTATGATATTAAAGATCGGGTAACATGCTATTTCATGCATTCTCATGCTTAACATGGTCAACTTGTTAAAAAACGAGTTGGACATATGACATAGTATTTCTGTGCTTGATACACTCCCCCAGCACTCCAACTTGTTTCGGAAAGTTTTTTATAAGTCTGGATCCCTGTTTCGTAACAGGGATCCTATTCCTTTTATTGAGCAGTTCTCCCGGAAAAGCACGGCAAGGCTTTTTGTATGTGCATAATTTAAAAAGCACGAAGGGATTAATGCGATGATGCAATGTTATTATGTACTCGTGCTCTAGTTCCGTCCCCCTGCCTGCCCCCATCTTTTTCTGAAAATAATCGTACAGCTGTATCTCTCTTTTATAAATGTGATCAAATTAAAGTTGAAGATACGACGTATGCAATACTACTGTATGACTCAAGATTGATATGAGATTGGCAGAAACTGCGTGTGTTACATGATCTTTAACTTGTAAACTGTTTAAACAGTGCAGAGAGAAGTATTTTGCATTTAAAGTATAGTATTTAAGTATTTAGTATTTAAACACTTTAAAGAGTATATTTTGCCTCAAAAGCAAAGACAAGCATCCATACTTTTAAAGGGATAGTTCACCCAAAAATGAAAATCTCTCTCTAGTTGTTCCAAACCTGTATAAATGTCTTTGTTCGGTGGAACATAGAGAAAGATATTTGGAGGACTGCTTGTAACCAAACAGATCTTGGACCCCTTTGACTATAGGAAAAATGACAATGGTAGTCAAAAGTGCCCCAGAACTGTTTGCTGTCCTACATTCTTCAAAATATCTTCTTTTGTGTTGAACAGAACAAAAACATTTTTTTACTATTATATATGGTAGTCAATGAGTGTTAGCATTCTTCAAAATGTCTTTCCCTGTGTTCATCAGAACAAAGAAATGTATACATATTTGGAACAACTCGAAGGTAAATGATGACAGAATTTCTTTTTGGGTGCACTGTCCCTTTTAAAAAGGTGCTACAAATGGATCTTCACATCGATGTCATCGAAAAGACCATTTTTAGTTCCCCAAAGAACCATTCACTTTAAGGTTAGAGCGGTTAGAGCCATTTGTTTCTACTTTTTTATGATCTAAAGAACTTTATTCTACTGCAAAGAACATTTTAGTGAAACAGAAAGGTTCTGCGGAAGAAAGAAAGTCATCAAGGACAAAACATTTGAAATGACAAGAGGGTGAGTAAATGATGACAGAATCTTCCTTTTTGGGTGAACTATCACTTAAATATGTACAGTATATAAATCTGAAATATAAACTCATACAAATAACATTCAACTTTATTTTTCTTACCCCATTGTCAGATTATTTTGCTTGTTTTAAACAAACTTCGCATTCTTATACTTTCTTTCATAAAACAAGACTAAATATCTTTGTCACATTCCTTGCCAAATAAATGTGTCTTGTAGATAGAAAACAAGACAAAAACGCTTAGTAAGAAATTCTGCACAACCTGTGTAGCACACATATTCTGCCATGCAGCAAAGTGTTGCAAACCTGTGTGAAATATTGTCTTTTAAACTGTTATGCTGATTTATGAGCTAACATAAATTTGCACCAAATAAAAATACCGAAAAGAGACATGTTCACTAGTTTTATACATGTGGACTACCATACCTTACTTTTAGCTTTCTTTACATAATATCACTGCATTACCGGGCATCACAACACGATGCGTTTCGTTGGCATCCCACTTGTGTACCCCCTCAGTGTTTCCTGCTGCAGGAGAATCAGATGTCAGTGTCTCGTGTGAGAGGTAAACAACTAAACATCTCCTCCCCCGCTGCACTGGTGCAACAGCATCTCCAGCGCGTGGAGAAAATGGAGCCTGATTGAATGTGAGTGCAGGCGGAAGAAAAGCAGCAGCGGCAGCGCGTGGATGGGGTGGGGGGTGTTTGCTCTCAGCGAGCTGAACTCAGCTGCTGCAGTCAAGGCATCAATTTTGTATAGGCGTTGAGTGCAGTAAGTTGGCTATCATCCGCGGAGGCTTCCCGTTACTGTTGATCATGGGGAGCACCTCGCGTCTCGCAGAGTGATGCGCGGGGATATGAGCGGTCTCTATAGGCATGTCCGCGTCCGATTCAAGCGCAGCGCTGCTCAGCTGCAAGGTAGGGATGCTTCGCCTTCGTTCTTTCCTTCCTCGCTCTCTCTCTCGTGCACTTCATCTCTGTAACTTTCTCTCTCTCACTCTGGCCGTATTACATTTTTCCTCCATGTGATTCTGTAATCAATCAGTGCTGCTGCTGCTGCTGCTTTGGTGGAGTGAATGAATTTTGCATGCATTCCGCCTGCCCCATAGTCTATTAATAACCTCCTATAAGCCTTTTTATGAATAAATGATTCTCGGTCGAGATGCAAGACTGGCTTTTAGACAAGCATGCAGATGCATTCAACTGCAATGATTGTTTAATTGATGCTCTTTCGTCAGTTCTGCTCCTTTAATTTTGCTTTTTGGCAAATTATTAATTTGTTGAATTTATTAATGTGATGAATATATGCTACAGTTGTTTAAATGTCTTGACGTGCATATCACACCTGTTCCTGTGTTAAAATACAGAGTGACAGCCAGGGGTATGACTTTGAAAGCTTGTTTTTAGTTTGTGCATCTGGTGAATATTGCCTAATTCCTTTTTTGAGACTGGATATGTTGACCAAGACCAGTGTCTCTCGACTGGTTTTGCTCCAGGACCTAGACTTCACAGTATCAGCGTTGCAGGTGATTAATTGTAGAATAAAAATAGAAATTCTGATGATTTCCTTTACAAATACCATAATGAACCAACAGTTGTTTATCATTAAAACCAGTACAAAATTCCTTTATGTACTGTGTTTTGAGCTTTATTTCATTAGGATTTAATGGTGTTCTATTGTTTCCCATCTACCAGATCCCACCAAGACATTACCAGCAGAGACCCACATACATATATCATTAGTTTCCATTAAAACCAATACAGTTCTCATTATAATCTCATTTTTCTATAAAAAAAATGAATTCCTAGCTTTGTATACTGTGGTAGGCTAACTGAGTCCAGTTTTACTGCACCTATGCATTGTTGTTCTTTTGTTGTACAAATTGCTTCTATTGTTTTCCCGCTTTGGATAAAAGCATCTGCTAAATGACTAAATGTAAATGTAAATGTAATCAGTAAAACATTCAACTGTCTGTAATGGCTTCGGTTGTTTTGTTTTTATTGAATATGGCTTTTAAATAGTTTTGATATGTGTTTGAAGAAAAATTCTGTTATGAATTACTCACCCAGCCTCAAGTTGTTCCAAAACTGTATACATTTATTTTTGGTTAAACACAAAGATATTTGGAAGAATGTTAGCAACTGAGATTTCTGGGCACCATTGACTACCATAGTAGAAAAAATTATTCTATTTTTTTTGTTCTGTTGAACACAGAAGAATATATTTTGAAGAATGTAGGAAAACAAACAGTTCGGGGGCACCTTTGACTACCATTTAAGTTTTTTCTACTATGGTAGTCAATGGTGCCTCAGAAATGTCAGTTGCAAACATTCTTCCTTATATCTTTCTTTGTGTTCATTAGAACAAAAACTTGAGGCTGAGTTATTCATAACAGAATTTTCATTTTTGCGTGGACTATCCCTTTAACTGATGTGACATCCAGAAAAAGAATTGAGAAGAGTTTTCTCAAAAACCTGCACCATTTCATTCCTTTATTTCTTTATCTCATGTCTATACATGTGGTTTTGAATGGTGCAAAGTTGCCTGTTGGAGAGATCCACCCACCTCTCTCTGCTCTGGCCTCATCACAGTCAGGTTCTCTGCAACCAACCTCCAACTCCATGCTGTTCACACTGCAGCAGACACATAAGAGACGAGTGAAATACATTCTGACAATATCAAAACATGATGCAGTTGAAACTCTGAGGTTTAGGATAGTGAATGGCTGTTATCTAACAAGCCCTGTGAACAACTGGAGGTTCATTGTGTTTTTTCGACCCCTGTTGGCTGTGTGCTGTTACTGCGCATGCTGCACAACAAGTAATTATAATAATAATGCATTTTATTTAATGGCGCCTTTCAAAACGCCCAAGGTCACCTCACAAACAGGCAAAGAATAAAATAAAAGTACAATTCAGTGCACAAGACAAAAAACACAACAAACACTCAGCATACATAAAATGGAGTAAAGACTCAGTAGAGCATATTATAAAAAAGCCTGAGTAAAAAGATAGCCTACGTCTTAAGACGTGCTTTAAAAGTCTGCAAGCATCGCTGTTTCGAATATCTAAGGGAATGGAGTTCCATAGGCGGGGGGCAACCATAGGAGTCGAATCCGAGGTACCACAAGATCTGAGAGCATGTGAAAGGGTGTAAACGTGAAGAAGTTCAGTAAGATATTGGGGTGCACGATGGAGTGCCTTGTAAGTAACAGAATCTTAAAATCGACTCGATATTTTACTGGAAGCCAGTGCAATTGCTGGAGAACTGGAGAAATGTGCACAGAATGTGTAATAGAAAGATCTGCAGCTGCAGAATTCTGAACCAACTGGAGCTTATATAGAAATTTGGAGGGAACACCAGTGAGAAGGGCATTACAATAGTCTATACGTGAGGTGGCTAGTCGGTTAATATTACGTAGATGGAAATATGCAGTCCGTGTGATATTATTAATTTGAGTTTCAAAGGATAGTGTGCTATCCATGATAACACCCAAGCTTTTAACCTGTGAGGAAGGATGGATTGCAGTATTGTCAATGTGCAGGAAAAAAATATTAGATTAGACAAAACAGATCTAGTACCAACGAGTAGGGCCTCTGTTTTGTCGCCATTTAATTTCAAGAAATTAGCTGAAAGCCGATCTTTAATTTCAGTTAGACAACTGGACAGAAATGATGAATGTATTGCTTCCCTATACATTCATCCCATTTAACTGTATTCGGTCTTCCTTTTAAAAAACCGTAACATACAATGTCTTTCTTACACTAGTAAAGTAATTACTGAATATATATGTTTAGGTTTGCTAAAATAAGACAGGATGCTTTGACATACATTAGTTACATCTTGTCTATTTTGCAGTAAACTTTGATATTCCTGACTGTTGGGGTTCTGATGCATTATTTGTCTTACATAAGGTTCACGGTTGTTTCTTGGAAAGGCTGATGGTTAGAATGTGTGTTGTAAGTGGAATATCAGAAGAGGTGTTGTGGAAACACTCTTAGCGGATGAGGTTGCCATGCACTGTGTCTTTTCAAGGATTACATTACTCTTATCGATCCAGGTACTGAGCGAAAAAATTGCCTAGTCTGTCAGGTCATCTAAAATAGACTCAGTTAATGTAAAATGTATGTGTATTGAATTCAAAATGTGTGTTGTCAGAGACGCAGCAGTTTAGTTTAATGCGCTCTGAGGCACATTGGTGGTTTTAGAGGGGTTTTGGAAAACGATGACCAGCTTCACACCATCTTGGGCAAGCTGGAAGACCAGGTTAAAGGGATAGTTCACCCAAAAATAAAAATTCTGTCATAATTTATTTACTCTCATGTCATTTAAACCGGTATATGACTGTTTCTTCTGTGGAACACAAAAGCAAATTTTGAGAAATGTCTCGGGGTTTTGTGTCCATAAAATGGATGTCAATGGGGTCAGTGTTGTTTGGTTACCAACGTTCTTCAGAATATCTTCTTTTTTGTTCTGCAAAAGAAAGAAAGTCATACAGGTTTGAAATGACCCATCATTTTGGGGTGAACTATCCCTTTAAATCAGAACAGCAAACCACTTTAACATTGTGCTTGACGTTTATTATTAGACGTACAATCATGAAAGGATCTTCATAACTAAAAAAGATGCATAAGAAGTTATGTGGCTACATTTGTATTCTGTTGTGTGTTTCCACACTGTGGACATTGTATTCTTTAGAAATATCTTCCCATCTCAGTAGCATTCAGGTAACAATATTACTATGATAATGTTAAACATATCTTTCTTTTCATGTATTTTTTTAAAATAATTCCAAACAATTTAGAGATGACCATGACATCGATCAGCCAATGATTTGTTGAGGATACCTGTGTGATCATCCTCCCTCCCCTACCCAGGTTGTTTTTTCATTACATGTTCATTTAAATGGAGGTATATTTTAATCGCACATACACTGTATGAATCTTATATTAGACTGTCTGCTTAATTATGCTTTGTTTCTTTGGATGGTGGGAGCTGCAGATGCCCTCTCAGCCTGTGGCTGGCTTTGATATTTAAATTATATCCTCACTGTTTTAGGTTTGGAGGGGAGAGAAAAGAGCAGTTGAATATGTAATAGACTTTTCCGCACCCGCTATCATGTGACTTTAAATTACAGTTCAAGTTTTCCTCTACTGAATAATTTGTATTGCCTGTTTGTGTGCAACAGTAAAATAATAAATGTATTGATGACATTATTTTGATTTATGTGTTTATTAAATGTTTATATTTAAAGGTCCAGTGTATGCATTTGGCGGCATCCAGTGGTGAGGTTGTGAATTGCAACCAACGGCTCACTCCCCATGCTGTTCAAAGCACTACAGAGGCTGACACACACAGCTAAGATGTCAGCACGTTTTCGCTTCTTTACCGAAGGAGAGCAGTTTGTCCGTTTAGGGCTACTGTAGAAACAACATGGCAAACTCCATGTAAGGGGACCCGCGGTGTATGTAGATAGAAATAGCTAAGGTAATAAAAACATAACGTTTCATTATGTAAGGTCTTTATATACCTCTGAAAATATAGTTATGTTTATTAAATAGCATTTCTGTCAAGAGATCCTCCAAAAAATCACACACTGGACCTTTAAAACCTCTATTTACTTTGTTAGGTAAAGTAAGGTCAGGTTCTCCCTTCTCTCTCTCTCTTTGCTCTATGTGACAGCCTGTCTCTTTGTTGTAGTCACATTCTACTCTTGTCCGTTTTGCAGAGTTCAGCTGATTCCTACACGAGCAGGCCATCTGATTCCGACCTGTCCCTGGAGGAGGACAAGGAGGCGTCTCGGCGTGAAGCCGAGCGCCAGGTCCTGCTCCAGCTCGAGAGAGCCAAGGTGCACTTACTCATACAGATTTTCATTACTTCATCTCTTTCGTTTCTGTTTGCTCAGAGAGTTTTTTATTTATTTATATTTGCAGACCAAACCTGTGGCATTTGCAGTGAGAACCAATGTCAACTACTGTGGGGCTCTGGATGAGGACTGTCCGGTTCAGGGTGCCGCCATCAACTTTGAAACCAAAGATTTTCTACATATAAAAGAGGTGAGATAAGGGAATTTTTAAGGAACACCCTAGCTGTTCCTCTACACATTGACTTTCTTTTGAGGGTGTTATAAACAAATTTACACAATTACAAAAAACATTTAAAAAATGCTATTCACAAAATTTTGACATCCAAACTGAAAGTCATGCTGGTTTAGAAACTGGAATTAGGTTTGAGTGAATGATGACAGAATTTAAACTAAATCTGTATTGGTTAGTGTATTGAGCACATTGTTTTCCATCCTCCAGAAGTACAATAATGACTGGTGGATTGGGAGGCTGGTAAAGGAGGGAGCAGATATTGCTTTCATTCCCAGTCCTGTTAAACTGGAGGCCATGCGCATCAAACAGGAACAGAAAGCAGCTCAGAGGTTGGACCAACAATTACATCTCATCATTATGGTCATTTTAAAATATTCTATAAATCAGCATTGATGAGTTCTGTATGTGCTTCTATATCCAATTATTGTAATTTGGGATGATAATTGCTATTTATAAGAAAATAGATTCTTTCTTTAATAAAAAGAAAGCATTTAGTAATTCATTTACATGTCTATTTCAATGTTTTCTCATGTGTTTATGTTATTAACAGAAAAGCAGGAGGCAATGCATCATCTGGGAGCTGGAGATCTACACCTCCTTCTGCAGGTGAGAGGTATTTAAATTCTGTTACAATATTTGAACGACAGACACAATACTGTAATGACATTATTGCAGCTGTAATCATAAATATTCTTAGTAATAGTTCGCTAAAAAATGAAAATTCTGTCATCCTTTATTCACCCTCATGTCATTCAAAATATGTCATATACCCGTATAAGACTCATTTTTCTGTAGAACAGAAAAGAAGATATGTGTTTTGTGTCCATACAATGGGGGCTAATGTTGTTTACATTTACGCATTTGGCAGACACTTTTATCCAAAGCGACTTACATTGCATGATACTTTACGTTTGTATTCGAGTATGTGCAATCCCTGGGATCGAACCTATGACATTGGCGTTGCTAGCGCCTTGCTCTAACCACTGAGCTACACGAAAGCTTAGTTTAGTTACCAACATTCTTCAAAAAATCTTCTTTTGTGTTCTGTAGAAAAAAGAAAGTCATACAGGTTAGGACTGACATGAGGGTAAGTAGATGATGAAAGAGTTTTCATTTTGGGGTGAATTATCCCTTTAAGTGCTTGGTGATCATATGCAGATCTGTAATTTCTCCAAGCTTTGTTTGAGGTCTCAATGAATTTTATCTGCTTTCATCTTTTAGCAAGATTTATTCCATTATTAATATAAAATAATTTACTCATTCAACATGCTAACGGCCTCGATAGGTTTTTCTTAAACATTTTTCTCTTGTTTTCAAAAAGCCAAACAGAAGCAAAAGCAGGTTAGTGGTTTAGGGTGCTTCTCACTTTCCAAAAACTGATACGACCTGTTTAGTTTGTGTCCAGCCTCTGTGTCTCTTCAGATAGTTAAGATTCAGAACATGTAAGACCTGTGTTTGTGTGTGTGTGTGTGTGGGTGTATTGCAGACAGAACATGTTCCACCCTATGATGTTGTTCCATCTATGAGACCTGTTGTTCTGGTTGGTCCCTCACTGAAAGGCTATGAGGTAACTCTACTAAATTAGATTTTTGTTATATTTATAGAAACAAGACAGTTTTATGATGTAACTACGCGTATGCAGGGTCAAAAAGGAAGATTCACAAAGCGCTAAATTGACTTTGTGCTTAAAATTCCTGGAATAGATCAAACTGAAGAATGACAGTCTGAAGCTTATTCGTGTGACTCAAGCGAATTAAGAATCAAATGAAATCATCTATCTGTCAGTAATAATTTCACAAGAAAAGTCTGGTGAATGTGAAGTTTTGTACCTTTAAAACTGTACCTCTAGACAATTTACTGTATCAAGGATGGCTTTTTTCTCCAGAATTCCATTAGGCTGCACATATTTTGAAAAAATTCACATGAACTATATTGGCATAGGTGGCAAAATGTTAATTTTGGACCGTGTATGTGAATTCCCAGACATTGTAAGATGCTTTTCTTGTAATTTGGCATGTCAGTGGATTCATGAACCTGAAATATTTAAGTATAGCTGTGGCACAGAGCTTTGGATACGTTCACTAGTCAGTTCTTTAACACTGGGTACATTCTACAGCATCTATTTCTGGAGTCATTCATTTTTCACTCCTGTGTCTAAATAAAACCACACCACCCAAACCACATTATATACAACTCCTCTTTCAAATCTCTGGCAGAGGACTCCTTTATTTTCTCCTCCATTCCCTGGACAACAAAATGACTGGTTGAACGTTAACACTATTAATACCTCATGACCTAAATTCTCCTGGTTAATTTCACATGTAACATTTTAGACCATATGTTTCCTTACAATGTCCTGTTGTGCAGGTAACCGATATGATGCAGAAAGCGTTGTTTGACTTCCTGAAGCACAGGTTTGATGGGAGGTGAGTGCAAAAGCTTTTGGAGTAAATTCTAACTTTTTTTGTACCAAGTACTACTGTTGGTTTTGTTGGTTTGTGGTCTCCTGGCAGGATCTCTATCACACGGGTAACTGCAGATCTGTCTCTGGCCAAGCGATCTGTATTGAATAAGAAAGCTATTATGGAAAGGTCTAACACGCGATCCAGTCTGGGTGAGTGACATTATACTGGAGTTAGGCTACACAGAGCATTATTATAAAGAGTAATAAAATATATGTTCGTTATTTTATTATTTTCTCAGCGGAGGTGCAGAGTGAGATTGAGAGGATATTTGAGCTGGCTAAAAGCCTGCAGCTGGTGGTCCTGGATGCAGATACAATTAACCACCCTGCACAACTTCTCAAGACCTCACTAGCTCCCATTATAGTCTATGTGAAAGTGTCTTCTCCAAAGGTACAGCATTTTTTATACAGTCAATAAATCATTAAAAAACACCACAAATGGTTTTTGTTGTGTGTGTTTATGACGATTTTTATTAAAACTATTAAAAAACTAAGGAGAGAGTATATTTTTCACCCTTGTCTAATACAGAACTATTAAAGTTTTGTTTTTAAATATTGATATTTTAAATTAGCTTTTATTTTTATATTTTTACTTTTCATATTAATTTTAGTTTAATTTTAGCCATTTTGTTTTTGTCCATTTGTCATTTTATTATAATTTTTTTAGTTTATTGCATTGCTTTACAAGCAAACTTATTTTTATTTTAGTTAAAGTTTAATTTAGTTTCTATTAATTTTCAATTGATAATTTTGGTGCCTCAACTTAAACTTTAGTTTACTGTGAAGGCAACGTTTCTAAAAAAAATATTTTTGTTTAGTTTAAGTTTTTTAGATAATATTTTTGCCAAATTTTTCTTTGATTTAATTGAACAGGAATGTTTTAATGGTTTTAGTTTTAGGAAACTTTAATAAACTTGCCCTAAAATTAAGAGTTTAAATCTTAAAAATGAAAGTCCATCAAAAATTATCTAAAAAAAAATATAATTATAATTAATACATTTTTAATACTATGACACTGACAGTCTAAACAATGAGTGAACATTTCAATATTTTTATTATAAAAAAATGAATTCTCATGAGATGCATGTTGAACATTGTTAGTATACAAATTAAATAAAGTATTGAGTAATAAGAAGTGTGTGTTTTGGGGATCTTTAAAGTCTCTGATTTTCTTAACGTTTATATATATAGGTCTAAAATTGCCCAAAGTGAAAGTAACACTAAAATATTTATGGTGATTGCTCTGAAAAACGTTTTACATACCTGAAACAACATGTAACTGTGGTATAGATTTATAGGTCACTAAATCAATGTCTTTCAAGCAAAATTTCCACAAGTGCTTCTCATTTCTCACTGTCACTCACTCCACACCAGGTCCTTCAAAGACTCATTAAATCCAGAGGGAAATCTCAAAGCAAACATCTCAACGTACAAATGATGGCAGGAGATAAACTAGTGCAGTGCCCACCAGTGAGTCCTGCAGACTGTAAACATACATAGCTCTTATTAATGTACACACATTTAACTAAAGTGCTGATCCTGCAGTTTCTGCATCATTACTGTTTGTCCTCACCACTTCTGTCTTTAGGAAATGTTTGATGTCATACTTGATGAGAATCAGTTAGAAGACGCTTGTGAACACTTAGCTGAATATTTGGAAATATACTGGCGGGCCACTCACCTTCCAGGTTCCGCCCCTATGAACCCTGTGGTGGAGCAAAATGTGGTAACCCCGCCCTCAGCCAACTCTAGCCAACAGGTGAGTTTATAAATGTGAGCATATCACATCTGCAATGACGATTTCTTAAACGCTTCATCTTCTTCTAGTTCTCAGAGACGCAGGAACTAATTGAATGAGCACTACCACGAATAACGGTGAGTATTAAATAAAATATAAAATACTGCTTCGAAATACTTGATTCTGATTGGTCAATCGTGACATTCTGCAGTCAAAAATGTTTTTACAAAATAAACTAAGCTTGTCACCACAGGGCACCTAACCCATGATGATCTCTTCCTCCACGTCATGATTCTTACAGAGTGGTCTGAGTAAAACAAAACATTCCAGAAAGACCCCCAGAATATTCCTCTAAGGCCAGCCACTCACTGCCCCAGAATGATATGTGGGATCAAAGCAGCTGCCCACCGATTAGAAAGAAGAGGAGTGGACGGATGGTTATTAAGATGAGGGCTTGCGAGGAATTGGACCAATACCAGCCTCACTGTGAGGTCACGTCCCCTTTCCCTGCACTAACACACGTGTCGTCCTGAACTTCTCAGGACCACTCTGCTGCAGGCCTTCAGCCGACACAAACACACAAATAAAATTTCTCAGATACACACGCTCGACTGATCTGAAGTAAAGATGGGTTATGATGCGATGCCGTGTTGTGCTTTAGCTGTTAGACAGTTTTCATGGAAAAACCATCTTAAAATGTATCCCCTTCTAAGCAGCGGTGCTAACCACACACAATAAGAAAGCACCATGCTTTGTTGCATTTTTTCACCATGTCAGGTTCCTATAAAAGCGTATCGTAAGACTCTTGTTTTTGAACGCAAGAATGCACCCCCTTTAAACTGCGTATGAATGGGGTCAGATTAACCTGAAAGCATCCTCAATGTGCAGGGCTTCCTTGAGCCGATTAGTCAATGAGTTATTTATGGTAGACCATGGAGAGATGATATGTAGTATTGCACACTGAAACCCATAGCGAGATAAACGGGTGTTCTGGAGCCCCTCGGTGGTGCCGTCTGTCCGGCAGGTTCTGCCAATCTCCTGTTTTTATCCCTGGTGTCTCTTTGGCACTGACATCAGAGATCTCTTACCATTTTCCCACAGAGAGGTGCCCTATGAAACTAACATGAACCCGCACAACTGCCAGTCAGCTCACTCACCCTCCACCTAAAAGTTTTTTTTTAATAGTTATTCATTCTGAAAAAGAATACTATAGTCAAATACACTTTGCTTAAAGGAACAGTTCACCCAAAAATGAAAAGTAAAATAAATATAAGTAAATAATAAGAATAACAAAAATACTTTTAATTTTAGCGTGAAAACTCTTTTAGAGAATTACCTCATAAGATTAATGTAACAACCATAATGCCAATTGCATACCAGTTTTATCATTGTTTATATTGGAAGTTGTTGGTGAAACCGTTTGTCAACTAGTCATTCATCAATATTTCCAACCACACCAACTTCATAATTTCAATAAGATGAGTAAAAGTAGTATGAATGTTTTCCCACTGTTGCACTGATCAGCTTCATTGGACAATATTACAGTCTTTATACTAATTGTTTTGAGTGACCTCTAGTGGTCATGTTTAAAACCCTTTTACAAGAGTTTACAAAAATTCTGTTGTAATTTACTTTCATTCATTTAACTTAATTTTCCATTTAACTTCTGGAAAACACAAAATTACAATTTAAATAGAGATTGTAGTGGTCTTTCTTTCCCATGCAAGAGAATTGGTACTGGATCTTTCAAACATGCAAGGAAGAAAAAGAACCATTAAAGTATCAGAAAGGTTGTCAAGCTGTCCTTTCAACTAGTGCGCTAAAAGTCTTCTAAAGCTGTACAGTAGATTTGATCTCCTGTTTTTGGTGCATTCAGGAGATTTCTTGAAGGAAGTTGTGATGTCGTGAAAAAATCATCCAGACAATGATTCGTTCACAAATTGGATCGTTTTTTATCTTTCCCGCATCGAAGCTTATTTGCATGATAAGTGATGATTTTGATGACACGTCTGCTGCTGGGTTCTTGCTTCCGTAAAACAACACCGCAACAAGTTATCACACATTATACAGAATGACTTATTTGCAAGACAATCTCTTATCTTAAAGATGACTTATTTTACTCTTGGCATACATGCACATGCAGTCTCATTGTACATTGCAAATCATAACTATGCATGACAAACTTTACAGCCATTTGTAGAAAACCACTGCACTGTATACTTAATAAAAGCGATACAATGGCCAGACAAAGATGCATATAACCCATCAAAAAACTGCTTGAATATCTTGCACACTAAAAGTCATTTGCCTAGAATAGCACAAACAAATAATACGTTTTGCTGATTAAATGTGTACATATGTAATATTATTTGCTTATATTGAACAAAACCTTTTATTTGGGACCATGCTTAATCTTTTTTGCTGTTTGGTTTACATAAGGCACATTTTTAAATCAAGTTATATGGTTTGAAAAGCAACATGCAAGCTTTAAAGCACAATAACAGTGACCACCAAAACAAGCTCTTCCCAATGAGAAATATGCTTGATATTCTTCCAGGTGATTTGTACAGTCAAGAACAATGTCTTTGGGTCTTCAAAGTATATTTTAATTGCTGATTTGCTGTTTATTTTATTAGATATTTATGTTGTTCTGCACCACAGTTTACTGTTATGTATGCAACAATGGAGGAAAGAGGAAGACAATAACAAAGGTCTATCACAGAATAAAGGGAAATCAATATGATTGCACTATTTTATCGTTTGGTTTGATTTACGATGCAATAAATGCACTGTAAGTGTGTAAACCATCTTCCAATACAGTTATTTGTAACATTGTACTAATGTGACAACACTGACCCAGCACTAATTTCTGATAAAAGACAAAATTGAAAAGTACTACCTGATGCTGAACAGAATATTTTGTGCTTCTGAGAAACAAATAAAATAAAATAAAAAAACATGTTTTCTGCTTCTCTCTGTGTAATTTCCTAAATCATTCATGTTTAATTCAATAATAACATTTGAAGAACAGTCACAAAGAGTGTGCTAATGCTGCGTTTAAGACACCTCGGACATTTCCCACCTCTAACCAGAAATAATGTCTAGAACGACGATCTTTTAATGTTAATAAATACTTGTAGCCCCAGTTTCAGAGACAAGGCTTAAGACTAGTCCCAGACTAAAATGAATTTTGAGCTGACATATGCCATTGTTTTGTTTCAAGATGCACATCAGTAATGTTTTTTTTCTAAGGCATTTTAATAAAAGCGACTTAAATAGCCAAAATGAACTAAGGCATAGTCTTGGCTTAGGCTAAGGCTATGAAACCGGGCCGTAATGTTTTAAGAATGCTAAATCATTACTAAATAATGTAAATGTTACTAAATCCACACGTAACTTCTGGGTATGAGGTGTCTTCGCAGGATAACAATCTAATGTAAGTTATCACAATTTCTATATATTTTTTTTCTTTCAACTTTAAAAAATAAGTTACCTGGCTGCCTTAAAATTTTGATGACTAACATTTTTAAGTTGAATTAACTCAAAATTATCAAATAGCCAGGTAATATAGTTTTTATGTTGTCGAAACATTTTTTACAGTGTATCAAATGTCCACTAGGTGGCAGTGCATGAGCACTTGTTGGGCAAATGGAGAGCAAAGGCATCTAACCCTTGTGTGGTGTTCAAAAAAGGATGATGTAAATTGTATTTCACCCTTATTACAGACTTTTCTTTTTAGTAATGTTTTTACGAATAGCACCTCTTTTCAAAAATGTGATTTAACAGATGATAAATATATATAATGACAAATGATAAATATTAACCATACAGGCCTATGATATGTTTAATATTTAGCACATTGCGTGTGTAAGAAAGCCTCAAGTCAAATGTATTGTTATTATGTTGCTTGTTATTGGGATAAAGTAAACATCTGTTAAGTATTTTACATTACACATGTGGCTGTATTGATTTAAAAACCTACTAACACAAACATTGACTGTGCAACAAAAACCGGAACAGTATAAAAGGGGTAAAATACTGCTTAAATATGTGTGTCACCGGGTAATATTTGTATAAACCATAGTTCAAATATTGCTGTCATGTGTGAACAAGAGAAAAGAAATCAAACAGTCCTGTAGAACTTCACCATACCGTAAAATCACCATACTGTAATTTGTTTCTCCTCAAAATGCCACATGAAAAAAACAAGGGTCAGACTAAAGCAAACACCCGGATTTGTGCTTGAAACTGTACATAAATATAATATATGATAGATCATTTTCTACAAATGCTCATTACTTCAGCACACAGAATGCATGTTACAACATCTGTTGTTGCCGTTTTGAGTTCCAAAGCATCAAGACTGTTTGTAATTGTGTTTACAAGCACCGTGAAGCATACTTCCACACTTCCCCTACACTACTGAGTGCGGGTCACCCTGGCACAGGATCTCATTAGCACTTGCTAATTAGCTGCCTGCTGTGTTTCTGTCTGGTGCAAGTGGGCGGTTGTAGGTCAGGGGGTGTTGTCGGAGTCTCTACCTCTCTTTTCTCTCTCTGCTGGTGTTTTAGCAGGAGATGATTACCGGTGTGGCCCGATACGCCCGATAGTGCGACATCCCCTGTCATCAGACCGTAACGACCCTGTAACACAGCTCAAAGGGGGATTTCAGTAATGAGAGAGAGACGTGCATGTAGAAATGGGTTGGTGAGCAAACTGTAAAATTCGAGAGAGCATTTTCACAAATTCTCTTGACCCCATCGTGCTGTTTATCAGATCCACACGTGCCCCAGAACAAATGGGCTTTGCTGTTTCCATATGCTACTTCTCTTCATTTCTCCATGCTCCATTTCCTTCCTGAGAGGCTGACGCTAAAATGCTTTATTTTTATCTCCGAATGACACAGCCATCTGTCACACGCGAGGGTTTATCTCTCACTGAACATCAGCACATATGAAACAGCACAAAGCAGAGAAATTACAAGCTCGTTTTCTTCTTTAACAGCTCATGTAGGCCTACGTGTACAAACAAATAACTATTAATTTAAAAGAACATACCAAATGACGAACATCCTACGTATAGAACAACAGAATGAACATAAAACTCGTATACAGACAGCATAGAGTTTGTTGGCTTGCAAATAAGTAATGATCGGTTATTATGATACTTTCAATGAACTTGCAACAGCAATTAACATACGCGTGTAAACCAAACACGCCAAAATGGAGACAAACAAGATGTCCTAGAGGTCCTTTCAGAAGCAAATTAGGGAATTCACACATCATTAAAGGATATTGCCATTAGGAGGATGGACAGGAATGTGTTAATAGCCCTATTGTCCTCATGTCTGTGGCTAATGATGCTAAATGAACATAATTGAATTGATTACTTTGAAGACAAAGAGTTTTTCCGAATATGCAGGAAACCTTAAAAAAAGCCAGCCATAAATACGCATGTGATAGACCTCCCTGATAAGAATGCACTTGTAATGCAATTTATATCACATGTCATTTTGACCAGTGTTTACAAAACATTTTATTAAATGCTAAATGACTTACTACTATACAGTATGTATATAATGAGATCTATATAGACATAAAAAATTTAAATATTGGTAATAATAAATATTGGTATTTATAGGAAAACACTGATGAAATCTATCACGGTTTTACACGTAAAATATTGTTGTGACCATGAACCTTAGAGGTTGAATAGTACTCTGAACCTCCTGTCACCTCCTTCCTCCGTCTCCTGCAGCAGATTGTGAGGTGGCACTTGGAGATGTTGTTTATTCAGCTCCACCTGCTTCCCTGCGCTTTATGCCCTGCTCTTACAGCAAGGGAATTCTTCTCTCATACATACTTCATGGGGTCTCCACCCTTGCAGCAGATACAAGACTCCTCATCCATAACATCACTAACTGCTTCGTACAGCATGATAAAAATATCTTCCCAGACAGAGGATTCAACCATACAGATTGTATTCTAAGGGATATTTGCTGGTTAAGATCGATGTGTCTCATGAGAACATATAAACAAGCAATCCATTATGACTGCGATAAATCCTGCTTCAGATATGCTCGGCAAAATGAATGTGCTTGAGAACTTCTGTATGAGGAATAATTGAATTTGTAAGTGGGGCAGGAAGGTGGGAAATGTTTACTTAAGGTCTATTTTTCCCAGCCTGTATTCTTAGAGGTGGTTAACATACAAAGACAACCTTGAAGGTGTCAGAGTCTGTGTGTATCTGATCTTACAGACCACTGTAGCCTTCTGAGACTCCCTCTGGGAAGATATGCTGGACTGCCCCATCAGGCCAATAAACTTGTGTCCTCGCAACCATCAATAACGAAACTTCAGTGTGTCCAAAACAAACACAGACAGGGATCAAAGAGTAATAATCACGTCAGCAAATCGTGTAAACAACGAATGTTATACAGTTTGAGTCAAGGGGATTTTTATGAGAGGTCATGCGGAAAACTTTCCAGTAAAATATTAGACTGTGTGGAAAATAAAAAAGTTAAACATGCGGATACACCTGGGGTTGTTATTATCTTGATAAATAAAGTATTTCTATGTGAAGTTAATTGCTACTGAAGGATCGTTAAAGCTTAAAGTAAAGTTGTTAAGACAAGGGATAGAAATGAAATATTGTCCTCTTGTCTGTGGCTAGCCTATATTAATGACTAAAACAATTTACATAATTACTGTGAAGACAAGATACCAAAATATGTAATAGCTGGAAAGCAACATAACTTAGTCTGCACGAGGTAGACCTCTAGATATAAACATACGCTTGAGAGGTAATACAAACATGAGTATAATATTATAAAAAGCTGTTTTCATAGGCTATATTATTAATTTTATTCAAAAAGTCTTGCGTCATCGGAAAATGACCCCTTTGTGGGAAAATGATCCCTTTTGTGAGAAATATTATCATTCCACTGGAATTTTAAGGCATTTTTCATTAGATCAGGATGAATCAAAAGTTTCCCAAAAGGTTGAGACGTCGGGGAAATACGCTTCAGGATAGAGAGTGGGATGTGAGACGTCACGAGCTTTTTGCACGCTGATTGGCTGCTGTGAGGCAAATATAACTCCGCAGTCTACAGTTCAGTCACATCCACTGTTGGCGGATTGTGGAGTGTTGCGTAGTTAGGTAGACATTGCATTCGCGCATCTTCGTGTTTTATTTTGTCTTTACGTTTTTTTGTGTGTTTCGGTTAGTTAGTATATATCGAAAATCATGAAAGAACGAAGAAATGCACAGCCACTGGTTGTCAGATGTAAACTGGTGCTGGTTGGGGATGTTCAATGCGGGAAAACTGCGATGTTACAGGTTCTGGCAAAGGATTGTTATCCAGAGGTCAGTAGACGATTTCAGCCTTTAATTGATAGAAATAGCCTATGCATTTGAGTTAATACGATTTGTAACGTTAGTGATTTCCACCGTAATTTAACAGTTTTATGCAAAAGGCGTGCTTTCGAGGTTATTTGCCAGGAATTAATTTTAACGACAGTTTCTTCACATCCAAATCTTTATTATCCCAATAGTTATACTTTTTGGTTTATTCTTACATTGCTGGGTAACGGGATATGTCTAACAAATTATGTTATTCATTATGTTATCAGAATCAGATGTTATACGCGTTTAATCATTTTATGTAATTATTTAGTGAAGCAACCGTGAATGCAATTTGTTAGTATTATTATTTGTTTTTCCATGTGAATTTTAAAATGTTATATGTAAGCATCTTTCGTGCAGCATCATACATGTTGATCACTGTTTACATGTTGCATCCACAGACGTATGTGCCCACAGTGTTTGAGAACTACACGGCCTGTCTCGAGCTAGACGATCAGCGCGTTGAACTGAGTTTATGGGACACGTCAGGTAAGATTAAAATGATTCAAGAGCAAATGGCTACATTTTTTTTAGCACAAGTATCATTTATTTGTTATGCAAGCAGACTCCTAAATAGTGTGAGTCTTGACATGAAATCTAAATACTGTAAGTACTGTACTGTACGGCATATAAAAATGACATTAAAATACGTTAGTCTGTGCTGGACTGGTGTACTAAAATGCCCTTTGAAGTGAGCTAGTGTGATGTGAAGAGAATGCTGAGTGTTGTTCCCCTAGTCTTCATGTATTGCAATTAAAAAGTGGCTGTTTTCAATATTATACTATTTGCATTAATGTGGAGTATACGATTAGAGATTTGTATTCAAGTAGACACCCAGGCTGTATTAGCATCACAAAGTTATAACTTCATTGTATCTCGGCTGCTAAAGAAAGATACTTGCAATCAATGGCAAAGTCAAGAGTTCGATTTTCAAGAAGTATGCATGTCTTTCAATTAGTTTCCTTATGAAGTCAGTAAATTCTAATGAGACTGCATGGTCAATGAGGCAGTTCACATCTCCCCACGGTTTCCTGTTGTAGCTATTGACCTGATTACAACATGCTGTGTCTGTCTGCTCGTCTCACATCAGCTTCTCCAGTAAATGAGAGACATGATCATCTGTTTTTGGATGTGTGCTAAATGCAGTTCAACGTCAGGATCATAATTAGCACCCAGTAACGTGCGACTCGCTGAATCATCTATTTGTCTGTTGTAGAAGTGTGATCGACAGACGTTGTGGGGGAGAGGCAATAAGGCTGGGATTCTTTATAGATATTAAAACGCTGAATGAAATATGTATCGTTAAGATGCCATAGCCCTATGTTTGCGCTCTTTGATCTGATTACTCTGCTTGGAGACAAGCCAGCTAAGAGGCAGAGTGCAGTTTAAGGGGATGAGTGAGGGTTCGTATGGGAACGAGAGGGTGATGCACAGTTTCATCCAGTTTAAGCCGTTAATCATTGCTGGTACTGTGGAAACTCAACCGTATTCATGTCCTACTGGTTGCTTGCTTTAAAATTTGTCGGTATTTGAACAAGTCAAATATTTAGTAAAGCCAAATGCTTTTGATATACATTTATTTGGGTTTGTCTATAGTTTAGGCACAATTAAATGTTATTTGTAAATGTAAATGTAACACAATATTATATTGAATTGTTACCTTGTGATACAGTATTAAATGGGGTAGTAAACCCAGAAATGAACATTCCGTCATCATTAACTCACCCTTAGATTGTTCCAAACCTGTATACATTTCTTTGTTCTGGTAAGCACAAAGGAAGATATTTGGAAGAATGTCAGAAACCGAACAGATCTCATCCCCATTTACTGCCATAGTAATACTATGAGAGTCAATAGGGGATGAGACCTGTTTGGTTACCGACATTCTTCCAAATATCCTCCTTTGTGTTCAGCAGAACAAAGAAATTGGAACAATCTAAGGGTGAGTAAATGATGACAGATTTTTACTATCCCTTTAATATTTTGTTACAATTTAAAAATTTGGGGAAAATTTTCAAATTCTTGTCAGTACATGTTGAGTTATTTCTATATGATCAAAGCCAAATTCATGACTTAAAAGATTAAAAGTTGAATTTGAATTCTGCGTTTCCTTAAAATTATCGTTAATTTTTAATTTTGGATACTCTTCTTTTGTGTTCCACAGAAGAAAAAGTCCCAAAAAATGTGGATCAGATAAGGTTGAATAAATGACAGAATTCTCATTTTGGGGTGGACCATCACTTTAATTTAATTAAAAATAATTGACTTTTACTTTAGTATGGAACCTTTTAAAATATTTTTTTTTTGACTGTGACAACTTCATCAGTTTTAAATCATTTAAACAGTTTTCCTGTAGCTTATTGTGATAGCAACAGAAAGGTCATGGGTTCGATCACAGGGAACAGAATGAGCTGGATAAAAGTGCCTGTCAAATGCATGAATGTAAAAATAAACAAAGCTGTGGTGGGTTGTAGAATTTTCCATTTATTCCTATTACTTTTGCCCTGTAGCTCTGCTCTGCTCCATGTTTGAAATAGACTTCTTATTAGTCTTCGTTTCTTCCCATTGACTGAAATGAACATATCATTGGGCTTCTGAACTGCTTTCTTTAGAGCTCAGAATTTACAGGTGAAAATCAATCCTCTCACTTCATCAGGAACTGCCGTGGGCTCTTAGAAGATGGCCGCTGTATTCCTAATATGGAGGCTATGTTTAATGTGCATTGAGCTATTAGCTTGGATGAGGCTGCATTTGCTATTATGCTGATGGATGTGCATTTCTGCAAATATAAATTCCGCTGCATCAGTATGGGATGAGCGTGAGGTGATGCGCGTGAAATAATGCTCCATTAGCACATTAAAACAGCCAATAGATTAATGAGCTCTCTGGTGACCATTGGCAGTTGATGACAAGCGACAATGAGGAAATGCCACTGCAGCTCTACTTTGGGCCCTTTTAAGGGGGTATTCCCTGAGGGGTCATGGCCAGCCTCTCAATGAAAGGGGGAAGGAATCTCTGCATCTATGGGATTGTAGTGGAATGGGGGTGGGGGTGCCATGGAGAATTCTCCAGGTTTTGTTCCCATAATCTCTAATGGGATGAAGAACAGGGGCTTTCACTTTCTTCTGGCTCCTTTGTGAACGTTGACCTCTCTCAGCCCCCCGCTCGCATCTACACGAGCCTGGCAGTGTGGAGCAATTCCCACCGATTTGAGGAGAATGTGGTGTTGATATTTAACCAAGTCAGCTTTTTGCATCTGTGCTAAACTTGATGATACCATCTAATTTTCTGAATGATACTGTGTTATTCACACTTAAATGATCATTAAGGATCTTTTTCCCAACGCAGATTGCAGATTTTTTTATTGACAGGACCAGTTATCACTGTCACATTCAGACTATGGGCATTTTACAAACGGAAGTGAGCATCCCTATGCCCTACTCCCTTTGAAGGGCTGAGCCCTTGAAGTGAACTCTTCGAAGGGTGTAGTAATGCCTACTGTCTCCCGTGTATGTGTTTGGAACTCCCTTCACAAAGGGAATGACTGGCCAAATGTTACCTTGACAACGCCACACGTGCACTCTGAAAAAAAACAACATTTTTAATACTTCTCGTTAAATATTGTGTAATTATGTCTTATTTCATCTTGTTTGTTCACTCCACTTGGTATTCATAAAGGAAACCTATAAACAAGTAGCTATTTTTAACTTTCCTATACACTAAATTATCTTTATACTATATTTTAACCATCTTAAATCATATTTATCACTGACAAAAATAGTGTAAAACAAATACAAACTAAATTATTGTACTACTTACATTTGCAGGTACCGTCAAAATCCTGTACCATATTTGCTTCAAGATGCGTCGCGAGAACTCATAATCCAAGATCACGGGATCACAAACGGAACTCAGGGCCCTTCGCGAAGCGATTCTGGTGTTCACTTTCGTTTGGAACGCCCCTACAAATGGCGTCCCCTTCGCGAAGGGCCCTTCAAGGGCGCATAAATGCCGTTTGGAAAATGCCCTTTGTCACTAAGGTTGGTTTCACATTTAGTTCGATTGCCTGGTCCGAACAAAATATGCAAAATGCATAACATTGCTCACTTCACTTTTATACATTCATGTTTTTGAACCGCTAGTTTTGTTTTCAGAGTTTCAGTACATAACAGCACTTTCGTCTGTCTTATGAATGTACTGCAAATGCTCTTAAGAATGCTGAAGGCGAACAGAAATCACATATACAGCTCTCTGCTTGGAGCGCATCAGTCACGCTCAGCTCACGAAAAGTGAGTGAAACACACACACAAGCACACATTAAGGTTCATTTCCTGCGATTTAGTACAATTGCATTCATATCAGTAGCGAACCGTACTGGAGTTCACATGAACCGCACCCCAGACCTCCCTTTTTAAGTGGACTCGGGTACAGTTTGCGGGTGCGCACCCGGGTTTGGAAGACAGCATTCACATCATCCAAACGAACCGAACCAACATTAATCGACCCCGGGTGCGCACCAAAAGTGCTAATGTGAAACCGCCCTAAGTCATCTCAACTGTCTTCGAATGTGTAGTGATGTGAAACCACCGTTTTAGTGGAGCAGAAACATTTTCACCTTTCTAGCATCTTTTCAGTACTTTTTGGTTTAACTTTTTTTTTTATCATGTACGTGATCACTTGAAACGGGACAGTCAGTTTGACTGCATTTTTTAAACATTTGTCATTTTGAAAACTTTACGCAGGATAAGATTTGCATTATGTTGCAAATGCAATAAATATTAGCTGCTCTCCTAAGGCACCCAGTGTGACTGGTAACATGCATACATGCAAGTTATACATCATCGGCTCACTTCCATGACAGATAAAACATTATGTTCCATATTTTGGATTCGATGGTGAACACCCATAGGTTTCTTCATGAATTTGCTGAAGGGCTTCAGCAGATGGAATGCGCTGCAATGAACCATGGCTTTTGTCTGTATGACACACAAAAGCAGCCCACTCCACCTCCATCTGTTCTTTTCAGAAGACTCTCTCTGTGCCCAACAGAAAGACCATCTCGTATCAATCACATGCACACGCTGGCCCACTTTTCAACCTAGCTGGTTTGCTTCAGGCATGGCATCTACACACAAAAAACATTTAGTGTGTTTGTGGCAGCGGTCCACTGCTCTTTTTCCACCTTTGATTTCATGCATCTCAACTCTTCCGTCTGTTAACTCAAGACTTGGAATTCTGTGTAAAGACTAAAAGCTAGACTATATTATGCCTGCTCTCAGACCCTACCAAAGCAGTACTGATGCTGCGTAGGTTCTGTGTAAGGGTATATGAAGCAGCAGAGCACCCTTAAAGGGATAGATCACCCAAATATTCTTTTATCATTTACTCACCCTCATGTCATTGAGAACACATCTGCAGAACACAAAAGAAGATATTTTGAAGAATGTTGGTAACCAAACAACACAGGCCCCCATTGACTTGTATGTACAAAAAATAACTGGGACATTTCTCAAAACATTGTCTTTAGTGTTTTACAGTCATATACAGATTTTCAATGACATGAGGGTGAATAAATTATTACAGAATTTTTATTTCTTTGGAAAAACTTTGTTTATTGCCATGACAGAGCATATACAGTATTTCCTATTTTGATAATATTTCATATTTAACAGTAACATTTCTTTTTGTGCATTTTAGGGCTGCAACTAACGATTATTTTGATAATTGATTAGTTGGACGATTTTTTTTCTCGATTAATCGGATAAAATGTAATTACGTCTTTTGCTTATAATAAGTAAATCAGATATGGGAAAAGTATACACAACTGAACTCATTAGCCTTCTTCCAAAATGTTGTGAATGTCTCCATAATTAACACACCTGGTGAGTTGATTCAGGTGTGTCATATTAGAAGCAACTGACAATAGTCTCTCCCAAACGTGGGAGCGAGGGGAGGGTCGGCCAAGGAAATCATTTTTTTGTGCCATGAAAAGTGAGATATTTGTCATTCAAATGTAGTGAAGTACAGTAAAAAGTACTCCTCGCGCTGCAAGGAGAGACGCATGCACCGAGAGACACGTCTGACTTTCAAACTGCGCAACTTGTGCCGCACGGAGAGACGCATCCACGGAGAGACACGTGTGACTTTCAAACTGCGCATCTCGCGCTGCACGAAGAGACGCATCCACGGAGAACCACGTCTGCATTTAAAACTGCGCAGCTCATGCTGCACGGAGGGACACATCTAAAAGGTTAAAAGGGAAGAAGACGCGCTTGATTTGTAACTGCGCAGCTCGCAAGTGACGTCACAGACCAACTAATCGATAATGAAATTCGTTGACAACGAATTTCATTATCGATTATTATCGATTTTATCGATTAGTTGTTGCAGCCCTAGTGCATTTTATATTTCTGTATTATAATTTTTTATATTTAAAATATTACTGTTTTAAAGTTCTTTGCTACATTTGCAGTGTAAAAATGGCTCAAAAAGACAGTGGATGTTATCAAATTCATGCAAAGAACTGCCAACTGGCAAAACTATAGTCATCACCCCTCCTTCACTGTGTGCCTATACAATAACATAATCAGTACACTGTGTTTTCTTTGGTAGGTTTGGTCTTTAGAGGTGAGACCTCAGTATTAGCCTTGCTGTCTTTTTCTCTGGAGGCTGGGATGTGTCATTTGTCAAGTATAATTGAAATTGCTTCTCAGTCCCCCTGGTGTACATCTTCATCGATTGCTGCATTTAGATCAGTAGCAGTTGAATGCAGCCTCACGCCCAAGCCGGTGTGTCCGTGACTTCCCATTCTGGTAGGAGAGAGAGGAGATAGAGGAAATAATCTGTGTGTCAGGGTGCAGGTATGCAGTGTGGCTTTCAGAGCGATTCCTGCCCTGTTGTCCTTTTAACCTGAGTTTTATTTGCCATTAAATCAACAAAATGTAAAAAAAATCATATTATAATATTTTCACCAATTATTGACATGTATTTGCAATATCTTTTGCAATAAAAAAATAAAATAATCTTACCAGTCAAAATTTTTCTTATATTTTATTTTGAATAACAAAAAACAAAAGTGTAGGAAAACAGAGAGTGTTAGTGTTTACTAGTACTAGTGTTGTCAATTCATTAACAATTTCAAATGTTTTTTTAAACTGCAATTCGTAACTTTTTCAAAATCAAATATTTAGCAAGCACATAAAAACAGTGTTTAAACTGTATTTAAAGGGACAGTTCACCCAAAAATTACAATTCTGTCATCCTTTACTCACCCTCACGTTGTTCTGATGGTGAGTAAATGATGACAGAATTTAAATTTTTGGGTGAACTGTCCCTTTAAGTCATTACACTATTAAGCATAAAGCACTGAAGAGGCAAAAGACAATATATTGACCATGGAGGTCAATATATTGTTTGTTTATTTTTTAAACACAAGCCCATCACTGGCCTAACTGTGTTTTGTGACTTTGTGTAACTCTGTAACCAATGGCACAGTCATAGGAATACATAAAACATGTACCCTGAATGAGATGCTTTGCATAAAATAATCTGCCAAATTGATAAAAATAGTCAACAGCAATTCATTTTGCAACTGAGAATGCCCGGTTAAGATAGGGCATTGATTCACTGACTCATGCAAACACCCCTTTAGCTTTAAGTGAAATCTTTTACATGTGAAGTTCTCATTAGAAAGAGGCAGAATTCATCCAGACTTGGCTTCACTTGGGCATATAAGGCTGTTTACAGCACCCCAGCTCTATGGAACCAAGTGGGTGGGTACTTCTCTGTATCAAATGATTGATAGGCAGTTAAGGGACGCCTTTATAGCAGGGTAGGAGGACGGCGCTTTGCAGATGGTGTACTCCAAGGCTGTTGCTGTGGAAACAGGGGGAATAGAGGTATTGCATACGTGTAGAGGGAGCACGGGGGGTGGGCGGCTTACTTAAGCATTCTAAGCGAGATGGGAAGAACTGCCTACCCCAGCCCTATCTCTCCAGTTGCATAATCTACCGAATAAATGCAAGGAGAGCATGAGATGGAGAGATCAATGAGGATTTAGAGCTCAATTGTCGTTTTCTTCTCCTTTAAAATGCCAATAGGGTGAGCAGTGAGAGGAAGAAGGTTTTAACAGGATGTGAGGATATGAGGTGATCGGACTTGAAATGAAGTGTGGAACGGGGAAAGTCTACCTCTCGTCTTTGACTGCACTGTAAAAAATGATTCTGTGTGGTAGTAGATTTCATGAAATTAATTTAGTAAACTTGACTTAATACAATTGTGTTCTTGTTTTTTTTAACCAAAATTTAAGTTAAAATTATAAAAATATCTTGGAATTCTAAATGCACAAATAATTGAGTGAATTCAACTTAATTTTATCATGTTCAACCCACTTAAAATTGTATAAAGGATCTTTATTTAATTATTTTGTAGTGGAACTACATGAATTATTTAAGTTAATTTCCATAACTGAGCAGTGAATTTAGAGTTCCCAGCATGCTCTGCTTGCGACAGCATTAGGAGAGTCATTTTTGTGGAAAAGTGCTATTTTATGTGCTTTAGAATAAAATGAAAGACTTGATAGTGTTTATTGTTCAGTTGTCTTTAAGATATTCTGTTTGTATTTCTGAGTTTTGTGGTTACCATCTTTCAGAAGAGTGGTGCTTGTGCTTAGGTTGTGGGAGAGCTCAAGCTGTTTGTTTTTTCACACAGTGAACAGTAATGCTGCTAATGTCAGTACTGAGTCAACTCTCAGCTTACTTGTACATCATATATGTTATAAACAATAATAAATGTTAACCTGAAGTTAAAAAAGATCAAGAAGTTATCTCCAATGCTCAAATTAGTATTTCTTCTTGATTTTTTAAAGTTTATCATGTGACGTGCTTAAATATTTTAGGTAATTTTACTTGATTTATTCGTGGAATATTGCGTTAAAAATATGCTTTAAAGTACTTAAAAATATTTTGTGTAATACTGTTACCTTAATTTTTTAAGTAAATAGCAGTGTCATTTTTTACAGTGTGCTGATGTATACTGTACATTCTGGAACTCTGACCTAAAGAGACTAAAGTGAAAATACTTGAGTACTTTTGAGCATGAGAAAATAACAGTTATTGCCCTACAAACAAATATGCCATAGTGATGTCAGATTTTTATACAACTTTTTCTGTAAATTATATTTCATTCATTCTGCTGTATATAGCACATACCTTGTACTACAATAGTCTATTCTTATTTTTTACTTGTACATATTTACATACATACATAGCTTTACACTCTCTATATCTTTATCTGTATTGTATTTCTTAATTTTTTATACCCATAGGCCCTTATTTAAATCATTGTGTACTGTATTCTATTGTGTTATGGTCTCTGTGTACTGTTGTTGCTGTTTCTGTGTATTGGATGCTCCTGTCACCAAAACAAATTCCTTGTATGTGCAAACATACTTGGCAATAAAGCTCTTTCTGATTCTGATTCTGATTAGTAGGAGATTATGTTCACAGTCAACTGGTTATATTGCACATGAACCCCATCATTAATACTTTCCTCTCTTGTTTCAGGATCTCCATACTATGATAATGTAAGGCCCCTGTGCTACAGTGACTCTGATGCAGTGCTTCTCTGTTTTGACATCAGCCGTCCAGATATCTTTGACAGTGGACTTAAGAAGGTAATACGATAGATTACCATTAAAAATCAAATCACAACCCTAATCCTTAAATTGAATTTAGTTCATCTACATTACAGATTTAAAGTGATAGTTCATTCATTTACTCACCCTCTTGTCATTTCAAACCTGTATGACTTTATTTCTTCCGCAGAACACAAAGGAAGATATTTTGAAGATTGTTGTTAACTGGCCCCCATTCACTTGCATTGGTTTTGTGTCCATACAATAGAAGTGAATGGGGGCTAGTGCTGTTTGGCTAACAACTTTCTTTGAAATATCTTCTTTTGTGTTCTGCGGAAGAAAGAAAGTCATTCAGGTTTGAAATGACAAGAAATGATGACAGAATTTTCATTTTTGGGTGAACTATCACTTTAACGTGCTCTGCATATAGTGTACTGCTGCAATTCATGTTTTTATCTGGTTACAAATGAATCCATTATTGAGCAAGTACATCAAATAAAAAATCATTGATCGAAACATCGCATACTTCACCCTGATTCACAATGGTAAGATTCACAATGGTAAGATTATTGTATTGATTTGTAAGTTGAAATCATGTCAGGTACGATTTTGCAGGAAAATGCAATTTTATTACAGCTTTAACATGATTTCTATTTTACGATGGAACCTATTGACTGTTTGCAGTGGAGGACTGAGATCCTTGATTTCTGCCCCAGTACTCGTATACTCCTCATCGGCTGTAAGACAGACCTTCGCACAGATGTCTGCACACTGATGGAGCTGTCCAATCAGAAACAAACACCCATCACTCATGAGCAGGTACCGACTTTCTGTTCATGTCAACCGATGCCTACGGCACTTTAATTAGCTATTTTAGGCACTCAAAATGTTTTTGCATCTTCTCCGATCGTAGGGCTCTGCCATGGCCAAACAATTGGGCGCAGAGGCTTATCTTGAATGTTCAGCCTTCACTTCTGAGAAAAGCATCCACAGCGTGTTTCGTACAGCAGCGCTGGCCTGCATCAACAAACTCCAACCGCTGGCCAAACCCAGCCCCACCCGCCGGCTGTCCAAACGCCTGCTCCACCTACCCAGCAAGTCCGAGCTCCTCTCCTCCACCTTCAAGAAGGAGAAAGCTAAGAGTTGCTCCGTAATGTGAGTGGAGATTTCGGCTCCCCCAAAAAGCTACACCATTCCCTGCGCTTTGGTCTGGGGAAGGGGGGTGGGTTCCGATTGCCACATGATCGAAGTGTGGGATCCTTCCTCACCCCCCAAAGAAACACCAATCAGAACAAGTGGACACTCTGCTGTCCTCCTTGTCCTGAGTTCTTCAACAGTGCATACCTGTTTTTTCAGTATCCTGCTTTCTCAAATGAGGTTCGATCATCAGCTGTCATCTTTTCACTCCTTGCTGTTGCACCAGTGTTATTGTGCCAGTTGAAGCTCGGAATGATTCAACTTAGTAAATAGAAAACAAATGTTTAAAAAAGGTTCCAATAACGTTTCGTACAATGTAAACGTAAAGTGTATAAATATGACCTCTCTAACGTGAGATTCAAAATGAAATGTTTTAAATACAGTATGCACTAGAGACTATAGATGAGGGAATCGCTCCAGGTGTTGTGGAGCAGTGCATGCGGCCCAGGTCGTGTTGAGAAGGAAGGATGCATTGAACACTGACTCGTATTTAGCATTGTCATGCTAGGTTTCATTGGCTGCTGTGCAGGAAGTAATATGTCATTTTTTGTTTTTGGGAGCTGACTGCTGTTGTGGGCCACTACCTTTATCTGAAAATGAGTGGTGGGATAGTCTAAAACAAGGGACAAAAATATTTGTGAAAAAGACTCTTTATAATGCTACCAAAGTCAATTTCCATCGTTCCCTCTAGTGAAATACTGAAATATACAAGCTTCTATTTTTAGAAGCATTAACTATCTAGCGTTTGGCGGGTTGTGAGGACCATTACGGTGATGATGTGTCTCCACGACTCCTGCTGCTGTAGTGTAGGCAACCACGAATCTGTGCAGCGGTGTAGTTCTGCAAGGATTCGATCGGATCGAATTTGGCATGATTAATGTTATTTTATTCTCGAAAATGATAATAGTGTAGCACTATGTTGATATTTGCTATCATCAAATCGCCTGAAGTGTGATCAGACCAGCAGATTTGTTTAGTTTGTCATGCATCCGTGTGACATCTAACGTAGCATTCTAAAGTAGAACCTCAATTTTTACATCTCTATATCGATGCTCATGTATTGACCTCCTTCGCAGCGGTACTTACTGAAATATTTGTTGACAGTCCAATATATAAACGTTCGACCGGGAAAATACTTTAAGCTTCATGGTTTTTTGTGCAGAGTGCTGAATTTGAAGTCTGCTTTACACCACAAAGCAATAATTATGGTTCTCATAATTCAAAGTATGTGAAGTGGCAATAAGTAAAAATAAAAAGCCTGCTATTAATCCGTGCTACTGCTTTGTGGACATACGTACAGTATATATGTGGAAATACATCACCGCTGCTGCAAAAAAAGCCAATATTGTGATTCTGTTGAGCTTTTGATAGAGCAATTAAATAACATCTTTGGGTCAAATTCAATCGGATGGGAGATAAAACCAACTACTGGAGTACCATTTGTGTTTTGTTCATAAACGTATGGGGGGTGAATGCATTAAAGACAGATGGACTTGGAAGGGATTCAGGCGGGACCTTTTTAATAAATTGAACAGCTTTAGGGGTTTATCTGTGAGGTCACGAAAATGCATCTTTTGGAACAAAATGGAACAGGCTGGCCCTGATTAATAAAATATATTTTTGCCATTTTTAAATTCCAACTGTTCCTAGTTTGTCATTTTATCTTGTTTCTGTACACAAATCAATATTTTTCTTGTCATGTCAAATCAGCAATGATGGAAGTGGGCTGCCGGTGTGATTTCTTTGCTCCAGTGGCTGTTTACAGACTCCACAACTGTGACCGCAACCCCATTTCCTTTGCATTGTCTTGTAACTGCAGTTTTTTTTGGGGGGGGGGCGGGGGGGTTGATGGACAGTGCGTAAACATGTCATGGGACAAGACATTGTAGCTGCTGATTTACTTGCAAACGTGTTTTATAAAAGGCTCTGGGTAACCGGAGCAGCCCAGATGATTCAACATAGATAAATCACTCTGACATTGAGTCATTACACTGCCTTTGCACATCATAGCGTACAATTAAACTTCAAGCATGTACTGTAGTTCCTCAGTTGTACAGATCCTGTTTTGTAATCTTTGTAAGACATGTTAAAGAATGTCATGATATTAATATTTGTTCATGTCGTGGATTGACAAAGATGTGCTTGATGTAAACTAGCTTGGTCTTATTTATTTTGATTCATCATTTGAGGTGACTTATGTTTGTGTTGTACACAGTTTTGTTTCCGAACATTATTTTTTGGAATTATTGACCCTCTCCTTTCTTTGTCTTTGCAGTAATAAAGCTTGCCTTTGTGTGGCACACATGACTGAGTGCTGGTTTGTTTTAGATGTTGTACTAATCAAAGACTTGATCAGAAAACAGAAAATAATTTTCCCTTTAAATTACTAGTTTAAATAAACCCGTCAGAGAAATGACAGCCCTTAGCAACCCCTCATCCTACCTGTGCACGCCAAGTAGGCTGTCACATCGGCTGATGAAAGAAAAGAACATGCAAACAAGACATCTCCATTCTTATTCACAGACTGATAGATTCTTTGGTTAAGAAGCTGTGGTGCACATCTGTGTCAAGACACAACATCTGGGAGGAGTGTGAGGCACAAGCTGTTACACTGTCCGATGGAGGAACGCTGCCAGGAGACATGTGGCTGAGGTGGAGACCCCGACCCAGCCGCCAGGAGAGTTCGACATGCTGCAGTTGCATTACTTGCAAGACAAAGAAGTGTTACTTACCTGGCACATTTATAACTGGGTTATCATTATTAAACATGGTAAACAACATCTCTTAAGGCTTTTCTAACAACGTAGAACATTAGATTAAAGATCTGCTTGTGGGGGTGTGGGATATTTGATTACCAGTGGGATATTTACAGACGTTTCACTATAATTTTTTATTATTTTTGTCTTAATTTCATGTAGAAATATCTTAATGTGGTTAAAACAAAATGCATTTATTTCAGAAGGGAATTTACACAATTAAGTCTTGTTTTTAGAGTAATGCAATAAAACTGAATCAAAAAACATTTGTATCTCAAATAAATGCATTTCGGTTTTAAAGACTAAACTATTATTTGCAATCTAAAATGAAATTATTTATGCAGTGCAATATGCAACCAAACAGGCCCCTCATAGAGAAACGCAGAGATGACGTATTTTTGTATGCAAAACCTGGAAGCGCATTAGCATTTTTGCACTTCCGGTTCCATCGGCCCAAAGTCAATGTTTTTTTAATGTGTTTTATGGTTAAATGCCTAAAATAAGGTTTGTGAACCTCTAAATATTTTCACGTTTTATTCTATGACTTAAAACACACCAGTTATAACCCGCTCGTGATTTTATATGCTTTATCGTGTCTTAAAAACAGTGGTTGCTATCAAGTTGCTAAAAGCGACTACATCCTTTGGCGGGGACGTTATACGTCATCAAGCATATAAATCTCATAATTCAGCATGGGCACAAATCTCTAAAAACATGGAGATTCATTCACGGAATAATACTTACCAGGAACATGATTTTAATAAAGTTTTAAAAAGTTGTTGGAGGCTTGGTGGTGACGCTGATATCGATCGACCTTAGTGTAGTCTGTTTATAGCATCGTTAGATTTTTACTTCTGACGATTGCATTTAGGCTTCAAAAATAGCAAATATTGTGTTAATCTGTAAAGATGATCTTGATAGACAAAACATGTAAACACCATAAACCTTTGTTAATCACAGAGCTTCTCGTTTGTTACAAAGGTCCATGGGGAAAATCCATAGGCTTTCGGTCGAGCCAGCGCAACTTCTGGGTTGGCCTACAAAAACACATCATCCCTGCGATACTCGATTGCCACAAGAAGCAGACGTTGTGTATGTGCTGTACAGGAGTTAATGAAAAGCACTGACCTCCTGTTTTATATCAGTACATTTACTGGGTCTACGTGATCTCACAAACACTTGTAGTTCTCTCAATCCACTCAAAACCTCTTATACAAGCACGCTAGAAGTACCTGGGTTATTGTTACATGGATTAAAAGTACATCTACTGTTCCAGTTTCAACTCATTCAACTGTAGTGGCTGTAGTGTTACAAAACATGGTAAACTAGGATGCATATGTAAGTGGAGAAGCATCAGTTCACAACTATGCCAAATTAGGTCAACATCTGGACAGACACAGAAAAAGAAATTGCTCACTCAGCTATGAACGGATATGGGTCACAAGCATCATGGCACTGTTACGGTACAATAGGACTCTGCAGTCACGGGAAAGTCTTTAAAGAGAGTTTATTAATCACCCAGAGCAAAAAATGAGCAGAATACCAAAAAAATGCCAGGCAACTCCAGGCACACAGCAGTGAACAAAAGGTAATCCAACTCCAGAACTTGGTCTTGTCTGCACCAGTAGCCGCAAAGTGGTGGGCAGAGAGGAAAATCGCAGTACGAACAAAAGAGTCCAAGTAGCTCTCTCTCGGTACAGCCTCACCGTGACGAGATGCGGGGCTTAAGAGTTGGATGATGAATCCTGGATAGATCACAAAAAGTTTAATGAGGAGCCCAGTAATCCATGACATTAGACTCATACTAAAAACACCGTCACACTGAGTGAGCGGAAGAGAGAGGCATAAATAGGGCAAACAGAACGAGTAACAGGCAATAATCAGTGACGTAATCATTAAAGTAAAACGGGAGTCAGGTGAGAGTGGATAAATGGGAGAAATGAGGCACACATGTGATGATAAGCACGTGGCGCCCAAAAACAAAAAAACAACCCAGACAGACTGTGACAGACACAGGGAAAGACCCAGGCATGTCCTAAAAATTGCTGGGTAGGATATTGATTAATTTACATAGAGTAGTTTTCCGGTAACACTTTACACCGAATAATTTTTGTTAACATTACTTAATGCATTAGGTCAGTAGTTCTCAAACTGGGGGCCGTGGCCCCTGGGGGGGCCCCGAGATGGATCCAGGGGGCCACAGATTTTGTGGCATTTTATGAAATATAGAAATTGATCATAGATTTTATGCAATCAAACATCAGAAAAATAAGACCACCAGACAAAAGAATTGATGTTTCAGCATTGTATAACCGAATATGTTTTTGTTTAAATAAAAATGTTAAATTTAAGATTATTAGTCTTTATTTGGGGGACCGCAAAGCGGTGCACTCTACACAAAGGGGACCTTACAACGAAAAAGTTTGAGAACCACTGCATTAGGAAACATGAACTAACAATGAACAATACTTCTAGCATTTATTTATCTTAGTTTATGTGAATTTAAGCATTTACTTATGTGTTTTTAAAATCAAAAGTTTTACTGTATATCTGTTAAAGGAGTCATATGACGTCAGGAACATCAGGTTCCAAAGCAATTGTACTGACAGTACTGACTTGCGTACACATTTGGGCGGTCTTAGTCAACTCATACAACAAACTGATGTAGATTTGTGGGGGTGTGGTTACACGCAGGGGCGGATTTAGTGATTTGGGGGCCCTAGGCAAATCCATGTATGGGGGCCCCAACTATGCACCATTTTACTTTACTGCAACCCTTATTTTCTTCCTCCTCAAAGCACACAACTTTTCACCCCCAGTCAAAGTGACAGGGGACAACTAAGCTTAATAAACACAGATACTGACTAATTAAAAAATATATAATAATGAATTCCCAAATGAAAAACATGGGATAAGTGTCTTAACAAAACACTTATATTAAAGTTCTAAACAAATTTGATGAAATGAAAACTAATAAGTTATATAAAGCATTACATTTATTCAATCAAACAGAAAAGTTGAAAATTTTAATATAAGCCTTTTTTATAAGACTTTTTAGCCCATAAGTAACCAGTCTAACTAAATGAGCAAAGCTCATTCACACCCTACGTTCTCTTGTAGTTCACTGAGCTTTGAACGATTCACTGATCTCTTACATTCTGTGTAAACGAATTGGTTCAAAGGAGTCATTTGTTTGCGAGTCGTTCTGATCGCATTGTGCGTTCATACTGGCGAACTCGCTGTGTACAGAATAACGCTGATTCAACGAGCCAACTTCACAGCTAAAAACATTATAATGATGTACAGCAAGTTAATTTAGGAAATTCAAGAAAATGTAAATTGAACGTAAAACTCCTGAACAGCCGTGAAACACAGCTAATACAGCTCCTAATATAGCTCTTTTACTGAACTCTTCAGCGTCTCACTGCTGGTAACGAAACAGCACCTCCATTGTTTCGTAACTGCAGTTACAAATGACAATCTGTTTAATAATGCACGCAGTGTTTTTTGTGAAGACACTCGACATATTTTTGACGAGAGTCTAAGGCGACACGAAATTTGATTGAGGCGGCTGCCTACAATTTCTTTACGCAGGAAAAACCCTGATCTGGGATTACTATATACAAAGTGTGCCCTCTCTCCGTGTTTTTTGTGGTTAACGGCCTTTCATGCATTTAAATGTGACCAAATTTCTGTACTAGTGCGTACAGTATGAATCGTTAGCAGCACTGTACTGACGTTATTATATTATGTCTTTATGAGCCCATCGATCTGCGCAGCCGAGTCAAACAACCTTTCTACCTTTGAACTGGCCCTCTCCTACAAAGCGCATAGCGCTCTTTGTTTGACAGATGTTTTGGTCGTCAGTCATTATAACTGTTGTCGGTGTTCATGGAGAAATACTCGCCGGCACATTATCATTGCTCGTGGCCGGGAGAGTGCTGTGTCTGGCGGGAGAGAGAGGCGCTGCTGCTGTAGGAGCAGAGGTGGAGTTTGTGTGGGGGAAAAGCAGAGACTTTGGCAACAATCTTTTGTAAATCATCTTTTTTCCTCTCCGCTGGTGTAGCTGCGTTCTTCGTTGTTTTATTTCCCTGCGACTTTTACTTCGTTTTGCAGCTAATGTACAACACAATGACACTCTTGCTGTGGGCAGTTCTACTAATTCCACCGCTGCGTTAACTTTCTCTAGCTGGTGTCGAACTCGTCTCGTGCATATACGGTGCTAATGGAATGGTCCACTCTAATCTAAAATGGGGGGAGTGCCTTCGTACAGATGTCATAACGTAAACGTTAACAGGGATATCCCGACTATTTTGATGATTACTTGGGGCTCTACGTGGCTGCTGACATGGCTTATTGTTTAAGTACACCCCTTACTTTTGGGGGCCCCTGATAGCTCGGGGCCCCAGGCGATTGCCTACCTTTGCCTAATGGTAAGTCCGCCCTGGTTACACGAGGCGTTTCAGGCAGGTCTGGGTGAGCATTCGCTTTTAGACAGAATGCATCTTTTTTCCGACACTTTAATATTAGCAATTTTACGTGTCTAATACATGCATGGGCAACTTATAACACACCAAAAACACGTATTCATGCCATATGACCCCTTTAACATTACGAAAAATGAAAAAACTATATTGTTCATTGTTAGTTTATTATAGTTCACTCATTTACTAATGTAAACCAATACAACCTTATTGTAAAGTGTTACCGATAAGCTACTCTAGAAAGAAAAAAGTCAAAAAATTAAATTATTTAATTTATTATTTATATTGCTATAGCTATTTTAAAAAGTAGCATCACAATTTGAGACATAATGTTGACACAATTTCCCTAGTGACTTTATTCTGACAGCTGGGTCTGTAATAAAAGCAAACAGCTCTTCCACCATCCTTCAAAACATCTTTCTCACTGAGCACAAAGGAAACACATCTAAGCGTCTCAGAGAGAACAGCGAGTGAGCCGCAATCCTAATAAGCAGATCGCTGTTTGGGTTAGAGGTTTCATCCGTGTTTGAGCGTGTGTGAACACACACACACCTCCTGAGGAGGGGAAGCCAGCATCGCTGCTGATTACTGATGAGCTGTCTGCCTCTGCAGCACAGACACTTACACCCTCTGACTGTCTCACACACACTCTCACAGGCTCTGCCGCAGTGCAGGACCCAGCCAGCTTATCAACATCTATCCATTTTATTCCATAGTATCTCTCACTGAAGCATATCAGACAGGTTCATCAAGGCAGTTCTTTCCAGCCCTGTTTGGACATTTGCTGTTTGTGGCACAACATTTTGGTGTCGAATTCGTTTGTATTTCCCACACAATAGTAATATGACGTATTTGATTTGACACTTCATTTGTGATGGGCCATAAGTGTCTGGGTGCTCTGGGCAGACTAATAAAGCAGACACAGCTGCAAGGATAGCATGTGCCCTGCATGACGAAAAAACCCACAGGGCAACAACTACCCTATGCAATGGCAGAATTGCTCCATGTGCAAAAAAATGTTGAATAAGAATGTTGAAAAATAGTGTAAATTAATGGTGTACTAAATATAACTTTATTTCAATACAGACACACCCCTCAGTGCTATGTTCCTAGTGACCTGTCTATAGAGGCAAAATTTTAAGACATCATGTGCTTCCGACAAAAGGCATATCAATTATAAAGACGTCCAAGATTCAGCATCATGTCTCCTTTGTGGAAAAAGCTATCCCAGAATGCACTGCGTAATGCAATGTAGTAAAGAAGTAATAAATCCAAGACGGCAGAAGGTAAAAAAATATATTTCATTCAGTAAATTGGTCAATGCAACAAAAATTATATTTAATGCTTATCATATGCTGCTGAATGTGATGTGAATTCAATTCAATTCTTACATAAAATATGACTCATAGTTATCATGAACTATGCTTACTATGAATTGACCCTTAGCAAAACCCCACCCTCCTTCGTTCCTGTTGCTATGTCTGACAAGTGTTCGGTGTCAGCCATGCGCTCCCAGTGTAAATGTGTGCACTCCCTGGGGAAAAACCAGCATATAAGGGTTTTGATGCTGGTTTGTGCTGGTTTAAGCTGGTTATGTGCTGGTTTAAGATGGTCATGTGCTGGTCCTTAGCTGGTTAAAGCTGGTCCTGAGCTGGTTTAAGCTGGTGAGGAACCAGCACATGACCAAAACATACCTACCCAGCATATGCTGTTTTTTTCAACTTCGTGAAAACGAAAGTAAACTTTTAAATTTTAGTTCAGTATAGAAAAGAATAAGAGTCCATCAGTGTCTTAATCTTTATTTGTGTTAAATACAAAAAACACAGTACAGCTGTTGCTTTACGACTTCATTGCTGCAAATGCTGCTCTCTGAAGGCTGAAGGTGCGCTCATCACATCACAGGGACGCAAAGCATATCTTGCCAGCTTGCTCATACATGTAATATGTAAGTAATATATCAATAACTATTGTATTCCGCATTAAAACACCCTTTCCCGAATGCTCCCGTCTGTAATTCGTACATTAATGATTCCAACAATATCATGTCTCGTATTTGTATTGGTATAGTTGTGATGTGAACTCCGATATTCTCCTTCATTTAGAATGATTTTCAAAAGTTATAACTTAGTTATCGTTATAGTGTGAACGTCCGTTAAAGCTGGGTATATATCTCTCTGTTTAAAATTACAATAATTAAAAAGCTATTTTTTCATATTAATCACCAAAGCTCTATATGGCAGGTTTGTCAGACAAAATGGCGGTCAGTCACAGGGGGGCACATAATATCGGCATTATGATTGGTCAGATCGCCTGTCAATCAAACTGCTTGCGAAGAGTCAATTGTTATTCTATTCTATTCTATAACCCATAGGTTTCATAAACATAAAACTGCTGTTATTTGCAAAATATCACTTGCAAAATTAACTTTACAATATGGTCTCTTTTAATTAATGCATTAGGTAATGTGAACTAACAATAATCAATATATATTTTGACAGCATTTACTAATTCCAATACAATTGTTTATTGTCCATTCATGTTGGTTTATTGTGCTTTAAGTGGGCCGTGACCCCCCCAAGATGGATCCAGGGGAGCCACAGTTTTTTGTGGAATTTTATGAAATATAGAAATGTATCAAAAATGTTGTGCAACCAAACATCAGAATGATAAGACCACCAACCGAGAGAATTCTATTTCTTTTGGTTTCATTAAAATTGTAAGTTTAAGATCATATCTTTTATTTGCGGGAGGAACACAATGCGATACAACCTGCACAAAGGGGGCCTTACAACGAGAACCACTGCATTAACTAATGTTAAAATATATTATAAACACTGAAAATAACATCAATAAATGCTCTTAAAATTGTTCATACTCTAAAAAACTGCTGGGTTGTTTCAACCGATGGTTGGGTCAAATATGGAAAAACACAACCGTTGGGTTACAAATTAACCTAAACTGGGTTGTTTCAAACAGTGCTGGGTCCATTTAATTAAACATATTCTAACATTTAAACCAATGGTTAGGTTTTTTTATATTATACACCCATGGCTTGAAACCACACTATTTTTAGAGCACACTTCATATTAACTAATGCAGGTATCTAATATTAATAAACAAAACCTTGTACAGAGACCAAATTTTGTTTACCCAAGCATAACATCTCATGTGTGTTCTTTTTTTTAATCACGCAGAAACTAGCTGACAGTATTGCGATCTCATATTTTCCCATGAGCACCCTGTCCACCCACTTACTCTGTACAGGGCAAAGGCAGACATGATCAATTCTTTAACATTCTTGAAGCTCTACCAGACTATTTTCCATTTATTTTTTCCAAGAAGCACCAATTCTTCTGTGTTTCTAGGACACATCCAAACACATTATGGTATGTCCTGCCCACAATTCAGTCAAGCAACTCAAGTGCCTTTCCTGTCTGGATGAGTAATCGCAAACCAAGCCTCCGTGTGTATGTATTCATACCGCTGCCCATATAATTGTCTAATTAAATATCGGTTCTGATGATAACAATATACGCATGCCTGCTCTGCGTAAACTCAAAGAGGATACTGAGCAAGCCAAGCAAAGACACACAAACATGCAAAGATGTGCACAAACACACGCATTGTGCTTCTCCCTCATGCCATCACTAGGCAACAGTGCACACAAAGGCTGCAGCGGTGGCGATGCAATGTGATGTGCAGAATGTGACAGTATTGAAAGCATTGTGTGGGGCAGCCCAAGCAGAAACAAGAGAAAGCTGTGTGTTTAAGTCATAAGTCAGGTTTACTCGTATTCTTTCTCCCACCAATGACATAAAGTCGAATGCTCAAGCGATGACCAGCCGTGTCCTGAGGAATGTAAATCATAGGTGATGAGTCATTTTGTCCGAACCAATCAGGTCACCCAAGCTTTCAAATGTCAAATACACATGCATTAAAAAAACGCTATTATAAAGAATAGCACAGTGACGTCGGTAGTACATGAGGCAACCATATTGACCGTTTTAGGCCGAATGGATCACGTGACTGTGTCACATAACCAAAAAAATTTGTTTGTTCAGTCACAACATTTTAAATTAAGCAACAACCCATTCTAGCCTTGTAAAACCTCTGACAGATCTTCATAACAAGGTTAAGCAGATTTCTGTAACACCCTGCTCAAACTTCATAGCTATCTAACTAAACCATCTCATCTAGTTCAAAGCATAAAAATTGATTCTGTTATTGCGGTCTCGGGCTCTGTCGGAAGGCTGAGGATGGAGGAACTGGTGAGTGACTTGATGTTAAAGCCCAACGACAGGCCTGCGATTTGGAATCACACTCCCTGAGCAAGCATTTGGAGGATGTTTCACCATGGCGTGTACTCACAAGAACTATGGCAAGTGAAGCACAAAGTGAGCTTTAAGGGGCTTATGTAAGAAACACAGAGGGACTCTGTGTTCTGTACAGCTCATTTGATCCAAAACATCTCATGTTTTTGGTATTTGGGAGTTGATGTTGCTTTCCTGATGCTTTGCTGCTGATTCGATGTGTCACGGCTGTACCGTGTGTTAGCCAGTTTGTAGAAAAATACAAGCATCAGATTTAAACCTGAAAATGTTTTAAACTTGAAGACAAAAAATGTGTGCTATTTCTAGATCACTAACCAAATTTATGACATTGATCATTTAACACAAGGTCAGATTTCCTTGCTACCATTGAAGAGACCATAACATCGGATAACACTGATAATGAAGCTATATGCTGCCCATTAAAAAAAAACATTTTAAAGTTACACTCAATGTACTATATGCTAAATTAATGTAATAAAATAAACAATGAAATAAAAATTAAAGATTGTGTATCACAGGCAGTTTCTACAAATCTCATATTAATCTTGAGTACCTATACAGTAGTATTGCATACATACGTTGTATCTTTGAAGAGTATTTAGTTTGATCAAATTTTAAAAAGATAAAAGAGAGATACAGCTGTACAATTATTTCCAGAAAAACACGAGCCACTAGATGTGGGACTAGTGGGGAGAGTGGGACGGAACTACAGCACGAGGAAGCAACGCATCATCCCTTCGTGGTTTGGACATTATGCATGTACATGCCGATTGCCAACAAAACACAGATGTATGACTTAGTTTGACTTACTGCGTACAGTTCATGTCCGGCATCTTTTAGCACTGGGACCGCGCCATCTATCAGTTTCAAACGATCTCCGAATCTAGCGTTATATCCACCGTTTATATAACATTTATATAACATTATATAAAATGCAGTGAACAAACAGACACACCTAAACTTCACTATCGCAAGAGTAATGAGCTGCAGCGCAGATAACCTTGATGGTAAGCGGGTCTCGCTCGTCGGTTGGCTCGTGGGCGGGCTCTTTCGCCTTTGCCTTGCCGTGCTTTTGGCGAATAAAAGGAATAGGATCCCTGTGACGACACAGGGATCCAGAATTAGAAAAAACTTTCAGAAACAAGTTGGAGTCCAGGGGGAGTGTATCAAGTACAGAAATACTACGTCATACGTCCAACTCGATTTTTAACAAGTTGACCAGGTTAGGCATGAGAAGCCAGCAAGTTTAACAGTGTAATGAAGTCAGAATGCATGACATAGAAAGATACCCGATCTTTAAATTAGATATGCAAAACAGAAGCAGTTCCACTAGCGGCCTCAGATTTATATACAATTATAGTATTTCTACTTTTGTCAACCAAGCGATATATTTTCATCCTAGATCCTCTACAGTCATTTACTCATTTAAATTACTTTAATCATTTAGTCATTATTGGACTACCACGCACAATACCTGTCTTACCTGCTTCTAGTACTAAAGCAACATGTTTACGGTTTCATCAATACAGCTTCATGGGCCATCTCTACAATCTTCTCCACGACTCATTAGGCTAAAGGCCTCGCTAATGGTGGCCCATTAAATTGGACTCGTAAATAAAGTGGACTCATTTAGAAATGTATTACCAGAAAACTAAAAGAGGAATGAATGAAGCAGATAAAATAGGGGGTTGTCAATGTGGAGAGGCCAGTGGTCGCTGATACTCCTGGAATGGAACTGGAATGGAAAATTTGAGTTATGAAGTTATTCCATTTAAATTGAAGTTCAGCCACCAACAATCATGTTATGCTTGAAGATACTTGAACTGTGAAACACATATGAATTAAAACTAACATTGGAAGATTTAGATCTCACATCTTTGGCTCCATTTCTGGGCCGTACACGATAAACATCTGAAAAACAGGGCACACTCTCTTAAAAATAAAGGTGCTTTAATAAAGGTTCTTTACAGCGATGCCATAGAGTTGGCACAAAGAACATTACAGTCAAAGGTTCTTTAAAGAACCATCTCGTTCTTACTTTTTTATAATCTGAAAAAACTTTTTTCGCCACAATGAATCTTCTGTGAAACAGAAAGGGTATTTGGATGGTTCTTTATGGAACCATTTAGACAAAAACAGTTCTAGCAGGGAATAACATACCTTGAAATGTCGCAACCGACTAATCAGAATCAAATATCCCAGAGAGCCGTGTAATAAAAATCAATACATTAATTTCAAGTTTCCTTTTTCAGTAACATCTCCGATCGCTCATCCCACATGCAACCTATCTGACCCATTTACCCCACTGATATCCAGTCTATTAAATGACATTCCTCTGTAGTTATACAATAATAGGTTTAAGTGCCAATTACAGATCCTCGTTTTAATCTCTTGTGCACACAGAGGAATGATGATAATGTCTTTAACTATCGCAAGTGATAACAGACTTTAAGTAATGAATAACAGTTCGAGCAGAGCCTTCAATCTGTCTTCTGGAAACCTTGCCAAAACACGACCCTTGCCAGAGCTGTTCTCATGCCCGAATGTTGAAGTCCGTCTGTAAATCTGTCAGCAGAATGTAAGGGCTCCTCTGTTAAATTGGGGGGAGAAAAGCCATACACAGATTTAAATCAGAAGAAAAAAACAAGACTTATGCTCCTGTGGATTCAGATCACATGCTTTTTGCTATCTGTGCACGATATGCAAACTGCTAAATGATATTTTGAAGCAGATCTCTCTGCAAGATAAAAGAGCATAAAAAGTGCAAACACTCTTTCAACCATCTTAAATAAAAGACTGTTGATGCTAGCTGTATGCTACAGAGAGGTGCTAGAGTAAAATAAAGAGAGAGAGAGAGAGAGACAAAGAGAATCAGAGAGAAGCAGCATGCCATGGTTGTCCGAGTCCAGATCCTGCATAATTAAAGAGCACAGCGGGAAGGGGGCACAAGGTAGTTTCTGTGTAAAAAGAGGTGCGTAAATGTCGATACCAAAACCTCATAAAACACTGCACAATGTTGCACAGAACCATGGGAAGACAAGCTGCAAAGAAAAGTTTGGTAGCTGAATGTAGCAACCAGCTCAGCCGTCACAATGTGTCATCATTTTGTGCCAAGATTCAATGAATGTCAATGGCAACATACTGGAAGTCACATTTACCTCCATGGTTTACATTTCTGTTTAACATGTTAGGTTTCGTCATTATTCTTACTCTATTTTAGTCATTTTAATTTAAAAAATATAGTCACAGAGATGTTTTGTACAATTTATTCTCCACATTTGCAATTTAGCTTCATTTCAATGGTTCCCTGCCCCCTCCTACTCTAATACAAGCAGATGGGTAATGACATGACAGAGATTGCCCTGGGAAATAGACATGATGGGTACAAATCAACCACAGAACACACAATTCTGCTGCAGACATTACATGGATCATTTTAAAAACAATTGAAATAAACTTTAACATAAATGCCTGCTAAATTGCAATGCAATACATAAAAAGCAATTTTGTGTGTTGAAAAACAAATCATAGTGATTAGAAGAAGCTACAACATAAACCTTAGCATATATCAGCCCTCCCAGACTGGCATCATACAGCAGAAATGTAGTTTGAAAGTATCTTCCACACACAAAGCTAACACAAAACCTCTAAAACAGTAACTTCCAAACGTTCAGTTTTAGGAGTCCTCACATATTCTTCTGGAAAAATGTCCTTGGCATGAGGAAAAAATATTGCATAGAGGAGGGGCTGACTGGGCCAGATGGGTCGGTCCATGAGATGGAAGAGCAGCAGATGTCCAGAAAAGCTTCAGCATGGCACTCACTGCTTTGGAACTCACATTCACACTATTGTAGAAGCTCACGGTCCATCCTGCACACGGCCATCACACACCTGAGCCATCTGAACCCCTCGGCTCAGAGATATAATGTAGTAAATAGGAATTGGACGATTTTTTGGTATTAGCATTGCATCTTATGAACGATAAAAATAGATTAAAAGCCCAAACTGTATAAAAAGTTTTTTTAATGGTATTGAAGTAACTGCATTTATTGTTATTGTTCTTTATTTTAATTCAAAGCAGAAATATGAGACAATCTCCCACAGCAAACACAAAAGAGAAATTCCCATGACTAACTGTGTCAAGGAGTTATTTCCATACTCTTATCTAATACCCAGACACAGAGAGTGGTCAGTCAGGGCACATGAATAATAATCACAGTGCACCTCAAAGCAGATGGGGATTTACTGCATTGCTCAAGGGCACTCTGGCATAATCAGAGGAAATGCCTTGAGCTACATCTCAACACGGGTTTTCCAATTTACAGCACAGTGCTTTTATCATCGCACCACCCGTCACGGCATTTCTGCCAACACACCCTCAAGTATCAGACGTATTGTGGGCCAGATACTTCAAGTACTACTCATGATTTTAATCTGAAGGACAATAACTCAAAATCAATCCTAATATCAGCATATACTCTTTTTATTTTATACAAAGCCAATAAATTAAGATGGTCTATCCCTACCTTAGAGATGGACCACAGGGGCTGATGTCCAATACTTTTTCATTTATAGCATATAACTGCTCAGATTTCTGGAGTCATACTCTCTTGTGATGCCTGGGGAGATGTGCAACCAAATCTGTGGTATCATGAAAAGCAAAAGAGTAACAAACAATAATCCCATATCAATATAATATTGTATGTTTATTAAAGTATAAATGTTTGCTATTGTGGAGAGGCCTAGCTTGTCCCAATATAGAGAAATGAACCATGGTTTTAAGTAAGTCAGTAGTAACCCTGCTTTCTCTGCAAATTTACTATTAACACAGTTTAACTAAAAATACGTTACCATTAAATTGTGTTGCTAACGTTACTATAGAGTATAGACAACTTCCCCAGCACTTCAGCACTTTTTATTTGTTTTATTTTGAAGTCTTGCATATGAGATTAAAGATATTTATTTAACATTTTGTTTCGGTTGTAAATGTTCTGTTGGATGTATTTTGTTCAAAGGTTTGTGTGGTGTTAAAAAACTTAAACAGGAAGTTCTTCTGGACCAGCACTGGATAAGCATTGCTAACGTTTTCTTAAAGGGATACTTCACCCAAAAATGAAAATTCTCTCATCATGTACTCACATTTGAGTTGTTCCAAATCTGTATAAATTTCAAAAGATATTTGGAAGAATGCTTATAACCAGACAGATTGTGCCCCCCATTGACTACCATAGTAGGAAAAAATACAATGGTAGTCAAAAGTGTCCCAGAACTGTTTGCTGTCCTACATGTTTCAAAATGTCTTCTTTTGTGTTCAACATGATGTGGTGGAAACGAGGCTTTGTATGAACTTTACTAGTCTAGCAAAGCTATAACTTCTCCAAAAAACAGCTCAAATCTCCGAATCGAGACGATCCTTTAAAGATAACTCGCCAACCTCGTTGACCATTCATTGTATCTGTTTACACCTTACATTGCAAAAAAAAGGATTTCACACAATGTGGCAGACAGGTGAACTTGTGAAATGAAGGATAAAGATGCAGTGAAGTACTAGCGCCCTCTGTTGGACTTTTTCGGTTTTCTGAACCTGCAATTGGACGACCTATTGAACCTGTTGAACGTAAAAAACATAAACACAAAATTTATAAACCAGCGACAATGAGTGAGATACAAAATTATCTGTTATTAGGCTGACCCTTTATGTACGCTAATGTGATTTTATTGTGCTTGTTTACGCAACGCTATTTTTAAAACATGATGATTGGCACATTTATTTTGGGGCATTTCATTTGCAAAAACAAAACATCCCTCTATCATAGATTCAGAAAAAACATCCGTGTGAAGGTCACGTGCACAAAGTAAAAACAACAGAATTCAATGTAACAGAACAGAACCCCTTTATTCAAGTATGAAAATGTAAAGCACATTTTAATTGTAGCATAAAATTTAATTACGTAATACAAATCAACTATAAAGGCAAATTATTAACTTTGAACAATCAGTCATCTGAAGAGGTCTATTTTATAAATCTGATTTGGAAGTGCATAGAATTTTGCATGACAGTAACATTTTAGTCCTACGATTCCTGACTGAATTGATCCTTCATAAAATAAACGGTGGGGGTGAAGAAAACTTAATTTAATGATACTATAAAACGGGAACAACCAAAGACAACACAAAGGCCTTTTTAACACAAAGTAAACATGTTTTGGTTTATGCAAAACAATTGTAAACTTGATAATCCAGCTCTACAGTATGATGGATTTAGCATAAAGCTGAGAACAATTTAGAAAATAAAATATTAGTGAGAAAAGAGTATACTATTAATAATAAAAGGCTGTGACCTTAAGTAGAAGGCACAATAACATTTTAATGAGGAAAAAATCTGATAATTTGCTTTATGAAAGATAGCTAGCATAAATGTTGGACATTTAAGTGAATTTCACAAAATCTGTCAAGAACACACCTGGGGCATACTTCACAACAAGATCAAAAGAAAGCTAAAAGGAAAAATAAATTATATTGTGTATAAAATTTTGATTTTTTGCATTTTAGTGTAATTTGGCATGGCATTTAAGCACACCTTTCCCCTCCGGTTCTCATAACTATAATGTCATAGAATCACATATAGTCTTCATTAATCCAAAACTTATTTAGTTTCTTTTTGGTTTTGTGGTTAAATGTGACCTTGAAGTTTTTTGTGAGATCCACCCATTTGCTTTGTTATTGAATTGTTTTGTACCTCAGAAAACTTTGCATGGACAAAGCTGCTAATTCTTCAAAATAAACCTAATGCCAGGTTTTTCTGGAAGTCTGAGGCAAAAACCCAAACGGTTACTATGATTTCAGCTATTATACTCTTTAGTTTGGTTTAAGTGGTTTACACGCCCTTTTATTTGACATCATTTTATATAAGTGGCAGAAGTTTTGACATCAACTTGAAAACTCACAAACCTGTAAATATCAACAAAAAATCCAAATAAGGGAAAATTGAATCCAACAAACAGCAAGCGAGAAAAAACACACTATTCTCATGCACCCGACGTTAAATAAATAACCACAACATTTCCTGAAGGATGAAGGAAAATGGATGTTAAAGGATCAAAATTAGGACTGAAATCAACGCATAACAGGGACCTTATATTTAGAAAGGCTCACAAAAACCACTCTGGAAGATCAGGCAGAATGCACTTTAAATTCTCACCATACATACCTATACTGCAAAGTGCCTCTTAGTGCTGATTACTAGAAAAAAAAGGTTGTATGGGATTGTCCCAGCTGTACCCATTTAGCTGTGCTATGCCATTGCCCCTTCATTTCTCCTCATCCAGATGTTACCATAATTTGACAAGGCCATTAAGCGTAATGTGGATGGAAGAACCAGAGAAAGACAGAGGCCGGCAGCCTAGACATTGGTTCTTACCTGACAGAGGGAAAAGGAAAGCTGTACTGCAGATAAGGAAACCTCTGTACACCTCTCGACATTCACATTTTAGCAGTCCAATGGGTACCTTAAACTCAGCTGAGTACCATTTGAACATCTGTTTCGGTAAAGTGCAGCCCAGTTTGTGCCAAAGAAAAGTGTATGGAAACACACTGCCTTCACTCATGTAAACCGAGGAACAAAGCTAAACATAAAGACTAAAACAAAACCATTAAACATTGTGACAGCGTCCTGAACCAATGCTGCAGCAGATGACTGTGGCTTGGTCTGACACAGTGAGTTTGTGATAAGACTTTGGTCAGGTGCACACATTTGCCATCTTTTTGAAAGGTCTTAGATGCTACGAAGAAATGGTCAATCGGGTGTTATTCCTTTCTCTTGTAATTCCTCTGTCACCCGCACAAGATATGTAGGATCTGGATAACCAAAGCTGAAAAAAGGCCATAATAATATATGAAATCATGGGTAGCACTTTTTTAAAAGTGTAACTGTACTTGTATTTAATCTCAGAGCATTTTCACATTAACAAGACTATAAAAGTGCATACCATCGTGGTCCACCACATATAGAGGTCTTGTGATGAATATCATTCCAAGTAATAACATTATGCATGCCAGTGGTCATGGAGGTGCCTATGGTAAAGATAAGGCGCTGTTCAAACGCCCGACGCAGCATGCGTAAAACACGGTTTCCCTCGGGACTGTCCGGCAGGTATGCCACACGATCTGTGCCTGGGTACCTCACCCCGGGGTTTGGATGCTCTTGCTGAAACCATTTGAAAATATGATGGTTAACATAAGCTATTTATTTCACCGTAAATGGTGCGAGACTTTTATGTGCTAGATAATGAAATGTGATCTACGATCTCTGTCAAAGTGCAAAGACATGCAAGACACTGCTCTTCTAATTCGGCTGTAAGCAGAACTTACCGCTTGGAAACCTGGAGGGAAGTTGTAAATTATGCATATACAGCCGTAACCTTCATGTCCAGGCAACTCCAGGTCTGGGTCTCTTTCCACCATCATGCTCCCAATGGCTGGTTGGTTACCGATGAGCTGACCATACACGAGTCTGCACACGGGACACGCCTTCTTTACCTGAAACGCCTGTTCTAAGCAAGACCGGCAGAATGTGTGGCCGCATTTGTCTAGAGTTGTCTTTTCTGCTATCTCCCCCATGCAGATAGAGCAAATAGTGCTTTCTTCTTCGTTTAACTGACTGACGTTTGATTCTGGCCCGGTTCTTGTCGCGGCTTCATGTTGCATGGGTAAAACCATGCAGTTGTCCACCTCACATGCATTTTTTTTGTACTTCTGCTGCTGTCTCTGAGAGCGACGTGGTTGTGGTGGGGGTAGCAAGCTCCCTTCCCCGTCGGGTTCCATTGCCGTCACACAGGGTAACAGAGAACGTTTCCTTTTAGGAGCTGCCTCTTGTTTGGTCATCTCTTTTCGGGCACAGCGGCATAAGTCTATAAAAGCTTTTCGTGTAACGGGAGAAACAGGCCCTTCTGTCGGCCCAGTTCTGGCCCTGCTGCTGCCCTCCACTGGGGTGAGCCGCACGGCGCAGCAGCCACCGCGCTCCCCACGTCGGATGATGTCTGCGCTTAGTCCCTGCTTGTCCTCAAAGTCAACCAACCAGGGCCGTCCAGCGGCTGCAAGGTAATCCCACACCGCCTGAGACACCAGCACCTCGTCACTCCCCTGCCCCGCTCGCACGCTCATCTCATCAGATGAAACTGGGAGAAAGAGATCAGTTTGCACATCAGTTTTCTAACGTATTACAAATAAGTATGAACAAATAAGAAAAAAAAGAAAACTTTTCTAGTTGTTTGCTATATGATACACTGTATCTAAAGATATACAGAATGTTATTTTATACTATATCACATGTTGCACAAGATTAACCTACAATATAATGTATATATAGTAGCGGCCAAAAGTGATGTCCAGCAGGCATATTAGTACAATATTTGTTTTAATGCCCTCTCAAGTTGGATTCCATCAAAAAATGAACCATCAAAATATGAGTATGATACAAAATGGAGTACACACCATGGTAGACTTTTTTTGACAAAATTGTTTGGCAAATAAAAAACTCAGGGAATAAATAAAACTAAATTCTCGCAAGAGAAAAGCACACATTGACTACAGTTTTATGAGATCCTATATTTTTTCAATCCTCTTATGTTTTTAAATTAAAAAGATGAATACATTTTTTGTTTGTTTTTGTTTTGAATACAGATTTGTTGTTTATGCTAAAACACAACTACGTTATACACAAACATTTTTAACACATATTTAATAATATATTTCAATACATGATGTCAATGTTTCAAAAGCGGACACCACTTTTAACCACTACCAACCACACCTATAAATATGTACATATTTACCAAAATATATATGTGTATATGTTTTAGTAGTCAACATTTAGGATTTTTTGCTTTTTTCCAGTCCCTTTAAGACTCTGACTTCATAAATATATATTTAAAACATACAAATACTCCTTGTAGTATCTTAGTAACCAACCAGTTACGGAGTTAAAACTTTATGTGTAAAATGGTTTATGATCAAGTACATGTTAAACATTTACCCTTTTATGTTTTCCCAAGTTAAACATACAATTGTGCTTGTTATAAATTTGTCAATTGTCTTGTAAAGACAAACATTTGATGATTAATAGGTGTGATGAGTCAAGCTTGATGACTTCACAGCACTTAATGCCTGACAAGACATGCTGCAGAAGACATCAAGTTAGATGTCATATTTATTTCCTCGTCATTTACAATATTCCTTCTCATCTTTTATAAAATATATATCCATCTTTGGTAATCGTCTAATAGTATAATATATGTTATTAACCCTCTCCCAGTAGATAAGTGGCCGTGCAAAGGGTGGAATATTCTAGACAAAATATTTTTTATTAATAAACTACGCTGAATATTTGTCAACTGGTTCAACACCAACAGGCGGTCGCGAGACTCTGCAGAGGTGTTCACTGTATAAACAAAGAATCATTATATGCTCCACTATCTGCTCCAGCTCAGGCATTTCACTTGGTACATGCAACAATTACATTTATTAAAACGAATACCTTGTGATCCCATAAATTCCTCTTAACTGCAGTAACAGGCCCGTTTCCCTGTTTAGAAAATATAAATATAAGTTAAATCAATATTGTTTATTATTTTGCAGAGCAACCTGACAAACATACATAACAGAATACCAGTTGCTTTAGCGCAAGCACTAAAATAGTTAAAACATAAGAAGAATAGAACAACGCTGTCATAAAGCCTATTGTGTTCATGTAACGTTAGTCGCATATATTCACCTTCTGTGGTGACTTTGCCGGAAGAGATGAAAGTATAGGGAACCTACTGCTGCGACTGGAGAATGCCTTCCACTCGATGAAGTCAACAGAAGACCGCTGCATTGAATTTGCCTTTAAAGCGATGACAATTATTGCGAAATGCGAATGTATACTTGGGATGTCCTACTCAAGTTCAGATAACGCCTCTCTTGATCGTTTTACGATACGCTAGCTCATTCTCTTTGTGATGTTCCAGTTCTCCGTCCTTGGCCAAAGGAAGCCAACGTAAATACAAAGAACATCGTTGACTGTCACGACGAAAATGTCTTTCTTTTAACACCCTTGTGACACAAAGTCAACATCTGTACGTCGAATTCCGTTGTCACATAGTTCCTTTTGTAGTAATTATAATGAAAAATCCTGTGAATACAAGATCATGTGGGCAGGAAGTTCGTCACTGTGTAGACTGATGGTTTGAGGCGGATTAGAGATTAAAGGATGTGACCGCTGCGTGGCGCTCTAAAAACACAATCAATCGTATTGTAGTTTTTATAATGTAAGCATTTATTTGAAACCACAAAAGAAAACGCATTCCAGTGTTATTGGGATTAAAACATTCAATGAATAATATAACCCCCCGTGTGGCCATCTCTCTAAAACCACGTGATTAATGGTTCTGTAGTTTTTGGGGGATTAGAACATAAATAATGTGAACCCTGCGAGCGTGGCGCTTTTTTTAAACAACGTCATCAATCGTCGTGTGTTTTATTGTTTGACCTTTGTACTTGAATTCCTATTTGTATGTAGCTGTCCTTTTATTATGTATTACTGTCCTTAATTTCCTCGTTTATTTATTTCCATGTTTTCCATGTTTGTACTGTGTTAAAAAAGAAAAACATGTCACCACAGTCATTACTACAGTCCCGCATCATCTGCCGTCCCGTACCATTGAGGTGGAGCGAGAGACATACGTTACCATGGAGACGCATTTGCCTAGGGTGCGCGCATGGCGCAGAGCGCGCAGCAGAAGTCGCTAGAATCGTCGATATCGAAGGATGCGTCACCGCGTGCCAGTGAGTAGAACTCAGGCACGCGCTGGCTCTCGTGCAGGATGACAGTGCGTTAAGCAGCTAGCTTCCTTCTTTATGCATTCGCTTTAAATTTACAGCATAGATTCAGTACACTACCTGAGGCGAGAAGGCCCAAGGGACGACGAAGTTTTTGGTGAAAACGGAAAGATATTAACATGTAAGTTTAACTGCATGATGTACTAACTTGTTAGCCTGTTAGCAAATGTGTTGATAGCCCCTGCACATCAGTATTTCTCACCTGCGGAACAGCCTGAATCGTGCATTTTAGACATTTTAAAAAACAGATTAATCTTTAAAAACACTGTATCGAAATGCATAGGGAAAAAACAGCTAATCGTCCACCGCGGTGGTGATGGTGCACATTGTTCTCACAGCACAGCTTAGCTAGTTGGTTAGCAGCAGCAGATACACAAGGCCTTTAGTTAGTGCACAGCTAACATCAGAGCTCCAGTTCAGTTAGCTCATGCACGATTACTGTTCTTCGTTTAATCGCTATTTTGCATTGCTGTTAAATATACTGACAATTTGGTTTAAGCTTTAATTCACCAATGCTAGCTAGTTGCGATTATGTTGATGGCTGAATAAATGTATGAATTTACATTTTTTTATATGAACGAGTTAAAACTGTTGAGTGATCCAACTAACAAAACATATTTTTCATCAGTCCATAATTTCCTTTTATAGAGAGCTAAACGTATATGTGTGTGCCTTATCCTAGTTAGTTTTTCATTGGAATACTTGAATATATTTTAGATCGCAGTGTACAATATAACGTCATCAGGATCAAGTTCATTTTGATGATCATTTGTTGATTGATTTTTACCTGGTATGTTTGTGGGTGTGTAACACTACATAGTCCCAGGGAGCAACACGTTTTAGTAGTAATGGCTTGCTAATGTTTGTCTACAGCGGTCGATTTAACATTTTTTTAAATTACAACACAACAATGCACTGCTAGCCACTATGCATTAGCATTCTCTAATTGCAATGACTTTATGAAGCCCAGGGTAGATTTAGTCCACGTTGAATTAAGGTTGTTTCCCGCTAGATGGTAGTGTATGTGACGTGAACCTGCCAATCGATACAAACAGTGGTTTTCAGAGGAATGTAAATTGTTGCTCCGGTTCCGCCCATAAAAGACTATCGGCTTTTAGTGTGATTTGCTTAAAATAAATTTGGAAGGAATAATGCGCAATGGCACGTCAAAATGATTAAGGGCATATTACATTAGTAACATTAGAAGTCCTCTAACTTTCTCTGAATCTTTGAAAGAATTGCATGCAGAATAAGAAGTATCTTATGGTAGATGTGCCAGCAACGTCTGGGTTCTTTGTGCTCTTGAGAAATACACTTAGTTGGTTTCTTTGGCATGTGTCCTCACTGTCCTGTGGAGATAGTTTTCTCTTAAATTACATCACTTTATGGATTGTCACGTGGGTGTCGTGTGGCCTTATTTTTTGCATAATTAGTCCGTAATGTCTAATTCTGTTTTACAGGCAACCAGCAACTGGCAAGTGGTATGACAGACGAGGGGCGGTCTTTATTGAATTCTGTATAGAAGACAGTAAAGACGTCCAAGTTAAATTTGACAAAACAAAGCTTGATTTCAGGTATGTTTTTATTCTATGTTTTTATACTCTGCCTCATTGACATTGTAACAATTATTTGGAATACTACCAAGAACTTATGTGCTCTTTACATTTACATATCTTTATTTGGCTGTATTGTATTAACTAATTGGCTGCCTTTATAGTGTAAAATGAAGTACCATCCTAGTTCATTGTATATTTTAATGTAATATGCTGGGTTTTAGTTGTGTTGGTGGAACAGACAACATGAAACACCATAATCAAGTAGAACTATTTGAATCCATTGACCCAAATGTAAGTAATTAACTTTATACAACTGACTCATGGTTTATGATTCTAGTTGAGGTTGTCAGAGATCTGTCTACATGGGATTGTGTTTTTTTTATTGCGCAGGAGTCTAAACACAAACGCACAGACAGGTCTGTGTTTTGCTGTCTAAGAAAAGCAGAACCTGGCAAAGCTTGGCCAAGATTAACAAAAGAGAAAACAAAGGTAGAGTTTTATTACCAATTAAATTATTAAAATGTGAAGTTCATTTTGTATTAAAAACGCTTGTGTTAATCTGAGCCGAGTTCGACCTGAGTTCGAATTCCGGCTCGAGGTGCTGTGCCTATCCCGCACCCCTCACCCTGCCCTTTCCTGTCTAAGTCTCTACTGTCCTCCTGTCAAATAAAGGCATAAAAAGCCCAAAGATTTAACTTAAAAAAAGAACACTTGTGTTAATCTAATGTTCTTTGTGCAGCTTAACTGGCTCAGTGTGGACTTCAATAACTGGAAAGACTGGGAAGATGATTCAGACGAAGAATTGTCGAGTTTTGACCGCTTTTCAGAGGTGCAAGTCTAAACATTTTGAGGTTTTTTGAAATGTATAAATAACTGAGTCATAAGGGCTTGTTTCTTTTTTCTTAAAGATGATGAACAACATGGGAGGAGAAGATGACTTACCAGATGTGGGTGTTGCAGATGATGTGAGAGAAATATGCTTCCCATAATATTTCTAAACTTTGAAAATCTAATATGATTTATGCATTCTATGTAAATATGTTTATGTATACAAAAGCTTGTTGTGGCTGACCTGTTTGTATATCAAATTCCAGGAAGAGTCTGCAGATAGTGATGATGAAAGTAAGTTTTCCTCTAAGAACGTTACTTTTCTGACAAGATTTGGTTGATTATTTGCATGCTTTGAGCTAATGTGTGTTCAGAAAAAACATTAGCTGCTTTGTTATACATGATATTCTTTAAAAGTTGAAACCCATCAAGTTATTTTTTTCCAGAAATGCCAGACCTCGAGTGAAGGAACAGGAACCCATCATACAGAAGAAATCAAGAATTTCACTTAAATTGAATGAAGAGAGACTAGGTTTAAGTTGGTAGCCATTTAAAAACTGAATCATTTTTGAGACTGTTTTTCAAGGTCTTTGTGCAGAAAGTCACAAGGAATGAATTTTTACTGTTGTGTTGATGGCAACCTCAACCCCTCGACAATATACACTCTTTTCTGTTCTGCATGGAAAAATATTATGAGCTCTCCATCATGTATTGTGGAAACCATGAATGCTCAGTTTTTCAACAATGGCTTTTACAGTCTTGGGCTCTTTCCTCGGTGTCAGTGGGGTTATTGAATCTATTACGCATACATTATAATTCGTAGTAATGGAGAGGACGTGAATGACATTTTTGACTTACATGACCGCTGTCAAATTGTACATTTTATTTAATTCTGTTGTGTTTTGTGTGTGCGCACGTGTGGAGGCTCAGATTTCCTTGCGTTTGAATGAAGCAAGCATTGTGTTAAGGCACATGCTTCTCAATTATCCCCAAATGCCATCCAAAACATGTCCCTCATTTGAAATGAGTGTATTCAAAGCCCTTGCACTGTTTCATCTGTAAACTCGTTTTATGTGTTTTTAGCTGCGGTTTTGACCTACAGATAGGTTTGTATCAATCCAAAATGTTCAAAGTACATAATCCTGTCTGTACAAGCCGCTTTACAAAATTATTTCAGGATGGCAATTAGTATTTGTTGTTTTGTATCACATTTAGCAGGCAATTGTACACTGGTTTCTTCCATATATGTCAAAAGTGATTAAAAAAGCATACACCTCACCGGTGTACTGAACAAAAGAGTAACTTATGAACAGATGACCAATTTGTGTTTGCACTCTAAATATAAATGCAGGTGTGACTAAAAGATTAAAACAATGTTGTGACGTCATTTCATGTTTATAAATTTCAGTTTGTTAAACGCAGTGAGGTTTTTGTCTACATATTTCTAATAAACTGTCTCTAAACAAAACACTGCACTCGCTGTTGTGCTTTTGTACACTTAAGATTGTTATTGTTATGAATGGTAATCATAATTTCATGACTCATTTTGTCTGTTGAACATCAAAATTTAGCAAATGTCAAAAAAAATGTTTGCTAAAAGGATGGATAAATTAGTATGGAGCGTATAGAAATTGGTATAGCATCTGCTATTCTATTGTTTCTAAAAGTTAAATCAGTGTTTTCTGATGTTCTGAACATTCAGTTTTGTCACCAGAAGATGGAGCTATAGCTTCATTACTGTAGACCTTAAAATAGCTCTACTAAAATGAATAAATCCGTTCGGTTTTTTTTTTGTCATTGTGACCATTGTAGTACATTTTAAGAGACCCGTGATTAGTGGTCTTTCTGACACTTTTTTCAATCTTACTGCCTTTATCCTTACACATTAAAAATGGCAACAGTCATCAAATTCCCTCAAATAACCTATTGAGTTTAAGCTTTTAAACAAAGTTCAACAAAAACGATTTAATGAGTTGACAGTCTCGTTAGCAGTCTAGTAAGATTAACATTAATTTACAATTCGTTTATTTAGCAGACGCTTTTATCCAAAAACTTAGGAACGAGAGAGCATTTAACATTTAGTCAATGAACTTAACATTTATCTTCAGCAAGGGTTTCTTTAAAGTCTTTATGAAAGCATCCCTCACTAACAACAAAAAATACTTTTAAAGCTTTAGGCTTCAGAAGATGATGTCTTTAAAATTGTTTGGTATCTTGTTTTCATGCCTGTGTTTAAAAACTATTGACAGTTGACAGTGCATCAACGCAAATAGTTTATATCTAGATCAACATTTCATTAGGCGGTGTCGAAATTCCTGAGCTAGCATTTTGTTTACACTGGCAGTATGGCAGGTTCAGCTGTCAACGTGATAATTGTGTTGATGTCAGCAGTCTGCAATAGAGGTAACAGAAAAAGTGGATTTCAGCTGTCGCTAGAGTGTGACAAAAAGCGGATTACCGATACATGAGAAGGCAGAGGCGAGTAATCCTGCCCACAATAGAGGTACACAAAGCTGGCATCACTGAGCCAGCCTGGCAGAAGGGCTAAAAATTACATTTCAACACTTCTGGTTTGGTTAGTTCTCCTGAAACCGAAAAAAGACAGCATGTTACGGACAAGTTGTGTAGTTAGCCCACCTTTAGTTAAAGGATTCATAAGAAAAACCATAATCAATGGCAGTATGACTAATAAAAATAATATTAGCCTACTATGAAAATAGGGTCTTCAAATAAAAATAAAAAGTTTAAAACACTTCTGCTTCAACACGCACATCTTCTATTTGCATAAAAGCACACTGTTCACTATGCACATTATTATTGCAGCAAATGCAAATCAAAGGCAATAGAAACTGTTGCGAGCAGCCTTTTTGCTTCACAGCAAATAAGAGCAAAAGCACAAGCGAAGCAGTATCCTTTCATCAGAGTGCCTAGAGAAGAGGCTGATAACCTCTGCTCTCCAACCATGGATTTTCCAGAGCATCACTGGGGCTCAGGCCAACAGTCCTGGCTCCATACACAATGTAAAACCCGACCTAATCAGTTCCACACAGAACCAACTGGTATAGCCCTGACCAAAGGATGCACTGGCAAAGTTCTCAGTTAGTTGCTGTGGGAAAAAAAAAACGTTTCCACGCATGTGAGAACATAGGCTAACTGGATCTGGATGCATAATTTGTGTGCAATAGGCCTACCAGATGTAGCAGGTATTAAAAGCAGTAAGCAATGCAGGGCGTTGATCCCTGACAAAAATTGTGGGAAAAAAACCACCAAAACAAAAGTAAAAGTGCTCTGCTGTACTCTGGGAAATTTGTGTTTAGACATTAAACGAAAGCAAATGTCACGTACGCACATTTAATCACTTTCAAGGATGTGGTATTTACAATATTTTGAATGTTGCATTGCTCAAAAACCTATATTATTGTCTGTCCTGTGCATGTGTACCAGAAGGGTTTTTTCTTTGTGTCAGCACACTGTCACGCTTGTGTCCGCACTACGAAGGGGACTAGACCCTTACAGGGCCCTGGTGTTATATGTGAGTTCATCTGAGACCGGACATAAAGCAGTTCCTCACTGCTCCATTTTGGAGGCTGGGACAGTGGTCCACAGTGGGCCTTGTCTTTTGAACATTCTCAGTTTGTCCTCTTTGCATGACTTCACTTTTAGCATCATACTAAGATAATTGTATTAATAAAAAGTTTTGTAAATGTGCAAAATGCTTCTCTAAATTTCCCACCTTCCTTAATATCATGATAATGTTCATTTTTCTTTCATTTTGCCATCACACAATTCAATTACAAATTTGTGGCAAAGCATCATGGCAATGACAATGAGTTGGAACGACATGCAGGACAAAAAAACGTTTTAATTTGATCGTATTGTATTGCCTGCAGCCCCCTCCCACAATTCTACCAAAGGATTATGGTGTCACTGTGGGTTGTTATAAATACCCCGTGTCCTCTCCGTTCCCCATCAGAGAGGTTGAATGTTTTCAGGACATGCTTATTTTTTGTCTAGCCATGTCATTTTATTAAACAATCTTTCACATTGATGCAGGGCTCACTTGCCTGTTTCACATTTGAGGTTTTATGACAACGCCACAGGTGAGAGATCAACAGGACAGACGAATTCAATCGCGTGAAACAGGGCTGCTCTTCTTGTAAACACCTGAAAGCATTTATGCTTAGTGTTTCATAGTGTAATAAGTCTTTGACAGTAGACAAATCTGAAAGGAAGCTCTTTTTGCTTACTTTTGGAGGTTCTTCCTTTCCATTCACATCCCTCCATTTTTTGAAATCACCTCTAAACCATCACAACCATGTGGGAATTCCGGTCCATGTCTTTTTGGCGGGCTGTGTTTGCCGAGTTCTACGGCACAATGTTCTTTATCATCTTCGGGCTGGGAGCAGCTCTGCATTGGACTGCAGGACCGCTCAATGTCCTCCAAGTCGCTTTCTGCTTTGAGCTGGCAGCCGCCACACTCATCCAGTCCATCGGCCACATCAGCAGTGGCCACATCAACCCGGCCGTCACATTCGCCTACCTGATTGGCTCCCAGATGTCCCTGTTTCGTGCGTTCTTCTACATCTGTGCCCAGTGTTTGGGTGCTCTAGCTGGGGCTGCCGTGCTATATGGGGTCACACCAAACAATGTCAGAGGCAATCTGGCCCTGAACACGGTAAGAACCTTTCCTACATGCAATGACTTCATTTGGGTAGATGACTTGAGTTGAGAGATATAAAAACGTGATCATTTTTACTAAACATTGGTAATGAGATTAAAAGTTGTGCTGGTTTTGCATATTGTGCATTTTTATTGTACATTAATACATTATTTAAAAATGTTTCTGATCGTATTTTAGCATAGTCTATCGATGTGCATGTGGCAGTTGCATCATAAAAAAACGAGGAGAGCTAAAATTATTTGTCTTTTTCAGTCGAATATAAACTAACGCAAAACCCTAATGACATTAATAAAACCAAAAAAGTTGTTATATAATAAATTCTACAAATTCTTATTAATTTACATTATATAATAATGTAACATTTTCTCGCCTCATTCAGCTTCAACCAGGCATCAGTCTGGGCATGGCCACCACCATAGAAATATTCCTGACTCTGCAGCTTGTGGTGTGTGTCTTCGCTGTGACGGATGAGAGGCGAAACGGGCGACTGGGGTCTGCTGCTCTGTCCATTGGCTTCTCAGTGCTTGTGGGTCACCTGCTGGGGGTACGAGACTGCATTTACAAATTCCTGTTATTCAGATTTCTAGAGCAGTGGTTTTAAAAAGGAAGAAAATGCATCTCACAGGACATGACACAAAGCCAGTGGAAACATGAACCGTATACTTATTGACTTAGAACATAAAGAATTAATGTTCAAAACTTTTTCCTTACCCCGACTAACAACGGTATACTTATAATAATCATTTATAATTTGAAGACTCTCATCGAATTTAGCAAAAAAAGTTTATTTTTTAGTGTTTGTTTTTTTCTATTAGAACAAAATTTGCTTAAACCATTTAAGTAGCCCTACAATGAACCTTGGATGACATCAAAATGAACAAAAATAAATAGATACATAAAGGAAAGAATGGGAAAAAATTAATCAAAATTATGTTACATTCATTAGGTCATCGTATTACAATCTTGACACTTTTTTATTGTTAATTCTTTTTAATGTCTTTATAAAGTATTTAACGTCACATTACAAATTTACTTTGGGAATGATTAAAGAACATTTGCATTCATGAATAAAATAATTGGCCAATAAAACAAAAACATTCCCTAAATATTCCAAATTATGATTACAATGGGAGAAATAACATATTACATCACACACTGTTAAAGTCCAAGTGAAATAAAAAATGACAATGCCTATTTTTTCATGAAATATTGCAGCGTTTATTGTAAATAGTTTATCAATGTGGGTGATTCTCTTTTTAAAATCTGTGTGGCTTGAGCAGAGCATTTGTTAAGTCCTCCGCTTCTACTGTCAGTCTTCTGCCTGTTCCATTTCAAAATGCAACGGCTTTTTTATCCATCCAATCAAATCACAGAGAAAGACGAAATCCACGGCCACTTTTTTCTTAGAAATTCTAATTATCTCCAAGTAAAAACGATCACAACTTCCGGTTCACGGGGACTTTATTAATTTAGCAAAAAAGTGGTTGCCAGACCCTCCAGATTAGGACTCCCAGCATTGACACTGTTCTCTGATTATTATCTAATCCTAACACTAATCAAAGTGGGAAATGGGGGAGTCGTAATTTGCCATGAGTCAGTTTTCAGCACCACACAGGTTAGTTTTGAATGGCTGTTGAGCTTGTTTTATTACGGAGATCTGGCAACCTCCGCCAGAGGCGCAATGGCAAAGCAGGGCCCACGTAAAGAAAACTCTGCAATATTAAGCTATATTTTATCTCAAAGATGGCAGACAAATAGCAGCATTAAATAAAAACAATATTATTTAAATGTGATATTAAAGGCATTTTGCATGAACATTTAAATCTCACCGCAGATGTATTAAACCGGAGCTGGAATGAACCCTGCCAGATCTTTCGCCCCTGCCGTGCTTTTCAGAAACTTTATAAATCATTGGGTGAGGATAATTTTATTCACACAGCCTTCGGATAAAGTTCAAATGGGTGGAATCTGAGCTTTTGCTCATTTGTATCTGTTCTCTCTTTATATCTGGTAGGTGTATTGGGTGGGTCCCCTGATTGGCGGTGCTCTGGGTGCTTTGCTGTACGATTTCCTGCTTTTTCCGCGAATGCGTGGTCTGTCTGAGCGGCTGGCCGTGCTCAAGGGCAACCGACCCCCCGAAGCTGAAGCCAAGCAGGAGACCCGAGGGGACCCTATCGAACTCAAAACACAAGCCCTATAAACACTGTCAGGACAAGATCCATAATGAAAAATACACATACATTGATTTCACACACCTCATCTTGACACACCAACAACATACCAACTCAGTCTGCCTTATTAGGGAGGATAACACACTCCCTAAGGCAACTAAGACACTATGAACCCTTCCCAAGAACTATGAGGTTAAGAAGACTTCGCACTGAGGATTGCGCTCTATACTGGTAGGTATAGGGGCCAAGTCAGTGCCTACCTATCAGGTGGCAAGGGGCATCTGTCATTTCTAGTCTACTATGAGTGAACTACACTAGAAGTGGACTTGTGCATGCGTTACAGTTTCATAGTGTTTGTGTTGAAATCTTTCACATTCATTTTATTTCAGGTTTGTTTCTTTGATATTTCAGAGATGTGACACATGCGCTATATCATTAACTTTTGGAACAGTTTACATTCTAATTGCAGTCTTGCATTATGGAGTTGTGTGCGCGCATGTGCGTGGTGTGCGTTTTCGGACAATTTCTTGTTTAGTTCTTCCTTTCCCCCCATCCGCCATGTGTTTGTATCAACACATCAAGGGTTTTTTCCAATCCCAAAATGAAGGCCTTTCTTCTTTAAACAGATAAAAGAGACATATCTTGAATTTGGATCACACTATGAGTCTGTTTTAAACTGTTGTATTGTTTAAGTGTGGCCCAGTGTGTGTTTCTTAAAAAGAAGCCAAGTCTCACAATCATTAATATTCAAAAACAAACATAAAATCTAGTTTTACTGTTTTACTTGACCAAACTCGATGAACCCCTGCCCCTCCCGATCATTTTTGGAAATATTAGATTACATTAGTATGTTTGATTTCTGTTTTGTTTTTTGCATGCATAGAGTTGGTTTGGTGTTATTTTGTGTGTAAAAGGCAAGTAGGCAAATGCATTTTGTCTCAGGCAAGAGAATATTTGTGTAGTTTTTTCGTGAAGTGTAAAACCTCACTCATTGGAGCAGAAATGTTAAAGAAACAACAGGGCATAATAGTAGCAGTTGGAACAATATTAATTTTTAATTTAGATTTTTATTCAATGTTTTAGGACATTTTCTGAACATAAGCTCATAGGGTATATCAAACATTTTCCCCTAAAACTGAGGTCTGGGTGTTTCTAGTTTGTGTTGCATTGGATATTAAATGCACATTGATATTGTTGTAGCATTTGGATCTGAAAAAGATAAATGCTCCACCCAGCTCTCCTCTTAGACTTTCCCCCCATAACTCCTCTGATTCATGACCTGGCTAATGGAACATCGAGACCATCAACCTCACTGACTGTGTCACCTTTAAAGGGCATGGTAAACAACTGAAAAACGTCAATGTTTACAAGTAAATCAGATACCATTTGTTGTTGTCTTATGTTAAGTGTACGGGTTTCCATTTCAACTTCAAATGTCTGTTGAAGCTAGTTAATATAAATGATCATTTTAAGTTAGCCTACTGAATGTCTCTTTAGTATTTTATGAGTGTGATTTTGGAGTGTGCTATATGGCCACAGTGCTTGAACTTAATGAACAACTATTGATTTTTCTATCAATGTTTCTATCTACTAATAGTTGTTTATGTTAAAACGGAGTTTTGGGGGTTTTTAACTTCGGCTTATGAATGAGACAATCATTTTGGTCAAACCAGAAACATTTTATACTGAGGCAAGACACTGAATGCCTTTTTACTTTATTCATTAAAAAGAATGTGTTAATTAACATCTGATAAAACACAAAACAAAAACGATGATATTCCCTTTTATAAAAAATACAAACATTCACTTCTGGCACCTTTTAGAAACAATTTGGCACTGACAGATATAAGATTGGTATTTTACAAAATATATTTTTGGAAGGTAAAATCACAGTTTATGGGAAAGAAACTATATTACATTTGAATTTTAAGAAAGCTGACTTAAGTGCACTAATGAGTAAAACCAGGAGAGGTTCACACAAAAACACTGTAGAGTATATGAAGAGATCCACACTTTTGTCATCATTTAGACATAAAACCCTGTGCACATGATTTATGGTTCTCAGTCATGTATACGAGGTTTCCAGAGAAGTACTTATCAATGTGGAGAAACAGATCATTGTGCCACTTAATAAACAGAAGATACATGAAAAACTCACATTCATATAACATTTTGATTATACCTTCTCTGTTCTAACCTGACTGTGTTATCAGAAGAATACTAAATATTCAATTGTAAATATGCAAATCACAACCAAATACAAGACAGATTAGCAGAATTCATACTGTGTTAAAACTGTGAGGCCTTAACTAAGATTTAAACAACAAATCCTTGGATGGAGGTACTAAACACCAACTTTAAACAAGAGTGCTGGGATTCAAATAGTTTTAACTCCAAATCCAGAAAGTACTGTCTGCATAAATAATTTGTTAAAAACAACCTGATCAAAATACTGGTAATTTCCCCAGAATTGTCTTTGTTAAACTGTCTGAAAGCCCTTTAGGAGTAAACTTTGATAATTGTAACTAAACATTCTACTCGGTACCAGAGAGAGAACAAGATTATTTGGTACATTAAATGTACTGTATACGGTCCCTCTTCACACAATGGAAAATACTCCCACAATAAGAAAAGAACTTCCTGATTCACTTGTCAGTTATAATGCTGCCATTTTTCTGCTTTCGCCACCTGAGACTGACACTTAAGGAATGACTTTTTTAAGCAAACCCTCTGTTTACTTCAAATCTTTTCTATTTGATTTCAGAGTAATGAACACACTGCTTTTTTACCGCAATACGTTTAGTGTGTTTTTTCTAGTGGGTAGGAGTGTAACATTTAGTTTTATACAAACAATAGGACAAATCCTCAAATTTCTGTTCTAACATATCCCCATATAGACAAGATTATCATTTCCTTTTGGGACCTTGGTAAGACAAGCAGTTTGCATTGGATGGAGCTCCAAGCCATGTGATAACCTATATCCAATAGGAGGTGAAGAATAAGTCTATTGACAAATTTGCAAGATCATGTCCATCGGATCCATGTCCTCCATATCCACAGGATTTGATTGCCTGTTACAGAATAAAAGAAAGGGAGAAATAAAACTTACCAGGTTTGTAGAGAACTGTTACAATGGTAAGTGCTGATGATATTAGAGTTAATAGAGTATCACTAAACATTGGTCATGGTTGTGACTTACATGGTTGATGGGAAGAGTGGTTCTTGAACAGACATGGTGTGCTCTGGCATATATGGAGGTGTAGCATGGCTGGAATGTCTGGGAAGTGAAGTATAATCACAACTGTTATTGAAAATTGGTATTGCAATGAGACTCTGATATATGAAAAATTATACACTCACAATTTCTTCACAAATGAAAATAAGTCAAATAAATTATGTTTGTCAAACATTCTATTCTATTCAATTCCATTCCATTCTATTCTATTCTATTCTATTCTATTCTATTTATAGACCCTTTTTCAAGATGTAAACAACACTTGTCAGGCAGCACTTCCTGATTCTTTTTTTTCTTGTTAGAATTAACATTTAAAAACTGAATACATCTTTAAGACTTAATTCTCTATGTGAATAGTGAAACAGGAAGTAGAATTGACATTTTCACTCAATATTTGTGTGTGTAACAAGTGCTAATGCGAGACTGAATTTAAAAGTATGTTCTTACTTTAGACCAAGTTTTCATGCACTTTATAAGTTTATACTTACGGTGGGAAAACTTCCGGGTTCCTGTGAGGGTAAAAAAGGTATTTTACAAACAATAAAAACACTGCAACAATGTACATGTCTGTGGTTGTAAGTGTAGATGTGATTGTTCAAATACACACATGTTGTGGAAGGGAGAGCCCACGTGGTAAAGCCCCGGTGAGGGATCAGTCTGAGGTGGCATGTTTGGGCTTGAGGTGCTAGGATCTCCTCTGAAGATAATAGAAAACAATGTGTCAGACACTGTCAATGCCTTTTAAACATATTTTCAAACAGAGGTTTTAGTTTATTTAATCTATAAACGTACGGGTTTACTACTGTTGTTAGTTTAAATGGCAGGTATCCGTCCGGGTGAGGGGGAGAGGGCACTGTGTCAGCACAAGAGAAAATAGAGCTTGTAAATTGCAACAGGTTTTGGTTTTTGTGTAGCACAACATATATTTTACTCATTTTAATTATTGCATTTTTATTTTAGTAATTTGAATAAAATGTCCTTATTCAAAAATGTGCACACAGGTTTTGCCATAAAATAAGAAAATGATAACCATCATCTTTAAGAATCTGGTTACTCTGGTTTACTTGCCTGTAAAAAATTTCTTAAATACTTCCTGTTTTGGCAGGTCAGGATACACATGAGTGATGCAGTTAATATCTAGTATACGGTCACCAAGTCCAACTGAGTCCAAATCCTTCTTGGTAAAGGGTTGGATATTCTGGATTCTCCTGCCTCCATCTGGGCAGAAAAACAATGCACCAAAACACTTATTTACATTGCAACCATTTTTTAAAAGTCCAGTGTATGAAATGTAGCGGCATCTATTGGTGAGATTGCGAATTGCAACCAACGGCTCACTCCACTCCTCCCTTTCGAAGCACTACGGTGGCACTAAGATGTTGTCACGTTTTCGCTTCTTTGCCGAACGTATTTACGAGACGCACTCTGTAGAGCAGTTTGTCTGTTTAAATCTACTGTAGAAACAACATGGTGAATTCCACGCAAGGGGACCTGCTGTGTATGTAGATAGAAATAGCTCATTCTTAGGTAATAAAAACATAACGCTTCATTATGTAAGGTCTTAATACACCTCTGAAGACATAGTTATGTATATAATATTGTATTTCTGTCAGTAGATGCTCCAAAAAATGACACATTGGATCTTTAAAGCTTAGTCAGACTATATGAGCAAAAATCACATGTACAGGTCTTTACTATACAGTACATATATTTCTTATTATTATAAAATAATTACCATCATATTATTTTATATTGTGGGATAGTACAATGTTTAGATATATAATACAGTATAATGTAAAGACTTCAGACTTACTATCACCGGGACCTACGTAGGCGATGGTGATGCCACCAATCTCTGAATCACTAAAGCGTAGAAGAAAAATTCCATGGGGTTTGTTCTGCAGAATGACATGGAGGTGTTGTTTGCCAATGAAGCCAAAGATCAATCTGCAGGGGCAATTAAAGACAGTGTCAAAATAAATGTGGTACTTTAGCTAACAAAGGCAAAGAAAGTCACTGTTATTCAACTGTACCCTTCACTCCAATATTCTTTCAGGCATTTCTTTGTGAGATCCATCACCCCCTCGAACCACTGCCAGAAGGTGAAGTTTCGGCCAGGCAGAACTTCCTGTGATAAAGTTAGTCAGTGTTGACTCACCAACACACAAACCCATGCTTTCACATACTTAGAAAGTCTCATTTAACCTTCTTGAAAGAAAATCCTTGCATATGGTCATTTTTGCATATGCGTTTTAACTCAATTTGAGTCCACAAACAGGATTCAGAATTGCAATTTGGATGAATGGAATGTTGGCTTCATAAGATTATATAAGCATTATAGACAGGATATGTGAGTGTCACCTTGTTAAACTGAGCCCAAGACACGGGCATGTTGCTATAATCCTCCGAGATGTCGGGTTGGTCAAAGATCTTCTGGGCAAGAAAGTGAAGATTATATCTGTCCAACGCACGCTGCGTCTGCACCTCAGACATGAACTTACTGCTCAGAGCATCACACATCTGCTTCCAGGGCACACGTTCGGGTACGACGAACGGTATTCTGTTCTGAAAACACCACAGCAAACACAAGCTTTCTGTTTGTGCGCTGCAAATGGTCAACGACATGAAACAAGTTCTGTTCTGTGTCACGTCCTGTGTTACTTACAGGCTCAGAGAAGGCACAGTCCCATACGACAGTTGCCATGGCATTAATTTCCTGACTACCATGTACAATTACAACCACAGGAAGAGAGATTGTCTGGATGCAGAAAAGACAATCAGTCTGTTAGCTCACACAAGCTAATGACAAAAACAGTCCATAACTGTACAGTATTCCATACTGAAATCACCTGAATGCTAAAGGGCCTCTCGCAGCCTGTGATGGTTAATTCTGTGGTGAACAGCAGAGCAAACTTTTCCTCTGTCACTGATTCTGAGCCCTTCCTGTCAGCCCGTTTAATCTTCCTTATCGACTAAAGAGGAGAAAAACAGTCGAGTTTTGAACCATTTAACAAACATGACAAAGTCAAAACAAAATACTATTAAAGAAAACATCAACAGAGAGACGGGATGAGTGAAATCCAGAATTTTGCAACGTCACCCACCATGTTTCTGAAAGTGGCACACGTGCTCTTGCTGGAAGTGTTGTGTTCTAATATAGCTGTGCTGTTAATAAGGTCTCCTACGTTTTCACTGAGTGAAAAAAAATAGACAAATAATCACTAATTGAAAACATTTGCATCATTTATAGTGTAAGTTCATTTTGTAAATGTTTAGATGACCTGTGTGTGCTTAACAGCTCAACTGAAACCCTGATTCTGTTTGCTTATCTGGTTGTGCCTGCACTTCCTCTTTATGTCTAAGCACAGTAACAACGGCTGTTAAATGTAACATGCATGACAGCTCTCCTAGGCAGATTTCAACATAGGGCAAGAGTACAAAAGTAATGTTATGACACAATGACGAGTCATAGATCAAAGTGAACGACACTGTGCAAAGTGCTTCAGTATCAGCAGATTTTGTCTTCATATACATCTGTATGTACCTCCTGCGTGAACAAATCTTGTCGGAAGATCTACATGCAAATTCAGTCAGTTAGTGTATATATTGTATCATACACAATATAAAAAGTATGTACTGTGTAAACCGTGTATATTGCACGCCTGTCCTCATTGTACAGAATGTATTGTATATACATTGAATGTATTTCGCGATAACAGCCGGCTGCTTGTGCATTGTCCCGCTTATTACGCGGCTACTTGCCACATGAGAAAAAAACTGGACATGAAATGTGAATTTGAAATATTTTTTAGCTCATTTTTACCGAATGCAGACCTTCCACAAAGAAAAGCTGTTTACTTTCGGTTTTAAGGTAAGAAACGATGTTCAAATGTCACGGACAGGCAATTTGGTTTAATCATTTGTAAATATAATGTCATATATGTTATTAAAAGATATATTTAATTTGTCAAAAAAACCTGTCAAAATGATTTTTGAGAGGTTGTTATCTGGGAATAACGAACCTGTAAATGTCGCGACTGGCCAATCAGAATCGAGCATTCCAACGAGCCGTGTAATAATGTGTATTATCATTATAGATTGCTGTGTGTGCCAGTGATAAGAATGCTTACTTGGGTACGATTCCTTGTTGACCCAAGTTCCTCGCTTGCGCCTCAGTAATAATCTGAGCTTTCAACAGGACGGGTTTTCCAGGGGCGATCTTCTCTCCCAGCAGATACCTCACGGTGGTGGAAAATTTGGATTGAGTTTTAATCACCTGCGGAGGCTGCTTGTCCACCACCAAAGAACTGAGTAACCAAGACAATGACAGTATATTGTTAATCCATGAGAAAACACATTGACGTTTTGAAATCATTGGATAGTCATTGGTTACGTAATGTCTAACTGAGGCAACCCATTTTTGTAGATGCAAGGCACCAAACTGCAGTAAGCTGGAGTTTTTCTCAGGACATGTGATGGATTTGTTACCTCTGTATGAGAGTTTGGAGAAGACGTTCCAGATTCTCCTCTAGCGTGTGAAACTCTAAATCCCCTCTGTGGTCTTCCTTCACCAACATGACCTCCTGTCTTAGATTTCTATTCACCCCAAGCAACTGCTCACACCTGCAACCGGAAAAGTAGTTGATAAAAGTAAGCAAATGCCAATATAGACAGTATTCAATTCAATTCAGTTTTATTTATATAGCGCTTTTCACAATGTGCATTGTTCCAAAGCAGCTTTACAGGAGCAAATAAGAAAAACACAGAAAGGTAAAACACAGCACAGTGCATGGTGTTTATAGACCAAGCAAGATCATTATAATAAATAATATCTAATAAATAAATGAACAAATGAATAAATAAATAAATGCAGTCTCCCGGTGAGCAAGCCAACACTGCACTGCTCTGCTGTGGCGAGGAACCCAAACTCCAATGATGAATAATGGAGAAAAAAAATTGTCCAGTGCACTCATGTAAACAATAAACAAATGCACAATGCATAATACTAAATCACAACCTGAACATAAAAAGTACATATTTACTAGTAGCAAGCACACATGGTTTCTGAGTAGCAAGCACACATGGTTTTTGCTGACCACAATGTGTTTTATGTGGCAAATTATTGGCTGCGGAGATCCTGAAACATCAATTTAGTAACCAAACACTCAAACCATGAAGACAAATCTTCCTTTTTTAAGAAAACAACAGGTCTGAACACAATATAACACTACAAAAAATTACATTTGAGTAAATGACACTACATATTTTTCTATTCAACTTCCTGTCATGTTAAAATTGTACCCTGAGCAATTTTTGTCCTATTTAAGGTTTTACGCCACAAAAGAATGACCGTAATGACTTTGAGAAGAGACATTTTACTATTAAATCATGTATTAAATGAAGAATTCAGTAATTTCGGTATCTTTATAAAAGCTAATTTATTTAACACAGAGATCACATGACCAGACAAAATTACTGTACTTTTTCACTTAGTATTTGTTCAATTAGAATGTTTAGGACAGTGTTGAAAAATGCTGATGTAAATCCACTCTAAACAAACTTTTCCCCGCCCCACATTTTAAAAGCCATATTTTCATCACTTTATTATTCAGACACTGTTTACTAACAAATAAGAAGTGATTTAAAGAAGAAACTGAACAGACAAAAAGTGCAAGAACAGGCGTAGCGATAGAAACAGAAATATTGTGACCTTGAAAAGAATTGGCCCATTTAAAAGCCCTTAATCCGAGATAGAGTCGGCAAAGTAAATAAAAACCAAACCCCTTGCTCAAACAGACCACAAGGAGTGAAGTGATAACATTCATAATGGTAAAGTTGGTCCTCACCACGTCTGCAGAGGGCCGAGGTTGTCATCGAAATGCAAGCCAATGGTTGCTCTGTGCTGTTCCCATCTCCACGACTTAATTCTGTGCATAAGACATGACTGGCACTGTTCCAGGGCACAAACAGCTTCCTGGAGAAGCTGCAGACGCTTCTGTAAACACACGCCACAGGATCAGGGTCAAACGCAGGTTCCAACCATTCTTTTTCAGCGTCTTCGTATTTCTCTGTCAAGTGCTTTTTAAGTGTTTACCTTTGCACAGATGGAACAGTTGAACTCAAGTTGCTTTATGCGGTTTTGTCGGGCAACTTTATCCGAATTCTGTGGATCCAAGTCGTTTTGTCCTTTTGGAGGGGTTAAACGAAAACAAGGCGATAGGATAGAATCAACTTTTGATATGCTAACATGTGTGCACTTGTGTCTGTATGCACGTCTAACAAATAATTACATGAAACTGTATCTCGTAAAGAATCCTACACGTTTGACTGGGTATATCAAATGAGAAACAGGTGTTTCGAGTTTTGAGTCTGACCATTTAGACTTTTACCTGGCACAGACTCAGCTTCTTGTTTTTCCCAGTTCAACTCCTCCTGCAGCTGGTAAAGAGTTTGACGGCAGTTCTGAATTTCTAAAACTTTCAGCACCAGGTTGTCCACGTCAGTTTTAGCATCATCTCTTGGAAGTTGCACGGTGTCGTTGGAAGCTGAAGTACCCTGGTGCATGGGCGGGTGCTGAAAGTTAGGGTGTATTCCCTATAGACAAACATATAAAACATGAGCATTTACATACTAAAACTATACATTACCCATAACATACAGTAAGAAATTAAGATTTCTGTTCCTTTTTTACCCAATAAGTCCCAAATTAAAAGAAATGTTGCTTTGTTCTTACCGCCCGTGCCAATAATTTTTTTTCTTTCCTCAGCATGTCTCGTACTGTCCTCACCAGATGCAGAGGCTGTGGTTGAAACATGCTCTGAAAGACATTCATTTAGTTACATATTATTGATTATACAAGCAGACCGCTTCACATTAAATAAACATGGAGTTAGATATTTTTCCATATCATGATTAATAATTGCTCACCACACTGGTTTGGATCAGCATAAAGCTGAGAAAGGTTTGCAAAAATATTTTGGGAACTGTTCCTTTAATACTTCTGTACTATTTCTTTCTAATGACACACCTAACACAACACATGATGTGGATCCTCTGAAGTGGTTCATTTTACTTTCGTTTTACATCAAACCAAACAGTACTTTCAGTAGCATTTCTACAGATGTTAAATGATACAGTAGCTTTCGGCTAGCCATAATTATAAACGTCAGGACTATTTGCAGTACGTACCAAGTTCCTGCTGATATGCTGTAGCTTGACCCTCTCCACCACATTAGGGTTTTGTAAGGCCACTTCCTGCAGCAAACGTATCATCTGTTCCAACAGCATTCGGGCCTGCGGCTCCTGCTCCACATTGTCTACGTCAAAGTTCTCCCTAAATCCAACAACAACACAGATGTACAACCCAATTCATACTGTTATAATATATACGTGTGTATATATATAATGTGTATGTCAGTGACATACCATCCCTGTTCCTCTATCCAGCTGGCCAGGTAGTGCCTGATGTCCAAAGGAAATGTTTCTGGATAGAGTTCATTCAGCATCTGGGTTGTCAGGTACTGTAATTGCTGGGTCATCTGCGCCCACAACGCCATTGTCTGCAGAACCTGCAACAATATATATCAGGACACCTGTTATCGGCACTAAAAAGGCATGGCTCTCTTCATTTTTAACTTATTTCTAAATTAACAACAGACAGATACCAAAATCTAATTTTAAGATAATACCTCGGTGCAGTGCTCGAATTGAAGGGGGGCTGGGGGGGATCCGGGATCCCCCATAATGCATTAGGGACCCCCATAAGAAGTAAAAAATAGACTTAGGGGGTCCCTCGGATATTTTTATTTGAGTAAAAATGATAATGACAAATGTGATTAAATTCATGCAATGGATATGGTAAATTTTGTGAATTAATTATTCATATTTACAATAATTTATATTAAGTTTGTTTATGGGCTAGTTGTCATGTCTCTTAGACCGCTAAGCGCAGGACATCGTTGGCATGACTGCTTGATTGGCGCCACTACGGTGAAGCTAACTTCAGCTAAAAAATGGAGAATAATAAACCTCCACTCGCAGTCGGGAAGAGGAAGCTTCTTACATACTTTTTTGAGGGGTAATTTTCTCTCTCTCTATATCTTTCCACTATATTTATCAACTCCATGTCGGGGCTTTTGTATTCCTTGCGTAAATTATGATTAGGCCTGGTTCTGGGGTGCTAGAGATCTCGATGAAGATGAGTGACATCTTTTTAGTAATTATAAAGGGAGTGCTCGTTGTGCGGTTTCTGTGCTATATATAAATTAATCCATTCAGAATTGTATAAAACTTGTTTTTCATGCTGCTAAGACCAACGGCCTATCACATGCTGCAAAGTTTCAGGAAATACATCGGAATTACAAACTTATGAACTATTATAAAGACTATATCCTGTTTGCCCAGTTGTCTTGCACTCTTTGAATAATACCTAATCTCATCTCTATAGTATCATTACAGCCTGATAGCATTTTTCCATCCTTTTGCTACTGTTTAAGTAATAAAAAGGTCCTTAAACAGGTCAATTTGAAGTTACTGACTGCTCCTTTATCACTGCTTTCTGAGACATTATGAAATAATTATTCCTGTGCCACTGCTGAATCTGAATACCATTCAGTGAGTCTGAAAGCCATCTGAATATTTTCTACTGTTTTTGAGAAATTTCAGTGTTTTTTGATGTCACATGCTTTTACGGATCTTCAAATGCCTTATATGTAGTCCACTGGTATATTTGCCATAGTTGCCCTTTTGGGTCTGCTGCTTTGTCACCCTCTAAATCCAGTATTACTTGGAGTAAGCCATTTAAAAGAAGAATAGTAGATTATCTCTCTTTGTTATGCAACATTGGACTGATTATTCTTTATCAATACAAAAGCCTGTTCTTTTATGTAAGTTTTAATAAATAGTTATGCATATTATGATCAAAAATATTGTGTATTTTGTATAAATTGTATTGCGAGACTAACCCCCACCCCCACCAAAAAAAAAGTCTTATGGTGGGGACCCCTGCCTCGGTGTAGTGTCTGTGGTACAGTATTTATTGCGGTATTTAAAAATACACTTGGAAAAAAGTGCCATAAGTGTTTAATAAACAATTATTGAACATTGCAATGATTTACAAATTAACCATGTCATATCCTGTCCTCTTTATCCTCTATATAACTGTTGCTTTGAGGTGTGAGGTATAGTATGAGATAGGTCAAATGACTTAAAACTCCATATTATAAAATAAAAAACTGCACCAGCTGGACCTTGACAGAGGTAATATCTATATTGTTTAACATTCTCTATGTTAAAGGCCCGGAAGACCTATAATTTCATACAGTTATATGACCACAATAATATTGAGACAATTTTGCTATTGCGATACCATGAAATTGATAATATTGTTTCATCCCTACAGAACACTAAATATTATTTATCACTATCTTTCTATTTTGGAAATCTTGTTTATTATATAGGACAGTGGATGGTCAAAAATTCATTACAAGCTGTATTTCAGGTTTTATACTGTATAATTCACATGATATGATAATGGGCTGTGTTAAAGCAAAACGCGCAGGAGAAGCTCTGAGGAGTTTGTGAACAATCTTTTATGAGACCAAGAGAGAAGAGACAGTATGTCTACCCACTAACACAAGGGACAGAAACAATAACACCACGAGACGCTGGACAAAATAACTCAACTCAACCAGCACTAATATATAATAGTTTACATTTGTTTACACTGATATATAATAGTTTAGTCATTTTAGTGGATGGATTAGCCATGCTACACTTTGCATATACACACAACATATTCGGGTTCAATGTGATAATTATAGTAATGATGTCAACAACACAAGCAGCTAATATGAGGACTAACAAAGGCAAAAGCACTTATATAAACAAAATATAAACGCATGTACCGAATGAACAACTTTAGAAATGTGTTCTCAAAGCAGTTACATACAGTACAGCCAGACATGGCATATCCCTTACAGAAAAGACACACGAAATTCACATGTGCAAAAAACACATGTGATCACATGTGAAATGTGTGTTTTTGGAACATTTTGGTGTGAATTCCATGTGAATTCCCACGTGAAACCCATGGGATAACATGTAAAAACCCATGGGATAACATATGCGACATGTCTCCACATGTGATCACATGTTCTTCACGTCACCACATGTTGCACATGTCATCCCATGGGTTTTTACATGTTATCCCATGGGTTTCACGTGGGAATTCACATGGAATTCACAACAAAATGTTCCAAAAACACACATTTCACATGTGATCACACGTGTTTTTTTGCACATGTTAAACACATGTCGTATACATGTGATCACATGCGAAAAACATGTAAAAAAACATGTGAAATTCATGTGTCTTTTCTGTAAGGGATGAGACTCATTCCCTAAACTAAAATGTGCCAAAAGGTATGTAGGCATGCTGCATCATGTCCTCTATTCCTAACACTACATATACTGTCTGTATATATATCTTTGGATAAAGATTTACTTTTGTCTTGGGCAAAGTTTAAACAGCTTTAGTATTACAATATCTTTTAATCAAAACTAATATTTAACTTGGGATGCATTTAAAACTGCAAACTTAAGAAAACACAAAGATCATACAATAAGATCACATCTATCATTTCGTCGAAATTAGTTGATTTGGACTCTTTAAATTTTTAATTTCTATAGGCAAACATCCAATCAGTTGATTGAAACGTCAATATGTAAACGACAAACGAATACTACTTAATCGAAAAAGCATAACCACTGGACATTTCTCAATAAGAACCAGGAAAACAGAAGTGCCACCCCACCTTATATCTGACGCACCAGTCAAGCCTTTTAATAGCCGCCTACATTCATGTGACTCAGCTAGACCGCTCATTTCAAATATGTACCTTAGCCAACACAATGTAAAAGAAAGATGTGGGCGGTAAATTTAAACATATTCACCCTGATATAGTGATTACTCATCAGTCTTGTCAGTTTCTGTTGTAAAATTGTATGGCCGTAAATTAAGTTTTTATAGTACTCAAATATTGGATATTACCTAATAAAGAAAGTTGGCAATAAATAAACTTCATGCTCGAGTGAAAGTTTCAAACCTTGCCTCAAGGTTGTTTACAAGCCAAAAGGTGGGTATTTTTTATTATTTAGTAAGATTTTTTGTATATTTTGTAAGATACAACTACATTGTTTGACTGGACAACACAATATATAGAAATTATAAAAATATTGCAATGGTTTTAGATTAGGTCAATAATTTTAATTCTTCATAATGTTATGTATAGTCAAAGTTTTAATGCAGAGAGATGGCACGGAAATGTTAGCACATGCTCTGACGTGTGGAAGATCAATGATAAGAAAGAATGTGAAATGTGTGGTGTTTATATAAGTTTTTGAATAGTAATAAAAGAGTTCAAATTGATTTGACAAAATTAAAGCATTATCGCATTGCATATTTGTATATATTTATTTAGCCAGTTTTGTATATGGTATCAGATTGTCTGTATCAGTAGTTTAAAAATTCTTCAGAAAGAAGCATAGACTCTTCCAATTACAATTCCCACAATTCCTTTTTTTCTGGCTAATTTACTTAATACGTCTTATCAGAAACACATTTGCTCTAATGTTTGAGAAAGGCAACACGTGGAAAATGTCTTCATCTGTATGCAGATGTCTGTCTCACGTCTAGTAGGTCATAAAAATCGTGAGAACTATGGCGAGTTATGAAAGGATTTAGGTTTAACAGGTTACTAGACCAAGGGATATTCTCGGTCACCATTAAACAAATTCAGATTTGAGACAATACTTTATTCAACATGAGCCCAGTGTCCTGAGTTAGGTGTTATATTTCCAGCTAACACCAGAAGCATTGCATGAAAAACAGGTTTGGTAAAAGTTTTGTGTTTATGTAGCTCAGCCTCACAGATCAAGTCAAATAAACACAACAGCATGAAATAATTAATATGTTTAGAAGTTTCATTATCCTTATTACCATTCATACTCCAGCAAATCAGTACCCTATTTTATATGTTCCACATATTTGATGCTATTGACTTTATTGCATTCACGGCACTCAGTTGCCTTAAGTATCAACATGGTTTCATCAAAAATAACAATAAAAAACAAGTAAATAAAATATAAATTTTTCCAGCAAGCTTGAAGAGCTACTGTAAATATTTAAAGGGATAGTGCTCCCAAAAAAGAAAATTCTGTCATAATATTCTTTGCTCTTCAAAAGATATTTTGAAGAATGATGGAAAACCAAACAGATCTGGGCCACAAGCGACTAGTTGTCAATAGTGTTTACAAACATTCTTCCAAATATCTTTCTTTGTGTTCACCAGAACAAGGAAATTTATATATTTGTCACAACTTGAGGATGAGTAAATTATGACAGGATTTTTATTTTTGGGTGAACTATCCCTTTAATTTGCATGGCATAGTTCAGATACAGTCATTTGGTCTTGTAGGAATCTGATGAGAAATATTTAAGAAGTTGTGGTTAGGCTTAAATTTGGCTAATCTGAGCAGACTGAGGTCTCCTCTGAAACTTCAGACTTCAGAGGCAATAAATGTCAGATTTTATCTCAGTCCGAGAATCAGAGAAACAGGATACTTAAGCAAATGTCTCCGTTTGCTTTCCATGATACGTCTAGGGCATATGAGATCCTACGAGTCAATCCCATTCGCTGGAAAAGGGTGATTTCATAACAACAAATGTAAACAACAATGAGGCACAGCAAACCAGTCTTACACCCAAGAAGCTGCTGGACTAGACTAGCAATTGACTAATCTTACACTTTATTCTGTACTATGATGCTCAATCAAACTGGCTTCAGACCACAGTGTCTCCAGTGTGTTTAATGTTACTGTACTGTTACAGTAACTACACGTTACATAATTTATATTATTGACTGAATCATTGCAATGCACTCATGGTCAATATGTGCTTGACAGAAAGTACCCATTAACCAATTCAACAATATGTCCATCAGCAGTATACACATAATCTTTTTTCACAACACTCAAATGTCCAAAATTAATGTAAATGACTATTAGAGCACACAAACAATGATCTACTTAATCTAAAACATATTTTATACAGAAGTGAGCATCTCATTTGAGTGTTTGAAGCATTTAGAAAGGCCACAAAACAGCCATCCATTAGTTTTCATGTAATATTTATGAAAATGACAGCATGCGGACGGTACATCCGTAAGACTGGAGTTTGCACAAGCAATGTTACAAAAACAGTGTAGAGGGTTTATACAAAACAGACCCCTCTCTAGAACACACAAAATGACACACACACAGGACTACACTCTGCCGCATACAGCCTATAGGGAACAGAAAGTAGGGCGTGAATTTATGTAGCCTACTCGTTTATGCCACACAAAATGTTTTTCCCCTACTACACTAAAACGTTTCCCTATTACATTCGTAAAAAAGGACTAGCACAATAAAATATGTTTAAGACATACAACATCCTTCATTAATATTACCAGCACTCATATGAGAGATACAGTAAACTTGTAAATCAAATATTCACACGAGACTGCATAAAGTCAATATCCCTCACATTTTCATGGAGCAACCAGGCCAGATTCGGGCCAGATCTTTTCATCTTTGCGCCTTTTGTTTGAGACATGTAATGGCACAGCTAAGGTAAGTTACATTTGTCACAAGTATAACCTATTTCATTGATTTTAACCGAACAGGTCATCATCACAAGATCATTTTTATTCTGTTCAGCTACCGCGTTTCTTTCGCCAGCGGGGCTTTCGTGTACAGAAGTGATCGAAGCGTTAGGAAAGTGTACTACTGTACTACAAAACTAACATTTTCACACGAATATTAAACGATAAACAAATGAAGGTCGCAATAAATGTACAGTTTATAGTTTATATATCAAATAACAGAATAGGGATAAACGTACCTGTTTTTGACGCCAGCTCTTTAACACATGCAGAGAGTAATCGATCCACGTCTTCCGTGTGCGTTTGTTGTTTTTTCCTTAACTTACTTTCACTTTACAGTTACTGCCTACTGTCCACCCTGACGCAGCTCCTCCACCAGGTGTCTAGAAAACTTTACCAAACTTTGGAAAATGTATATCTGTCACGTTTTACCAATAAGATGCAGAACATTATTTATTTCTGACATTTAAATTTCATGAAATAATAAAAAAGAATCGAATGGCCTTCATTACAAATACCTTTAAATCAGTGACAAAAATATTTATTCCAGTAAGGTTTAATGGCGTTCCACCAACAGAGAATTACCAGTTATACCCACAGATACCATTATAGTTTCCATAAAACCCCCAACAACACCCAGTATAAATTTAATTAATTAAAACTTTTGTGATGATTTCTTTTGCTTTCTCACTTCAACCTAATTAACATTAAAATAGAATAAATGTAGTTGCACGTCGGTTTTTTTTACAATTTATGGGTCAATATACAAAGCAGCTAAAAGAGTTGATGTAAATTATAATTTAGCTGTTAATGTTATGTTATTTTAAGGCAATGCAATTCTTCCCTACTACTTCGGATCGGTGACGAAATAGAAAGGCACTTTTTGGTAACACCCCTAAAAAGTTGGTCTTCAAAGTGGGACACCGCGTAGATAAATATATCCACAGTTTGTCATTGTGTCTCAAAACCTAGTGAGTTGCCTACCGAGACAACATTCTGGGCACGCCTCTTCAGCAGCAGCGCGCCTGAGATGCGCAACAATGCAGCAGAAATGCAGAGTCGCAGTTGTCGAACAGAGCCGACGTCACTTGTAGGCGGGGAAACAACGCCATTTCTGCTCGAAACCGCTCGATTTCCAGTAAGGAGTTTCGAAAGGTGTTTCCGTTTTCTCAGACGAGCTCGGTTTCTTTCGGGTTTTCATGATTTCTTACTGCCTGTTCCTGGAAATACAAACTGAGGAAATCGATTTAGCGGTGGTGTGATGTAACTGTAGTGTTGAAGGAACATTACAGCGACATCACTATACAATGACGGACACGTACACGTTTTGTGAATATGCATTTCAGGAAGGAATGTAAGAAAAAATGAATTAAAAGTTAACCTGACAACTTAAACTGTGAATGTTATCAAAAATATAATTTTGAGTGATTCATCAACTTGGGTTTTCTGAGGTGAACAAGAGCAGATTGTAGTTTAAAGGAAACGGTAAAACCGGGAAACCGCGTGGTTATTTCTACGAATCATTTTAGTCTTGCAGCCACATATGCAAGATCTATATTTTTTGTTTACGATAGCGTTGAGAAATATAGAGCAACTATACAATAGGATTATTTCCTCTCAATATTTGTGGCTTTTAAGAGATAACGTTAACCAGCCACTTACAGACATATATGTGACAATATGAGGAGGACAGGCTTTTACGTAACACACAATTTAATCTAATCATGTCGAAATTAAATGTTTAGACAAAAGTTGTAGTAATGTTGTACCACCACCAGATGGCAGTCGATCATTGCGCGAGAGTCGAGCATGACTAAGTTGTTAAAATACAGCTTGTTCCACAAAACAAAATGTTGTTAATGATAATAAAACATAATTTTCATAATGCCTGTATCTAAATGTATGACACTGCAGAGTGAATACCAACTTCTGAAAACCTTTTGCAGTGTGGTCCTGCAGGGATGTCCCAGGCTTCAGGCATTCCTCATCAGAGCCCATTTCCTGTCCGGTCATGATACATTTGGCCTGCGTTTGAGGGAATAGGTCAGCAGAATGCAGTAACGCTTTAGGGGCTGGTTACTTGCCCAGCTTTAACTTAAAGTCAGAGCTGACTGGATCAATCTACCGCTGATAGAAGTTGACAGGTCTAAAAATGAAATCTGAAGTTACAAATGTTATCAATAAAAGTTCCAAATTGTTGCACAGAGTGAATAATTTCTAACATAACAAACAATTTCCAGATGTTTCAAAATGTAACATTAATAATAATAAACAGATCTTACCCTTTCTTCTCCATTAAAATGGAAAGGCAAATATAAAAAACAATGTTTAAAAGCTTTTGCCAATATCACAATGATATGAGTAAACATTGTGATATAAAAAAATAAAGTGTTATTAAACAAATAAACAATTGAAAAGTCTACAAACTTATTGTGCAGAAAAACATAAATAGATAAAATTGAGGGAAAAATTGTTGGTTGGTTGACCATTGTAACTCCTCGACTTGTTTGCTTATATAGATGTTTGCTATGCTTACATATTTTATGCAGCTCGTGAGGTTGTAATTATTTCGGGGTCCTCTTAGGTAAAGACCCAGCACTGAGCGGTACTGGGGAACACATCTGGAATCAATACAGCCCAACTGGGTAACTGGAGGGTTTTGGGGGGGGGTTAAGGGCTAAGGGTTGGGCTAGTTACGGGTTTGGCCCTGGGGGTCCATGTGTCCCTGACTCCTAAATAGACTTGATTGCTACCAGCTGGCAGCCTTAACTCACCCTGTGTCAGGGATCTCCTCTGATGTCAACCTTGTCAGTATCAAGGCTAGACAGGACAAAAGAGAGCAAGAGACAAGCGGTTATGGACATGGTGTTGGTAGAGACAGGCTCTGAGCTATGGGAAATGTTATTGCCTGTGCTGCACTTCACATGAACCCTCTCTGGTTTCCATCATGATACTTTCTACCTTGATGTAAATATGCAGGTCAGGTTCCATTTTAAAAGACAACAATATAGGCTAGTTCACATTATTGGCACTGTAAGCAGTGAAATGTAATGCTCTTTGGTGGAATCCTTAAGCATAACATGATGCTCTAAAATGACATTTAAAATCAGTATAGAGCAGATACCAATGTGCATACAGCTTATCAAAAGCACATGAAAAAGACAAATCTGTTCCGCATTTGTCCTATTGTGTATGCAGCCATCCCGAGCCTTATTTCATTTAGTGATACTTTTAATAATTCACACAAAACATTTCAATGCTTTTGTAATGTTTTTAAGATTAGGGTCCAAGCAAGGGCATACTTTTTTCCATATAGGCTGTTTACAGCTTTCCTCTTCAGCAGACCTTTAATTCGACTGAATGCTGAATAGATGTGGCAATAATTCGTCCCATTAATATCACTTTAGTCAATGTAGCTTAACTGCAGACAGGAGTGTCGCTTGATAGGACATGTTGTGGTTGACTGGCTTAGTGGCTTTGGTTGAGTGGTTTAGATAAGACAAAGTAGGAGTTTCATATTAACGTATCATTCATCAGTAGGATTATGTGGTATTGCATAATGGCAGTAATGTGCACCTGGCTTTGTTTCGTCACCTAACATTATAATGCACGTGCACTTCCATTTGCTATCTTAAACATTTTTTTTAAATGCCGATCCTAACAATAGTCATTTTTAGTCTTATACCTTGGGTTAAATCTGTGTACCTGGTCATCGTGTAATTCAGATTCCGCTCCAGCACTGGAGTCAAAGAGGTCGATTTCAAACTGACCAGGTCACATCTCAGTGTGCCAGCATGGTAAAGATTATGCTGGAAAAAGTGGGGAATTGTAATGAAGAATTTTTGCAAACTTAGGAAAACGCAACCGTTCATCAATACCAATTTTTCAGTATTTATGGTTTCATGTAATTGGCTCAAATGAAGCGACGTATGGAAATACAAACTCAATGCTAATAACAGTCATCGATTTTTAATCAATATGTGAATAGTTACAACAAATGTGAGCATGTCTTACAAGGGCAACACAAAACAAGCAAGTAGAGGTACAGCCAGCAAACCAAGCTCTTGCTGGTCACAGAAAACTCTGTGATGCAAATTTACAAATTTGAAACAAGTCTGCACTTAAATTATTATGTGAATAGAGTACATTAAACTGATATTATGATCTGTTTATTTAATAAAACTGAGCTTTCACCCCTCACTTTCAACTAAAATATTTAGGCAGCTAGTAGTAAAAACATATCCTGTTTCAAAGCTAAACAAATACAATCCAATGTATCGGTTATATATTTAGAAAGCAAATAAAAATGTGTCTCTATGTCTTAAAGTAATAGCAAATTTCACTCTAGTACTTCCACAAGGTGAGTGTGTTATTGAGTTTATATATTAATGGAACAAATTCTATTATTTTACTCAAGGACAATTATCCTTTATAGTGGGACTGGAGGGCAATGAATGTGTGCAGGCCTGCATTATTCATCTTAATCAGAGACCTCATCATCAGCATCCATCAGCACTTTACATTAAACAAGAGATTAATCTTCAGACTTTCAAAATATATTGGACCTAATGAAGGTTACATTGGGGTCAACTTTTTAAAGCATATTGTATCGCTTCAAACACCCAGATATATAAGAATGGTAATTCCCATCATATCTTCATGGATTGTATTCCACAGTCACAAGATTAAAGACTGTTTGAAATACAGGTATGGACAAAGTGAAAGACAAGTTATCCTCTTCATATCGTCGCTGTCCTTCTGAAACCTTTATTACTTTTTATTGGTTAGATATTTGCAAAACCCAGAGACAAACATAAAGGGTGACTACTAGTAATAATGATTAATGGCAAAACAAATAAATCACAAAATATGGAGATACAAGGCTTCAGAATGTTAAACTAACCATCTCTTACTACCTCAGACTAAAGCTACAAGCAAATACACAGTACTAATCATTTTACTTGCTATCTGGTGTATTCTGGCCACAAGGCCCTTGATATTCGAATAATCTCATATTCTTGATAATCTGTTTCTTTACTGTTTGATGAGATATTTTGATCATCCAACACAATCTCGCAGCAATTTTTCGAAATAGCTAATTTGTACGATTTAAATTGGAAATTTTTAGTGTTTGATTTTGGCCCAGTGATGGTAAGGTTTAGGTTTGGGCGGGGTTTCAGCATTGCATTTTTCTACTAATCGTACATTTTTGTACTATTCACACAAGTACAAGCCACTTCATAAAATAGTTACGAATTCCTGTGAGATCCGGCTGGAACATCTGTAGTAAAAACAAGTCACCTTGACAACCTGCAATTCTCGCCAGCCCAAGAGAAGCTGAGTCATGAGTGAATTTTGACATTCTCTTTAATATTGTGTAATACTTTTTTCTTAAAATACAGTCTTTTCTGAGGTAGACCATTACAGTTCAAGAACATTATCATTTTTAAAACAGACATCAAAAAAGACATGAAATAAATATTTTCATGTACAATATGCTGCAAAAATGAGGTAGAAATGGTTACAGAAAATGTACAAGAACAAGATCCAAGAACGAAGTTACTGTACTAACAGATTCAAAACAGCTAATAAATGCCAATTTTGTTGGACAAACTGCTCAGCATCAATGAGCAAAATCAGTATTATCCCTTCAAATGCTATTCAAATAAATCCAGTGATACATCTCAGTTTTCGTGAGCAGGAATAGGTGCTGAATTTTGACATCTACACTAGAGATGTTTTTGTGCTCTATGGATGTCCCTGTGTCTGCTAGGTTGTGTAGTTTCTTCGGCACAGATCAATACGTGCTCCTGGGGTCATTCTGATTGACCCGTGTGGCATGAGTGAAGCCACCAGCTGTACTTGAAGAAGCGAACAGTGCTATAGGGTTACTGGACATCAATCAGTCAATCAGTCAATCAGATATGGCTTCTCCAAAACACAGTGGTGAGATAGAAGAGCGGGGGATGGAAGCTGAGCTCACCACATGGCTGTACAGGGCCCGCAACCGGAGGACAAACCATTGTGCCGAGAGCATAGGGTGGAGGGCTAAGAAGGAAACATGGGGCTTTACCATCAACAAACTACACAAGCTATAGATAATACAGATCAACTCAGTTATCTTAAATGTGATGTCATGCATTTCAAAGACATTGATGTTATGAAATAAAGCTGAAATTGTGCTAGTACCTTGGGCGTACCTTTTAGACAAAAATGCTGAAAATGTTTTGGTACAGGGTTCTCCATTTGGATTGTCGGCATGATGAGTGTGTTTACAATTGGTATGCATTACACATGATGGTGTATCAAGATTTATACGATTTATGATTAGACATGATTAGCTGCCAATTACATAAAAACATTCACATTTTGATCTTTGGGTTGCGTCTCATTTAGGTCATTTTAAAAGGACATCGCAAAGCCCTTCAATACATATCTGTGAATTTCAAACATCAGAGCATGTTGCAATATGCTTCGTACCTTTAGATGGGTTGGGTAAAAACAGTTTGTCCAACAAAATAAAACATCTGGTCTGCCATCTACATAAACACTGCATGAAGACAATCATCACTCCATCAAAATCTACATCAAAAATAAAGGATAAGGGAAAATGTTTTCATAGAGAGTTAAAAACATGGATTAATGGCATCAGATATTCTCTGAAATACCTGAATTACATTCATTATTTGTCTTTGTAGCATTTTCAAGTTTCGCCTACGAGGTAACAGCACAGATGCAGTGTGTGTACAAGTCTGTGTCAGATCTGATGCTCACCTCCAACCTCAATACTTACTACTAAGACCCTAAGATTACATACATTCTTTAGTTATCATTTCTGAGGTAAAGAAATTCTTCCTGAGTATTTCAAACAAGACTACATATACTAAGAACAAAAAACTGAGTAAATCAGAAGAGAGAAAACAGTCAATCATGGACCCACGCTTGTCTTTGTGTTTGAGGGTCCTGAGCGCCCAAAAAAATCTGAGATTGTGAGGAATGTGAGTGGATGCTTAGTTTTGATTTGTATTGGAAAATATGTTGAAGAACATGGTACATATTACCTTTAGCAAACTATTTTTATACAGAAGTGTGCCAACATTATCAGTCTGTCTTTTTCACTTGTCTGACTTGTTATGGATTAGAATTTTAATACTTTTTGGGTAGCAATGTATACTCTTTTGGTAAAATGGCCGTGTTTTGACAAAGTGCACAAGATAAGACTACGGCCTAACAATCAACTTTGTAAAATACTGTTGCTTTCTTTTCTAGAGGTTGCATAACAGTAGATACCTTTTGGTGAATGCTGTGACTTGGGAAATAAAATGTTGGTGAGAATTTTTGGTAAAAACAAAGATTTTTGATATATCCTCAGCCCTTCGACACCTTAAAAAAGCCTTTTAAGTAAATCAATGCAAAAGATACAACATCACTGGAGTTGACTGTCAATAAATAGGATCCTGAGAGTTGCGATAAATGTGGGTATTTTTCAGGAAAAGTCAAGTTATCTATAACCTCCAGGTTTAGTCCAGGATCAAGGCTGATTGGAATTCTAACGAAATTCCAAAATATAATTCAGACTTTGTGTCAGATAAGCCAAGCAACTAATAAATGCCCCTTCAAGAAAGGCCTAATATTTCATTTCTTTGGGAAAAAATAAAGTATATGTATATTTATAGAAAAACAACACACCATGGCATGTTTCCTAGATTAAATGCATTCAAAATGTCTCCCTATCATAAACCAAATAATTTCTCAACAAATCCCACTCTTTTGGCTGCAACAAGTAGTTAAAAACAAAACATTAAGCAGTCCCCAACCAGTGGTTGACCAGTCTCTCAGTGGCTATAAACTTTGCTCCACTCCATACAAGTGTCCAGTTCTTTGGGGGTGCTATGAGGGCGTACCTTGCAGAAAGCATTTTCAAAGTCTTGGAAGGCGGGGGAAGAGAGCGACGCAGGGAGTCCGTGTAGAGGCACAGGTGTGGAGGCAGAAGCTGATGCCAGGGCCTGCTGGCAGAGCTGCAGGAGCTCCCAGACCGAGAAGCCTTCAGAGCGTTGCAGTACAGCTGACATCTCCCGTTCGCTCAGATTGCAGCCTTGGGGCGCCATCGCCTGCAGAAGCACCTGCCTGCGTGTGCTACCGTCTGGCAGGCCAATGTGGTACCGCTTGGAGAAGCAACGCAGAAGCGAATCTTTGATCAAGTCAGGCCGTCTTGTTGAACACACCACTAGAACCAAGCTGTTCTGACCATGCTGAATCTTCTCTAATTGGGCCTGAAGTTGCTGTCTGAGCCCTTCCTCCTCAATGGCCTCCACCTCGCTCAGCAGCACCACAGCGGGGTGACGGGTCACTGCCACTGAGAACAGTGTAACCAAAAGTTGCTCTGCCTCTCCTTTCAGTTTGGAGGCCAATGTAGCACCACTCAGTCTGTAAAAGGCAGCGCCCAACTGAGATGCCAAGGATCGTGTCAGTGTGGTTTTTCCCCCTCTCTGTGGGCCGAACAGCAAGACGGTTTTGGGTGGGCGGATGCCAGGGTTGGGCCGTAAGACGGGCCACAGCAGATCTTCCTCGATTGCGGCTTTGATGTGACCGTTTCCAGCCAGTTCACTCCAGAGTAGAGGCGGGCTGCAATCCTGAAGCTCCCTGCTTACCAGATCAAGCATACGGGGCTCCATGCTTTTCAGAGGATCGGAGCGTTTCTGAGAACGCTGCTGGGTGAAACCCTGCTCTGCACCTCCATTCTCACCTGTCATTGCTGCTGGAGGGCTATAGTCCCCTGCTGTGCCATATGGTGGTGAAACCAATGGTTTCAGGCCATTGTACTTTACTTCACCTCCTTCCAGGCTCGACTGCGATGATGGTTTGCTGGCCTTAAAGGCTTGATGATCTGCCTTGGTTGTTCCAAAGCCATTTCCATGGCACTCCGCTTTGTCAGCGACGCCGTAGGGAGAATCTCCCCCAGCTTTCATGGGGTCATAACTATATTTTCTATAGTGTGAGCCGTCTCCGTCTTCCTCTTCCAGGGTCATCTCAAATGCTTTCCTCTTCAGAGAGCCCCCAGGCTCCGAGCCCCCTAGACTGCTGTTCTGATATCCGTAGCTGCCTCCGACCACTGTGGGTCTTGAAGGAAGTGGAGAGGGGGCAGCTATGCCAGAGGCGATATAAGGAGCTGGTGGGTGGGTGTAGCTAGGAGTCAGGCCAGTCTGGTGTGGGTAGGTGCTGGGGGGGTAGTTGTATACAGGGGCAGAAGGCGTATAACTGGGAAGAAGCGAGGGGTTAGGCTGAAGGGTGTGAAGCGAGGCTGGTGGAAGTGCTGAGCTGGGTTGGGGACAGTACCCTGATGAGAGGTAGGTGCCGTTGTAACTGGGGGGGTAGTCACTGGAATGGGGGCCACTGCAGGAGCTGCTCCCACTGTAGCCTGAATCCGACAGGTTGCTGTTAACCGTTGACACGTTGCCTGAACCTGGGGGACCTGCTGATGTGGCAACCTTCGGCCCTGTCAGACCATCATGGGAGGAAGGAGGCACCAAAGGATACGCCCCGTCAGTGCTGTGAGTGAGAGGCCAAGGTTCCAGTTCAGTTTTCGGGCCTCCGTTTAGAGCCCCAAAGGCCACGGGCTCAGGGTATGCACTCACGGCAGGGCGCTCATATGGCGAGTCTAGCATGCCGGAGTATTTCTCAGCATAGCGCTTCAGCAGGTTGGAGGCAGTAAGGGCTGATATGTCGTCATTGGCCCAGGCGTAGCTGTAGGAGCCGCGGTTGCGACTGGGGTACAGGTCAGTCTTGTGGGCGGGGGATGAAGTGGTAGAGGACACGTCCAAATGCTGCTCAGGCCACTGGCTCAGGGTCTGGGCGTGCTCCGGGTTCCAGTGCATCTTCAAAAGGCCTGCCAAAGACAATAATGTGTTAGTATATTCAGGAACTCATAACCACCGTACAAACCCAAAACTGAATATCGATTCGATATTTTCATATCACATCACAGGATCGTCTAAGAGTCCCAATTTTACCCATATATCAATATTTTTTAACAAAACATGTTTTGCTTTTTCTATGGCAGCCAGAGATGCATACTATTGTTTTTCCCTTTTTAACAGTTACAACCACAGTAAGCATTCATAACTAAGCTAAATACATGTGCACCTTATTTTTGGTTGCTATTTTGCTTGGCTGAGAGACTGCGTTGTTTGCATACATGCTGACAGAGCCTTCTTTTTCTTGTAGTAAGTATAAAAGAAGCAGCCTGTGAATCTGCTCCTTTCAACCGCTCAGCCACACAGCAGCCTTGTGTTGCCATCTGCAGCACTCCCAGAGGAGAAACTGTTATCACCCTGTGTATGTTTTCCTCAATACATCCCCTCCCACCACCACAGTCCATCCACAAAGCATCTCTCCAAAAGCCCTCTGTGGCCAGCTTGACAGAGGGAGGGAAAGAGAAAGAGAAGGAGGAACACAGGAGGAGAGGGAGGGGATGATGTGGGGAAAAGAGGGGGGGGGGTTGGGACGGGTGGACGGAATAGTTGCGCTATTCATTGACCACTTCCCATGAAGCATTGGGAGTGTGGAATGCCCATTCCTCTCCAGCACGGCTCTCTTCATTAATTATGCTGGCCTAATGCAGAGGGGATGAAAGAGATCTTAATGCACACGCGAAGAAAGGTTATTATAGTTTATTAAAACTATTCAATTAAAGTTATTAAATTAAAGTTTGGAATAAATATTATTTGGAAACTTAAACTAAATGAAAATGAGATACATTGACTCAGGAATAAACTAAAATAAGTTTGAGGTACTAAAATTTATAACTGTAAATAAATAAATAAACAATAATAAAATAAATACTAATAAATAATCAATTTTTAGAAATAAATTCTAATAAATAATTTATTTAAAAATATATATTTTTAATAGTTAAATAATAATTAAATTCTAATTAATTATTATTTAGCAACATAAAAATGAAAATCAAATAACTAAATATTAAAATAACAAAAGCACATAACAAAATTACTAAAACTAACATAAAAACTAAAAAATATAAAAATAAAATCTATTTCAAAATTATAATAAAATTGCAATAAGACTGAAAACAATAACTCTTGAAAAAAGGAAAAATAAAGTTAGTTTGTTTTTTAGGATCCAGCTTCTACCCTAGTGTTTTGTTATTTATAAAATAAATAAATAAAATCAAAAATAAACTCTTTCTAGCATTTCCAGCTTTAAATAATGAAACAGACGGGAAAAGTTCAACATTTATTTTAAATTTAAGAAAAAATAGGAATATTAAAAATATCAATTATAAACCTCACCAAAAAGAATCAAAATCTTTCAATGAGTAAAAATGTTAAATTGAGGGTATGCGCTATTTTGGCATTTTCTCAATACTTTGCCATGTGTATTTCTTGTTTGATCTTGCATTACACAGAATAGAGAATGCCTTTAAACCAGCCATTTCATGAGGGTTTTCCCAACAGCTCCTTCCAGAGGAATTAGCTTGAAATTCCTCACATAGCTTGGCATTATTGAACTGTCAGGAATCAGCCTGGGGTGGGTGCTATGGGGAAAAATAGTAAAGAAATAAACCATAAATATTCATCTCAGGCTGCAATATGAAGAGAAAGTGATGTTTCATTATTCACGTTTGTGAATAGCATGCTGCTGGTTTATTGCCTATAACTTTAGTCCTGTATACTATGTTCCTTGCTCTTTTTCTCCCAAAAACTTGCCCCACCCCCCTTTGTGTGCTTTTTCCGTTTCTTAAGGTCCCCCCTCCCATTGCCACAGCTTCCCATGTGTGTCTTCAGATTACGCCTGCTATTTATTCCAAAAGATCACACAAACAGACCAGATGGCACATTGGATAACAATGTCCTTCATATTTAAATCCAAAACTTCAAGTCCTGCACGTCCAAACTATTGCTTCTACTCGTCATACTGATTTTTAATATACTACAAAGCAAAAAAAAAACACACAGGTAAAGTTCCTATATTCTTGTACCTTATCTGGTATATAGCTCGCAATGTTAAGGTCATAGGTTCGATGCCCATAGAAAATACTATTGTTCACAAAAGCATTTGCCCGAAGTATAAATATAAAGTTATGGGTCAACGTCCAGTCAATAGGAACAGTGTCCAGCAGGATATTCTCATCTGCTAGCTGGTTTGTGAAGTGCTGTAAGGAGCCAAATAATGAGGCCAGTGTGTGACTAAGATGGATGGCAGCCCAGGGGATCTCATAAAAACTGCAGCGGGTAGAAAAGGAGGAGGGGGAGTGGACAGCAGGCGCTCCGGCCATCATGTGTGTGCATGTGCATGCACTCGCACGAGTGTGCGTGAGAGGACGGGGCTTGACATTAGGGAACTCATTCAGGCGGGCAAAACTGCTGTCCACTTCATCAATATGCATGAGCATGTGTACAGCAGCACATATGGGAAAAGCTATTGTCCTAACTGGACATGGAAGTGCCTTTGGGTCAGGCTGTTCCTGAAGTCAAGGATAAGAACTATTCACAGGGAACAGTTGACGTTTTATAATGTTGCTCTTTTATGTTCTGCTCCCCAGCCAAAAGCGATACTCATTAACATAAATTCAATGGCAGATGAGCCGGTCTGCAATTAGATCCGCATCTCAGCAGGGATTCTTTAATAAATGAGATGTGATTTAATCGTGTATCTATTTAAGTCACTATAGTTGTGGAGTTTAACTCATTCTGGGCATGTCTGGGGTCCAAACTCAGAACTCTCAATAATCAGAAAATAGACATTTAAAAAAAATCTAATTTGAAGGAATAGTTCACCCAAAAAAGGGTCCCCCACAATACTATGGTCAAGTCAATGGGGAGCATTTTTGGGTGAACTATTCCTTAAATTCTGAAAATGTATTTTTTGATTAAAAAATGATCATTTTTTTCGCATCCTAATAAATTTATTTGAGCTTCTTGAATGTAACCACCGACTTTTAAGTTTTCAATAAACTTTTCATGATGAGAATAACTAAATGAAACCTCGGAATTGTGACACCCAAGCAAATACAGTACCTGATATTGTTTTTGAACCAGTTATAAAATGTTTTGATCATTTTGAACCATAAATCAAGCATTTTACATCATAAAAAAATATATATAATAATTAAATTAAAAATATTAAGTATTTAAGATTCTGAAATATTGTCTAAGTTACTAATCAAATAAAACATGCTCCTCTTTCAAAGACCCTCTTTGAAGCATTTTGATATATTTCTGAAACATTTTCAAATCATGCTGGCATAGCATGAATCCTCAGGTTATACACAGACTTGTGAAGTCCATACCGCTCATGTACACGCTGTGAACACATGTACACACTCAAGCAAATGAGGGACATAGCAAAAAAACTTTAATTGATCTGTTTTGTAAAAAAAGCATTTTCGCTATCACTATACCTACAATCTAGTAACAAATGACCAATTCTAATCGCAGAGAGGCTGGTGTAAACAGAGGCGTTCTGAATAAATTAAGAAAAGAATGGCCCTCTAAACAAAACTTCATTGTCTGCATCGGGCTCATGGCCATTTCATTGATGAGTGGTTTGTAGTGGCGACTCCGTGAGGGTCCGAGGCTGGCAGGGAGACAGATGTTTCCACTGGTCGCCTTACTGTCTGTGCAGCCATTGTTGGGCGGCCCAGTCAGCAGACGTCCTCCTGGCCTGACAATCCTGTTGGTCCTGAGACAAAAGCTGAGGGATCCTATTGTCCGAGGCTTGCCTAATTATGGAAATCTTATTAATCTATTCAGCAGCAGTGCACTGACAGCCTTTGTGCCGTCCTGGGATTTATTGAGGGACTTTTAGTGATTCTGTGTGTTCTATCTTGATATTTTGAGAATGTATGCCGAAGGATGGCCGGTTTGCCACCAAATAAGATGCCTGTGGGATTCTAAGTAATCAGTTCACAGATTTTATTCTTCTGAGGTTTGTTTCGTTTAACTATACAATAGCGAAGTCTAGTGAAGTTTTTAAATCCAACAATGCAACAAATCACCAAAAAAGCAACCTAATTATTACATCTCACATTAAAACCAATTAGTCAACAACTAGTCAATGTTGAAAATATGTAGCTTGCACACTTCTTCTACTCTAAGAATCACCATTTCGACATCATAACATTGGTTTCTGAATGTAAATATCAGGCTTACAGAAATATTAGTTGCGATCTAACACATGCAGTCTGCCAGAGCAGAAGGTCTTGCAATGTGAGAGCAGCGGACCAAGCTCGGCTGCCAAAGGATGCTCAGCGTCTCACAGCTCCCTAGGGGTCCGTGTGCACTTTCAGGCCGCGTTACTTTTGTTTTCCTGCCCCGAGGAACAAAACCTACATGGATGCAACAAGCCTTCTGGGACACGGGGCCATTAAACCAAGCAGATTGCACAGGGGCCAGTTGTAAACAGAAGCAGGCTGAATCAATCCAATCAGGTATTATTGTGAGTACCCATTCCCTAAACCCCACACATAGATTTAAGTAGGTTTATCTACTTCAGACACCCCCCTCATCGGCAATTCCGCTATCAAATCCCACAGACGCCTTTAAAGAAAACCTCTGCATCTTCAGCTGGAGAAACAGCGCACAGCCACCCTAACACTTAAAATACTAGACAATTTTAAAAAGAAGCGATACAAAACAACCACTCTCACAATCCCTCAGTTTAGAGTTTTTGATTAATTACTGTCACTAAAATGTCAAAACAACTGACAAGAAGTTGAATGGATGCACAGTGAACATCCTGTTAAGAATTATGTTGGGAACCTTCAGCCCACGGTGCTGGTATGTGAGGAACTCCGTTTGAAGAACACACATGCCACAAAAGAAGGCTTCTTTCAAGAGAGAAGACGGAGAGGAAGAGAGAAAGATGAGAGACGGATAGAGAAGGTCTGGTTGAAAACAGAGCACCGAGAGGATTGTGTTTACATGAATTAATCACCTCGCTGAAGATAAGATGGCACCCGCCGTTCTAATTATCTGCTGATTTGTATTCCACACAAACATCTCGGAATCAATGCCATGAAAGACTGCAATAAGTCATGCAAGATGTAAAGCCTCTAGGATAGTTATTCAAAATCCATTTTTACGCTAGGTTCTAATGCAACACTATTTATTAGAATAATGGCTTCGTTTATAATCCAAAAATTTAGGGGGAACTAGCTTGAGCAAATATGAGCAGAAAAATATATTTTTAAAAAATTAGCATGAATTTGAAATTTTCCTAGAATATTGTATGCCTGCGTTTTGCTTTGATGACAGCATGCAAGTTTGCATGACTACTTCACTGTAAAAAACACCTAGTTAGACTTTATTTCAGAAGCTGACTTCAATTTTTAAGTTAAATCAAACTGGTTATATAAGTCACTTGAACTTAAATTATATTAAACTATATTAAAAATCTAGTTGCATTTCATATAACTTATAAAATTAAGTTGTAATTGGTTAAACTATATATATTTTTTGAGTCACTTTAATATAATTTACGTTCAAGCGACAGTTGACCCAAAAATAACAATTCTGTCTTCATTTACTCACCCTCAAGTGAGTAAATTATTTTTTTCTCTACCACAGTAGGAAAAACTGCTTTATAAATGTCTTTTTTCTGTTGAACACAACATAAGATATTTTGAAGAATGTAGGAAAGAAAACAGTTCTGGGGCACTTTTGACTACCATTGTAATTTGTCCTACTATGGTAGTCAATGGTGGCCAAGAAGAACTGAAGCATTCTTCCAAACATCTTTCTCTGTGGTCATCAGAACAAGGAAATGTATACAGATTTAAACAGTTGAACTGTTCCTTTAAAAAAAAGCAGCTTAACTAGGTGATTTTTTTAACAGTGGTCAAAAAACTCCATACATTTCATTAATGACTAAGAAATAGTGAATAATGTAAAGTAGAAATAAAATTAAATAAAAATGTCAAATCTTAAAACTTTGTTATAATTTGATTATATGTGGATGTGTGAACCCCTCTGTATTTATTTTCAATAAAGAACTTCAAAATAATCTTAATTCAATTTGAGCAAATGAATAAATAATAAAAATAAGGTCTCAGATGAAGGCAGACCAGCTCTCGTGCTTTAACATAATGAAGAAGCATGAGTGCTCCCTCAAACAACCATAATGCTGCATCTAACCGCTCATCATCACTCACAGGGCATGCATAATTGAGCATTACAAAGACAATTATTATAAATCTTTGCATTAGTTACAGCAGTGTGGTTAACATGATCGAGCTCTCTCTTTCTGCTCATTTACTCCCTTTTCAATAGCTTATAAAGCAGAAGAGGCGGAGGAGCCCTTATGAGTTTTCACACCTGCTCCTCAGTGCACCGCCAGACGCCGTGGCTCTTTTCAGGCGGCCCCCGTGGGGTCCCTAGAGGAAGAAACCTATCTACTAGAGTGGCAGTGAAGGATCTGATTTTCTCTCTATCCTCAGTTCAGAATTGTTCTCCATGTGAGGTGCACGCTTTAATCTCTCAGCGTTATTATTTTGCCTAAGGGACAGTCTAAGCATTGTCTTCTGTGGGTTCATGTTGATCATGGTCCTGTTTGCACACTACTGTAAATATTGTGTGTTGCACAGTGTGAAACGGTAACAGCATTTGTGCCAAAAGTATCACGTAATTCATTACTCGTGGAGGAAAGATGTTATCGTTTTGAATGTTTGTTAATAATATAAAATGATTTCCAAAAATCGCTTGTGGTCCATTAAAAAGTGTGAACTTTAAGCTTAGAGGAACCCACTGGCATATTGGAGTCTTGAATGAGTAGACGAGTAGTCTGGCAAGATGCTCATAATTTTAGAAACAACAACCCCACCCCCTGGCCGGCTAATTCTCGTCCACAAATAGCCAAATGCTCGGCACCCCCACCCGTGCAGGAAAAACAGGGTTCCTATTTTCTGTGGCCGTAGGCCAGGTTTGGGTCATTGTGTCCACTAATATATCAAAGAACAGCTGTCCTAAGGCTCGGTGATGACCAATCACCCCCTTCCATCTGTCTCTCCTACCCAATCTCTCCTCCATCCCCATCTTCCAATCTCTCTCGTCGCCCCCTCCCTCCTTCTCATCCACCCTGCCCCCTCACGGAGTTCCCTAACTGCGTTACGGTGCCCTCACTCAAATTCCCTGTCCGGTTTACTTAAAGATCCTACAAATGGTTTACAAATAGGACATCGAATTGGACTGATTTCCATCTTCGCACAAGGGTTTAGTCAAAAGACAACATTGTAATCTTTAAACTCACCCAAGCAAGGGTCTTAATTAGGACTGTGGAGAAAACCACGAACAGACCCAATGACAAGTCACTGGAGGGTTAGCTCGGCTCGTTGCTCAGAAGACCACACGCTTGACACCCAAAGCCCCAGAAGTCCCGGTCTTAATTGGAACCGTAATTGTGCCGGCAATGGGCCTAATGATCTGTCTTTAATGATGCTGAGATGATGAGCAAGGGCAGGGGGTACCTGGCAGAATGTGTATCTCTAACCCCCTTTTCCAATGAGCGCCATCTCGCTGACTGCATGGCGGGCTAATTAAAGCCAATTCACACCTGCCACTAATGACCCCCGTGCTCATTCACGCCAACACTTCAGCACCTTGGTGTTTACTCAAGGGCCCCATTGCCCCTTGCTTCTCTCATTAGAATAGATGTGTTGGATGCTCGTTGTTACATCGCTTCTTTGGAGGCATCCAGCGAGATCCTTTCCATAGACCGGACTCAAAGCCTTAATGAGTTAACGGATGTGTCTCCTTTATCGCTTGGGCCTTTAGTATAGAGAGTGAAAGAAATGAGGTCATAATGAAGAGAGAGGATGGGTCAGAGCTGGAATTGGGTCTGGCTATGCTTGTTTCTCTTGAAATAAGGAATATGTTGGGCAGCAGGGCCCCAAAGCAACAAGAGTTAGAGCACTCGTGGGCTCCTGGCCTGGGACTGATTTAAGGGTGCGTTTGAAGTGCAGATTACAGATTCTTTGCACCAAATCCCTCCAGGAGTATCCATGGCCCCAGGAATCTCTCTCAGATTTCCTTCAGGTCCGACTCAGCTTGTGGTCCCTACGTGCTCATCGGAGATCGTGCATAATTGTTTGTGGATGCAATGTGAGCACTTTACGGACAGACGATACCCAAATGCACACGTAAGTGTTGATGCGTGACTGTGCGAGCACAAAAATGCCTGTCATCTTAAGTCAAACATAAACACCGACGTCAGAAATGCTTGGACATTCTACAAAGAAAATTCCAGCATGGATGTGACACTGTTCACATATATACCATATGAGCTGACCTGCGTTCAGCTGATTCCAGAACAGAGGACTCGTGAGAGACAGAACCATAACTAAAGGACTATAGGGAACACAAGGAGTTTGCCAGGATGGGAGTTAAACAGGATGGATTTCCAACACTCTTGTGTGCTGTCCTAACATCACAATTTAACGTACAAGATTCATAATACACACTCACCAAGACACACAAAGTTTTTATCAAATAAAATAAATAAATGGATCAGTTCTAAATCCAAATGCATGTTGCAGCACTGGAAAATCAAGCTCTCTTACATTTGCCTATAAACCGAAAACGAAATAGTACGCACGCACACTGTTCAGATCCTCAAAGAATTCAGAATATTCTGCCAGGGCTTTGTGACAATTTTAGAAATAAAGTGTGCAAATAGAGACTGAGCAGACATAAAAATATTTTACATTTTTGGTTTACAATTTTCAAGAGTAGTAACTTTCAATTTGAGTTAAAATATATGAGTTATAATATAATGGCAATTAATTAATAAATTAAATCTTTAATAAATATCTTTAAGAAAAGTAAAAGCACATTAACAGCCATTACGGTCATGTCACTTCAGGCAAATGCTTCTAAAAAATGCGCTAGACAGAAAAACTAAATTGGCATGTCTTGACATAAACCGTCATTTGAGTTCCAATACAAAATACTTCTTTGTACTTCGTACTTCTGAGGAATGTTTGACTGAACATCAGAGGAACCTTCGGCTGACTTCTAAGCAACATCATCAGTATTGATTAGAAAAGATAACCATCTCCCCTCGGTCAAATTTATTTTTCATCACGACCTAAAACTACACACACATTTAGAGCTGGAGACTATTCGCAATACAAAAGGAATTTATCAAAACAAACACTGAAAGTAATTCTATTGGCGCACATAACAATAGTCTTATAAATGGAATTATAACACCATATTACACTTCAATGGTTGAAGCAACAACCTAGCAAGCCAACTTAAAAGTATTCAAACCGGCGACTCATTAATACATGATTACATCTCAAATTGAGGTGACTTGGTCCTTTAGTTTGATTTCCCTCCCTCTTTTCATGTAACTGTCATGGCTATAAAGCCCAGAGAAGAAGAGCTAAAGAGGGGAGAAAAGGCATCTCTTCAGGCAGAACTGGGGGAAGAAACCTCATGCTGGCCCGCAAACAATGCTGTTTTCGAGAGGGCCAGCACAGAGCTCAAATGAAGCCTGGCAGGGGGGTTAGCAAGGGGGCTAAAACTGGACACGTCAGTTATTAGGTCAGTCGAGAGGGGGGTGGAGGTGAAGCCGAAGAGAAAGACAGATAGAGGAAGCAACTGTGAGCTGAACACTGGTGGGGTAATGCTGGTAGTCGTGGTGAGATGAAATTGTCAGACAACTTACCCCCCTCCCAATATATACCCATCCTTTTCCCTTAAAAAAAAAACATAAAAAAAACCATTACATTCTTCCGTCACAGGTTTAGCAGGACATAATGAAAGTAAATGATATTTTATGACTTGGAATATAAGTCACTTTAATGAAGAAAAAAGTTAAATTTTAAAAGTGTGACATTACATTTGAGTGTGCAAATGAATAAACTGTCCCTTTAAAACACGAAGATGCAGTAAAAAAACATGACAATTAGTTTGACACACTGTCAAGTGTGTCATTACTAAAACAGGTTTACCAACAAAACAGATACTTCAGTAATTGGAGCTATAGGGTAATTTTCCTATTAGTCCACCAAGTTGACAAGTTGTATATATTGCATATATTTTGAGGCCAAAAATGTGGTTAAACTTACTATAGGGAACAATAGGACTCAGCATTCTGCGGACCTGGTCTCGATTATGGCGACAGTTCTGCAGGGAAATCCAGGTTAGCGTCTGTACGGCTGTAGTCCATCATTCACTTGAACTCACATTGGGACTCTGTATAAAATCTATTCCTGAAAAATAAAAAGGGTTTATCAGGGGTGAACGTTCATCATATACACTACATTGTATAATCCCCCTGATCATTTGTATCTGTAAACAAAAGTTGCATGAATTCAACAAGCCTGCAACCCATAATCAAGAGCTCCTAAGCCGTCATCTCAATTTTGGACAAGAGTGAAACAGTCACGGACACAAGAACTCTCTCTGTGGGCTGAACACACACAGGGGTATTCATTAAGAGCCTGCACATAGGCATTAAGCTGATTGTATGGCTGTGTCCAGCTTCTAAAGAGGGCTTTCTAAACCCCTTGACAAAAAGCACCACACATACCATAGCTTCTCTCCTCGCCTCATAACCGCAGCGGCGAGCATGCTTTCACAAAATTAAGCTCATTTTATCCCCAATCACTCCTGCTTTAATTAGCTCACTTTTTTCTATGGCAGATGTAAAATGTACAATCAAAATGTGCTTTATGAAACATCTTTGCAATTTAATATTAGCTATATATATATTTATATATATTTATAAAATCATAAAGATGATTAAAATGTTTTTAATCAGTTGACCTTTTTGGTAGTGAAATAACCTAAAAAAAACTGGACAAAAACACTCACATTCAAAGTCAATTAAAATAAAGCACATTAGTGATAAAAAGTATTTTTTCTTTCAATAAAAACATCAAAAACAACTAATGGAAAGTAGTTAATTAAAATAAATTAGTTAAATACGGAGCATGAACAATTGGAATGGTTTGTCAGAAAGCAAAACATAATTTCCTCTCGAGTGAGCGTGCAGAGAAGCTCACACATGAATGAAAAATATTACATAATAACGTTAGGCAAACAGTGTGCCGTCCAAGCGCTGCTTTTGAGAAATTGAAACTTAATTCTGACAAAAATGTATTTATGTCATAAACCTCTTTCAAAAATTTTTTTGTGAATGTGTAAATATTATTTTTATACCAGTCTACAGATTTAATGGTCAATTTAACAAATATGCCAGTAAATAAAAACACCACAAAATACACAACACAATTACAAAAACTGTGGTTAAATGTAGTGAATTTTCTGTAGATGTACACATACATGTTTTACCACAAAAAGTAGAAATTGTGGGAAACTTGTATCAAATTCGTGACACACCTCAGCAACAGACAGTTAAGAAAATATCCAAAATCTTATTCCTCAAAAAAAATGTGCACACTGTTAAGCTATAACACAGGAGATTTTACATGCTCACAGACTGAAACACTATCCTAAACCAACAACCTCGAAACTTGCTCAGAATGAAGGCTGACACATTATACAAACCCAATTCTGTACACAAGTATCCAAACATCAACAGAATTCACACCAAGTCATACACTTTAAAAAACACCTGCATGCACAAGAGAGAGTGCACAAGAATCTGTTTCACATTAAAGCAGAAAAGTTGTAATGAAACGGTGCAGAAGAGTTCAAACTATCAGGAGGAACAGTGGAAGGTGCAATTCAGGACTAAGACAGGGTGAATCATTTACAGACAACAGAAACACTAAATAGAAAAGGTTGCAGTTTAATATCAAGATGCAGTTACCTTCTCATGCCTGCATTTCTTCATTTGATTCAAAACCAGTTAGATAATCCCTGGAGCAGACAGGCTAGTGTGTGCAGTACTATGCTTTTTTCCACATATGGGACACACTCAACTCTCTCTCTTCCCCTCTCTTCCCCTCTCTCTCTCTCTCTCTCTCTCTCTCTCTCTCTCTCTCTCTCTCTTTCCCTCCCAACCAGTGACAACAGAGTACACACACACAATTACCCTCCCCCACCTTTCCCATCCCCCCTCTCTTTCTCTCTCTACCTCTCGCTCTTTTTTTGTTAAAACTATTTAAGCAGAGAGCAAGAGAGAGGACAGAGAGAGAGAACGGTGCTATAGGGTGGGGGCAGCTGGCCAATCATACTTGGAGTTTGGGCTTGTATTCTTTTTCAGAGAGAGAGAGAGAGAGAGAGAGAGAGAGAGAGAGAGAGAGAGAGAGAGAGGTAGTTTTTGGGAAAGAGGCTGAGCTAGTCCCTGAGGGAATTATCGTAATGGTGTTTATTTTAGCCAAAATGCTAAAATTACTCCTCTGATTAAAAATACCGGTTGGCTCAAGCTTGTGAGAACATCAGGTATTATGCTTCTAATTGACACTGAAACAATAATCACTATACAATATAGTATTCAATATGTATAAAAAATACAGATCTGTGGTAAACATAATATCAGAAAATATGATGTTGTCTTTAAAGGGGTCGTATGACATGGCTAAAACGAATATTATCGTTTGTTTTAGATGTAATGCAATGTGTATACACAATTTAAGGTTATCTCCTCTTTGCCCCGCCTCTCTGAAACGCGCAGATTTTTTACAAAGCTCATCGCTCTGAAAAGCGAGGTGTGCTATGATTGGCCAGTTAACCAGTGCGTAGTGATTGGTCGAATACTGCAAGCATGTGACGGAAATGTAACACTTCTTGCCATATTTGGAACATCAGGTTCCAAAGCAATTGTACTGACAGGTACGCCCACCTTACTTGCATATACATTTGGGCGGTCTTAGTCAACTCATACCACGAACTGACGTAGATTTGTGGGGGTGTGGTTACACGAGGCATTTCAGGCAGGTCTGGGTGAGCATTCACTTTTAGATTGATCACTTTTGTAATGCGACACTTTAATTTTTGCAATTTTACGTGTCTAATACATGCATGGGCAACTTATGCCACACCAAAGACACAGAAAAACACGTATTCGCGCCATATAACCCCTTTTATCGGTACTGGAACTTCAATTAAAAGTTCAGTGTATGAAATTTAGTGACATCTAGCGGTGAGATTTTGAATTGCAAGCATCGACTCTCTCCACCCATCCCTTCGAAGCACTACGGTGGCTGACACAGAACTAAGATGTCGTCACGTGTTCACTTCTTTGCCGAAGGAGATAACATTTATGAAATGCGCTCTGTAGAGCAGTTTGTCCGTTTAGGGCTACTGTAGAAACAACATGGCGAATTCCGTGCAAGGGGAATGTGTAAATGACAGAGTAAGTTCTGGCATGAAACTCTAGATGGCGCATTCCTAAAGTCTAAACCAATCTGACATAATAATTACTACACGGTGAAGCTGATTGGTACCCTCCGTATCAGCAGCCAATGAGCTTGCTGCTCTACGTTTAAATATTGGCTAGTGTTCGTTGTAGCAGCGGGTTTCAGAAACCCTCCTCATTCACCAGCTCCACAGGTATGGATCTGCTACAAGGTGATCATGTAAGCTAAGAGGGTTTATTCATAAAGTATATGTGCAGCAGCAGCATTCTTTATATGCACACAGCAGCATGCTGTGAATGTATTGGCAGTAGCAAGTCTCCGTACTTGCTCCGCCGCAGCAGCGTAGCAGATCTATTCCGCCAAGACCAAATACATTTATATGTCATGTACACTACCATGCCAAACCCTCCGAGGGTTGTCATGACAGAAATAGAAATAACTCAATCTAAGGTAATATAAACATAACGCTTCATTATGTAAGGTCTTTATACAACTATGAATACATACTTATGTATATTATATTGCATTTCTGTCAATAAGATCCTCCAAAAATCACACACTGGACCTTTAACTAACTTAACGTAACTTTTGCTTCTCTATCGCCATCTCTGTTTAAAGCATCAAATTGAAGGTTACTTTTGCGTACTTATCTTTATGTGAGTTAAAAACAACTAATATTTCCCACAGAATCAAACCCGACAGCTCAAATTATATCTGTGCTATCATTATTACACACTTAACGTTGGTAAGGTAAAAGGAGACAGTTTGGAACGCTGATTGTTTATGTACTTGATCAATACCTGATTTTTAACCAAAAAAGCAACTGAGAACAGCTTTAAAGTGAGGTCAAAAAAGTGACTCTGATGCTTGTAGTTGTTGCATCAGCAAAGGTCATGACAGCCATGGGAAACTTTTATTGACACCAAAGTCCAATCTGTCAACTGAGGATTTTCAGCACCGCTGCTGCATATATTTCAACATACGGGAAAACAACAAAGATAAACACAATGTCTTCCAAAATAGTTTTGGACATTAGAACGTGGTGTACAGCTCAAAGTTTCAATGTGAACACATGATACGGCCGCAGCTGCCATACTGACCATTTAGCATGTTAGCATGGGGGGGCTAACGTAATGGACTCCCACATTTTCACAGGTGGACTGCAGTCCTGTGCTTTTATTTTTGGAGCTCATCAGCAATTTGTGAGGGTGTACATGGTCTGTGAAGTTGTCTCTGTGAATGGAGCGTTTCAGCACAGCTGAGGATCTGTTTTTGGAGTGTTGTGTTGAACCATGTGCATCTCCTTCTCTTGTTACACCAGCTCCCAAATGCATCACATAGCATTAATGGAACAAAACTTCCATTATTTTCCTGTATGTCATTGGCAAATCAGAGTTCTGTACACCCACCACGGAAAAGCTGTGCGGCCAGTAACCAAGTCAACGCTGCACATCAATTTGCACCATCAGCATCTATAAAACTATCCTTTGTCCAACAAAGGTCTTTTATCCCGATGCTTCCATTCAGCACCACCCCTGTTCAAAAGAGACTTCCTCACAAAAAGCCTTAAAATAGTGGTACTCCAGTGGAAACCACTGTAGCTCAGCACAAAGCTTGGGGTGAAATGGTAGCTACCCATTTTCATGCATTTGTTTAAATGGTGCAAATAAATGGAAACTAAATGCAATATACAGGTGGTCACAGTGCGTGATGCTTTAACATACTGTAGGTATGCAGCAATGCCATTTCAATGTGGATCAGTCTATAATAACGGTGTAGGTTTTTATCTAGACTGTAACTGGGAGATGATAGTGATGTATTGGAGTGGATTGACAGGGCCTTATGAGGAATCTCGCCTATCACTCTTTATCTACCAGAAAAGGCAAAAATCAACCATTAACGCTGAGGCAAGCAGTCTGGCTTACTGCAAGCCTGCTGAGTACAGCATTAATGACCAGCCTTACTTTAGAGAGAGAGAGAGAGAGAGGAAGAGAAGAGAAGAGTGAGTTTGACAGGTGTCACTCATAAAATCAACTCAAGTGTGTACAATTCATCATCCAGTACAACCACAGAGAAAAATTGTATTTCTCACAAGTTGCTCTTTCATAACTGCATGTCTTGTTAAGTGTTTTTTATACGAATAAGCATTGATGAGAAATGTCAGATTTTTGTATCTTGTCAAATCTGTTTTAAAATTCTAGATGTAAAAAGCAAGAGACTGAAACAGAAGTCTCAAATGTTTTCCCCATATAATCTCATTGCTGTCTATATGAAATTATTAATATATAACAGATCCTATGGGAGCCTTCAACACCACATGTTCACCATGCCAATAAGATCATCTAAGCATATTAAAGAAAAGAGCATCTTAGACTCAACATAAACACAGATCGAGTCACGTTGCTTTGGACCTAAAACACAAAAAACACAATGTGACCTCACAGTAGGAGGTCATGCCAACTCTGTCCAAGTTTAGCAGCTTGTACGTGTCCCACCAATATAGTGAAGGGGGTTCAGGTGCACAAATGACAGTCGGCGTGATGAATCAGGGTAATAAGTAATTTGGTTGAATGAGAAACTGCAAGCTTTGCACTCACCCCCGCTGGTACTCATTATGTGAGCAAAAGTGCAGGGCTACTCTAACACATCCCTTAATGAAGATGACACGCCGGTGATTTTCAGTTTAAAGCTCAATAAGCTGCGGTCATTTATGTTTACATTTTCAGCAGTTTGGCGGTTTAATAGGCTACTTTTTCAGCTCTCATCTTACGTGACAGCTGTACACTGCTGAGTGGTACGCAGGGCTGGGAATATTGTCCTGCTTTTTTCTAGCAACCACTTAAAATAAAATGAGTCTATAATTAGGTAGCACCGATCTAGCACGAGACACTCCTGAAGACATGTGTTCATTCTCGCCTGTAGCTGAATAAATATAAAATATGTCAATCAAAACGGTGGGACTTTTGTATGATATTCTGAATGAGATGTATAGCCTTTTGCCACATTATAATGTAAAAATCCTAATATTTTTTAAGCTTTATAAAGAGATTTATAAAAATTTAGGCTTATTCATAAATTTGTTCATTTATAAAAATATTTATAAATATAATGTACAGTACATACACACATTATGTATTCTTTAAAAATGCATTTATATACATGATCAACAACATTACATGATTAATGTGTCCGTACTATTGCTGTATAATACATGCTGTGATGCCCTTACTTTTATTATGTTGATTTACTATTTTGCTCTTAATACCCTTAAACTCTTTCACATTGATGTTCCAAATGCTTCTTTGTCGCAAATATTTTAAGAATATGAAACAATTTGCTTTGAAAAATATAAGGATTTCAGGCCCTATTTGAACCCCATTGCATACACAATGCTATCACAAACCACACACACAGTCGTCATTGAGTTTGTGTGTGTTTATGTGATTGTGAGGGGTGCGCATGAATGTGGTGATAATCAGTCCCAGGCCGCTCAAGTTTGGCGATATGGTTTCATTAGCAGGCCGAACGAGTGCAGAGTCTTTGGCTGAGATTAGGATGGAGTGAAACTCTAGCCCGGCCTCAGTGTCCATACAGAGGAGGGGAGAGGGGTCAGATGGATTATTGCTGGGTGTTTCAAATGTTTATTATTCCTTTTCTATCTCTAACAGCTGAAAATTGGAGAATTAAGCAACAGCCTGAGGGATCAGCGCACAGGGGTTAAATCCAGCACTGTGACTCCTCAGTTTCTATTTAAGCTCTGTGTTTCTACAGAGTCTGAGTTTATGGAGTGAGAGAGATAGAAAGCAAAAGACTTGCTGAATGGCAATTTTTGGTTGGAGCTTCATACCAACAGAAAAAGCGATTTCTCAATTTACCTCAGTATGTCCTACAGTATAGACACTTGATTGACAGATTTTTTCCTCCTTAACCAAATACCCTCGGACATACATTCTATAATGTTTTAGAAGAGATTTCAATGATACATACTGAGCTCATAAACCAATGTCTGCAATCAAAAGTCAAAGTTCTTAGATTTTAATATACAGTAAACTCAAATATTTCAAACTGCAAATTTATCCTAAAATGCCTGAACTATGCCATCCACAGTATTATCCACAACTAATGGCAGACAGGGTTTGGAAAACTTATTTGCAAACAGTGTATTATTTTTGCAATTATATTGAAAAACAATAGATCAACCAATCTGGTTTTGCACTGCAAGTTTATGCCAAAGCACCAAAAGCAACTGGGTTTCATTTTAACGCCTTCCTCTCACACAGACGCTAGTCACGTCCATGCAAGGCTGCTAATCTGGCCAAGGGCATGTGACACAGCCCACAGAGAAACATGAACTTTCTGTGTCGCACAGGAATGGCGTTTAGGGCAGCACAAGCAGGCCTTTGTGCACACAAAAGGTCACCTATGATGAATTTAGATTTTAATGCCATTCCAAATGCAATACGCACATGCCATGGTCAAATTTAGATTTGTGTGTGAGCCGGTTAAAGAGTGAATAATCAACTAACAGGCAGGTTGAAAACGATTCCTTGAAAGCCGGGAAAGTGTACAAAACAAGTGTTTAATGATACCACCCATATCTGGTTATTGTGGTTATAAGCGCTTTGGAAAAACCAGCCAGTTTGCAGAAACAGCAAGATGGATCATTGCATGCTACAGCAATAGCCGCAAAGACTTTAGGGGAAGTATGTGGTTTAAAATGTTCTTTGATCAAAGTGGCAACGCTCTTCAAAAGCTGAAAGAGGAGTCAGAGGAGAATGCTTTCGCGCTCTAATGAAAGACAGAAGCAGGTTTATCCACTAGCTTCAGGGGCAAACTCCGGTTACTGTGGCTAACCACTGGCATTGTTGCCATTCATGTGTGGCTAAACGCTAATGGTAATTGTATTAAAAATAATTATTTTGTGTGATATGAAAAGTTAATACACTCACCCTAATCACCTACCAGTACAGAAATATGTTAACACAAAATGGCGCTACTTTCCGGGTTGGCCTACAAAAAATGTCATCCCTGCACAAGTCTATCGAACATCAAATATAACAAATCGAGTATCGAATGTAATTAATAAAAAATTAAAAAGTCAACGTCACTAACTAGTCAGTTACTGGAGCAATTCACTATTGTGATTCGTTGCCAATAAGCACAGATAGCCTCAGATATTCTCTTTTAAACATTTTGTCTGAGGCAACATGAGTGAACAATGACTTGGACTGCAACTCTCTGTATGTCACTTGAGCTCCTTTGTCAAACCAGGACTGGCCCGTTGTGTCGGGATAACGTTTCCACCAGCTCTTCCCTCAACAGGGCTTGATGTCAGGAACTCTAAATATAGCTGAAGCTCTGAGTTGGCACGGATGAGTCAAGTACAGAGAGATGGACACATTTCAGATCGCAGCAGTTTCACACTTGCATGATTCATGAAGTCACCATCACCATTCATCTGATCAATGTCATTGTACCTGACAAATCAAAAAGCATCTCTGTTTATCATTCGACGTGCTTACACTGTTTACATTGACTTTAAAGCAGTACGCACAGCATTATCAAACAATGTTGATTTTCCTTTCTGTTGCTCCGTGATTGATAGTTTTAGAGCAGATCCAGCGTATTGATCAGAAATAGAATTCCACCGTCAGACGTTTATCTGATTTGCAGCACTAATCAGCACTTGATCAATGGTGCGAGTATGTGCCGATGAATATGGAAAATATCCCTCTAACCTTCCTTGGCACCTTTATGAAGACAAATATGAAAATTCTGATTGACATGAGTACAATATCTCTAGGTGGTGAGTTTTGGCTCATGCAGAGAGCCTGAAGCAGCAATAAATTGAACAGGCAGCAACTCTGGGGGGGTGCAGCTGGAGCCAGAATGGCGTCTGGTGAGACAGAGACGCTGTGATACAACCCACACACACTGCATTGAAAACTGATGGTGAGCCATATTGCTGGAGCCTGTTGGCTTAAGGCTGTCAGTAAAGCTGACATCAGCGTATTCTTTATAGTCTATCAATAAATATGTACGTATAATAGAACTGTTTCCAAAGTCTCTATTTGAGTACACCATCTAACCCAAGAGCAAGCACTGTAACACTGAGGAAAGTCTCTGAATAGTCCAGACTGTGTAGGGCAAAACAGCAACAAAAACTGCTTGCCGTCAAGCTACGTCAGTGTCTCCAATGGCAATGAAAGTCTCAAACGGGTGCACTCATTCCAGGATTTTTTTTTTATTAAAAAACAAATAAAAATAATATAAAATAGCACCCAAAACAACCAAAATAAAATAAAATCTCTAATGCATATATTTTACCTAAAAACTAAACTAAAATCTACAGATTTATTATGCATCAACTACAAATGGACTTTAGAACCGAATGTGACCCTGGGTGCACAAAGAGGAACACACAGCTCTCTCCCTGTCTCGGTAAAACGTGTCTGATGACTGAAGCGAATTGATCTGTTCAATAAAGGTGTTCCTCTGTATCAGCAACCTTTTCTCTTTAACTTTTTCTTTCCATTGCTGACCAACAGAAAAAGATAAATGCACCCAATTCACCCTCTAGCTCTCTATCCTGAGCCCACATTAACTTTATAATAGCTTCTTTCCTTGGGAGGCAAGATTCCAATTCAATGCGTCATGTTATATGAATGAGATTCCTATAAATGCCAATATTTATGCACATATATTTTCAGCCTACGTCTGTCTCATTGCTGCTTATATTGAAGCTGAAAATGGCAGCAGCGGCAGAAGACATATTCAACAGATGTGCCAAGGTCTATGCATGTAAATGCATGTTAACACGCCTGTGCACAAACGCACACGCGAGTGAAGCGCCATATAAACAAGCAAAAGCATTAATGCTTCATATTGTGGGCTCCACCGGAAATACGTTTTCAAGACATTTTCATTTTCCTCATGTCGTTCTGTGCAACTATAAAATCTGTATACATACGTGTAACATATGTACTGTATATGACTTTCTGTGGAACACAGAATATTTTGAGAAATTTCTAAGTGGTTTTGAGACCATACAATGATAGTCAATGAGGATCCCTGTTTTTGATTACCGTTCTTTAAAATATCTTCCTTTGTGTTTTGCATAAGAAAGTCAGTCATACAGGTTTGGAATGACTAGGTGTAAATAAAGTAAAACAAATGCATTAACAGGGTCAAAGAAAAACTTGTAGTATCTTACATATGTACAGTATTCCCTTTCTATGTTTTGTTAAAATCTTAAAACGTATCACTTTTTAGATTTCATTTGAAATCCCAAACTTTGGACCCCACTATATAGCAATAATACTAAAAATGTTTAAAAAATCTCCCATGATATAGGGCATTTTGTCTAAAGGAAATGAAAATTTGTCCTGCAAATTTCCCCATATGGGCACACGAGAAGTTGACAGCAATGGCTCGAGGCATTTGGGTTCCCCAGGTGGTCCCGGATAGAGAGCCGAGTCTGAAGGACACTCTCTCCACGCTCAGGTGCTAATTCAATCAGGCCTTGGTGTCCTAGTGTCCGCCTTCCCCATCCAATCTGCCAGTAATTGAGTTCTCGATCAGCTATCCATCAATAATTTATTTGATCCACAAATACAGTGACAACACAGCAGCCTGGGAGGAGATAGGATCCATTTTGGCACAGAACTGAATCTATTAGTGCTCCCCGCCCTGTTCATCAGCTCCCTAAAGTGCCATCACTGGGTTAGAGTCCAGTTCTTTAATGCTAAGCCCTGAAAAAAATTGGTCATTAACTGCCTGCATGTTCCTGTTGAACAAGTATCACGATCTTTAGTAACTGTCCAAAACCTTTAGTAGGTGCACTCAAAAAATTGATTTGTTGAATTTACTTAAAAAAGCTGCGTCAAGTGGTTCCACGCAACAATATTAAGTAATTTGAACAAATAACACTTAAGTTGTATCAACAAAATACATTTAAGCAACGTTGACAAAACTTTTTTGAGTAAATCCAAACCATTCCGATTGTACCAGTAATTTTAAGTTAATTGAACTCAATATTTATCCTTCTCAATGGTACTTTTTGTTGTCATACATAAATTATATACAGACTTACTTACTGCATGTAAGTCAAAACACAATGAGCAAATCAGATGAGAGGCATCTCAGTACTGGCATTAGCAAAGTTAAAGCTCATTGAATGATGCAATAGACATCATGAGCGCTTTAACCTCTCACAGCCTAACCATATGTACCACTCTTCTAAACAATGGTAACCATAAAACAAAAAAATACAACAAACTCTTTTAAACCTCAAAGATAAATGAACATTAAGCACAAACAAGTTTTTTTTCTTTACTGAAAAACACTTAAAATAACACTAAATTTCGAAATTTACTGCCTAAATGCAGTCTTACGCAAAGCATGCTGGGAACTGAAAATCCCCCTCAACCAGTCATGTTGAATTAACTTGTTTATATTAAGTAATCTCAACAATTTTACGTTCTACTCAACAATGTTAAGTTGACCAGTCAAACACTTGTTAAGTAAAGCTGACAGATCTAAATATTTAGTATAAATAACATAGTTAACTTAAACTAACAGCAGCGACAGTTCATTTTTTGAGTGACGATGGTACTTGTGTGACTTTAATTCTATAGTGGAATATGTAGGATTATATCTAGGATTCTTTTTGCATAAACTATACAAAATAAAATTAAGAGAGAGATTTTTTACATTTTAATGATTTACATTGTTTAATACATACGTCGTATAGCCACTAGAAAAGGTTAAGGATTACCATATACCCACTTAAAAAAGCGAGAGGATACGTAACAACATCGTTTTGTGTCAGAAAAGTGCGACACACTGACTTTCGGACCACCGGGAGATAAGAAACAAAAGGAGATCATGAAAGCCAAGCATTTAAACTACACTATTTCTGTGTTTTTGTAAGCCTGCCCGTGAAGCTTCTGCCGCTTCGGCAGGTGTTACAGAAATTGAGCCCGACAAGGGGTCCCCCTCCATCGCGATAGCGTCCAGGGGTCACAATCGCGATTCATTTCTATTATACTTTCTGCTGATAACTCACCCCCACTTTTAAAACCACTGCATTTTCTTTTAATAAAATAAGCATATTTGTTATCATTAACAGAACTGTAAGGGGATTGTTAGCATATTATATTGTATCTAACTAGCCAACTTCTCAAACGTTTGTTTGTGTGGTAATAAATGAGGGAGAAAGGGAGAGAAAACTGTAACAGGTGCTTGATAAAACTGCACAAATGTGCTTTGTTAATTATTATAGTTAACTATAAATGTCAAAAATCTAGTTATTAGTGACGAGCATCAGAGTTTGATTTTAACCATTTATTTCAATATGATTTACTGTAAGTCTTTGACATGGCCTTAGTCAGTCAAAATCAAACTAAATCAAAATTGAAATATTATACTTTCACAGGATATTCTTTAGATTTGATTGGTTTCCCTGCCGAAAAAATAATAGAACCCTGCCCAAAACACATTAGATGCAGATGGGAATCAATAGAACACCCATTAAAGCCCAAGACATTTGTTTCAATTTGTAAAAATGTGTGGTTCATAATGGTATTTTAATGGAAACCACTAGAATTTATGTAATGATTACTATTTTTTAGCAGGGTGGGTTTAAGTAGAAATAGTGCATCACAAATAAATGACTTTATAGCTGGGTTTCACATGGATCACAAATGTGCATTGAAAATTGCCAGCTGATAAAACCGTGCTTTAGGGATTGTATACATATACCATCTAAGGCTAAATATAGCTCTTAACTGGCTGAGTTAGACAGTGATTAACAAAACCAGCAAGTCCCCACTGCTGTCATTGGCTATTGAAGTCTTGCTTGCAATAAATCTTTTAGAATTCTCTTGATTACGTGAGTGTGGTGGTGCTCACGGGTTGTCGATCTGCTATCGGTGAGTATGGCTGGAAGGGGAAAAAAATCAGAGTATACTCACTTCTTGCAAAATATTTGCTTCACGCACATAAAACCTACTGTGAGCACTTGTAATTTCACTTTTATGAAAGAGGCTGCCACGTTGTCAAACTACACGCGGTCATCAAGACCACGAACCTTCAAGCAAAGGCGTAAAAACTCACAATGGCATATTAACTCACACAAAGCCCACATACACTCTCTCACCACACAACTCTTTTGTCAACAACATTAATTAACGTTTATGATGGTGGTGTTTCAAGGTTAAACTGTACAACTGTCTGAATGATTTTCAATATGCACAGCACACCGTCCTGCATCTACCCAGACGCACACACAAAATTCAATATCATCCCTCTCTGCTTATCAAAAGGTGCATACACAGAAATCCAGATTGAAACATACAGGAGCGTGTTCAGACTGATGTCGTACAAAAGGGGTTTGTTAGAGTGATGGATTTCTTCCTGCCTCACACAGAAGCAAAGTGACATTAGCTGTTTCTTCTGTCCTTCGGCCACATGAATTAATAGTTCATTTAAGCCTTCATTACATGAGCAACACAATGACTCCAGTACTCCACACTGGACACATATGGACCATTATAAAAGCATTAATTAATCCGTGAAAGTGCTGTCATGTAAGCTATAGAGACTGTAAGGCAAAGGATAAAATATATAACAGTCAGGCAAAGAGGAGGTTACCGCAAGCGTACTTTCAGTCATATGATGGTATAGAGAAAACGTGCATTGATTTCTGTCAGCAGCGAGGCGCAAATTCATTAGCACAGGTTTTTACCCAATAGTGTGGTTCTGGGCTGCTGTCCAGTCTTGAATAATATGACAGTAATTGCTTCTTAAATAGAATGAAAGCTTAGGGAACTTGATGTGTTTACCTGTGTGGTGGCCTAGCAGATGGTGTGTCTGTTCGAAAACATTCAGCTGCGGTTGTCATTCGGGCAATGTGTTTGACTGTTGACATGTTTTCTCTCCTTTTCTTGTATGCCTTCGCTCTGCCCTATAAAAAAAGGCAAAACAATTTTAGATGTTTGGGGGCAGCTTTTTATAATGTGTCATGCAAAAAAAAGTTTGTTATTGGAATTAAAGTAATAAATTACCACAACATGAACATTATGCTATATAATGATTTACCCACTCATGCCTTCCACAATGTTATTTTTCAGTGCAACATAAAAGTAAAAACTTTTGAAAAGTCGCAGCGTAGCTCTTGACATAATGACAGCTCTTAGTATGCAGAGAACTGTCGTGCGTGCTCCGAAACGAACCATAAACATCATCTATATAGTCTATATAGTATTTCTTTAGCGTATGGACAAAAATGCAAAGAATGTTTTTACTTGTTTATTGTTATTTTTGAGGGTTAGTTCACCCTCTTGTTATTTCAGACTTGTATGACTTACTTTCCTCTGCAGAACACAAAAGCAGATGTTTTTGTCGGTAACCAAAGAACGGTGGTACCTATTGACTTGCGTTGGTTTCGTGTCCATACAATAGAAGTGAATGGGCACCGCCGTTGTACGGCTACCAACATTCTTTAAAATATCTTCACTTCTGTAGAAGAAAGAAAGTCATACAGGTTTGAAATGAAAAGAGGGTGAGTACATGATAAAATAAGTTTCATTATTGGGTGAACTATCCCTTTAAGAGAGTTTTTCCCCACAGACAAAAATAATAGCATACATTGTCCTTACAAGACATGAGGGTGAGTAAATGATTACAGTTGATAACAGAACGATAATGGTTAAATATACCTTTTAGTTTACATGAAAAGTCTGCCGATTTCACTACAGAGATACACGCAAGAGCGTGCGAGAGAAAATGAAATGCGGTTAAGCACTAGACCTAGCCCTATATCATCCTTCACACCCTAGACAGAGGCAGCGATGCTGCAGCAGGATAATTCAATCTCTAAACTGCTCATTCTTTAGCCGCTGTCAGGGTCGTGTCTGCCGTGACATTGTAAGGCTGTCGTAATTGCATTTGCGCTGGAACCCAGAGCTGCAGCATCTACAAGCTCTATATCTGTCAGAGGAATGTGCCTCTCTCGTCAGACTGGTCCAGTGGATCCAGAAACAACCAGATCGGACAAACAGACGGCTCAGTGGCCACCCCTACAACACACTGAGCATAAAAAATGTACTTTAGTCATTGTTCATAAGGACAAACATTTTAATGTGGTTTATCTTTCATAATCTGTGCTCGCTATTACAAAAAAAGAATAGTATAATAGGCTTGAATACTTGTAATAAGATCTTATAAACATAATGGCATCTAAAAAGAAGTAAAGAAAATAGGTGTGTCAACAAATATGCACAACAAATCACAAAAATGGCTTTAATCACAATTCCTAATTGTTATTTCCTATACGGCAAAAATAACATTTTAAATTTGATAAAATAAGCACAAGTATGATAAGCTCATAATGTACCAAAGCCATTATGCCTGATTAACAATGAAGCACCCTGCGGCTCTATTTTGGATCTGGCAGTACAGGTTCTGACAAGCTCTGGGCCTGCTGTGCAATTCTTACCGTCACAAATTGTGTAATAGATCCATCTTTTAACCACAATGACGTCTATGGGAGACTTTCATAGTGCAGTCCAGGTTTACTTTTAGACGGATGAGTTGACAAACTGGACTGTGGCAACCCTGTCAAGCAAAAGTGATAATATGTGAAGCAATGATACCACGTGTATCCACTTAAAGTGATGAGATCAGAGATATTGTTATAATGTTATAAACTTGCACAGAATACTAAAACTCAAATAACAGGTTGGTGAACTTTTTATTCTTAATAATCAAAACTTTGAGTTACAATGCATACATGTATAAGGGAAAGTAGCCTAAAACATAAAAATATGCATTTGGTATCCGGCTGCTATTTGTACTAGAACTGACTTTGCTTATCTTCAACTGAATCTTTCAGAAGAAATGTATATTTCACATGAAGCACGTTTTGAAGTTACCTGTTAAAACATATTTACATCCATAAAATTTAGGACATGTACATTTTTTTCCTTTTCACCAATATAAGTGACGTTTTTGTATTAGTGTATATGAAATTTCCCTGCAGCGTAACCAAAGATTTTTTTTTTTCTCTCAATAAATTTAAGGTCCTAAGGTCAGAAACCCAGCATAAAAATAATTCGATTAAAATCATTTTTTTATAATGAAGCATGGAGTCAAGGTGCAGATCACCGCTGAAAGTCTCCTGACAACTATACCCACACATTCCAAGAGTAAGCACATTTTCTCAACATGTATTCCAGGTAGCTCATTTATTGGCCCTGGATGTGCTGAAACCCTTTGCTTCCACTCTTTCGGTCGTGAGTGCTGCTCTTGTACTTGTTCGTTATGTGGTATTGATCAAGCCACTGTAAAACTTGTGACTAAAGCTTAGCCTGTGCCTCTTGAATAAATCACACTATTGACCATACACTTATCAATAAAGGTAATGACAAACATCTGTCCCCATTTTTAATGAAATCGACAAGGCTTTACCGGCACTCCACCGACAGTGGCCATTCCAAGATTGGAATCTTTTAGAGCAAAGCAGTTAAAGAAACCAAGCGAACGGTATTTACTTCTACCTGGCAATAAATTTATTGAAAAGAAAATATTCTGCTGTAAAATTGACAAAGAAATGTGTATTCGAGTGAAAGAAGTCTAAACATGACTAGGGAGCTCCTCTCTGATGGTTTCCTGTCCAGACAGTGAAGCTCATGTTCCACTGACTGTCTGTAACAATACCTGCCAGATGACGATACGCCTCACCGGACATGAGATCCAAGCGCAGACCTCCAATAGCAGTTAGATCGATAGACAAGGAGCTTTTCCGCATGTCGTTCTAATGAAGAGCTTGTTGCAGTAAGTTAGCGCAGTGGCCCGTGTGACGTCATTTGCATGCATCGCTGCACTTTGTGAGACGGGAAACATGTCACACCTGCAGTCTCTGATGTGGTCAACACTTCTCTGTCCTGATTGAGTGATAAAAAAAGAATATTTAGTCAAGCCAAATGCTTATCTCTAAATCATTCGCTTTTTACTTCCAATAATTAAAAAGGAATATGCATATATGGACAAAGGGACAGTGAAACAATCACCTTTTTTTATCCGCTCGACAATGAGAAGAGAGTCCACACCTCTTTCTACAATAAGCATTGATCACTAAGCACATAGTCACTTTATCTTACACAATTGGCTGAAAACGATAAAATGATGCAATATAAACATAGCTAGAGGCAAATGCCGATATTACACATTACTTTAATAACTCTCTCTAGAGCAGACGCACAGACAGCATATCAGAACAATGGAGATATCAGATTGCATTGTGGGTCAGAGAGGCTGAAAAGCAAAAGTGCAATTACCACCACTGCACAAAATGATATTGTCTCTGAATAAAAGGGCTTTTTCATTAGAAAAGGCAGTATACCATAAGATACATACCTAGATTTATAGGCCTATATATCACTCCAGCGATTTCATAACCTCAGCGGACTCGATGCGACATTCACAAGCTTTTAACAAGTCAGAATTTTAAGATGCAAATCTTCTAAAGTTCATTTTAACAGGTAAAAGCTGACATATTTAATGCACGACTACTCCTTGATGTATATTTAGTGACGAGAAGTGAAATTTTTCCATAAAGCTTTAAAGCTCACCCAAGCATCACCAGGGTTTCACTGTCACTCTCAACCGGTTCTCAATTCATTTAGTGGATGAAGCCCCACACACAATGAAAACCTCATAAACCAAACCCCCCTCCCTCAAATATAACCACACAGGAGAAACCTGCAGGCTTTAAAAGTACAATTTCATTATAGCTCGCTTTAGGACATTCTGCCGTCACTGGAATCAATTTGTTTTTATCTCTAACAGGAACATCAATTTGTTTTTACCTCAGATGAGAGCCTCTTAAAAATCACAACACACACATGCAGGATTATAAACCCGTATAGTGGCCGAAACCACCCAAGCGTAACCTGCAGTTTAAGCCTGCAGTGCCTCCAACCAAATAGCTCAGATAACTGCATGACTCAGGAATGTATATGGTCCAGATACGTGTGCAGTGGGTTTGCCACACCTAACTCATCACACAGAGAGCTGCGCAGTGTCTTATCAGAGAGCAAACACGGTATGGGCCGAGCTGAGGCCAAACGTGGCAAATGTTCTCTCACAAAGCATTTGCAACAAACACTCCAAGGCCAAAGAAGAACAAAAGACGGCTTTCTGTCAACAACTCATCTTTCTGCTGAGCCACACAAAAAGGTATGAATACAGATCACTCGATAACAGAACTGAAAGGAAAAATATTAACTGAATGACAAAAACAAGAAACGCAATCTGAAAATGTATTGTGTAGATCTCAAAGGAAATTATAATTTTTTATATACAAATAGTTTCTGATGATCACAAACTGTCATGCACCATAAAATGCCTAAAATGTACTATAAAAGCATCATAAAGGCAACGCAAAGTTTTCTGTAATCAAAAAATAGAAAATAATTTCTTCTCAATCAAATATGATGCATGAGGCACAGGCTGACATCGGTAATATCAAACATCATTGATTCTCACACGTTTCTTCATGATGTCAAACACTCACCATAGTGGTCATATTTGATTGGAAAACTGAATAATAATTTGCATGAATTATTTGACCGGAAAGCCAATAATGACTGTCGTTGTGCATAAAAATGTGAACATTCTGCAAAATGTTCCACAAAAAGAATAACAGCAGCTGTGGAATCGCATAAGGGATAATTTGACTATGTTATATCAGCACAGCATCTAAATTAGTCTCCACTAATGTTGTTTTCATTATTATAAACATTGAATGATTATATTGGAACAATGACTGTCTATTTCACTGAGGTAAAATGCTGTCTGAGGATCTGACGGCGACATCGCAAACTCTTACAGACTTTATTTTTCATTCATGAGGAAAAGCAGACAAATAGGCCTTCGCACTCCCCAGCAATCCTGTTACCACGGGGATTTGTTCTGCCGGCGCTGTAAAAGATTAGTCCTCCTGGAGAGTGAATGGACTTGATTAGCCAGACAGCATTTTAATGGGATTGTCAGAGAGGCAACAATAAATCAGCTTTTGTGATTAAATGGGCGCTCCAGTAAAAGTTGTATGTCCAGAGATCAATAATTATTGAATGTTTCTCTCGCTCACACTATGGAGGCGGTGTAAGAAAACCAAATTTTTGTCAAGCTAATGATCATGACAGATAGCAGCACATGAATTCCACTTGCACTGCAGTCGCTGAGCGTTACTGTGTGTGTATGAGTGTCAAAAAGAGAAAAAAAGGCCATACAAATATTACAACTTAACAAATCCTTATAATTATTACGTTCAAATGTCTTATATTGCTGATGTCCTTCCGAAACCTTGTATTTCCATATTTCATGATTTTTATTTTTGCCGTAAATCAATATTATTAGTCACCCCTTTATGTTTGTCACTGGGTTTTGGAAATATCTAACCATTAACAGAGCAGTTCACCTTCAAAATAAAAATTCTGTCATCATTTACTCATCCTCTTGTCATATCAAACCTTTATGACTTTCTTTCTTCCGCAGAACACAAAAGAAGATATTTTGAAGAATGGTGTTAATGTTGTTGCAATGGTTACAATAGAAGTGAATGGGGGGCTGTGCTGTTCTGTTACCAACATTTTTCAAAATATCTTCTTTTGTGTTCTGCAGAAGAAAGAAAGACATAACAAAGAGTGCATGTAAATGATGACAGGACACGGACAACACAGTATTTAATCATTTAAAAAGTACAATGTTTTTTTAAAATTTGGACATCTGAGGTTTCGGAAGGACAGTGACAATATATAATACTTCTAGTCTTCTAGTCTAATGATAACTCTTGCTAAATTCAATAAATAAATATTTATAATGCTTAAAAATAATAAAAAGGAACACATTAAACACCACATTACATTTTGTTCTTTAATATGACTGCACAGGTGAGGATACTTTTAAGTCTACATCTATGAACTCTTAAAAAGATAATGTTCCAACAAGAGCTGTCGCAAGTAATGACAAACTGTCCACAATAACAACAAACTCTTCACAGTAATTGTTCACCTCACTACATAAAAACAGCAAAATCCTTGCTTGACAACCATTTTCTCTTTTTGAAGGACACGCCATTACGTGCCTCATATGAAGTACAGCTCAGATGAACCAATTGTGAGGTTATCCCTGAAATACTTATGATGACCAGTTTGCTTGCATAAGACTCTTACTGAAATACACAAAGCACTTTGGAGCTACCAAATGTATGTGAATAACACAAGATATTTTAGTCTTGTTTTAGTCTTTTTAAACTGTTAAAATGTAATGGATTTAATGGTTATAATGGGAATTGTATTGCTTTAATTTAAACTATAATGGTGTATACTGGTATGTGATGGATTCTATTGGTGGGATGTTAAATCCTATTGGAATACTGCCCAAAACGAGGAAAAAAGGAATTTCATAATGGTTTTAATAGAAAAAGCTAATGGTTCATAAAGGTACTTTAATGGAAACCATTAAAATTTCTGTAATGGTTTCTATTGGGTTTCTATCATTTTTTCAGCAGGGAGGTCTTTTCTCAATAAAACATCTGAGACACAGGCTTGAGCTAAAGTTTAAATTGTCACTATTTAATGTCATTTCTCTCTTGGAGAAACACATGAGATATTGCCAAGATCTCATTAGTGATATTTCTTTCTCAAGGGTTATTTTAAAGCAAAACTGTCAAAACTGTTGTATAGGTCATTGACAGTGTCTGTCTCTGGACTGTTGGTTGTAATTGGGTGTTTAAAGGACAGGGTAAACTCCAGACTGCATCAGTCTACCTCTGCATTCCTTCAGCTTTGATAGCACGCTTTCCGCGCGTCTGCCCCTCATCATCCTATCACGTGCCCCTCCCTCCATCTGTACTCCCTTTGGCATGCAGGAATCCTTAGGCTCTGGACAGTGTTCCGTTACCCACAAACCCCGTCTGTGATAGCTTAATGGCCCTGCATTGAAGAAAACATGCAAGGAGAGAATGACAGGGGAGTGAGTCAACATACAAGTCATTTTCTATATTATTCCCATTTAACTGGGATCTGGTCTGTTTGGAGCATTGTCAGATGAAATTGCTAAGACAACAGAGGATGAGGCGTGTGGGAAGAAAAGGCTGCGACTGTAATTGTCATAGCGAAAGCTTGGGAAACCATGTTGTTGACACAAGGCCACAGGAGAAAAGACACTTCAGAAAACCATTTCCATTTATTTTTTGTCTAAACAGACCTGGGCTTAATCTCCAGCCATTGATTTCAGAAATACAGACACACAAAGAGGACTAAGAGTCTGTGTGTTTGCTGAGCACAGAAAAACAATCAACGCAACCTCAACCACATAAACACCCAAGTGGAAAATGTGGTTGGGTTTGTTCTCTCACGCCTGCTGTTTGTCAAGACTCAAGGCCTTTAATGCAACACATTCATTATGACACAGCTGCTTTAATAATTTCACTTTTTTTCTTACATCTTAGTCAATGAAAATAGTTAATAAAATAGTAAATGAGTAAGTGCATAATAGGTATTTGGTTAAAACTGTCTCCACGGCCTCCTTCATAATGGTAAGTTTATAATAAAGAATTATAAATTAAGCTGTCTGGTACAATTTGGCAGACTGAACCCTCCTATTAAACCCTCATAAAAATATGCAAAGTAACCTGAAATTTTATGTTTTGAACAGTGACGGCGACGTAGAGGCTAAAGCTATAAAATGCAGCTTTAAAAACATAAATCTTTGCAATCTTTATGTTTTATAAGATAACACCTGTATAGTATTTACCTTGGGTTGTATTTACCACTAGTATTTGGTTCTTTGGATGGTTTGGTTGTTTCACCTCAGCATACAGCCGATAGATACTTAAAGTGCAAGGGCATTCGTAATAACTTCCACAGGGTCAAAGGTGCCTGACTGCGCCTGTGCGCCATGTCAAACAAACAATGACTTTACTGATTTGATAAGAAAGAAACAGTCAACAGTCACGATACCCACACCATCGGCCCTGAAGAACGGGCTGGAATAAACGAATCGAAAAGGAGGGGTGGGACTAAAGGGTAATCATAGGTGAAGTGGATAGTTTTCTATTATGAGGCTGTCGCTGTGCAGATGTTATTATAAAGTGTAATTGCTTCTGTGATTGCCACAGATGGGGAACCTTTAACTGTTTTTTTTCTTTACCACATCTCAATGCCTCTGCTATGACAATTTAGCCTTCATATAGCTGTGGAAAAAAATTAAGAGACCATTTCAATATGGTCTGTGTTTAGGTAAAATTATCATTTTTGTTTCATTCTGTGAATGACTAACAATATTTCTCCCAAATTTCAAATAAAAATATTGCTTCTATTTGCAGAAAAGGAAAACCGAAGAAAAAGGTCAAAATACCAGAAAAGATGCTCTGTAGATTTTCAGACCTCAAAAACTGCAAAGAAAACAAGTTCGTGGTTACTTTAAGCAATACAACAGTGATATTTGTACATGTATTTAGGAGAAGTTAATATAATATGTGATAACCTTGATTTTATCACAGTTTTCTTGTGTTTTGCCATGCTGTCAGTCTTTCACATTGCTCTTTATGTCACTCCTGAGGTTTGATTTTGTTGAAATTCAACAGACGCTGGACTGGAATCGCCACAATTCCTCTAAAAAAATGCAGATTAAATAAAAAACTTGAAATGCTCTCTTATTTTTACTAAGAAAAGTCACCTGCTTATCTACCGTCTCTCTGGCTCTCTCTCTCTGTGCTCCATTTCCTATTTAAACACACACGTTATACGGGATATGGACACCCAAGCCTGGACCGACTGCTCGTGTTGTCTTGCTTTCTCTGGTTTCGGTTTTAGTTTCAGCTGCATTCCACTTCATTGAAGTCACAATGCACTGGACTTGGAATGAGGTCATGTGCTTTTTAATTGTAGGGCAATAACCGACTAGTGAGGACCACTTACTGTAAATATCAATCAAAGTATTGATCATCTGAAGCATCAGTGGTAAACAGGTCATCATTAATGCAACATATAGAATTGCTATGGGAGCCAATTTGACCACAGATTTTTTTTTTGAGTGGGTGCAGAAAATTTTAAGTTGTACTTAGCTATGCAAAATATGCTATCACAATGCAAGGGTAAGTTATTATTGCTATATGGTTTCTTTGATGTTCTGAGACACTTTTTCAAGTTTGCACTTCCTCAGAACAAAGAGAAAATGAACGTCTGCTAAAAACATTTTGGCAGAATGTCTGGTCTTTCCCTCAATTTCACAGTTAATGGAGGCCACAGCCGTGTCACGACATGCTGCAGACGGGCTGTCTGATAGTGAAAACCGGCCTAAAGGGAAGTATGAACCAATCACACAAGTCTAGCATGTGATCTTTCTGTCACTCTCTTTCTGTATCTCATTTTCTTTGTTCTTCTCCCTCTCTTCCTCTTTCTGTGAGGACAGCTAACACTTCTCCACTCCATCCCTCCACCCCAGAGAGAGATTAGACAGAGTGAAGTCCTGCTGACAGGCTCTGTTAAATATTTATGCTGGTGTGCAGAGAGAAGTAAGCCGAGTGTTGTCTACATGTGTCTGCGCAGGCTTCTGTAGATCCACATGTGGTCAAGCAGGTCTTCTGCTTTCTGTTCTTTTTTTCTTCTGTTTTAATACACTTCATGTCACTTAGGAATGAGGGGGATTACTGGTGAAGTAACAATAACTAGAAATGTTATTTTTGCGCTTGACGAATGTCATTTAAAAATCCTTTAAGCCAGAGGTCTTCAAACTTCAGATGGAGATCCAAATAAGATTGACCTTTTTGCATTCGTAAAATATAAAGCCAGCTAGATTTTTTATGTATAAGGACCTATTTATTCTGTGCCAGATAAATGGTAAATGTGACATAATTAAGATAACAGGTAAATAATTCATTAATAATCAAAACAAAATAATTACAAACAATTTAGGCTATGTTAAAGTTTCAACTCACAAACTCAATGCAAATCACATCAAGCAGATCCCTGACATCAGAGGACAGCACAAGTGAGCCTCTCAATTTCTTTACTCCTTTTTCTACCACCTCTGAAACACGAACAACATGCACTGATTTAAAGCAACACACACAGATGGTGAAACACTGTTGTTACAGTGTTTGTGTGTTAGCCCTGGGCCACATGAACCAGCAACGCTGTACACAGATGCCACCTTTCCTGTGATCCACATCCCATTAAAGGAAGTCAGGCTGGTGCCCCAATCAACAGATCACCTTTTCAAAAGTGTCTTTGTTCCCTGAGCCACAACAGCTGGGAACAATTAACTGCCAGTACACAGCAGTAGGGGTTGCCAGTATTATTGTGCCTGGACATGCACGAGAGCCTCAACTTCCAAGCTTAAAGCCGTAAATCAATCCACCTCAGTTTACTCCAAACTCCTGCATTCTCCAAAAAAAGCATTAAGCTACTTCACTAGCTGTTAAAACACAACAGACCTGCCCTAAAGTTTGTTCGGGCTTGGATTGATTCAAGTCACTGAGTATGTTCAGTGTCCTTGAAATAGACACCCAAAAGCATTTAGTTATTAACTATTCTTGAAGTTTTCCCTTTGAAAAGTCTTCCTGCTGACAGCAATAACACATTGCGATCTGACTTCAATCAATGGTGGACTGTCTTGAACCCCTTAAGTCCTTAAGAATGGGAGGCAGGCTAAGAAATCAATTTGCAATTTACATGAGGGGCAGTCTGTTGAAAACAGGCTAAAAGCTATGGCTTAGAAGAGCCTGCGGTAATTAGAGTCCTCTTACTACAAACACTGCTGGATTGGGTAATCAATGGCGTTCGGGACAGTCCTGGCTATCTGCAAGAATGTCGCTCATGTGCGTGCAGTGGTCAATACGCTGAAAGGTATCAACCAAGGAGAAACGACTACAGCTGAGTGTGTTAAAGCATGTAATACTTGATATGAGATATATAAGAGAAGATATAAGAGAAATTAAAGAAAGGGAACGAGCACACTTTATGAATGAAGTGAGAAGTAGCAAAATTTAAATTAATAAATAGAATTCAAATTCTAAAAGGCTTGCAAAAGTGCAAAAAGCAAAATTTTTTAAGAAATCTGAAAATTCAAAAAGTGAAAAAAACATCACTATCTAAACATCATTTAAAATCTCACAAAGCAGAATTAACATTCCAAATGTCAAAATAAATAAAAAACTAAATCAAAATTTCAAATGTCATTTAAAGTTTAAAAAGCAGAACATTCCAAACGTTATATTACATTTTTAAAAATCTAAATTTTACATTCATTTGAAATGTAAAAGCAGAACCAGCATTGTGTTTCTAAATTTTTAAAAAAAACAACGTGAAATTCTAAATGTCATTAAAAATGTAAAAATCTCGGGATCGGTTCCACATTTATGGAATGATCTGCCCGCTGCTACAAGATCAGCAGATTCTTTAGCCGTCTTTAAGAACCGTCTGAAAACACATCTCTTCCGTCAACACCTGACTGATGAGTTCTGACTTCTATCTCTTTTCTGCTCTTTCAAAAAAAAAAAAACCTTGGCTCTGTATACTGTGGTAGGCTTTATGAGACCCGTTTTCTTTTATTGCACTTATGCTTTTTGTTGTCCTTATGTGTTTCAATTGCTTCCATTGTTTCCCTCATCTGTAAGTCGCTTTGGATAAAAGCGTCTGCTAAATGACTAAATGTAAATGTAAAATGCAAAAGCATAATTCTTAATGAATTTAAATTTTAAAAATAAATAAATAAAATTAAAAACAATGTCAAAACTCAAAATGTGATTAGACATTTCAAAAAGCACAATCAAAGTTCTTTGTGATTTTAAACTAAAGAAGTCTAAATTTAACATGGCATTAAAAATTCAAAAGGCACAATCAATATTCTTAGCGATTTTAAATAAAAAAGTCAAAATTATACATTTCATTAAAAATTCAAAAAGCGCAATTAACATTCATAGTGATGAAAAAACAAACTCTACATTCTTAGTGATTTTAAATGTAAAATACAATGTTAAAATAGTAAATGTTCGCATTTGAAAACCAACATCAAAATTCTAAGTCATTTTAAAATTCAAAAACCAAACTAAAATTCAAAATGTCTTCTTTACATTTAAATAATGCATCACAAGCAAAACTGCAATTTAAAACTTTCAATAAAGACTTGATGCTGACATGACTTTCCCTCTCTCAAAACACATCAGTACAGAGACACAGATGTATATCTCCACATGTACTGCGCAGTGAAGCTGCGGGGAGGTTATCTGATTTTGCTTTCTTTTTCTAGGCTGAAAAGAAATGCTGGCAGAAAAGCAGCAGATTTAAAGGGTTAAATGCTGAAAAAAGCAGCGAGGGGACAAAAGGACCATTGTGAGGTGCAGAAGTCTCCCCGGAAAGGAGAGAGGAAAGAAAAGCACCACTCGCCGGTCCCTTCTCTCCATTGTGAGTGGACGGAGTGTAGCCACGCATGACAGATGCCCTGCCCATTGTCTCCCATCAGCCTCCTCTATGCCTTCTGGCCCTACTGGAATTCCAAGAGATGTGTTCTGCGTGTGTGAAAGTGTGCGGCTATGCATGTGTGTGTGAGTCAAAGCACATCGCTGCTGTGCTCCTGGAGTCCGCGTGGAGCCGTGTATGAGTTAAGGGGAGGGGTTTTGGGTGTGTGTGTGAATAGGGGCTCCAAAGTCTGAAGTGCCAAAGTTAGCTAAACCACTCAATACAGCTCCCACGGTCCTGTCACTCAAATGCACAAGCACACACGAGAATGAGCGTGAATTTACTTACACACTCGTCAGCTCCCCCACCCAAAATAGAAGCAACATCAGAGGCTCAGATTAAGATATCTACCTACTGCCAAAAGCTATTACACACACCACGACAACAAGTCACTAGAATGACCGGCAGTATTCAAACTGTGGCAGCAGAATCTTCAGAGTGAAGTACAATGTGGAAAGGAAGTTTTGGGGGTGCGGTGATGCACTACACTCTCTGCTAAGAGACCCACCATGTGGTAAGTTTCCAAAAGCATCCCATCAGCTGTCAGTCAGCAGCCCAGAGCTCCAGTGGGGATGCACCAGGCACAATAGAGATGCTGAGTAAATGAGTGAATGGGACGATAACGGATATCCTTGCATCTTAAAGGGACAGTTCAGCTAAAAATATAAATTATTAACTCAGTCGTTTACATTATACTACAACTTATCAAACCAGTGTTTGAGTTATGTGGAATATGTTTATGATACATTTATTGTGCGTTTGATCAATTCTATGTTTGAAACCTCAGTTCCAATTCATTATAACTGTATTAAGAAACATCATTCTTTAAAATCACACGATCATAAAGACTTGAACTACACAATACACACAACAATTGAAATTTCACAAACCTGTATGACTTTCTTTCTTCTGCAGAACACAGATGATGATATTTTGAGGAAAGTTGGAAACCAAACAACACAGGACTGCCATTGTATGTGAAGCCACTGAGACATTCCTCAAAATATTATCTTGTGTTGCACCGAAAAAAGAGGCATGGAATTAAATTACAGAGAAAAAAACAATTACAGAATTCATATGTTTGGTGATCCATTTAAAGACCAAACTGCAGCTTGAACTTTCTACTTGGCCAACTATAAACAAAAAGTACATGTTACCAGAAAACAAAACAATATACAAATGCAATGCAAATACAGGTTAAACATACGGTAGTATTAGGATCTATAGCATTAGGATCTGTTGTTTTGCAACAGTGTATCATGTTTTTTATACTGGACCTCAAAAGAGACAAAGACTAATGGAAAGAACAAAAACAGGGTCACACACACACACCCTCTCTCTGCCCAGCCATGTTTTCAGATGACCTCTCTATGTCATGATTCATGACAGAGCTAAATTAATACTTGAAGAAAGTAATATCTGCATATACTGTAACTCACTGATGTTTACATCATTGTATCCTAGCTAAAATCAAGATGCTCCATGCAGATTTTGTACAGATTCTGAATATATCTTTCTCCAAATCACTTGACTTCCAGTGAGGACAGTCTAGAATTCATGATGGTTTATTGGAAAACTTCACCTCTATAGATTTCAGAACAATAGATCAATGACTGAGGGCCATTGCCAGCCCACATGCATCTCTAATTTTTGTAAAGGACCCTCGCCGTTTGTTGGTTGCAATGTACAGTATTAGTAAAAGTACTGCAGGGTGTGTGTGTGTGAGTGTGCGTGCGTGCGTGCGTGCGTGCGTGTGTGTGTGTGTGTGTGTGTGTGTGTGTGTGTGTGTGTGTGTGTGTGCGTGCGTGCGTGTGCATGCATGATTACCCATAAATGTTTGATCACACTGACACATACACATTTTGTCCAGTAAAAGAACTTTGCATGTAGATTTTCTTTTTATTTTGTGAAGGCATGTGCCGTTTTTTTTAATTGGGGGAGGGACACTTTCATTTTTAAAAGCATTTGATAGGACAAAATGAAATTTAAGGCATCATCAGTACCTTTGGTCGACTGTCCCAGATAAGAAGTTAAAATGTAATTTTGTCAACATTTAAAGGGATAGCTTACCCAAAAGTGAAAATTCTGTTATTATTTACTTATAAATAATAATAAAATGTATTATTACATTTCAAACCTGTATGACTTTCTTTGAACACCAGTTTGGTTTGGTTACTAACATTCTTCAAAATATCTTTTTTTGTGTGTTCTGCAGAAGAAAGAAAGTTGGGTAAACTATTCCTTTACATTCAAATATAGAGGATTTCAAAGCTAAAACACATAAACTAAACAAAAATTTTAAGCATATTCACACCAAGGTCTGCCCCCTCTGTGTTCCCTGGCATGCGTCTGCAAAGGTGTGCATGTGTCTAAATGAATGCGTGTAAACGTTTAGACCCGTGTGCAGCACGCTATGCCTCCCAGCACGGGCTTAGGTGACCCCAGTCAAAATCAATCAGCCTAACACAATGGGACGATGCGCACATGGGAAAAGCTCGGGTCAGTGACGCGTTTAATTCTCCGGCCCGATTGTCATTGTTCCAGCAGATCGGCCTTTTCTTTACGGGCCCATAAGCTGAGGAGTGGTGCTCCTTTATCACAACGCAGCAATTATGAGTGTTCTTCAATGCATGAGGCACTGAGATGAGTGGATTATCTTCTTTGGGGAAATAAATCTAATCTGGCCTTGAGAATGAAATCACCATGCGTGGCATCACTTCGACTGTGGTTACCAAGTACCAGCTGGGCTCTGAAAAAAGTTTGTTAATTTATTAGACTTTTATTCAGGGTGGCGACAAAAGAATGTGGTTCCAGGGAGATGGTGGGTTATTTGAATTTATAGAAACACAAATTAAAATACTGGGTTGCTAATCTCACTTCTTTCTTTCTATTGTAACTACAAACTAGACCATTCATGAACTGTCTCAAGCCACATGGCTTACTGGCTAGAACGTTATAGTATTATGGTATAAGTATGAAGGCCTGTTATCGTGTATCCTAGATAAGCTTTATCAGTGGTTCACAAAGTGCGACAGTAGTGCCACACCCTTTTTTCTTCTATTATACATTTAACCAAAACTGGATTTTAACCCTACAACCCTAAGCAACTCAACTCAACTTTATTTATATAGTGCTTTTTACAATTTTCATTGTTACAAAGCAGCTGTACATGAGACATATTGACTATAAGCAAAACAATTTTTCAAAGCAAGGCAACAATCTGTAGAAGTAACATTTCGATTAGTTGAGCCGTATTCAATAGTGCATGATGTTGTGGGCTATTGCTATCTTTAAAGAAATAGTTAATATAAAAATGAAAATTCTGTCATCATTTACTCACCCTCTTGTCATTTTAAACCTATGTGACTTTCTTTCTTCTACAAAACACAAAAGAAGATCTTTTGAAAATGTTGGTAACCAAAAACTGTTGGTCCCCATTCAATTCTATTGATGGACACAAAACCAATGCAAGTCAATGGGGACCACCAACATTTTTCTAAATATCTTCTTTTATGTTGTGCAGAAGAAAGAAAGCCAAACAGGTTTGAAATGACAAGAGGGTGTGTAAATAATGACAGAATTTTTATTTTAGGGTGAACTGTCCCTTTAAGACAGACCCTGAGATCGTACCTTAACCCAGTCTCCTTAAACAACCTTCAGCTTTAGAATATATAAAATAGGGAAAAGAAGGTGGGGGAGCACGCAGCAGGCCATCAAAGCAGGTGACAGGTAAAATGGCAGCGATGTGGTTTGGTGTCCTTGATCAGACCTTCAACCACAGCATTATAATTCTATGGCATCACTGACCGATATTCTGCATTCAAATGATAAACATCCGATTCTCAATTTCTCCAGTAATAAATGACAACAAAAGAGTACTTTTTACTCATCCACTTCAGTTTGAGATTTAGACTCTTAGTGTTTCATTGTTTCACTCTTGATTTTGGTTCCCTCCAACACTTCAGTGGGTCAAGTGATGGGTCACGGGTTAACAGGATTTTTTGCTGAGGGAGGGCCGGCAGTCTAAGGCTGTACACAGGAAGTCACCTCTGGAGGAGGAGCTTACATTTCACACGCATTAAAAACACGACTTCAAAATTGGCATGAAGATGTACAAGTGCAACCTGTTACAGTCTGCCTATTAAAATTATTAAAAGCGTCTCAACAACTGCAGGACATTACAGAACAGAATAATACTGAATGAGTTTTGTAAAAAAAACTCTGTCCTTATTAATATATCTCTTATTCACTTCATATTTGTGCCAACATGTGACCTTGGGATGCTCTACAACTTCACCAAGGGGTAGGGCCTCTACATCTGACACATTATTCGAACCTGAGACAATAGCTCAGCTGCTCTTTAACTGCATGAAGAATCTGTATCTCATGCAAAATGTCCCTCACCCCTGCAGAAGGCCGAACAAGTGATGGCTTTTGCATTCGCGAGGCTTTGTTCGCTTTTTATGATCTTGTTACAAGACAGCCCAGCAATTTTCATTTCTCTGACCTCCTCGCAGACCTCGGGACCACCATGCCTCTCCACTTTTCAATAAATCTTTCAGCCCAATCCGAACTCCAGATCTCGACGGTTCATCCAACCTTTAGGTTTCTAACCGCTGAACTGGGGGAGAGACTGAGAAGCGCGAAAGGTGAGAACCGAACAGTAGGAGATGACAGAAGAGGAAGAGTGTGAGTTTAGGGAGGAAAAAGGAGGGGACGTGAAAAGCGAGCCCCACAGTGCTGTTTTGATAGCGCCCGTCCTCGCTACCGCCTCACGGGGGCCGGTGCGCGTGTCGCTGTGCAGCGAGCGCGTTCGCTGGACCGCAGGCTTTTGCAAGAAAGGGCCCCATTCAGCAGGCTCGACCCAGATGCTAGCTTTAGTTGCACGCTCCTCCAGGCTATAGCAGAGAGCAGGGGAGCGAAGAGAGGGGCCACCACAGGAAAAAGAGATTGGAATCTGATATCCTATCATTAACAAGCCAAATAAATGGAGAAAAAAGGCTCTGCTAAACTATTGACCTCAGTTACAGTGTTTATTGGCAGGAACATTAGCAACAAAGGTGTAATTAGCTCACAGCTCCAGCCATGAAACGGCATCTGGTGAGAAACCAATGAAACTACTTCAGGCTCCATAACATGTTTACTTAAAAAGGATTTGGATCTTTGTTGGGGTTGCCCGAGACATGCATGAAAGGTTAAACAATACAGTTTCTTTTTGTGTAGGAAAAATAAATAATATATCTAATATCTGTAAAAGATCTAATAATATATTGCATAAATGAAATAAATCAAATAGATAATATGTAGTTTCTTTAAGAAAGAATCATATTTACATCATTACAAGAGTCTTATCCAGAAATGATATCTTTCAAAATAAAGCTCAGTCTAAAAGATGCAATACTCTGACCTCTTCAGAAAAATGACACTGCTGCTTTACGATATGTCACATGAATGAATGCATAAATCTGTATCCACTAGTCCACCTCTGACTTCTGCAGGGTGACCGCTACATAGTGACCCCTATAGAACACACTATTTTCTCCCTATGCATTTTAAGGGCTGAGCTATGGGAATATATCAAATAGAAATAGTAATTTAGGCGTCTTGTCCCTAGGGGACGGGTCGGGACAAGAGCACAGAGTAGAGTAGAGTAGACCCTGTCCATACAGCTCTGAATAATACATGCAGTCTGCTTATTACAAATCTAGCAAGGACATCCAGGCGCCGCCTGCTAATATTGCTATACGTCACACGTGCACATATTTTCAAAAATGTAGCCACGCGTGTAAATGCAAGCATCACAGATATAGAAAATCGGTATGTAGTAATGTATACATGAAAGCATATGCATGCATAAACACTGACTCATGATTATAACAAACGGGAAAAGAAAACAGAAACACTCAACTATTTATATCTAAACAAATGATGGCTAAAGGACTAGAGATAAAATACGTCATGAGGTGAATTAAACCACTGATAATTTGGCATATATTTCCAGCTCTAAATGTATACAATAGAGTAGATAGCTGACTTCAGAACACGATTCAGCCGTTGCAATACCAACTCCAAGTTTATAGGAGCAACTACGCCATCTTCAGGTGTTATTATGAACTGTACCAGAAACATGGGCATTTCATAAGGCATCTTGACATGTCATGTATGAAGTAAATATAAAATAAATAAATCATCTATACAACTTAACATTGTTTATAAATGTTAAGAAATGTATCAAAAGTACGATTAAGTCTGTGTAGTTTATAACTGAGGCTGATTTGTTGTTGATTAATTTAGGCCTATGCCATTTCGCCCTCTTGAGGGAGTCTCAGATAAATACATCCGAGCGTCACCTGAAACCAGTAAATATTTTAACACGTTTGACAATTTAAATAGGTGACAACTAAAAACGGCTTACCTAGCACTGTCAAATTAGATCAGTTGTTTTGTTGTTTGTGTCATCCGAAACGGACCCTTTCGAGATTTCAAGCATAAATGATGTGTAATAAACCCATAGGCCAAATCATTATTCAATATTTTAGATTTTGTATAGTTTATTTGTTCATAAACCTTCCTTAAGCAAAACACGCGCAGTACTGGAGAAATTATATACGAGATGACTTGTTTACTTTAAAATATCAATTTTTGAAACATATGAACACGGTCATGTAATTACAATAGCCACCATTAGCAGGGGCTGTTTACTTCAAAACCGTTAGTCTTAGCGCTTACTAATGTTGTAGACATGAAGCTTAAATAAATGTTACTTGTTTTATTCTTAAAAGACTAGAACGAAACTGTAATGTTACTTAGTCAGTCACTGTTGCCAATTGATAGCTGTCATTCTTATAAATATGTGATATGACTCATTTGATAGATGTCTAACTGGTATCTTAAATGACACATTATGGTGAGCAAATAAGCAATATCACATAAGTCATCCATAGCCAGCTTTTTAATGCATTTTAATGCAATGCATATGTCTTGCAGAATGTAGATATGGATGTAAATAAACAGATACACATGGCACTGTTTGAATAAAAGTACTGCCCCAGAAAGCACAGTGTGTGTGAGTGGGTGATCATATGTTTCTTTGACACAAAACAAACACTGCCCAATCCATCACTGTGGTTTTTTAATGTGCACCATGTAAGTGCTACTACCAACATTCTTTTAGTCGAAATGCAATACAACAACCAATGTCTGCAAAGAAGAATGCATTATTCTTGTATCCACATTACAGGTTCCATGTTGTAAAGTGGTGATGTTTTATTTGGTAAATATTTAAATAGCCATTAATATCTGCGTCACTTTGCTCATCCTAAACAACAAAACAAGATTTCTTGCAGCTTGTTTAATGTCATTTGGAATTTTCAAGAATATGTGATGCAACCAGTCAATGAGCTACACATCATCCATACTCATCCATCAAATCTGCAGTTCTTCTAATGCAGTTTGTGATGCTGCTCATGTGGCGGAGTGTGAGAAAAGCAATGGCATCTGGGATTGGTGGGTTTCAGGGTGACTTGGCAGTGATATAACCCCCTCCCCACCCCCCTTTATTGATTCACAGGACTTTATAGGTGGAGTCTGAAACACTATAAATCAAAGCACCTGGCTTGTAGATTAGGCTAAACATGTCTTGAGTCTAAATAAGAGGTCTTAAATATAACAACTACCTTTCAAAAGAAATATATAACGGCATGCCCTTCTTAAAATATATATTGTTTTTAAATATTCAACACATGCATATGCGTGTACATCATATTGCATATGCTACTATGATGGCACACTGTCAAAACAGACCGCAATAAAGAGACAGATTTGGTATATTTTTATGGGCTGTGAAGGAATTGGGTCAAGAAGCTTCCAAGCGCGCAACAACTCCCTGCGCCACGCGCCTATAATGCGCAATTGAACCGCTGGGAGCAAAAAGCTCTGTCCATCTTCGATCTGGCATAAGACCTATTGACTGGTTGTGTGTGTTTCCTGCACGCATGTTGTTTCTCCTCAGACACAGTTGGTGCAGGCAGCGGGCAAAACAGGGAGCGGGCTGCTGACTCAGCCGGCAATGGTGCATTCATTTATCTGCACTGCAGTTCTCCGCCGCACCCTTTCTCTCTCTCTCTCTCTCTCTCTCTCTCTCTCTCTCCATCACGCCGAGCACATACTGAAAAAGGAGAGGGGTGGGGGTTCAGACAGACAGACATTTTAAGATAAAGTCCAGGTTTGTACCATGTGTGGCGGTTCAGAGTTGGGTTGGATATCATGTGTCGGACGGTTTTACGATGCGAATAACGGAGCACATAAGAGAGCAAGCGACTTACAGATAAGGGCCGAATAAACGCAAGCTGTGAAATGGAGGCGAGGTAGATAAGGAAATGTCTAAATGCTCCCTGTTGAAAAAAAGCATATGCTGGTTTGGTATGTTTTGATGCTGGTTTAAGCTGGTCATGTGCTGGTTTAAACTGGTCCTTAGCTGGTTTAAGCTGGTCAAACCAGCATCAAAACAAACCTAACTCAGCATATGCTGGTTTTTCAACAGGGCTATTAGCCTATATACACACTTATCTTCAGTTTTACGTCATTTTCTTTTTTACCAGCGAAATAAAAGTGTGGTAGATCGGATGCATTTCCCTTGAAGCTGGGTGGTCAAATGGGTGTCACTGATATTTAAGCCCAGAGCTAATGGCTTTTTATTGATCTCGCAGCCAAACTGTGACATGGCAGTGGGACATTTCCTGACATCATCTGCAGTGGGATTCAGTGATGCTGGTTAAGTGTAATGTGGATCGCATCTCATTTCGAGCAAAACAGCATTCTTATAAATTTGGTACTTTCATTAGCTGAATTAAAGCTATAACTAAAGAATTTCTGTATCTTTATCTTTAAATATCCATATATTTAAAACGGCTTTAAAAAATGTTCTTTTTAAAATTAGAAACTTTTTAACATGAAAATGTCACTTGATAGAGGTAAATCTGTGACCATTTATTTATATTATTTAAAGGAATAGTTCATCCAAAAATAGAAATTCTGTTATCGATTTTCACCCTTATGCCATTTAAACTTGTATGATGTGTCCATTCAATGGAAGTCAATGGGAGCTATTGTTGTTTACACTTACAGTATCAACATTCTTCAAAATATCTTTTTGTGTGTTCTGCAGAAGAAAGTCATACAGGTTTGGAACGACGTGAGGGTGCATAAATGACAAATTAAACTCAACTTTGTCTGCCCTAAATTATGAATGAACTAAATGTATTGACAAACGAATGAAACTAACAAAAGACCAAATCAATTAAAATAGAATACATTTGAAGTAAAAACCAAATGAAACATTCAAAACAATGAAATCCTTGTTGCGAACAGTGCAGTAGAAGTTTCCCATCTATGGCAAGAGTTAATGTCACATGTACTCATTAGACAGGTGTAGCTTTACTGTATGGGAATCAGTGAATCAGTGAACACGCTGTGCAACTGGAAGGCTGCTTTATTGTTAATAAAAAGTTTCGTGCTCAAATGAAGACAATCTTTTATATGTTGTTACTAAGAGTTCCAGTGGTTGTGCCATACACACCCATTATACGACCTCCTACAACACTGTGTGAAACAAAACAACAGTTTGAAAAGCACTTTTGAATTCTTTTCAGCAAAATGGAAAAGCATTTTAGTCATGCTAAAAATGGAAGTCCAGTAACTGAATACCAATACAAAAGTGAGTTTCAAAGATGGCGAGAACACAAAAGTCTGAAGGCAAGCTATTTTTTGTACAAGCCAAGTGGATGATACACAAAGTACAGAAAACAGAACATCAGAAGATTTCGTAACATCAAATCTGGAAGAAGTGGGCTTGCTCGGTTGTTCTAGTGTTCCTCTGGCAGTAAACCAGGCGCCTTGTTCATACTGTAGTCCCTGATTTGCATTGTGTTCCATTTTGCATCTCTCTCCCCTCCGATAAACTAAATGTCACATATGGCACCATCCTCCGAAATTGCGACAAAATGCAATTTAGAAAATGTAGGAACATGGAGAAAATGCAGAAAAAGGCACACAACAATCAGTGAAATAGCACTAGAAACAGACCACCGAACACATAAAAAACAGATACGAAATGCATACAAAACTCTGTTGTTCAGGCCCACGAGTTACAGCACTGAATTGTTTGGGGAGGCCTTAGAATACATGTTTGGCTCTGTGAACGTTTCGACTTTCAGACTCGGGCGTGTGACTACAAAATGTCCATAGGGAGGATGGGGAATACGTGCGTTCTTGCGTATGTAACGTGTTTGTAGGTGCGTCAATAGAAACTCAGAGGTTTACAGAGGTGTGCTGGTAGCATAACTCTCTTGTCATACAGTATCTGGTTAAAATATCGAAAAGCAGCGCTGATAACAATCGTGCGTGAGTTCGTCTCCAACATAAATCGTTTGACATCCACTGGACATGTTGCATATAAATGAAATGTTACCGTGCTCATTCATATATCCTTTCATACATACAGTATATTATATATACACATATATAACATAACATATATTATATATGTATATATTCTTTGTCTAATAGAATATCTTCGATATGGTATATCATTCAATTCCCTTTAATAAAAGTGAAAAGTGTTAGAAAAAAAGGAAAATATGTGACATAAGGGCGTCAGCTGGAAGCCATTCTATATCATTGTTATAATTTATTATTAGAGTAATAGCAGTAATTCTTTAAAATTCTGTATTTACAAAACCCACAACAAAGCATGCCATTTAAAAGAAAAAATATATATTACAATGCTTAGTGTTTTCCCCAAAAAGTTCATTCTTCTCAGCAATTGTGCCATGTACATCATTTCCCCCTTCTGTACACTGAATGATACATAACAGTGGTAATAATGAATTTTGATTGGATCCCTTCACATCTAAACTGAAATGAGGTTGGAGGAAAACTACACGGTAGTCTAAGGGTGGGTGTAACTGGGCCTGTTTTGGTTCAGGTCCACAGCACCCACACTGATCTGGAGACCTCAGGCAGTAAGCAGACCTAGGCAGGTCTAAAAAGTAGAGGAATTGGGTTTGTAAACTGGTTGTGTGCTCTTTTCTTCAAGTTCACACACGCTGGCTCTGGTGGTGAACGCCTTCTGACCCCGGCAGTCTAATCTTACTTTATAATCGCTGGTATGCAAGGACACGACAGTATCACCATTGCGTCGTTGTCTGTGGTCCACTTTACCTCTATACGCACAGATACTGGGCTAGCCCACACCAGGATAAGCATTAATCCTTATAGGGGGAAATTAACCATTTTAAAAATATAAATGAAATAGTGTAAAATACTGTACCATAATCTATTTCTCTTGCACCCGGAGCAAGAGATGGCAGTTTGCTCAGGAGGTAACAAGTCTTTGTACTGTCTTGTATGTGGCGAAAAAAAAAAAAACAGGTACATTTGCAAATTACAAATTTGTTAAAACGCCAATTTCTAGTATGATCGTTGTTGCTCACTAAGATAAAAAAAAACTGCTGCCTTCCTTGTGTACCTGCTGCATAAGGCCATAGCTGATATTTCGGGGATGCATTGAAACTGGCTACTCGATTGCTTTCCTTCATCTTTAAGACAAAACATAACAACCGAAACTGACAACTTTTTAATGGTAAACATGAGAACGTATCGACATGACGACGACGACTACTTCCACAAAAATCTGCATTGAAGATAATGCCTCCCTTTGAGGCCTGGTCCCGACTGACAAAGAATTGTTTAAATGGCATGGAGGCTGTAACATTTGAAGACCCTATAATCGGAGCCTCAGCTGCACATTGAGGGGCAGTTGAATCTTTGTTCTATTGCTGGTGCAAAAATAATCAAATCGAAGTTTGTTCTCAGCGAAACATTTCTCCAGATTAGCTCATCGAACATGTCCACCCTTCCTGAAAACTAGGGCAGTGAGACACCTGTGTGAACGCATTTTCAGATCTTTCCCACACTGTACATCCAAACGGTGAAATAGCTTTGACCTCAAAATACTCACATGACGCATGTAATGAGAGTGAGTTAATCAGGAAGCAAGCTTCATGAGGGGTAAGTACAAATATACTTGCCAGTAGTTAAATATGTTACTATCGACCAATCATTTCCCAGCTAAATCTAAATTTAATACTAGTGGATGGTATCCGAACGTATGGTCGCGCCACTGATGTGGTCCGAGTAGCAGTGTCGAGTGGACTATGATTATACATGCATGATTCCTGATCAAAACATGCCACCATGCAAGTCATTTCTATGCATTGAACGAGCACAATTAGTTATTTATTACCTGGAACTCGGTCTGAATAAGTCCCAAACCCTGATAAACCCCCGTCCCAATATCAATGTGAAAGCCCATGTATAAAATGTATTTTTTCTGATAGTATAACAGAGAGATGATGACGAGATGGATGGCATGGGCAGAACTTTTCCCCTTACTTTTTTGTGGGTCAAATAAGGTGATGAATTCACCGCAAACAACTGAAAACCCTTGCATAATGTTCTGTTTTTTTTTTGTTTTCACGGACACTCCACATGATTGAGTTTACATTGTTATTACTGGTTATGGTTAAAACGCAATGTCCGGGAATCCTCCTGGAATGAGTGGGAGGTTTGCGTTGGATTTCGGCAGTGTAGTGTTTGAAATCGATGTCCGTAGCGGAGGAATGCTGCACTCCACATGTGGTGGTGCAAAGGAGTCCATCTTATGAGCTTTTACGTCTCTTTGTACTGTTTGGTCCCTTGGCAGGTGGTCCCTATCAAAGATGTCTGCCATAGGTCTTTATTTTGTTTGCATGCGCCTCGTCGGCTGCGACTGAAACAGTAAAATCTTGGTCGCTGAGCACAGATGTAGCACAGTAAGCTCATAGGTTGGTTGGTTTGGTCATCATTCAATTGGTAAACACCAAGCTGCTTCCTGTTGCATCTGTGAACAACGGTTTTGTTATCTGTAAACAACCTTTATTCCCCCAAAGATTTTCTGTGACTTAGTTGCAAATGATTTGTTCTATACACTTGTAATAGATTTCAGTTTCAGTCTCAGTTCGGTAGCACTGAACCATCATTCCTAACACTTTGATTCCTTGACATCTTTTTGGTTTTTGCCCTTTTGGCCTTTGCTGTCGCTCTCATCCAGCTTCTCCTTCTCTGGTTTGGTCACGCTGTCGTAGGACGGCAGCGAGGCAGTCGAAGGCGTCCCCTCCTTCTTGTCCTGATTGGTTCCACCGTTCTCCAGCCTGCTGCTGCTTAGCAACCGTTTGCAGATGAAGCCTTTGCGAATCAGATGGGCGCGGAATGCCCGCTGGATGATGGAAGCGGATATGTGCTCTTGCTTACGCCGCAGAGTTGTGGTGATGGGCTCGAAAGAAATTTTGGAAGGATTGGCAGCAATGAAGCGCTCCTCCATCTGTTGACGCATCATGTCCAGGTCTCCGCTATCACCCAGCACGCGTTTGGTGAAGGCAAACAGGATGTCCAGGCAGTGAATGCGGTCACCGCTCACCATAGGCAGGTCCATGGCGATCAGCTCAATTGTGTTGGGCTTGGGAACGCGTAGCGGGTGCTCCAGAGTGTCGGCGAAGTCGCTCAGCTTGGCGAAGGTGACGAACTGGGAGGCGGTGGGGTCGAACTTTTCCCAGATCTCGTAGAAGGACTCAAAGTCGTCTTCGCATAGTGGATCGGCGCTCTCCTCTGTGGCAACGCTGAAGTTCTCCAGAATGATTGCAATGTACATGTTTACCACGATGAGGAAAGAGACGATGATGTACATGACAAAGAAGAAAATGCCCACCGATGGGTTTCCGCAGTTGCCTTTCACTGTGGTACCTGGATTCTCCAGATTTGGGTCACAATCTGGTGGGTAGTTAAGAATGGGAGCCAGAAGACCGTCCCAACCCGCCGAGGTGGTTATCATGAACAGGCAGATCATGCTATTTCCAAATGTCTCGAAGTTATACATGTCGTCTATGCCAGCCTCCCGCTTGACATAGGCAAAATTTGACATGCCGAAGATAGAAAAGATAAACATGACCAAGAAAAGAAGAAGGCCGATATTGAACAAGGCTGGCAGTGACATCATCAGGGCAAACAGTAAGGTTCGAATACCCTTCGCCCCTTTGATCAGACGCAAGATACGGCCGATTCGAGCTAGACGGATTACTCTGAACAGCGTTGGGGACACAAAGTACTTTTCAATCAAGTCTGCCAGGAACATACCTATAGTGTGAAGAGAAACAAGGGGTTTAGATGACAAAATTACATCCAAAACCTGAATAATAAACTAAATGAGGAAAAACACTGTTCACTTACCCACGATGGAGAGAATGACCACAACACAATCAAAGATGTTCCAGCCGTTGGTGAAATAATAATGACGCAGTGCAAAGAGCTTGAGGACAAACTCTGAGGTGAAAGACACAATGAAGATGAAGTTGACCCAGTACAAGATGTTCTCGGTTTCCACTGACTGATCGTCTGTCTCGACCATCATGGTGACCATGTTCAAACAGATGAGGATCATGATTGAAATATCAAAGACCTGCTGTGTCACAAAGTCAAACACCATCCCCTGGAGCTTGTTCTGTAGACAAAAAATGTAACACATTTGAGATTTCATCTAAAAAAAGTCCTCAATCCTTGTCTAAAATAAAGATATGTAAAGGCGTGGTGTACCTGGGGTCTAGGTATGGGTTTCTGGGGATTCTTTGAGCCAAGTTTTTTCATAGCATTGTAATACTTCTTCTGTTCTTCCGTCATGAAGATATCCTGACCTCCAAAGTATAGCCACATACAAAAACTGGTTACAATCTACTCAAGCAATCTCCATGAAAGTTATAGTAAAATCACAGACCAAATGGTTAACAAGGTAGAAATAAATGTGAAGTCTCAAGTTTACACTAAAAGTGCAGAGTAAACCCTTATCTTTTTCTTCTGCTGGTTGAAGTTATCAATGATGACACCAATGAAGAGGTTGAGGGTGAAGAAAGAGCCAAATATGATAAAGATGACAAAGTAGATGTACATGTAGATGTTGTACTCATACACTGGCTGGTCCTCCACCTACAGACAGAATGACTTTATAAGTGGATACCTTTGGCTAACGTCAAAGATTGGCCAGATTGACCAAACTTCTCACCCTTCGCGAGTCGATCGCTGCATACATAATGTCCATCCATCCCTTGAATGTTGCCTTAAAGAACAAGGGAACCAGTTAACGGCTATAAGAATGTACTAGAAAAACATCATATAGAGCTTGACCAGATGCTAAGGAATTATGTAATTCCTGTAAATGTACATTTCAGTTAAAGTGGGGTAGTGACTGTTAAACAGATAATAGAGGAATTCTCACCACTTGCAGGAGAGCCAAGTAACCCGCACCCACATTGTCAAAGTTGATTTTGACGTTCTTCCAGCGCACTTCAGTGAAGTTCTGATGTATCAGTTCAAGGCACTGCGTTTTGTTGTTGACCACATCGGGAAGGAAGTATTCTTCTGATGTTTCATTGAAGCAGTAGTAGTACTTGCCCGCAAACATGTTGACACCCATGATACTGAATATCAGCCAAAAGATGAGGCAAACCAGCAACACATTCATAATGGAAGGGATGGCACCCACCAGGGCGTTGACTACCACCTAGAGCAAAGTGGGAGAAACAAGGCAATATAGTGTAAGATACTGGAAATGCCCCTGGAAAACAATCAAACATAGAAACACACATTCAAACACATCCAAACCCTCACACGGTGGCTGCATATTTGCATGGCACAACAAACGGATACGGTTATTCTACAAATAATAATGGGAGTATTTATTCTCATTTTTTTGTTTAATATTAAAATTGACATTATTTTCTCTGTACACTAATGTCCACTGAATGGACATTTTCAGTCACACGGCCATCCAAGAAAGGCATCTTTAAAACAAAATAATTAATCTATAGAGAGCACCTTCTCATACAGTAAATTCTTCTAAGCTGCTTGTTGTTTTTAGATCAATTCATGTGTTATCTTCATTCAAAGGTTGTAAAAACCCATTGTAGCAAGGAAGGCGGGACGAGAGCCGTGGGGCAGGAAGGCGGGGCCGGTGGCGTGAGTGATAATGAGTATCAGCTGTACGCACACCGGTCCCGCATGCCTGCCCCATGGCTCTCGTCCCGCCTTCCTCATTACACCCATGTGTGTAACCTTCTACAGAAATGTGTTGGTTTGTGTTCTTATATGTAAATAATTAATATTATGGCAAAGTCCTTTTAGGGAAGTTGTGGAATTTGGCGGCCATGTTTGCAACACCTTCGGGCAGCTATTTCAGTCATGCAAGACTCCTATTTACTGTACTTGAATTGGGGAAGACAGATTTCTAAAAAAAAACACATGTTAAAATTATGGCTGCAGCGAATGTTTGGCAACCGAAATTATTCAGCCGAAAGTAGCAAAAAAGTATGTTCGGTTTTCGATCGAATAAATGAAATAAGGTCGAATAAATTTGACCAAACATGACGTCTGATGCGATCAAGCAAAGAAACATATGTAAATTATGACATTATTTCCAGGGTAATATTTGAGTTATTAACTGTCCCTTAAAGGAGTGGTGCAACGGTGTGTCATGCATTCTAATTTCTTTACAATGTTAAACGTGCTGTCTTCTCATGCTTAACATGGTCAACTTGTCAAAAAACGAGTATTCTGTGCTCGATACACTCCCCCAGCGATTGTACCGGTTTCTGAAAGTTTTTTTCAAACATACTATATAAAACTGTTTCGTAACATTTTTTCTTAGTCCCTTATTGGACAATTCTCCCGGAAAAGCATGCGGCAGCAAAGAGAGCAGGAGAAGGAGCATGCGCAGACGTCACTTTCACTTGTGTGCAGGTGAGAGAGCATACGTTCGCGAAGTTCAGGTGTTATTTTGTTCACTGCATTTGGGTGATGAATATTATATAAATGGTGGATATAACGCTGGATTTGGAGATCGTTTGAAACCAATATATGGAGCCCTCCCAGCGCTAAAAGATGCCGGACATGAACCGCATGTAGTGAGTGAAACTGATGTCTGTGTTTTGTTGGCAATGGGTGCGCACGTGCTTTAGTTCAGCCTACCCCTCCCCCCTGCACGCGCCGTATGCTTTCGGAAATAATCGTACCGCTGTATCTATCTTTTATAAATGTGATCAAACTAAATATTCTTCGAGATACGAAGTATGCAAAACTACTCTATAGGTACTCAAGATTAATATGAGATTGGCAGAAACCGCGTGTGTTAGGGCCGCTTTAAGCTTAAATTGTGCTATAACAATTTTTAGGTTGCTTCAGCAACACACAGCTTGGCCAGCACCTCAGGAGACTTCATAAAGCTTCTACCCAGAGAACAGTCTTTAACGGTTGACGATTGTCTCTTTTTACTGGAAGGTGGGACTTCCTTAGTAAGAGTGGCCATTTTGAGCGTTGCATTCCCCCTGTCACCCATTTATAGTAATAGCAGTATCTTAACATCTAATCTTAACATCAATTTTAATATCTATTATCTTTGATTATGGTCACAAAGTCGTGCCAGCTAACGCCTTCATCTTGTTGTATTGTGTTAGTATGACAATTGTAATGTTTGGGTCTACACAGCACGTAACATTTTTTATTCATACATGCATAACCACGATTACAGCTAACTTGATCTTGAATGCATATTAGCTTGGCTAATGAGACATCAGTGCATAATATCTAAGCACGTGTTTAGCTAACCTACAGCTAACATATGAGCAACCTTCAGGCAGAACAAGGGGTCAAGTGGTCTGGTTGTGATGATAAACCCCCTGAAGAAAAACTTCGTTAGGCCTTGAATATCACATAAGGTAACCAATATTCAGAAGCCAAACATTTACATTAGTGAGATGTCTAAACTAAACATACTGTAAATTTAATCTTTTGGTGGTAGTAGTGAAATGTAGAAACCACATACAGCTTGCGTGGCTTAAGCAGAGGTTTGCCAAATCTCTAAATAGAATATATTCTCAGTATTAGGTTTCGAGCTTAATCTTTTTTTCTTGGGTGGCCTGTGACTTCTACACAAAATTATTCCCATATACTTGTTAAAACAGCCTATAAATCTATCAAATCCTAAAAATGGACATAACTCGTAACTCTACCCATCTATCCTTGCTTTGATGTTCATACTCTCGGTGTGCTAGCAGACTGTTTCTAAAAATGGATGCGAGCGTCAAATACACCTTCCATACATATATGCCACACAGACTCACACAACGACTTCTACATTCCCAAAACGAACAATTTCACCCTAGGAACTAAACACATTTTCCCCACCACCCTGACTTGGCCATAGCAAGCTTGAGCATCATTGAACACATGACATCAACCCCCCCACCATGCCCCTTTTGCCTCCACGTCCCTCCCTTCCCCCACAGTCCATCTCAGGACATGGTCCGTCAGTGATTAGCGATGAGCAGAGCGTGTCAGAAGACGCTCACTAACTGTGTTAGGCAGCCGAGGCCGCAGTTCTCAGGCAGGCAGCTGAGCATGCAGATCTCTCACAGACTGAAAAGTGGAGCCATATTCCCCCCTTAAACACACAGAGAGGCACGACAGACGACCGGATTCTCTCGGAAAATGCTGGGACCAGGCTGTATGTAGCTCTTAACATTAACAATATTAAATATTACAAATAAATCTGTCCATTTGTTTACTTACTATTCAGGAAATGTCAATCATATGAAGTAATGTTGACAGTCTAAATAAGAATTTGGAATTTTGGAATATACTGTAGGTATACCCTATGTGTGAAAGACCCACAGAAAAAAAGCATTTGTCAGGAGAATCACTGTACATCTTTTTAATAGAGACTACTAGGTTTAAATCTGTCATATATACTATGTGAGGATCGACACAGATATTAAAGTGAGGGAAAATGGCTTTCAAAAGTGCATAATGTGCATTTGCAATCTCAAGAACATGCGTGTTACATGACATCTTTGTGCAATCTCAAGAACCGTTAAAATCAATAAATAAAGTGACAGGAGAGATGCAGCAATGTGGAGAGATGCATGTCCTTTCAAACTGGCTGGTTTGATATTTTATGGTAAATAATCTACAATAGAACAAAATAATTGAAGAAGATAAACCTAGTAAGGGTCTTGTTGTTGTATTTGATAAATGTAACCGTTACAAAATGGTGCATTTAATTGCAAACGTTTTAAACTGTTTCCATTGGTGCAATGATCTATCTATCCACTGTTGTGTCTCCATGTCAAGTTATTTATTCATTTGTAACTTTTTTGTAATTCAAACAAAACAGCATATCAGTTGATGGACATTAAAATTGGTTATTTACTAGGGTCGGAATTCAGAAACTTGTTCTCTTTGTAATTTGACTTGCTGTATATGCAGCTACAGGTTACATAAAAATGATTTCACACACCCTCATGAATCCAATTATTGGTACATTCCATTCAAATCTATGAAAACACAGTTTCGATTCACCCAAAAATGACAATGCAAGCTTGAGAATAAGTGCTAAAGAGCATTAAGATAAAAATATAAAATACTATAAAAAGTACAGTAAGTGCAAACATGTATAGCTGAGTTTTGTATAGCTTAGTGAAGATCCTGGCGACCCACAGCACTACATATTTTGTATGTCTCCTTTATCGGACATACTGGCTGGGTCCAAAATAGCCCCCCTATACCCTTATAGTCCATTGTTTATGCGTACCGCTATTTTTAGTGTTGTCTGAAACCATAGTGGATATTATCAAGCGCGCTCATTCAATCCCATGGTGCACTGAATTAATGAATTGCTGCGTTTTGACACCAGCAGCAATTCAGGTACATTTAATTCAGTTCCTATCATTCACTTCTTCACTATATTAGTGAAGTAAAGTCAAAAATAGTGAATGGCAGGGGGTACAGGGGTTGATTTTGGGCACGGACACTTAAGATCTTTGTTAACAAGCATGTTAAAAATGGGACAAACCAAAATCTGCTGTGCTGCAGGTCTCCAAAGCTTGAGAATCAACAATATAGCTCAAATACAGTTTTAATTGTCTGTCATTTTTGGGTCTTCTGACTTGTTTGAAACCAGGCAAACCTTGAGTCATAGCAGCAGTGTGAGGTCACAGAATCTCTTTCACGCTGTTTAAAAGTGAAATCTGCTGTAGCACAAACCTCTCACTCATTGCTATATTTTCCCATGGTGCATATAGAAATGCCTAGTATCAGAAGACTGTTTTGCATATTTCCTAAGCTTCTGTGTTGACTAGCTCGAAACCGCTGACTAATCAAAATCTCCATTTCTAAACATACATCATCTCCACATTGCTAAAAGACCGGCTGGGAAACACGGAGAGATACAGAAGCTTAGCAAATATCTCTCTCTCACACTCACAATCGTGTGCGTATGAGGTTTTAGTTTTACAGTCACGTGTGCAAATCCTAGACAAGCAAAGAGAGGTGAGGTGAGCCTCCAGCAGGGTTGGCTACTCAACACTGCTCTGGGCCAGGCAGTGCGGGGCCAGATGGGCTGAAGTGGACGATGGGAAATGAAGGGAGGGAGAGAGGAGGGGGCTGCATAGTGCTGTTGATGAGGGGCAGGAGAGGAGGTGTGGGGAGGGAAGAGAAGCTCAGGGTAACCAGTCCACAGGTAAGAGAGACTGAAGATGACAACAACCAGATGTCACTGTTTACAACCATGGGGGAAATTACGGTGTATCTTTGTCCGAATTTATTAGCGAGATGACTATAGATGACCATAACTACAATTACTTCACAGACTGCAGATGTTCCAGAGATTAGTGTTTACTTATTGATTATTGATTGCAACTTATTTTTGCTTTTTTACTTTATAACGTTCATGCCATTCAAAACCTGTATATGACTCTTTCAATGTAAAACAAAAAAGACGATATTTTGAGAAATGTCTCAGTGGTTTTGAGTCCATACGATGGAAGTCAATGGGGGCCAATGTTGTTTGGTTATCAACATTCTTCAAAAGATCTTCTTTTGTGTTCTGCAGAAGAAAGGAAGTTTCTTCTAATACAGGTTTAGAATGACAAGAGCATGATTAAATGATGATAGCCTGTTTATTTTTGAGTGAACTATGCCTTTAATGTTGAAACAGCACATTCTTTTACTCTTCGCTAAGCCCAGTCTTAAAATGTTACTGACCAATCGCACCTCATCAACTGTTATTGCTATTATCTTAAATGTTGTAAAAGTCCTGTGTGTTAAGGAAAAGCTGGACACTGAGAAAGTAAGAAAAGAGAGCGTAGAAACTTCTTTCCTTCACCAAATATTTGATCTTTTAATCTTGAGAAGTGTCCCGGTCATTAAAACTCTTGAGCTACTATTCCCTGTTTCACACTCACATACAGCGTATGCTTTAGAAACATAAGGAACAATTCTGTCCCAGTTTATTTTTACCACTTCATTAACCATATTTTACCTCAAATCAAACTGCTCTTACAAATCTCCTATTCAGTGTTTGGTAAAGCTTGTCTAAGCAAGCAACAGTAACGTTTAAAGTTGGGTGGAGCTTAGCAAAGTGTCCATTTTCTAAAACGCATACTGGGGTACGAGATCGTATCTAGTAAAGTGTAAGCGCTGCTGGTTGTTCTCTGAGAGACAGGGTCAGTGTAGAGGGAAAATGGAAGGAAGGGGGCGAGGCTCTCCATCAAAAGCAGAGGTTAAGAATCAGGCCAAATGGACAGCCAATCGCAGATCAAATGCCGTGTGAAATGAGAAGGAAATTGAATGGAGTTGCATTTGATTCATCTATCATTTTTCGTGCTATTTTTCTCAGGCCAATTTGTAATATCATCATTTGTAATGAGGCAGCTTTGATACATTTGCCTTTCTGCAAGACAGTTAAGTTAACCAATAGTCAATCGTACTCTACACCCGATTTGTGTTAAATCAGGGAAGACCTGCGATGCATATCGCGTCATATTTTCACAGTTATCTCAGCTGCGTCATGACTGAATCATTAAACACATGTGCAGAGGAGGTGTGCATGAAAAGGGTGAGGAACGCCTTTTCATTGGTGGCTGTCTTTTAAATAAAAATTCCCCCGGTAGGGGTTTGGTAGTCCTTGCTGGTCTTTTTTGGTTCGATCAGTTCTAGCATGCTGTAACTGCTGAATGGGCATGCAGAGAGATCAGCTCTATAGCTTTGTATCTTACCCTCATCCCTTCAAAACGTGACAATGCTCTGAGGGGTCTCAGGGCCCTTAGTGTCCTGAGTGATTTAATGGGCCCTAGATCGGAGTAGCCCAGCGCATTAGCTATAAGGCTGACTATAGACACCTACACAGAAACAGAGAAGCAAAACAGGATCCATACTGTTAGACGGGAGAAAGCTCTTGAAGGAAGAGAAGGCCTCTTCAGAGCTCCTGGAACGTTGGTTTACACACATACACAACAGTTCGGATGGGTATATACATATATAACACTGCATTTATACATGTATATATCCCCAAGAAGGAGAGAAAGACTCATGTTTAGTATTGGTTACAGGTACAGATAGGGGAGGATAAACCCAGGATTTCGCTCTCTGTTAGTTTTGGAATGTCGCTTCCTTACACCTGTGGAGAAACGTTTCGGTTGAAAGAGACAGAACAACAGACAAAACACATGGGCGATGTATAGAGCACTAGGGGACCTTGGGGACGTGGGGGGCTTAGAAGACAGAGGTGACCCCTGCAGATGCATCAAAACCCCAACATACTGCAAGAACCTTACCCTTGCCCTTCTAACAATGTCTCTCCTTGATGTTCTTGGCTGAGGCATTAAATCCCATATAATTTAAGACACACAAACTAACGGGACCTGCGAGAAAGAATACAGGTAAAAATGACACGTATGCCAAATTGCAAATCAGTTTCAAGTATTACATTGACGGCAGAGGGAGGGATTGGGGGATCGCAGATAGTAATGGACATTGGACAAAAATCACTCTGAGGGAATTCGAGCCCCGGTCAATCTCTAAATGCCACTGAAAACATTGTGGTAAAGCGAAACGACCTTCATACTAACAAGAAGCATGGAGCTAAAATAAACGCAACTGTATGCGCAAAGAGGTCACACCGGTCAACATGGCACACCATCTCAAGTACCTTATTGATTTTACTATATGCCTCAAAGCTGTAGATGAAAAAGAGATTTTGTAGAAACCCCAGGGTCCAACGAGAATGACTTTCAAAGCTGATATTTATTATTTCAAGGATCAAAGGTCAACGGACAGGCAGTGTTTTTGAGAGACCGGGCTTGAGTCCCCTTCTAAAGGTAAATACAAACAGACCTTCACACCTTCACCAGCCACTGACGAAGACTTGATAAAACCACAGCAAAAGTCCACAACACTGAAAGCTATCCAACTCACAGAGGGGATTCTATTAAAGGTGAAAGCTTTATTTTGAATGAAAATGCGGGCAGGACAGACTAGGACATCATGCTCTTTTACTTTAGAAAATATTCACATTTTAGAAAACACATGCTAAGAATCAGTGGAAGTTTTATGACCCTCAAGGGCATCAGTACATATCAACAATTTCTGGAGAGAGATGTCTGCTTACCCATAAATAAAAATTCTGTCATTATTTACTCCCCTTCATGTTGTTCCAAACCTGTATGACTTTCTTTCTACTATCAAACACACTAAAATACATTTTTTAAAGAATGTACGAGCCATTTTTGCCCATTGTGCAGTCGAGTGGACCCAAATGACCAGTACATTTTTTGAAATGTCTTCTGTATTCCTCAAAATAAAAAAGGCATACTTGAATGGAACACCATCGGTGAGTTCATGATTCAATTTTCATTTTTGGTGAACAACTGACATCAGTTCAATTGGTTTCACATAATCACAACATTTCCCTTCTTAGAGAATATAGTGCAATAAAGCTTTCTCCTTCATCTACAGATCATGTGATCTTTGGGGGTAATTGTCACCTTTAGCCTCAGTCGGAACCCACAAGCCCCTTTATGGAGGCCCAGGGGCCCCCTGAGCCGGCTGAGATGGCCCCTCAGTTTCTTCATCTGTCAGCACTCACGCTCTGCAAGGCAAGGTCAATGAGATGTGTGGCTGTGACCAAATGAAGACAGGAAAATAAATAAAATAAAAATAATATAAATAGTCAACTGAAATTGAACAGATTCAAAACACAACCAAAAATGACCATTCAGAATGATTAATAAGTGATCAATGCTTTTTCCTCAAAAAATATCATATAATACAGTAAAGCAAAATATGACGCAAAAAGTAGTCAAATAATAAGCTGTGTGGGTTATGGAACAGATATATACGGTGACACAGACTATAGGGAACAATGGCACAAATACAGTACAAAAATATACACAAACACACACATGCTGGATATAATGCAGGCCCCAAGAATAAGCCATTAAGTGCATCACACCCATACAAGCAAAGAACAGTGGAGGAACAGAGCGCAGACTAGATCAACACAGCAGATACCAGGAGGACCACTCACCGACCGCTGTATGTCCTCAACATCAAAACATCTCAGCACTACCTCAAGGGAGGGAAGAGCAGGTTTGAGTGGGGGAGAGAGGATTGAACCTTTCCATCCCGGGACAACTAGTTCTACCACGAGTGTTTGTCCAGCACCCCAGGAAGAGGCGAATTCCAAATGGTAATTCTGCGCCCTTGAAAGGCGCTGCGAGAAGGGCAGGCTATTCACAGGGTCATTCCAGATGAAAGTGAGCAAAAGATTCCTTGTACCAAGGGCGCTTCAAGGACATTGTTTTGACATTTATGATCACATGACCAACATTGTTTTGACATTTATGATCACATAACCAGGGGAGATATATCATCGCAATTCATTTCAGGTCATATATTCACCAAATCTGGGAGTTTACGGAGTATTCTAGGGCCCAAATATTACATATTTACATGCTTGTTTGGTTTTAAGAGATGGCACATAAAGAGACGGTAGGCAAGAATTTAAAATTAAAGACACCTGTGTGCATTATTTCATATTAGCTAAAGCAAACATAAAAGCTATATAGATGCCTTTAAGTGCTCTGCCCTGCAGAGTCAGCAGGGCACGATGATGCTCACTTTCAAAAGGAATTCACCCACAGTCACATAGGTCCCGTCAGGAGGAGGGGGGATGGACACAGGGTGGATACAGTATGACTGTAGTCCGAGCAAATTAAATTTGTTTAACTTTGCTCCATTCAACAGAAGATGTGAACTACTGCTATTTTATTTATCTGAATTTTTATATTGGAGACATCTGACTAAATCTGGCATTCTATTGCAGTTTATAGAAAAATAGAAAGAAATTCACACTTTGAGAGTTGAACGAAACAAATCATTAGCTATGATGTAGAGATCAGGCTATGGTACATACATCTATGCTAGCCATTTAAATAGATTATGCATTAAAGGAACAGTTCACCCAAAAATGAAAATTCTGTCTTTCAATTACAGAGAAAGATATTGAAAGAATGCTTCGTCACCGAACAGTTTTTGGCCACCATTGACTACCATAGTATGAAAAACATCTTTGTTCTGTTGAACACAAAAGAAGATATTTGGAAGAATTCAGGGAAGCAAACAGTTCTGGGGCACTTTTGACTACCATTGTAAATTTTCCTACTATGGTAGTCAATGGTGGCAAAGAACTGTTTGGTTACAAGCATTCTTCCAAATATCTTTCTCTGTGTTCATCAGAACAAAGAAATGTATACAGATTTGGAACAACTCGAGGTTGAGTAAATGATGACAGAATTTTGAGGTGAACTGTCCCTTTAATATTTTTAATTTCAGTTTATGTATTGCTACCTTACAAAATTGCTAAATAAAAATTATATTTACAAAATAATTTTGCAAAATGGTCTCTTTTTGTTACCGTCATAAGACATCAAATAAGGTGTTGGGACTGTGTATGTGACTAATATTTTCTCACAGCAGATCATTAAACAGCATGATATTGCATGTACAAATTCTGCTGAAAGGTTGTTAGTTCAGGAATAAGGTCAGAACAACGGAACAGACAATTTGCTTCTTGACATGATCACTCCACTTGTAACATGTCCTACACGTATCATGAGAGAAGCACATCCACACAACCTCTGAATCCTTTAGTTTGGAGTCCAAGTGTGAGCATTTTAGCCATTTAAAGATTTAGTTTTCACCAAATAATATAGAACAATAATTTAGAATTTAGAATCTATAGCTTCAGTTATTTGTTGTACAAAATACACTTTGTGTGGTGATATAAATTTGGGTTTATGGAATAACAGATTGTAAATCATAAGAGACTACAAAATGCAAATTACACTTGGTGCCTCTCACAATAAGGGTAAAATAAAATAGTCGGGCTACATCCAACATCTTATTGTTGACACAGCATAAAAGATCTTATAAATATGTACAAGTATTCAAAACAAGGTTCATTAAGGACTGATACATGCTTGAATATCATATCAATAATCTTTGTTATTGATATACTGATTTTGACAAGTAATTTCCATTTCAACCACAGGATAATTATATATAGGATAAATATTGGATAAATAACATCTCCAATCAACTTGCATACAGTACAAGAAATGACTAATAACTGAATAGAATGGGAGGAAGACAAAATGTATTTTTCATGCGACAGAAAGCTTCATAACCAGTATATCGTTCTTTATATTGAATATTCAAGCAGCTCAGGGTCACACAGAAATATAGAATTTTTGCACGGCTATGCACGGGTGATAGTTCTTAAAGAGATGATGTAATCTTAAGAAATAACACGATTTAGAAACAAAGAATATATTACATAAGCAGTTATATTTGAGGCACGCAGTTTTTCTCTTCACCCCTGCATACCACAACACAACATCTTTATATAAAGATCACATTTGAGTCCTGCCTGACACATTCACATCTTGTTTATACTGTAAAAGAAAACCATCCTGTTCATCATCATGTTTGCCCTTGACTATCACATAGATCACATGCATCTGCTTGGAAACAGGACAGCGGGCAGATACATGTCTTCTCATCTCCCCTGCTACATCATTTTCCTATTAGACAGTTCAAACAAACTGTTTCCAGCTATTTTTAAACCGTCTTATTACTTTGCTGTGACTGGTGAACATTATTGTCTACACGCACATGTTTAATACTGGTTTTGATGTCTGAAATGCAAATCGGTTAACATTCCTCCTAAAATGAAATGTTACACAGTTTTTCTATACCAATATGATTTTCATAGCCTTAAACATAATTTTATAATCAATATAAATGATTATATAATCACTCAAAATGAGTGACGCAAAGAGCAAGATCCACATACAGTATGTAATCCATATCACCTAATACGTTTATGGCAGGATGGACCCCATAAACAAAACATGTATGTGCAGGCCTGACAACGAACATAATGATTGAAGAGGTAGACTTACGTCAACAATGAAGAAGTCCAGCCAGCACCAAGCATTGGTGAAGTAATTGACAAAACCATAGGCCACCCATTTCAACAACATCTCCAGAATGAAAATGTAGGTGAAGACAAGGTCAGCATACTCCAGGATGATCCGGATGGTTTTCCTCTGCTCAATGTACACGTCCTCAAAGGCCTGCAGTAGACAGCATGTGTTTAAACCAGTGGTTCTCAAACGTTTTCATTATAAGGTCCCTTTGAGTGGAGTGCATCGCTTTGTGCCCCCCCAAATAAAAAGGAATAATCTTAAACTTAAAACTTAATTCAACTAAAAACATATTCAGTTATACAATGCTGGAAATCAATTATTTTGGTTGGTGGTCTCTGATGTTTGAAATGCATACAGTAAAATCTATGATGAATTTCTATATTTCATAAAATGCCACAAAATCTGTGGCCCCCTGGAACCATCTTGGGGGCACCCAGTTTGAGAACCACTGGTTTAAACTACCATCGCTTGTGTACATGTAAATTAGGCTCATATAGATTGTATCTTATTCATAAAACCACCGGATTATTGACCTGATTTGCATAATTCCTTCAGTGCATTTGGTGCTAGAACAATGCAGCTCGTGCAAACAAATGATGTGGGAATTAGTGGGTGCAATTCATTTTTAGTCAACCTTCTCCTAAATTTCAAAGTGGGCCTATGTCTTTGAAGGATGGTGGATTTAAGGATTTGTTTCTTTTGTCAAAGGCTTGCTTCTCCTCCACAAAGCCGAGAAAAAATACTATATTTTTACGTATAATTTTCTGTTACTCATTCTAAATAAAGCAAAAAGAGGAAAAACATGGTATACTTGAAAGCAACCGAACAGAAGGTAAAGTCTTTGTGCAACAAGTCAGTTAAAACACAAGCAGAGTCAGCTTTCAAAAAGCAATAGCATAAGACAAGGTCCCTGATTCTATTACATTCCTTTTTTGGCAACATTAGCAGTGTCAATGCAGGGAACATTTCCAGTGCCAGAAATAGATCCCCGATTGGATGAATGGTACAGTCCATTAATCACCCAGCAATGGAGTTCTGGCTTCAGGTCCCTACATGCTACGATTTCAGCTCGAACTGCACCTTCACGATATAAAGACTTCAACTGAATGTTATTGCTACCGTCTCCCAAGTGAAAATCCTAGCTTTAACAAATAAACCTTAGAACTGGTTGTTTCTGTGATTCATGAAAATGAAAAGATGGTATGGGCATCGAGTTATTTTACAGTGAATCACAAAAAAACAAGTACTTAATAAATATAATATAGTACTGTAGTAAATAAATATATACACTACGGTACATTCAATTTATTTTTTGTGCCTAATTTACATACGTTACATCACCATTGTCATCATGCTTTCATGCAAATACCTAATAAGACGGGTCTGTGTTTGTGTGTACACATTCTCACCAGTGCTCCACTGCTGAGAAGGATCATAAAGATGATTATGGTCTCAAACCAGTTGTGTTCCACAATAAGATAGCAGGTTTTCCTGAGGAACCACCAGTTCTTCCCCCAGCCCTCCGTGATGGGCACATCACAACACTTATAGCGGGCCACACAAGCTGAAGCACATAACGCATAAAAATTAATTTCTCACTTATTCGCTTAAAAATATTCTTGCAACGCAATTTTCAACAATGTAAATATTATAACATTAAGTTACAGTAAGATAAAAAAATATGTATGCAAATACAGATTCAATGATATTTGGACATGTTGATAATGGATTTAAATATTATTTTTAATTCTAACATTATCTGTCCACAAAGTTTATTTAATTCAGTACTCTACAGTACTTACTAAAAAGTTTTCTTTAATAGTATTGGTAACGGTATTAGTATTAGCTATGAACAATTATTAGGCTATGTCTAGTAAAAATGTATTGCTATAAAAATTTAACATTTTTGGCCAATAGACTTAAATTGTGACAATATAATATCTGAATATTTTACAGATTGATCGTACATATGAGCTGGTGCATGCGTTCGACTAACGTTTCTTATTTTAATTTCACAGAGTAGGCATAACTAAACAAGATTATGCCTACTTATTGTGCTCAAAAAGATTTTTTTGTGTTTTCAATCAATGAACAAAACAATAGGGTTTTAAAGAGAGAATTAGGCCCAATCCCAATTCTATTTTCTACCCCTTCGCCTACCCCTCGCCCCTTCCCCTTGCCTCTTGAAACAAAGTAGCAAGGGGAAGGGCTACAAATTTTCCGATAAGAAATGTGACACCGCTACTACACTGGTATACGTCATCATATACGTCGTTGCTAGCTCGTCACGTCAGAGGACGTGCCGATGCACCTTGTATATGACATAAAAATATATTTTCTAGTATCGTGCAATCAGTGCTGTCCGCTAGCAAACTTTAGCGATTTTTTTGCAAACGTTAAAAGAACATCACCGTAAATACTAACACAAGATTGAATGTAACATACATAAAAGGAAAAATTGTCATAAAAATCCTTATTAATGGCAAAAATTACTTCCATTTATGGGTCTGCTTGCTCGAGTGAGCGGCCATGTTGGAAATTTCTCTTAGCCCTTCGTTTGAAGTGAGGTCACGAAAAATCTTAGTTTGAAGGGCTATCTGGCCCTTCCCCTAACCCCTAACCCTCCAACCAAAAGAGAATTGAGACACCACTAACCCTTCACGTGAACGCGCCAAACAGAGGGGTAGGGGAAAGTGTAGGGGTAAGGGGTAGAATTGGGATTGGGCCTTAAACTACATCGGAACTAAATGTTTAAGGCTGTTTTGTTGTCTCACCTTCAGTCCAGCAAGCTTCAGGGTCAAGATATTCCTCCACTGCTTCCACCACGACTGCTTCCTCCACCTCTGGTTTAATATCAATGGTGCTGCCATCTGATGAGCTGATGTCATCAAACTTATCAAAGACAGAGAAGTCAAAAAAGTGTAACAACAAGTATCAGTGTTGGCATTTCACAGACCAGTGTTCTAAAAGGCCTGCATACATGTGAACACCACACTGAAACAGTATACAACACCCTACAGCACTGTATCAATATCGTGCAAGAAAAAATAAATTGCAAATTCGTTTGTTTAGAATCAATGAACATTTATTGCTCAGGCCGAATCGATAACCAAAGGGCATTACGTTTCACCCAGCAACTAGGTCAAAGCCTAAAAGCTCTGGTCCAAAACAGATGCATGCATCACAACATCGCCTGCGTGGCATATTTACTTCTTTGCTGCCTTCTGCTTCAGACTCGCTGCTGAAATCCTCCGTGTTGAGATTTTCAAAGTCTGACTCGCCCACGGCGATGGGCACGCACACAGTCAGGTTGGGGTTGTGGATGAAGGACATGTGGTCGTCGTCGATCATGTACTTGCCCACGCTACTGCCGATGCCGCTAGTGGTGCCGTTGCCGTTTTTCTGATAGTCCAGGTCACGGCTGATGTCTACACCCGTGTGATTGGCGATGCAGTTCAGATTCCGGTCGTACATGTCATCCAGCGGCTTGGCCTCATCTGTGACCTTCCTCCTGAGGATGATGTTCATCACTTCTCGAACTTTGACCTTGATCCAAGCGATTCCCTTCTTAATGCGGATGACCGAGATCTGCAGGTTGTTCATCTCGCCGTCGTCGTCGGAGGCCGCCAGGTTGTCTGCGCTGAATGAGCTCAGCAGCAAAGCAAGAAACAGATTCAAGACCTGATCAGCAAGAGAGAAAACCAGTTTAATAATATTCACAATGTTCACATACACAGTGTATCCTACTAGCTGTAACTTACCACCAAGTTCCCTATAACCATGACCATCATAAAGACGATGAGACACATGCCCTGTCCAGCCACCTCCATACAGTCCCACATGGTCTCGATCCACTCTCCACACAGCACCCGGAACACAATCAGGAAAGAGTGGAAGAAGTCGTTCATGTGCCAGCGAGGAAGCTCACAATCCCTATCGATCTTACACACACAGTCCTTGTAGCTCTTCCCGAACAGCTGCATGCCCACCACGGCAAAGATGAAGACGATGATGGCCAACACCAAAGTCAGGTTTCCCAAAGCTCCCACTGAGTTACCAATGATCTTTATCAACATGTTGAGGGTGGGCCATGACTTTGCCAGCTTAAACACTCTCAGCTGTTACACGTCAGGAGAAAAACAAAGAGTCCAATTATAATCTTCCAGTTAGAAATCAAGACTTCTGTATTATCATACAAATCTCAAACTACATCTCAAACAGAAATGCTTACCAATCTGAATGATCTCAGCACAGAAAGACCTTCCACGTTGGCCAAGCCCAACTCCATCAAGCTCAAGCTCACAATGAAGCCATCGAAGATGTTCCATCCTTCCTGGAAGTAGTAGTAAGGGTCCATTGCAACCAGTTTGGCAAACATTTCGGCAGTGAAGATACCAGTAAACACCTGGCAAAGAGATGTAGAAGTTAGGCAAATGTCAGAACATTTAAATCTCTCAAAATCCCAACAGTTGTTTGGTTTTGTTGGATCAGTTTGTGCCTTTTTTGGAGTGGTTCTTTCTTAAAAGGGACAGTTCACCCAAAAAAGAAAATTCTGTCATCATTTACTCACTCTCTTGTCATTTCAAACCTGCTTGACTTTCATTCTTCTGCAGAACACAAGATATTTTGAAGAATCTTGGTAACCGAACAATGGCGGCACCCATTCACTTTCATTGGTTTTGTGTCTATACAATAGAAGTAAATGGGTACCACCATTGTTCGGTTACCAACATTCTTCAAAATATCTCATACAGGTTTGAAAAGACAAGAGGATGAGTAAATGATGACATTTTCATTTTTGGCTAAACTATCCCTTTAACATAGTACTGACATTACAACATATCTGCACACAATCCTGGTTTACAGGTATTCGCGATAACTGACAAATCACCACAGTACTAGATGACAATATGTCAAACAGATCATTTCGCTCTGTCACAGCTGAGGGATGTTTTAAATCACGCTGCAGGTGGATACAAAGGAGGTGGCCTTGACTTCAGGAGGCCTGCAACGTGTCTGCACAGCCAGAGAATATGAGTCATGTTGCCGCCTGCACAGCCATGGCCTGGCTCCATCCCATTGCTCAGTACGTCCCTGCTACCATGACAACCGAGCTTTCACAGGTGTACTTAAGCCATTTAAATACATAATAATAAAAAAATGTATTATTATACCACCACATCAGCAGAACTGAACTTTCATTCAGAGAGGTCACTGACGTGCCACACATGATTCACTCCAGGATACATGTGACTTGGAAAAACATGATTTATGGCTTGTGTACAGCCTCGCACTGACAACATGGATTTATGACTGAAATGATCAAAAGCCCACATGATAAAATACTCTACAGTGGTAAATACTAAAGTGTACTACAGTATTTAATCATGTTAAATTCAGTCATGATTCAGTCAATTAGAGTATAATGTAGTATGTTATAGTAATACTACACTTTACATTTACATTTATTCATTTGGCAGACGCTTTTGTCCAAAGCGACTTACAAGTAGGAGAGCCTATAAACATTTTGTAAGCACGCTAAACAGCACCATTAGTTAACATTTACTAAAATGTTGATGGATACCATGGTATTCTGTAGTATTAACCATAATGAATTGCTAAACAAATTGATATTGAATTGCTGAATTGTAGATTATGGTCAGGTTAAAAACACTAGGAATTTTACTACAGTTGACTATAGTAAATATTCAAATGTACTACAGTATTAGGAATAAGGAACTAGTTGAACAGTTAAAAGGTTAAGAAGATAATCTACTCTTAAATTGAAAAATAATGCGTTAAAGAGTGGGTGGTATGCAGGGCTGGGAAATATAGCATAATGTAAATAATATGTTCCTGATCTTTGTGTATTTGTTCTTTTTTTCCAGAGAAAGCATCATTTTGATTAGCCATGGTTACCAACAAGTCTATCTGGCAAGTAAAATAATGTAAACATTTGACTAAAAACAGGGCATGTTTTCCACAGTTTCTTTCTAAATGAGCATAAAGAATGATCTTCAATCATTGTCATATACAGTATATTCACTAATATAACAACTAGTGGGATTTTTTTTAAATTATTTAACCATTTCAAATTTTTCAGTTTCTCTGAATCTACAGTTTATTAGTCTCGCGAAACTTTGGCCGCTTTCTTTGGTCAAGGCCAACCCAAGAGCCCATATGGATGACAGGTGAAGAAACCAATCACGTTTCGTTTGTGCCGTGTCATGTTTAGAGGCATGGAAATGTCCCCACAGTAACAGACCGGTGTATATTCACAAACGTGTCAGACACTGGACTGGAATGGCCACAATACATCTAGAAATGCCGATTAAATGAAAATTTGGAATGGTCTTTGGTATTTATTTCCGCGGCTGTATATCATGAATTTTCACTGAATCATCCAGCCCTACTGGCACGCAGATATAGACCAGCATAAATTACACAGACGCAGGCAGAAAATTAAACAGGTTTCAAAACTGTGAATCCACCATTTTGGAGGCTTCTCGTCAATTAGGCTACATGAAACATTTATGCTGGCTGTGCGCTGCCACACTCAAACTGTCTCAGCTTTGCATTGTCCCTACAAAAATGGATTTGAATGTTCCAGCAACATGAATGTTCCCTAAGGAACCCACAAAAAATTAGCCATGGGGGAGTCAGGCGAGAGAAAAATGATTCATATGTTAATTAACAGATTCACTCATCCAGAGATCTGTGTAAAATGCTCACCAGGTTTCCAACAGACAGCACGTGTTCAAACTGTCCCGTCATTGGGTAATGCTCCATGGCCATGAAGAGAGTATTAAGCACGATACAAATGGTGATAGCCAAGTCCACAAAGGGATCAAACACAATCAGGTTCACGGTCTCCTTAATCTTCCCCCAAACAGGGCCGCACTCCCAAATAAGGAAGATGTTGGCAAACTTGTACCAGCACGGTGGACATTTCCTCTGAGACTCTTCCAGTTCTACAAGACACAGTCAAGAATTAAATGATGCTTACCATGGAAACTGATTCCTTTTTTAAATTCAAAAGAATCTTTAGGTTAGATGTGAACGTACCCTCAACCAGTGTGTTGGTTAAAGCGCTCATAACGCTGTTGGCTCGCTCTTTGCGACCGAACGATGCGTTGAGCTGCTCCACGGAAACCATTAGAGACCCCGAGAGCTTCTTCTTGATTTCAACATCAGTGGTCGGCTGTCAGGAGGAAAATAATGAGGTTAAACAAACATATTGTGATGTTTCACAGTGCCACTGGTGGCTGGAAGGAAAAGCTGCAGCGTAGGGATAGCTAGAGGAAGGCTGGTTAAGAGAAAAGTTTGGTTTTACACATTTGGTAGGATAGGAACAGTTTTATTTAGAATGCATAAAGGCAGAAACATGCTGGACTCTCAAAGGAGAGAAGGCAGGGCAGAGATGGATGGGTTTTTACTATGGCATAAATAGCATAGAACAGAAAGACCGATTTGCACTGAAAATGTGCATTTAGCATTGAAACAAACATACAGTTTATGTGCCGTTATCTATTTTTAAATATCTGAATGCTGAAACCCAAGAAGAGTTTGGCTAAGAGTTCTGGTTATACTTTATCATACTGTAAATCAACCATTGTCCTCCGTTTCCCTTCTCCTCTCATATGAAGCCCCTGCATCTCCAAACATTTAGGAGATCCAGTGAGCATGCATCAGCATGCATTCAGTCAAGAGAGAAAAATCATAAATACCATAATCCATTAACCTCATGCTAAAGATAAGCTATGCCAAACCGCTACAAGATTCATAAAGCTGGCAGTCTACCATGCAATCTATAATGCTACCATCATAATTATAATGGAACTACTGGCCATTTAAAATATAAAAACAGAAAAACTATAATTATTAGTTTTAGACATTAAAGAAAACTAAATATGAAAAACACCAAAAAAGAACAGTGAAATATAAAGGGACTAGATTCTGAAGACTGGGTGTGAATATAAAACTGAAATACAAAGCAATATGAAATTAACATATGTATTCAATAAACAAAACTAAATTTAAATTAGAATTAAACGAAGACAGGGACAATTTAGTAGATGGTGTAACAAAAAGACAACCATAAAAAAACTGTTTTGATGTATTCTAATAAAGAGAGGAAAGCTATGTAACATGCTAAGTCACTACTAAGATATATGAATAAACACAGTTTCTTACATCCTAGTAGTTCAAATAGCTAACAAAGTCAGTTCTATCTCTAATCAATGACTTGTTCTCTATATTCAAATTGAAATAGGAGGGCAGCATATCACAGCGGTCCTCCAAACCGAAAGGGTGAATATTAGAGCAAGTCAAATGAACCATCGCACCAATGCAAAGAGCCAAACAGAGAGAAAGAGACCAGGAGATGGAAAATGCCCATGCATAGACTGATCTACGCTTAGACTTCCTTACACTTTCGTCAGTAGCTGCCTTATCTATTATCACCTCAGGCAGTAGGCGTCCGCCGGGCCCCGGGCCGATGAGAGACACCACTCCGTTGCAATCCACGGTGCTGTTACGCTTGCCGTAGTAACCGGTGTAGCTGCTGCGGCGCTGGGGGCTTAGGAAGGAATCGCGCCGACCGTCAAACTCCTCTACTGTGCTGTGCTCATCGTCAGCAAACTCGTTTTCTGAGCCTCCGTCCTTACATCGGCTGAAGATGCTGCTCTTACTGTTACGCCTCGAAGGGAACGGAGAGCCTGGGATGCTAAGCAGAGACTGGAGGAATGAGAGAGAGATGATGGAGAATTTTTTGGGTTGAACCCTCTTGTATTGTATCTTGTATAGACATATAGACTCGTATAGACTTTCCATAAATATGGTACAAACCGATGTCCAATTTTTATATAAAGCATCGGAGGCATAAATTCAGGGTTTTTCTGAGATCTATTAGATATGTCTAATAAGTATTATCCAATACAAATTTTTGCAAATAAATAATAAGTTCTTTTTCTCAGTGTTTTAACATTGCTGATGACTTTATTCATTAAGCTCGACCATTTAAACCACAGATACAAAAAGGGATTTTTTTGTTTACTACAAAAACTACATTTGGCACGTTTTGGACATTTATTTTTGATGTTCATTTAATGTTTATTGCCAGAAAATAAAACCACATGAATTAGAAAAACAGGTAAATGACTTATAAAAAGACTGATGCATACATACGTATATATAAAAATGACTGGTAAAAGCTTTAGATGTCATTCATTCTTTCTTTATACCTGGTTCATTATAGAGCCCCTGCGCCCTAACCGGTTGTCCGGGAAACGGAATCTGCTCCGTCTGCTCCCATCATCAGAATCAGATTTGACAAACTTCTCACTGTCTCCTTTCTCCTTGTCCTGCTCTTTTTGCCGCCACTTCTTCTTGCGGTTACGCCGTTCTTTGGCACTCTTGGAGCTGAGTTTTGACATCTCGGATGAGCTGCAAGACAAGTTCCCACCTTCATCGCCATCATCCTCCACCACGTCCTCAGACACCGTACCCGCCGACGTCGCCATGGCGTTAGCCTACCATCAAATATACAACTAAAATCAGTCATTCAGGCTTACGAAAATAATGAAGAATCAGGATTATCAGTATTAAACTGCCGCCTGACCTGTACGTCCTCCTGGTGTTTCCTCAGCTGTTCCAGCATGGCTTTAAACTCCGCCTCCTTTCGCTCCGCCTCTTCCATAGTGGCCTGGTTCTGCTCCTCATATGCCATGGCTACCACAGCCAAGATCAGATTAACAAGGTAGAACGAACCGACAAAGATCACCAGCACAAAGAAAATCATGTAGGTCTTCCCTGCGGCTCTCAGGGTCTGAGGATAAGGTACAGAAAGCATCTTATACTACAGTGCATTGAGAACAAGGCTTGTTTTCACACACGCAGTGCATTCAAGTCTCATATTTTTTGGTGTCTTTTAGGTATTCAAACTAATGCCCTTGGCTTTGCTACCATCATGCTCCACCATTTTAAACTACACGTATGAAGGAACAATGATTTTATCCTATAATGCACAAACAGACGGGACAAAATGATGACTTTCTAGTGCTAGTAAAATGCAAATGTCAGGATATAAAGTCTCAGTTGCTTGTATTTGACCTACTTATGCCTAGAATCCACACATATACAGTACATGCAAACATATGCTCTATTAAACAAAATGGCTGAAGGCAGCAACTGGCACCCTGATGTGCAGGTGTATAAACAAAGCAACAGATTGTTCGGAATAAGAAAATTTAAATGAAAGGAACAGAAAGGTAGCTAGTAATTTCAAGGTTTTCAACAGTACAGTTGGTATGCTAGACATAATAATAAGAAAATACTGTGTCCTCCTTCGGCTTTTAAGAACTGCAGTTACTTGTGTTTAATAGAATAAAGGGTATAGTGATGTTCATTCAATTGTCAGTTTAAACCTATACTGTAGAAATGCTTTGTCAGGTCATTTAAAAACGTGTGGTTTCTAAATTAACTGTTTTTATTCCAAGTCACAAATATTCAATATTATGACTTTTGAATAAATATTTTGATATTATGATCAACCTGACTACATATTGTAAGGTTACTGTAACAAAAGTATTTTTTTTAGAGTCAGCTCCTTAGTATTTAATATGTAGACTTTTGATTTTATTGTCATTATTCAATGAAAAGATATGAAATTAAAAGGGCTTCCTAAGATAACGTGTTAATTAAATATAAATTTCATTTGTCATTAAAACTGATTCATTCCGTTCCGTGTGTTTTCTAAAAACTGATCGTGATCACCAATGTGGATTTTAACGTGCAGGTACAAGTAATGGTAGAGAATGAACTAGAGCTCAGGCTATATTTAGCGGTTTAGTTTTCTAACTGTCCGTTACTGCTCCTGATCCCACCGGGTTCAGTGTGTTTGTTCACATCCTGCAGAAGGAAGGGTGTCCACACAAGCACAAACATTGTAGCTTATCCTAAACACTTCTCAACACACTCATTAAAGATGCGGACAGCATGAAGCACAATTATGCAAGCATTGTAAATGTAACTCAAATATTTGAGAATTCAAATAGAATCTGTCCCAGATGCTTCTGATTTACTCATAAACAGCACTAAATAAATGAATGTATTTTTTTTTAAAGTGATGGAATCCAAACAATGTCCACTTAAAGTAGTTCATAAACCTCAATGATTCAAATGAATCAACACAAAAATTAACTGGTTAGTACGAATTGGAAGTGACCTTTAAAAAAGGTTTGAATAACATTTATATACTGTATAAACTACATGTTTTGAAGCATTTTTCTTTAAATGTAGCTTCTTCTACGTATATATAAATGACAAAAATGTTAAAATGGTTAATAACAAAATAAGGATTTCTGAAAAAAAATGAGGAAAAAAGACAACGCCCTTACCAGCTGGTACAAGTTCTCCCAAAAGTCATGCGTCATGAGACGGAACAGAGCCAGGAAAGCCCAGCCAAAGCTGTCGAAGCTGGTATAGCCGTAGTTCGGATTGCGACCAGCCTTCATGCACGTGTAGCCTTCAGGACAACGACTGATATGGGGGGAAAAGTGCACATAAGTATTTTCCACTATTCAGAAAAACAATTCTCACAAAAAAATCTATATCTGCTAAACCTGATGATACACTGTATAAATATCTATATCTAATGCTGAGATCAGGCCATGTGTTGTTTTTATATAGATAAAAGCATTTAATATTAGATAAAAGTAGACAAGACACTTACCCTGAATCAGAACTGTTTCCACATAGGAGAGCATCCAACTGGCCATGCAGGATGTAGAAATTGGCTGGAACAAACAGAATTATGGGATAGGTTAACCAGGCCATTTCACTGTAGTGTGTGGTGCAATTACGTATTGGGACATTGGACCTGATTACTTATAAAACCTTTCCAAAATGATAAAAATCATAATAAAATAAAGGTTCTGATAATATGTCATGAATCACCCTTGGCTGGTATAAACTTGCTATGTTTATATTCTAAATATAACAAATATGTACAATAAATATAATCAATCTTACTATAACAGAGACCTTTGGATTCTAATAGTTGTGTAGTACAATGGGTGACGTGTGAGTGTTTGTTAGTGTATGCACTACATGAAGCTCACTTTCATTCATGATGTACTCATCAAAGTTGAAAGCATGGGTGCCATTGGCCTGGTAGTGTTCTGTGATGTTTATGGGCCAGATGACACACTTCTGTCGCAGATTTCCCATGAACAGCTGCAGACCAATGAGAGCAAAGACGCTGAGGCAGAAGACTGTGAGGATCATCACATCTGACAGCTTCTTCACTGACTGGATCAAGGCGCCGACAATGGTCTTCAGACCTATGAGATAGCAAATATGCACACAAGCATTGCATGTTTGCTCAAGTTCCAGAAGTGTGAGTTTCAAGGCATGATTTGGGAATATTCGTGAACAAATTTAGGATATTACTGTCTATTGTTTATTTACAAATTAATTATTGAGGCATATTGGGGCAGCTCATGTGTAATATATGATTTGGTTAATTATGCTCACAATTCCAATCATTTTTTGATTCATGCCTTGAATTATTGTTTTCGTTGATAATGACATAATAAATATATAACAGTAATGACATCATGAATATGTAACGGTAAACAATCAGAACCACTGTTTAGGAGCCATCTCTTCATTTCAAGCATTGCGTTTGATATTTATACATGCCAATTGAAAATATGACTATCGGAGGACATGCAAAGCTAATCCTGAAACCTTTTTGACTTCCAGTGCAGGTTTTCACAATTCTCCACAACAAAGAGAGGACTCCCTCTAACAGCGAGGACAACCTGAACATCCATTACTCTATAAATACTGCAGCACAACCAGAGGGCCATAACATAGGGAGTAAAAAACAGGCAGGGACTAGGGGGTAAAGATTACATGCAGATTATTTCAGCCTGAAGGCTGAAGAGAAAAACTCCAGTGGAAAAGCTTCAGGTCTCCACAGAACATGCTGAGCTGAACATCATGTGCACTGACCCCTCCCATAAAACCAACCTCGTTCTTCATTCTATTGAAACAAATAGGATCTGCTTTACCTTCGGGACAACAGACCTGTAGCTCTTAAATGTAAGATGAACTCTGAAGTTATGTTTTGTTTTTGATATACTACAGCCTCCACAATAGCCCATAATAAGCCCACCAAAAAGTAGTATTCTCCCAGGGTTTGCAGAGTAGGTTTGTACTTTTCCTCAAAATAACTCTACACGGCAGAAAATGTAAATGTCAATACTAAGTCAGCTAAATAATTCCCTGTTCGGTTATATTTCTCAAAACTACTTACATTAGATGCTACTCAAAACAGGCCTAATACTTTTAACCAAATCTCTGCGAGGGAAATTAACAACTGGTGAGGTCATCTCTAGAGCAGTGGTTCTCAAACTTTTCAGATCAAGTACCACCTTTAGTAAAATTAGTTGTTCGAAGTACCACCTAATGACCGCCATAGAAAATCACATGAATAAACACTCAAATTAATAGTAGATATGTGAATCTTTACTTGCCTCATGATTAGATACACCTCGTCCTCCAATTCTAATGTATTAATAATACAAACACTTTTCAAACTTAAAAACATGTTTTTTCAAGTTAGTCAGTAGTAATAGTGGACAGAGAACACTCTTCTGTGAAAGAAAGAATATAACACAGAAGATAAATAAATGTACCTATACATAAACATCAAGAGAACAGCTGTGTATAGCACACAGAGAGACTCGTACTTTACAGCGGTGGCTCTTGTCAAAGTGGCGCGTCAAAACTAAATCGCAATGCACGCTTCATAGATTTAACCTCGAGTAGATGCAGACGCGTGTTGAATGAGCACTTTACAGCATTAACAACAGCTTTAAACAGCGGTTCCAGTTCAGAAATACGTAAGAAACTTCATTTACACGCAGCTCATCGGAAGAGAGAGAGTGAGAGACTCACAAGCGCCTGTCTGCTCCCGCTCTGTGTTTGAGCTGCCTGTCAAATATGTACAATAAATATAATCAATCTCACTATAACAGAGACCTTTGGATTCTAAAGTTGTGTAGTTACGCCGAGTTACATTGTTTATGATAAATAAACAATAATTCATACAACTATATTAAAATTGCACTTAGGCTATATGAGATGTATTCTATATTTATCGATCATGTATTAAACATTTGAAATTGTATTTAAAACACGAAATGTAAATTAATATAGGCCTTATAGCGTTTTTGATTTTCTGTTGTGTCACGTGCCACCAGGGGTCTCTTCGAGTACCACTAGTTGCCCAGTTTGAGAACCACTGCTCTAGAGATACACGATACTAATTTCTCCACCAATAGCCGATTATTCAGAGTGATATCTGCCTATGCCGATTCTGAGGATTAAATTAATATTGCTTAACTTTCCAAATGTTATTCATTCATATAATGACTGTTAATATTGAACATCAAACTGGTGATGTTTCTTAACATTTTCTATATACCGAGCACAAATTCATTGCATTTTCCTGTCCTCTTTTCATTGACAGGACATATCGGCCCTGATCATTGGTACCGATAGTGTGAAAAATTGCTTTTATTGACGATACCGATTATTGGCCGATATATCGGTGCATCTCTAGTAATCTCCATTGAAAAACACACGAATATATTATATTATATTATATATTATGTTTTTGTGCAATTTGTGGGTTTCACACAAATAAAAAGTGAAAAAAAAAGAATATAAAAAGGCAGCCAGCACTTAGTAGGCTAATACTATAAAAGCAAGTGACTTCCAAAGCATCATGCAGCATAAAATAAGTCACAAACTAGGCTTGGCAGTCTTCATAAATAAGTAAGAAGAACGTTCTTTGGGATCTCGTTCAGGGACATGCAACTTTCATCTTGGGGAAGAAAACATAGCTCGACTCCTGCTGCTCTGGGGGTGAGAGGCTGGTTTATAAAAAACTATACGTTCTAAATGTTTGTTGATTTAATCCAACACAGTACCTTATATATGGTATGTGCTGTGGTTTAATCAGCAAAATAATGGCATTTTCATACCTTTCCACCTGCGTTCGAGTCTGACTTTGCTTAGTGAGTGCAAAGTTCAACGTGTACTTTAAGCATGGCCTACACAATGGTGAATTCTACATTTAGCTTCTAAAAAGTAATTGCGGTTACAATTAGCAATACAGATAGAGACTATCTGGCCATAAGAAACTTGAAGAAATCTGCTTTATTTTGTAGCTCCACCCTACCAAGTAAACATCAAATATACAAAGCATCTAAATGGGCTGATTTCAGTCAAATCAAAAATATAATCTAATATGACTGAACCAACTGGATTACATTGGGTTATATCAAAGTCATTTTAAAGCATTTGATCAGGAGGAAACGGACTGATTTTCACGGAAGTAAAAGCTCCATTTATTCGCCTTAACATGAATATGTGACGTTCTAAATGCTCTCTGCGCTGATGTTTCTAAGGGGGAAAACTGTTGAAACCAGATAAGTCTGGACTCCAGCAACTAGTTATAGACTGCAAAGCCTATCAAAAATGTATAAATACCATTTTTGATCATTTTGGAAATAGTGAAAAAGCAAATTCAATGGCCCTCTCCAAATTAACCTAGGCTAAAAAAAATCATGGAGAAAAAAGTCCAACAAAAGAGATTTCAAATCGAATAGTAAAAAGAGGTGATATTGAAACCTCAGAGTTTAAGCTGCATCTCACCTGGAATGACAGAGATAGTTTTCAATGCTCGGAGAACTCTGAACGTTCTCAGCGCAGATACATTCCCCAGGTCCACAAACTCTGTTACATATCTGAAATAAGGGAGGATCACACACAGACACCAGTGACAACCACAAACACGCCAAGACCACCACCACCACGCCAATGAACCACCAGGAGGTACGCCACTCACAGAACCTGTCCACTAAGGGGGGGAAGGAAGGAAGGAAAAGAAAACCAAAATACACACATACACGTACACACCTAACACCGACACGACCCGGCCCCGCCCGCCCGCACACACACTCTCTTACCTGGGATTACAGAAATAGTTTTCAATGCCCTCAGAACTCTGAACGTGCGCAGAGCTGAGACATTGCCTAGGTTTACAAACTCTGTTATATACCTGCAATGATCAGATCAAAGTTACATGGAGACATGATCTTAGACATGACTTAGTATTCGATAACATCCATAGATTAAGTCTGTTAAGTGTGTAAAGCTTTTAGGGGTGGGGGAGGAATCAATACAGTACAGTGTTCTATATAGTGCAGTAGTACTACAATATGAGAACATATCAAGTGATTTGGGTTTATTTTGTCTTTGACGTTTGCTAGAAATGACACCATAAAGAAACTATCATATGAAATCCTCCTCATCTGCAGAAATGTATCGCAATCATTGGATTGCATACTGGATCTATGGTATTTCCCACCCCTAAAAGTTTTTATAAACATAGTCATATGGTCAAATATTATTAGATGTTTATTAATACTCTGTTGCAAAACTTTGATTTAAATACTTAGTTTGAGACAAATTCTAAAGCAGCAACACATGTTAAGAGATAAGAGAATTTTAAAAAATCATTAAAAACTTGATTTATTCATATGGAATAAAAAATAGTTCAGTGTAAAAATGTATTATAACATACTATATTTGCTACCTATGCAAATCATTCCATACTCGTCAGGTTTTGAAACAGAGCTTATACTGCAAATAAACATCTACTACTTGTACAGTAGAAAACAGTGTGGATTTCTGGATAAACACCAGAAACAAAAACAGAGAAAATGAAAAATGGAGGAGAGAAAAAAGACAGCATATGAGAGAGAGAATGAGAGGGAGTTTGCTGCGTAGGCTGCTGGGGTTGCTAAATAGCTCAACACTGGTTTGTTGAAACAACAAAAAATCTTAGGAGGAGAAGAAAAGAGGAACTTTCTGGATCAGTATGAGAACCAGGAATACTGACAGCAGCAGAGAGATGAACAGAAAAAAACATCACATAAAAGTCACATAAACACATGAAGTGTGGTGAGAAATTAACAAGAGCGCCACATCCATAAAGATGCTACTGTACCTAAAAATGTTTATATGGTTAGAGACCATAGCCAGACACCTAATAATAGCTGTATAAAATGTGTCCCCAACATAACAAAATCAATTACCAAGAAAAGTTTCAAATGAAAAAAATCGACAGATTTGAATTATTTCCTATACTCATTTGCAAATGCATTAAGGAGAGTTATGATTTTACCAATGTTTCTGATTATAATAAATATACAGTAACAAACCTCCTGTGGCATAGCACAGCACAGCACACTATGTTTAAAAATGCTGAAAAAGTCCTGACTTTTTACCTTTTATATAATTGCTATTAACCAAATGATACCTTACTAATCAGACATCTGAACGTGTATTATACAATGTTTCCAGAATAAAGATTCCATAACAATAGTTATTCAAAGACCCATAATTAGTTCTTAAACAAATTAGTTCTTAAACATTCGTTTCACAAGCTAAATTCTGTCTTTATTTACTCGCCCTTGAGTTGTTCCAAATCTGTATAAATTTCTTTGTTCTGATGAACACAGAGAAAGATATTTGGAAGAATGCTTATAACCAAACAGTTCTTGGCCACCACTTATCATAGTAGGAAAATTACAATTATTGTCAAAAGTGCCCCAGAACTGTTTGTTTTCCTAAATTCTTCAAAATGTCTTCTTTTGTGTTCAACAGAACAAAGAAATTTATACAGATTGGGAACAACTTGAGGGTGAGTAAATTAAGACAGAATTTTCATTTTTGGGTGAACTATTCCTTTAACAAGGACACCAACACTTAATTTGTCTCTGATAAGGTGTAAAGGTTATAAAACTTACGCCATTGAGATGACCATGAAATCCAGCCAGTTCCATGGATCTCTTAGGAATGTGAAGTCATCTATACAGAATCCACGGGCAATGATTTTTACAGTTGATTCAAACGTATAAATTCCAGTAAAGGTGTACCTGAAGGAAAGAGCATGAGGTATGGAAATGATGAAAAGACAGTTCTACAATGTCTGTTTGACTATTGTGGTTAATATTTGGAATGGTTTGTTCCGGGGCATGAAGAGTAATATCAGTACTTACTCTACTTGTTTGGACCACTCGGGAGGGTTACTAAAAGTCATGAACACACAGTTGGTCAAAATTGTACACATGATGAACATGCTGAATACTGTGGGTATCGGTTAAGGAAATTTAGAGACGTCAACAATCAAAGGTTAAATATAACAGCTTTAAAACAGATTTTTAACAAAGCCGAAAGCAGTGTTCTGCTCATTTGGCATTGTCATGAGGGCAGTCACAATGTTTATGGATGTTTGGACTATAATCAACCGTCAAAATAGTCAAGCAGTCCTCAGAGGGCTGCTTAAAGCTCTATAGCTGACATGATTGTTGCATATCTTTGATAATTGTTGTTTTCATTCATCCAATATTACACTAACACCATCTGCATACAAATGTCTTATGAATGAACAAGATGCACAAGTTAATGTAGCATCACAATCTAAACAAAACATTAATCAAATGCCACTATGTATGGCCTTTTTAAACTGTGTTGTATTTAGGACTGTGCAACGATTAATCAAATCCAGAATAAAAGTTTGAGTTTACATAATATACAGTATGTCTGTATTCTGTGCATAAAAATGTTGTATTTATAAACACATGCACATGCAAATATATAAATGTAGGAATTACTTAAATGTATTTATTTATTTATATTTTTATATATAATTTAAATTATATATAAACATTGATTAACTTTTCTATTTTATATTTTTCTTAAATGTATACGTGTATGTGTTTATAAATTCAAAATTAATATGCACAGTACACAAACATATATTATGTAAACACAAAGTTTTATTCTGGACGCGATTAATCGCGACTAATCGTTGCACAGCCCTAGTTGTATTGGACACATTGAAGTGCATAATAAAAACCTCTCTGTCATTTAAAACAATATGATTACAAAACACTAAGCCAATAATGATAATGGGAGTCTACATTGCATCACATTAAAGAAAGGTATTTATAACATAAGCATCCAATATGGAAACTGCATGGTGCTGGGCTGTAAGTCAAACAGATTGGCTCTGGTTTTCCTCTGAAAACAGACCATAGAGCTCCCCTTCCCACCATATTTCATCTCTCTCTATTTGGCAACCTCCTCTGTCAAACAAAAACTGTTGCCATGCATCTAAAATTGACTCCCACATTCACACCCTCTGATATGCTGTTACAGCCCCACTGTAAAATAGACTGCTTAACTACAACTTGTCAGTCTGAAACCATTAGTGTTATTCCTGACCATTCCATGCACCCCACCAATAAGCAGAGATATTACATACATGGCAGAGAGATAACATACTGTAAATGCATATTTCAGCAACTTGAAAAGGATATGAATGTATCAAAATTTTAATAGATATTAGCCTAAGAAGATTAAAAGGGCTTATTATGTACAAGGCAGGTGTGGCACTAAAGCGGAAGATTGTTTTTCCTTTATTTAGCACTATAAATGTCTGCGGAGAAAAAAGAAAGAGCCAGAATGACAGAGAGAGTAAAAGAGAGAGAGAAGCAAGAGACACAAAAGAGAAACATAGATTAGTTGTAGGCAGAGAGATGAACTACACAGTATGTCACAGTATAACACTCAACGTGTTACTTTATAAACAACGTAATAATTAAAATCACATTCTGCAGGAAAGCAAAGTCCATAAGGCTACACAGCAAAACATTGATAATGTCTCGAATACATTGCAAGAAGAGAGCATAACAATCGATATCATAATACATAGAGCAAATAGTGATGCAAGAGCTTTGGAAAAAAACAGCAGAATTTACCACTTTAAATAAATCATGTTGCCAAACCTCAATGTAATGGATCAAACAAGAGAATCTGAAGAAGCATTATTGACCTGACATGTCAATGTGTACACAATCTTTTACGAATAAAATTGTGGGCATTGTTTTAAAATAAAAACCAAGGCCTCATAGTGGTAATAGCAAAAATGAATCATTCTCTGGTTGAATTTGAAAAGTTAATTTTGGCCTATGGGTAAATCTTTTAGGAATGTCTTCATGCTCGAGACCACGAACAAGCCAACATAAGCTCACAGCAGCGGATAACCTCATAATTGTTTAAATAAAACATTCTCGCTACCATCAAAGTTTAATGGGAGGTTCTGTGCATTTTGCAGAGATGGAATACATCCCCTGCACTTCCTTTTACATGCCTGAGTTTTGCAGAAGACCAAAAAAAACCTTCAGCACCATGGACAGCTCCTGACATCCACAGCCAATACAGAACAACAGAATACATGTAGACTTAACATTCCATAATAAAACACTTCAGAAACAAAATATAGATAAACGTAAACATAAGCAATAACCGACAAAGAACTGAGGATAACAGAGGGTTTAAATAAAGATGGCAAACAAAAGGAACTAATGAACTAATGGAACACAGGTGAAACTGATGAACTAATGACGATTATTTGACACAGGAATGAACAGACACGAAAACCAGAACTGAAACAGTTTGCCACCCTCCCAGAAGGCGCATCCTCGCGCCGTAAAGTCCAACCGAGGAGGGTAGGAGGGGGCTCTGGAGGGGGACGTGGAGCAGGAGAGGGGAAACAAAAAGAGTCCGGTTATGAGTCCATGGGGCGTGGAGGGTGGGAGGAGCCAAGGGGAAGCCTTGAGCAGGAGGAGCCAGGTGTTGGTCCAGAGATCAGCCAGGGTGACAGCCCATGGGGGTGTTGACAGAGGGAGGAGCCATGGTGGAGGTAGTAGTGGCAACATCAGGGGACCGACTGACGGAGATGCAGCCAATGGAGGAGGAGCCCATGGTGGAAACGAGCAGACGAAGAGCCAGGGTGACACAGAGGATCCGAAGGGCCAAGACAGAAACGGCGGCTCAGGCAACTGAGGCGGAGGTGGGGATCCGGAAGACAAAGACACAGCCAAAGCAACCGAGGAAGAAGGTGGAGCCAGAGGATTGGAGTCCCAAGGCAGTGGATGGTCGACAACTGACCAAGGTGGAGCCGGAGGTAAGGAGGAGACTGACAGAGCCATAGGGGCAGAGTGACAAGGCGTAGCCGGAGGATTGGAGTCTTGAGGCAGCGGATGGTCGACAACTGACCAAGGTGGAACTGGAGGGACGAGGGAGCCTTGTGGAGCTGGTGGGATGATGGGACACGGTGGATAAGAGGGAGGCAGGAGCCAAGGTGTAGCTGCTGGGTCAGAGGGCCGAGGTGGAGTCCAGGTCTCGGAGGCTGGAGGCGGAGACATGGAATAATCCATCCCCGAGGTAGCTGGCAGCTGGAGATCCCGTAGCTCATCCGACCCAGCAGCGCTGGCATGCAGAGGGGTCTCCGGATGCCAGTAGACCCAGGGCAGACGGACTGGCTGACAACAACAGAGGAGGTGGGAGATGGAGGCTGGGAGGGACCTTCTAGGAGGTGCTGGCCTACAAAGAGCTGGACAGGACCAGCGGGAACTTGGAAGACTCTGAGGAGCTGGAGGGGGCCAGAGGGGAAGGAATCAGCCAATATTCCTCTACATTTACCCAGTCCTCAATAGCAGACTCCAGTAAAAGCTCACCCTCTGCGGTAGGAGTGGAGGCGGGGCTTCCTTCAAAGCCCTCGATCTCCACCAAGAGTCCCACGGTGATGCACAGCGTTGCCGGCTCATGCACCTGGTCAGACGCATCTTGAGGCTGAGTTACTCTCCAGCACCCATTCCACAAAAGCGGCGAATTCCTCACGGGGAGCGTTCGTTAGGAGGCGTGCCTTATACCACTTGCTCAGGCCAATGTGATAATAAACACAGAGTGAGCGGTCAGGGAACTTTGTAAGGCACGCCAGATCTAAAAAGTCCCTGGTGTGGTCCTCCAGAAAACGGTCTCACCTGCTCCAAACAGAGGACAGCTGGGGGAACCATCCGGGAACCATCCAAAAACACCGCTATAGACATACTTTTTTGGTCGGTTATTCTATCACGTGTAGCTGTGTATATTAACACACACGACAAGGAGTAACATCCAAACAGGTATTTAATGAAGGATCCCCTGAATAAGAGCAAAAATAATCCAAACACAACAAACAAAGGGAACTAATGAACTAATGGAACACAGGTGAAACTGATGAACTAATGACGACTAATTAACACAGGAATGAACATACACGAAAACCAGAACTAAAACATAACAGAACCGGGACAGTAGTGGACACACGGGACAGTAGTGGACACACAGGTCAGTAAATAACGTTTTGTATGCCGTATGTAACTAAAGATAGAGACAAGATATGAACTATTTGGGTCAGACTGAATCAGGCCACCATGTAGACCACATGTTGAGATACACTTAAATATCTGCTCACCAGCCACAGCAGTGCGAGACATCAGGGTTAGCTATAACTCCACAAAGTGTGACATTAGAATTTGAAAAATAATGCAGAAACATTTAACATATTGACAAAAATGCCTTTTCCATACAGTACTCCCTTTGGATGAACACACACACAGGAAAAGTGCATGTGGGTTCCCTCTTTTTAATGCATCACAAGCTGCGCACAGCTACTGAAAATGCATAATTCAGAATGGAGCAGCAAAGGGGGAGGATGTAGAGGGGGGAGGTTTAGAGAGAGAGAGAAATAAGGGAAGATGGAGACAATAAGAAGAAAAACAAGAAGACAATTAAAATCTGGTGGGAAGCATTAGGAGAGATGGTTGAGGAGACCCTGTAGAACATCAGTCTAATCTAAGCTGTTATGAGCCTCGGGCACCGATTGGAACGTTTTGGATGAATATCCTTCAAACCAGCAGCACTCCAGAACAACATACGGACAGAAATATGGACTGCCACACGGATGACTGAAGCACTGTGACATCACTCTTCACATCTTGCTTAATGTGTGAAAAAATGCTAATCGAAGATGTCAATGTGTAGGATGATTACAATCTGAATCTTGCTAAACTGTGTACCGTATATTACAAAACAGAGCTAAGATAAGTAGACAGGTTTGTAGATGTGTATCACATTTATAAACTGCATTATTAAAACAATGACGTTACCTCAATTACAGTAACCTTAAAATCTCAACAATTACAGTAACATGTTCAGTTTAACATTTTATTAATGTTACTTTTAATTATAATATTTTGGATTTGTTGTTTTGATATATGAAGTTGTAAAACAACATAGAGAAGGGGGGACAGGGAGAGGGAGAGATCATGTTAGTTACAGGGTACTATAAAGACAGTGAAAAAACACTGATGTAAACACAAGACAAAGGTTGTGATGTTGGAATACAGGAGAGGAGTGATACAGCACTATAGACTTTGCATGTAATAAATTGAAATGAAATCATTAATGTTGATATTTGCTTGTGTTTATTAGTTGAGCATTAGAAAAGAAAAGAAATTTAAAGGGACAGTTCACCCAAAAATAGTGTCATCATTTACTCGAGTTGTAGGAAAAATTACACTGGTAGCCAAAGGTGCCCCAGAACAGTATGCTTTCATACGTTCTTCCAAATATCTTCTTTTGTCTTCAACAGAACAAAGAAATTCACAAAGACATTTTTCCTGTTATGGTAGTCAATGGTGGCCAAGAACTGTTTGGTTACAAGCATTCTTCCAAATATATTTATCTGTGTTCATCAGAACAACAAAAATGATACAGATTTGGAACAACTTGAGGGTGAGTAAATGATGACAGAATTTTTGGGAGAATTGTTCCTTTAAATTTAAAAAACATGGCGACTACTATAAATGAGCAGAAACCGGCCATTACAAAAGGCAGAAGCTTCAAAGCCAATGACATGCTGAGCAGCAGCCTCTCTGACATCAACAAGAATCCTGTCTCATTTCATCGAAAGACCAAAATCTCCTTTTATTCTATTTTATCAGAAACATACAAAACAAAACATTTATATTGTAGAGAGAAGTCCTGCTCAAATAAATGCAATATTACAAATGAAAAAAATCATTCTAATTGCTCAAAACACAAAGGACAAAATGTACAGGTTACACCAAACCAGCAGAAAATACATTGGCTACGTGCATGACCAGAAGCCACATTCGTTTTCCTTATTGGGTGGCTAAAGGTTGAAATATGTAGAGTCTGTGATGGGCCGAGAGGGAGGAGCGCGACAGCAATTATTATCAAGCTGTGCATCTTCCAGCCTCCACCAGCCCCCCACCCAGTCCAGCCAAGCCCACTCTGAGTGCTGCGTCATTGCAGGGCGCAGTAACTGTCCTGCACGGCACAATTTCAAAAGACCCTTTTAAGATTTATGATCCAGTATGGAGCTCTCTCTGTGCTGTTCTCTCTTTATTCACAACGTCTACCCAATTACATTTTTGGACAACAATATTCTTTGCTAATATAAAGTCCTAAGCCTAACCCTCCTGTATCTTTAACGAAACAATAAAGCTACATTACTTGGGCATATCACAATAAAAGCCCATTCATGCCAAGAACATTAACTGCTATGTTAGATACATCACAAACTTAAATGATAAATATGACACAAATGGATGAGAATTATTATTTCTGATTATTCCAAATATGAGTCTTTCCTTCTCAGAAGTGACGTCTGCCATTTTAAAGGATCGATTCCTTTACGACAGGATGGATTTTGGCTGCCAATACCTTTATCATTCATCAGCTGGAAGGTATTGCTTTGAAAGTGATCCCAACAATGATGTTCCTCAGGGTTGTTATTGTAATTTATGTGGTGTGCACCGCTCTATTCTCTCCATTCTTAGAACTTTATGGTTATAGTTAACATTCTTGGTGGGAACTGACCTTAAGCCTGTGCCCTTAAAACAATAGCGCAACATCATCACAGCCCTACGAATGATCAGTTCTGGGGAAAAAGGACTCAGAACTTCATCTAAAGCTCCTGTAGCAAAGCCTACTCTCAGGCTAATTGCTTCTGATAGTGTCATGGGTCAGGATTTAAAAGCTGCCAGATCCCATTTCTCAGCTGGTTTTACACTACGGAAAGAGCTGCTCTTCGCCTTCAGAATCAGGTTTCACTATTGCTGCAGCACAATGTGTGGAAACAAAAGGACAATCGAAGTCTACGGGCCGCTGGGAGATCCAATCACGATGCAGGCAAAATGTATGATAAAGGGGTGTTGCAATATAATGGGACCGACAACAATAAAGATATTAAAAACCATGATTATCGAACCCATGTTGTTTACACACATGATAATATCAGAAATAATTCAGCACTAAAAAAAAAAAAAAGCTACAATGGTTGCAAACTCTCTCTCAAGGTCTCACTAAACTCTGATTTTAAGTGTAATTCATTGGCAAAAAAGAGAACATACAAAATAAACTAATTTAAAGATGAATTTGACTGAAAGTATGTTACTTTCTTTAAAAAATCAATAGGTATTGGGATATCAGTGTGAATTCTTTATCATGTTATCATTCATTCTTTTGGCCACAATAACCGTGTAGTGAAAATCTGATATCATAACAGCCCTAGTATGATAAAAGACATTCTTATTAAGAATTAATTAAGACTAATAAAAATGCTAATATTAGTGCACTATTATAGTTTATATATTAAGAAAGATATATTGAAGTATATCAACTTTGCATTGAACATCACTCGATTCCTTTGGACTGTGCTTCACATACGCTCCTCCATGAGGTTTTGATCAGGAGGATGAAAATCTCATTCCTGTGCGGGGCGGTTACATAACAGTGAGTTTGCATTGCGTGAGAGCGAGGCAGAGAAATGAGAGAGAGGTGAAGAGACGCTTCAGCGCAAGCTCACATTAAGTAAGGGATAATGTAAAGGCAGCCGGTAATTATCGCAGAAATAAGCCCCGACAGTGTGATCAGTTGTATCACACTGAAGGAGCTTATTTCGCGATAACAGACATCTGCTTGTACATTATCCCGCTTATTACACAGCTATGAGAAAAATTACACATGAAATATGAATTTGAAATATATTATTAGCTCATTTTTACCGAATGCAGACCTTCCGCGAGGAAAAGCTGTTTACTTTTGGTTTTAAGGTAAGAAACGAAGTCCAAATGTCACGAACAGGCAATTTGGTTTAATCATTTGTAAATATAAGACATATTTACATTTAATTTGTCAAAAAACCTGTCAAAATAATTTGCTGCACCCGGGTAACCGTGTGTTATTAGTTTTGAGCGGTTGTTATCTGGGAATAACGAACCTGAAAATATTGCGACTGGCCAATCAAAATTAAGCATTCCAAAGAGCCGTGTAATAACAGGCATTAACACACAAACAGGCCTGTGCATTATTCAGGAGCCCAGTGTGTCCAGTGTCTTAGTCCTGCTAAAGTCCTACCACTGCACTTAGCTCTGTAGACCCTAACAGTACAGGAGAGCAGGACTGAGCCTACAGAGCTCCATTACAACTCGGACAGAAAAGATGACCTCATCCTCCACCCCTAGGCAACATCTAATAACAACAACTCGCTCCAGAAAATCTGCTTTAGGACTTGCCTACGACTGATACAGCAACTGGTAACATTAAAAACCTTACATGTGTATGTGCATAAGAAGAAGAAGTGCAAAGTGGCTTGGTGGCTTAATTTGGCCTTATTGCTTTTCTTCTATCCAGCATGAATATTAAAATTCAAAATTGGCATACAGCAAAAGCGAGATCACAGCATGATGTTAAAATGCTAAGCGAAATCCAATACATTAACAACTGGAAAAGTCTTTACTGTTCATAATATATAACAGGTGCATTTTTAAATGGTTAAACATGTTTCAGAAGAAAATCTCTCTTAAACTACGCTCACTTCATACCAAAACAGTTGTTCTATTAAAACAACAGCAAATGACATTTTGGAATGGTCTAACAACTATATTAATAGGTAAGGTGTTCAAAAAGGCACACTGTTCCTTTTAAAACGCACTGAGGCATTTCTGTTGGCCCTTCATTTATGATTATCGCTGTAACAATTAAAGGTCTGTCAGGTGGAACCGTACAGCTTCAGCAGACTGCTGCTGACCTCCTTCAAAACCCATGTGACCAATCAACACACAGTAGTCAAAAACAAATACAGTCACGATTTATACTGAGCAGATAAATCTTGAATTTATCATGTGGTTTTTGGACCCAAATGTCCTGGATCTGCAGACTACTTTGTAGGGCTGTGCAAAAATATCGAAATACATGTAACTATCGCAATTTTTTTTTCTCCGATAGTGTATCGATAGTGATACCTCTACTATCAATATATTTTTTTTAATCATGTCATATACATACGGCCAGAAGTAAGTGGAAGCGAGCATGGCAAAAAATATAAGAACGCTTGGAGCTCTCAGAGCTGATGTGTGGGTGTGCTTTGGTTTTCAAAATAAGTCATGGAGTGATGAGTTATATAAAATAATGCTGTTTGTAGGCTTCGCAAGTCATGACACAAGTCACTTGGCTACTGCAGTGCATTAGACAAAAAGTTTATTAAGAAAAGTAACAATGACATTTATTGTGCTCTCACGGATGTGACACCAGCACATTTACAGCACGGATGAAGCAGGGGTGTTATACTGCCCATGTTCAGTGTTTTAACTGTAATGCACCACAACAGCCAGTGACTTGCGTGAGCCACCTTATTCCCCTGTGCTACCCACTTGAGGGGCGCAACCCACAGTTTGAGAACCCAAACCTCTGATCTAAAGGTCCATGCATCGCACATCATGGCCACTCTGCAGAGGTAAGGGATGTTTTTACACTTATCCTTACAGAAAACCCCAGGTGGTGCACAGCATTTTGTATTTCTAGCTCTACTTTTTACATTTTCTATTTAAAGTATTGCAATATATCGTATCGAAATACATAGCAATATATTGTATTGTGACCCATCTATCGTGATATGTATCGTATCGGGAGTCACTTGCCAATACACAGCCCTACTACTTTGTAACATTCCCAAAATAAAGATTGCTCTCAAGTCACACTACCCCAAAGATACACATGTCATCAAGTATCAAGCAAATCCTACTTTTTGTTTGTATGTTCCCTTCGTGTTTTCTATATGACAAAAAATGTACACCAAAAAAAGCTTCTGCTCAGCTCCAACAGAGATGATCTAGAATGATCCATAGTGAGGTGCTTAGAGGGTAATGAGTGCAGGCTTGCCACGCTTTTTACAATTAAGATTTTTTTTAACCAATTGAGGTTCCTCAGATGCCATGCTGGCAGAACTCTTTAAAGGACCTCTAGGCAACCTTCAAAGAACCTCAAACGATGCGTTGAAAATCTTTTAATTTTTAGAGCTATAGGTATAAAGGACGTTTGAAGAGAAGAAAGCAAAAACTAGGTGTCACTCACTTTTTTATTCACATAGAAGGGATCGAGGTCCTCCAGTGGTGTTGCCACCATGCCAGGAGGGATGTCCCCATAGATGAAGGGCAGACTTTTGCCCACCTCCAGGTCACCGTTGGGCTTGGGCTTGTTCTCGTCATCATCGTCACGGTAACTGCTGTCTGGCTTAGGTGGCGGCTTGGCTTTCTCCTCGGCAATGCGCTTCTCGATTTCGGCCAGACTTTCCCTGGTAAAGTATTTGAAGCTGTCAGGTCCTGGCGGTGCAATAAGGGGTGCAGCCATGTTTTCATCCTGCAGCAATGTCTTCTTCTGTTATGTACCCTCCACGGCAGCCAGATCTATGATGTCAAAAAGAGAGAACGTTGTTACTGCACATATACAGTATGGTTCTACATGTAATATTGATAAAATATATGAAGTATAAGAACACATTACATAATTATTTTAAAATATCTTATACATTTTTAACCATTTCTTATGCAGACAATAGACACAATGCTCTATAATGTTACACATCACAAGATCAATATTACTGCATAAACAAACTTGAATAAATAGGTACTACTACACCAGACAGTTAAAAGCAAGACCAACATATGAATGTTTTCAAATGACAATTTACATTACAATTTAATGCAATCTTTTCAATAAATAATTATTAACATTAAACTTATGATCAGTGGTTACTATCTAAACCAAATATCTCACTAGAAACAACAAAGAAAATGACCAAAACACAACATAAGTTTAAGGTCTATTTTTATAGCTTTTTTAGACACATACAGTAACTACTAACCAATACTAGCTTGTCTGCTCATAAATATGCTCATCTTTGCGCAGGAAAGCAAAACACAGAGCCCTGCATCTAAAAATATATTACCTTACACATCAAAACAATATGTTGCTAAATTAAGAGCATGTTAAAGAAGGACTGGCACTAGATCCTGTATGAGTCATCCACTTCATGAAAGATGAATATTGCCCTCCATTATGAAGAGAAGAAAGTGATAATTGATGATGTTTGTCTTGAGATAGATTACATAGCAACTTAGTGATCAGTGATGCACTTTTTGGTGCTTGCATAAATTCCTATGATTTGGTTCTTCTCGGTCACCATGATGGATGTTTCTATTTTAGATGAAAGGGTGATGGGAATTGGGAGGTTGTAGTCTGCATTAGAATACACCACACAATACCAAAAGTGAATTTTAGTTGAAGTATGAACGATACTAAATATCCACTGAGATGTTGTTGGAGAGATGTCTTGTATCCCCAAGGAAACAGAATGGGATATGGTGGGTGAAGGGAGGCCCGATGAACCACAATGTCTAAAAGCTTGTGTGTGCTGAATGTCCTGCTAATTCATAAATAAGGCATCACGTGACAGGCACTTACAGGGCCAGACACTTAAACAACCAAGCCATATGCTGATATTACAAAGCCACTTAGCTTACTTCCTCTATTTTGTGCAGTTTCATTTTGGCCGTTTTTTAGTTAATATAAACCCCAGTTGCTCCTATAGGCTCTTATTATTCCCCAAAAATAAAAGCGAATGAACCGTTTTGCAAAAACCTGATTTCACGTGTGTGCAATAAAAATAATTCGTATTTTAGGCGACGCTATTGATCATCAATATACGGGAGCTGTCCATTCAGCACCACACTCCTACAGGCCTGCGTAAAATGAATATTTCTGCTTCCCCGATGGGGAACGGTAAACGGGTGTGAACCTAGTGTGTTACTACTGGATGGGCCAAAACATCTCGAAATAACATGGAAACTATGCTGGGGTGCAAGAGAGAGAGATTACACAAACATCGTACTGGCTGCATGGTCGTGCGTTTGTTCGTCAAGTCCTGCAATAAAATACTGAATTCAGAACAGCACACCAGCAGACTGTATGCGCCACTGAAAGGCTCTCCTACATGAAAATGCCATGCGTCTTAAAATGCCGTACCAAATAAAAACGGCAAACATCTTGAAATTATGTGGTATAACATTCTTCCGATTAAATAACATGCAAAACAACAATTCTCAAAAACAGACGCCCACGTTTTCGGTCATATGTCATGAACATAGTAATATGGAACGTTATATAGCTTTGAATGACAGAATGCGCAGTGCTCCTACCTTGATTTCATCAATGTTACGATTACGAAATCGACGGCTGAATAGTTCATTGGTTAAACCAGCGACATTTGTGGGTTTTCCATAAAGCTGCCAAATGGACTCCTGTCAGATTTTCCTCAGCGTGAGAAAAAATATTTGGTTGAAAACTTGCGTCCATAAACACTGAACAGTCCGACGCCTTCACGTAAGCGGGCCGAAGCTACAGAGAAAAACGGAAAATACTGCAGTGGGGTATTTCGGCTCTCGTCGTACTCGTATTTACCCCTTTATAAGCAGACCGCCTATCCGGCTAAACGGCATTTTTAGTGTAATGTATCTCAAATTTCTTGAAAAAAGGCCATCATTTGCGGTATCTCCATAAGCAACATGAGATATCTCGACGACGATGTGCAAGGTTTCTTTTCGCGAGGTACATAAACAAGAACATGTAGCACACCACACCCGTGAAACCTGCACCCTACAATCAATAAGCAGCAGAGCATGTATTGCCATATTGAACGTCTTCATTACAACGTATCAGGTCAAATCTCCACAATGTGCATTTTTGTCACATTTGCTCAGCTCCACATTTGATAAACGCTGACAAGAAGACCTTTATTCAGAGGGCATAAAACCTACAGGCTGTGGGTCGCGTCATCGATCGCGGAAATGCAATCGAATTACGAAAACAAAACAGATTATGCATTTTTAGAAATAATTTGCTTTCCTTTATTATCGCCTGAAAAGCATGTTTTTATACTCGTGTCACGACCTCTCATATTAGAGCTAGAATTGAAAGAACCAGACAGGTCCGCGTCTAATCACATATTATTTAGCTCATTCAAACAAACAAACAAAACGGATCACACAGCATGACGTTTATAACGGAATCTTGAATAATATGCATATGAAACGCGTATGCGTTCCACAAGCAATAACGTTAGCGGTAGCAAACGACAAGACCCCAGCGTGCATTGTCGACAAGATTTCCGCAGAATAAACGCATTGCGAGTGCATTATTTAAACACATACTTACTGTGAAGACGTTAGCGAGTATCCATAGAAACCGCACTGGACTGCAAATGTCGAATAAAAGCGAAAGATAATGCGGATGTCGCCATATTGTTGCTGCTACCTTCCTTCTCAGTGTGTACCGTTGCCCTGCATAATTGATGACTCCCAGCGAAATGCAAGGGAGTGTCGGCCAATAGGTAGCAGGAGATTCATAAAATAATATTTATGAAATATATAGATTCATGAAATCATATTTAGCTCATTGTTTGACAATTAGAGAGTGAGAAAATATCGGAGATATACATTGAGTCTGATATTAATGTCTAAACAATTTATCTGACTTTATTTTAAACATTTCCTTTTTAAATAAAAGCTGCTTTAACTAGAGCACAAAAACAGAAAATATTGCTACTGTGAAATGCAAGCACACTAGATGCGTTTCAGAAAAGAGGTGGTGACCTATACTAACCTTTTAAGTGCCCTCAGCTGTCACGAAGAGCACTAGATTTGGATGTAGGTACAATACACTGATGCTGTTATTTGTGTAGATAAACCGAAAAAAATACACGTGTTGATCCGGCATGTTCCTTGTAGAATTTTATTGATATTACACAATTTACATGAGATCATGTCTTTAAACAGTATTATTATCTTTTCAGATAATCGAATAATCAATGACGAGGATCTCTTCTGAAAATCTCCTTCTTATTCCAGTTATACAAACATCAGGCGTTTAAAATGTTTAGAACCTCTCCACGATTATTCTTCATTATTAGCTTGATACTCCCTGGGATTGCAGGTATATTTAGCTCAATTAAAAATATTTACACAGAGTGTAATGAACAGCAGCTGATTGTGTAACATGCACAGTACCACGCAATACACATGGCAAAACATACTGTATGTATCAATGCAACTTTAATGAAGTAAAATCACTAAAAGCCTCGCTTCTGCTGGAAAAAATAGTCTCTGACTGACTGTGAACAGCAACAGAATATTTACATTGCTAAGGGTGCTGCGCAGTGATACACAGAAATGTTAGGTGCATCAGTAAAATAAAACGCAGCTATTGATCAATCAGAATCACTAAATAATGCACAAAATTTAAAGAATAAAAAGTATTCAATACAACTGATTTCAATGCTATGTTAAGGTTGTGGACAGCAACTGACACTAGATCCCCCAAAGCGGTTTCGTATTATAGGAGGGAATTCTGCATTGGAGGGTGCATGGCCTTGGCAGGTTAGTATACAGCGTACCTGGAGGCATATATGTGGCGGGTCCATCATTAACCATCTGTGGATAATGACAGCATCCCACTGCTTCAAGAATAGGTGAGCACTTTATGCCTCCTCTCCCTTAAAACACAGAGCATGTCTAGTTTACATTTTTCACAGTTCTCAGATCTTTAAAACAATGTAAACATTTAGTATAAGCATATGCAATCGGTCAACTGATCTTATTCATTTTGATGCAGCTTACCTGCCATATAATATACTGTATCTTTATTATCAACCAAGAAGACACCTAAAACAATAAAACCTTATCATTTCTAATGTTATGTTGTCCAAAATAACTTTTTTTACCAGAAAAGGTATGATTTACATAAGTGCTTCTCAACAGTCCTGAAGCCCCCCTCACTACATTTTGGTTGTCTCCCTTATCCAACACATGATGATTACACAAAAGATGACCCTTGCATTACTTTTTTCCAGCAACAATTACAAACTGCATGTAATGGCTGGACTTCGTTCTCGACACAAAAAAGGAAAGCATGTTCAGTATCGCTCAGTTAAGCGAGTGATCTTGCACGAGAAGTTCAACGAATCAACCTATGACAACGACGTGGCACTTTTGCACTTGCATCATCCGTTGCATTTCACAAAGCACGTTCAGCCTGTGTGCATCATTGAAAATGAAATGCAAGAGAATCAACTCAACTTCAGCTCATGTTACATTACTGGCTGGGGCAGCTCAATAGCCAAAGGTTTGTGTTTGAGTGACCAAAACAACAAAACAAAAAAGTATTTCGAACAATTTGCAAACAGGAGTTATGATGATCTAACACATTTAATGGACAAATGCAATAACCTTTTTTTGCTCTTTAGGAACCTTTGTTAACATTCTTCAGGAAGCTGAAGTTCAGCTCATCGATACTAGGACCTGCAACCAGAGAGACTGGTATAATGGCCATGTTAATGATAATATGGTTTGTGCAGGATTTGACAAAGGAGGAGTTGACACATGTCAGGTAATGTTTTCTGTCACATATTAAATTAACTGTAATAAAGTCAGCTATTAACTGTATCTGTTGGACTACTCAGGGTGACAGTGGTGGCCCTCTACAGTGCTACAGTAGAGACCGGGAAAGATTTTACCTTTATGGTGTGACAAGTCATGGACACGGATGTGCATTTCCAAAGAAACCTGGCATATATACTCGTGCTAGCCGCTACACAGTCTGGCTAAGAGAAGCTCGTACAAGATCTGTTTCAGGAGCCTCAGTCACAGACCTGTCACTTATAAAATTAATCTTAGCCCTGTTTTTCTCTTTCTGTATGAACCTCTTAGTTTAAGTAATAGCCCATTTGACAAAACATTTATTCGGACTGTGCTGTTTACCGGTAATTGCAATAAAACGTTTAAAACACTTATAGTACCATGCAAATGTTTCACTTTAATTAACGTATTACTAAGAAGAATGCAAACATTTTTTAAGACCATTTTACAATTCCGAGCATCTAAAATCCAGATATCTTATTTTTACCCAGATATACTATCTATAACCTGCTGCATTATACAATTATATTTGTTGTTATATAACAAATCCTCAAGAAATTACCGTTAATTTAAAATACGACTGGATACACATCAAGTATCGCGAGGGCAGAAATCTCTCCGTATGCTGTCGAATCGCTCAGGCAGTACTTTGATGTCATACGGAGAATAGTCTGCGCAACACCACACACCCAACGGCTTTCTCACAAGATCCGTCGATCAACTAACTAACATTTACACGCGGCGCTATGGACCCTGAACTAATTTGTACTTGTGTTCGTTCTTGTGATATGTGTAAATCTAATTTATTTTTCTATACTGGAAGACAGAAAAATATCCCATGAATGTGAGTTATCATTTAACGTTAACGTCTTATCCGCTTTGCAGTTCGTGTGTAACTTCCGATAATCATTTTCAGTGGCATCAATGTAAGTTAAAATTTAAATTAAAAAATGTTGATGAAGACTCCACACAGCAATCTGAAGTCGCTGGAATGAACAGACATAGAAAATTCAACCCTGTTACGTTGCTTACAACATTGTTCTTTTAAAACTAAAGACCCTTTTGTGTTAAATGAGTGTCCCATCTGTGTACCTAATAAAGCTGCTACCGAACATAAACATGGGTCGGGTCATATCACATCACAGGTTACAACGTTCAACCTGGTGGTAAGTGTGCATGTTTACAGAGTAAAACAGGGTTTCGAAAAATGTACTGGAATGTTGCTAACAAATGCTTTTTGTGTGTTTGTCGTGAATTTGCTCTCTTTAATGGCTTATAATGGTCTCATAATCATTGTTTGAAACATTTATATTTATTAGATTTTGGTGTGCTACAAGAGTTAAGGGTGTTTGGATTGGCACGGTCACTCAGTATGTAGAAAGCCAGAGATGTGGGACTTTACCGTACCAGCGGATATGGTTTGTGCTGGCAGTTTCGCAAAAGGTGGCAAATGAGGTGTGAGGTATATACTTTAGCGCTCTTTAACCATTTGTTGCCTTTATTGAACTACAGTAGAGGCCAAAAGAGATCTCCGGAGGACGTATTTGCTTTTAATGACCCCTCAGGAGAGATTAACTACATCACAATGTATGGCACAAAATTGACAAAACTTTTAAGGTAGTTATTACCTTAAAAGTTTATTTGGCATCAATTATTTGGCATCATATCAGGGAATGTGGGTTTTATTCAAATATAAAGCTGAGCTTAAAGTGATAGTTCACTCAAAAATGAAAATTTACACTTAAAGCACAATGCAACATGAATGCAACATTTTTAATACAGCTTTAATAAAAAATATTTGAATAAAAAGTGAAGACATTATTTTTCCAGAGCTTTACATCACTTTTGCCATGACTGTATAATAAATGTAATAGTTGATGCCTTGAACCGATTTTTTCCGGAAATTTCGGAAGATTATTTAATGATTTTTACAATGTATATGACTATACAGAAACATCTTGGTGGACCGTTGATTTGCTATTCCATGTACGATCAACACTACTTTATTATTGGAATTCGAGTAAAGGCGGCTTCATGTGGAGACCCTTTCTGACCTGATGTTTATCTGGATGTCTCCATATGTGGATTCACAATCAGCTGTGAAGAAGCTTAATTTGAAGTCCAGCTGTATCTCTCATTCCTGCTGTTTACAGCCACACACATTTTATATGCATTTCATTTCAAGTCAAATGATACACTCACGTATGCATTAAGTCCATTTTAGGGTCATATTTTCTTCTATGATGCGCTATGTATTCATTTAAGTGTTCTTAAAGTACTGGTCTTATATCATACACCAACAGAACAAAAACAAACGTGCTACATTTTAATATGTACAAAATGCATTGTGTTGGTTGAAAGTAGAATATCATTAGAATAAGAGAGTATACAATGATAGCAGTTATTAGAATTCCTGGAAAAAATGTTCCCTTTTAGACCACATACTTTTTTACTATCTTAAATAGTTTCCAATAACATTCCTAACTGTATATGAAAACTGTAGACTGGAAAAAAGACGTATAGTCAAAAGTGCCAAAAGTATTCGGTGCATTTAATTAAGTGTATCCTTTGATGTTCTCAAAATGTATTGCTTTACAAAGCGTTCAGATGTGGTAAAATAGAACTAAATTAAAATGTATTTAGGCTCGTTCAACAGTTTACTTATATTTGCACATTGCTCACATGACATTACTGTAATAAAGACTTTAGAAGATTTAATAACAGTAAGTAAATGCAATAAACAGGGGGGAAAAAATCACTATTTTGCCAATAAGAATGAAATTAAAAATCCAAATTAAAAACAGGTCAAAGAATAAAAAACCTTGTGCATCTTAAAGAGGTGCACAGACATTCACATGTAAACGTATCTGGAAGGGAAGAAGAATATTTTGATATCTAAGGCCATTTCAATGTTTTGTTAAGGTGATATATATGTTACCATAATTGTATTCTAACAGATATTACTCATCCTTTCCTCTATTTCTTTGATGTCTACTTTATACTTTCAAGCTTCTACATGGCCCATAAAATGACCAGGTTTTGGGAAGCCCTGGTTAAAGCAACCTTTCTATCACACTTACATTCGCACGCACGCACGCACGCACACACACGCACACGCACACGCACACACACGCGCACACGCACACGCACACACACACACACACACACACAACATTCAAGCCAACATTTACAAAAACAGCAAGGGTAAATGAGAAAATGGTTATTAAAGATGTGGTATTTTTTGTGTCAAAGCATTAATGTGTAAAATATGTTTATTATTTCAGCATCGTGACTCTTTAGCCAGTGATGCTGAGAATTGCCATCAAGTATGAAAGATCAGTCAAGTTTTTTGGAGGACCAGATAATGGGGTCCCTATTTGTTTATACAGTAACACCAGTGAGACACTACAATATATAGTTTACAAACAAAACCTTCTATCTGTTCATCTGTCCAAAGTCCGTTTTGACACCAGAATCAAAATAAAGACAGAAACATACATTAAAAACAGAAACGTCCACAAGATTTAAAAAGCATGGAACTGTCTTCACCTTAAAACTTTTCTGTCACCCATAATATACATGTTTAATGCATATAAATCTCAAATTATCAATGTTTTGTCTTAAAATTGCTGTGTGTGCTTTCAATAAGGACATATCCCTACCCTCCTCACTCAGGTTAAAACCTTTCCATCTAAAATAAAAGGTGGTGCATGTAAACGTCCTTTTAAAACCATTAAAATGAACAGTTTTGAGTGAAAGAAACCGATATGTTTACTTTGCTGGTGATACTGTTAATTTATAAAACTAAGTTTGCACTTCCAGGATGAAAAATGGCAGACTCTCCAATGAGCAGGCAGCCCATCAGGAGATAAAGTGCACAGAAAAGCTTCACGGGTTAGTCCCATACCCCGCCAGCACGGTCTTTCGATGTTATTGTGTAAGCTAAGCTCTGCTAAAGTGGCACTAAGATTCCAAAGACATCAAAGTCAACATCTGCATTTTGTATGGTGAAAATGTGCTTTCACCTCATTTAAAGGGCAGGAGTATATTCTAAAAGAGCACCACCCTCCATATATGCCATTTAACATCCAGGGGGGTTGGATGGCTTGAGTCGGGGTTGGATGGCTTGAGTCAGGGTGGATACTGCCACCATTGGTCAAAGAGGGTACAACTCGGCCACAATCACATTAGAGAGAACATAAAAATATCTACAAGGCTCAGCGCAGAAACAGAGATTGGCCAGCGTCGTCCTTCGTGTCGTGGTGTGCCGACAGCACAGAGGAACGGCCACTGTGAGCGGATCGTTGGGTGCCACGTTGTGCTCATGGAATGCCTTTGGGACTCGCTCACATGTTGTATGCCACATAGATGGGATCCAGTTGGTCAGCCAGGAAGGAGTCGCGTAGGTGCATGCGCTGCTTCTCGCCTCGTGAGTTGATGGGGATGACGCCGGAGTCCACGATGACCACGACGCCGACGATGAGATGGTGCTCTTTCAGCACCACGTTTGTGACCAGAGGAACAAGATCGAGAGCTTCCTGCTCTGACCCGCTGAGTTCCACCACGACCACCAGAAGATTGGTCCATGTGAAGACAGCACTGGAAGAGAAATAGACATCCAAGCTATTTAGAGACGGTCAGGCTGGGATTATCCTCATTACAAGAACACTCAACGTCATTACACAACACACTCAGCTGAGACTTTAACATTTGTAAGAAACATAAGCGATCCTTTTCTGACCTCTCAGCAATGCTGCGGTGCGCCCGAGACACAGAGGTCTCGATGTCAATGGGGTGATAACGCAAACCCCGCAACTCCAGAGTTTCATCCAGCGAACCCACCACAAACAGAGCGTCATGGCGGTCTGGTGGAAGACAAAGACACAAAAGGAGGAGAGAAGTATTTACAATGTTACTCTGTATCTTTAAGAAAGCTGGCCCATGCTTTTTTAGCCAATCACAAAAGCAGCCATTTAAAAAAGCTCACTATTTTTAAAGAGACAGTTCACCCAAAAATGCTAATTCTGTCTTTATTGACTCACCCACAAGTTGTTCCAAATCTGTGTAGATTTCGTTGTTCTGATGAACACAGAGAAAGATATTTGAAAGAATGCTTACAACCAAACATTTCTGGGGCACTTTTGACTACCATTGTCATTTTTCCTTCTATGGCAGTCAATGGAGGCCAATAACTGTTTGGTTACAAGCATTCTTCCAAATATATTTCTCTGTGTTCATCAGAACAAAGAAACTGGAAACAGACTTGGAACAATTCGAGAGTGAGAAAGTGATGACAGAAATTAGATTTTTGGGTGAACTGTCCCTCTAAGTGTAATTTGAAGCTAAATCAGGTTATTTTTATTCCTATTTCTAATGTAAATGAACTACCACATATGAATGTAGCAGTGATCCGTTCTATATTACGAACCTCCACTGGCATCCAGAAGCTCTGTCCTCCTGACAAACCCCAGATATCCAGTTCTGGCCCAGAGCGTGCCCGTCTCTCCAAAGCTCAGCCGTGTGTTGAAGTGGTCCGCCTGTAGGCTCTCCTCACCGTAGATGGTGTAATAACCGCTGGCATTGTGAGGACTATTCACCCAGATCTAAGAAGCAAAGAAAAGAACATGAACGTGCTTAGAAAATGGCAAAACATGTTCTGGGGAATTGTGGGGATTTAAATGTGTGTTTGGTCACCTCGCCAAGATGAGAGTCTCCAAGTGGTCCCTTAGCCTCTGGGTTTACAATGATTACTCGCACTCCAGGAAGCATCTGAGGTCATGTGTAGAAAACAATACAGATTAGCTCAATGTCTGATCTAAGATGATGTATTATAGACAGAAGAAGACTTACAGTGCCGGACTCCATCAGTGGCAGACTCTGTGGAGCTCCTCTCTCCACCAGTCTCACTCTATTAGAGAGAAATAAGAATAATAGAGGATCATTTCAGGCTTGTCAGTGTAATAAACTACTTTCACATCACTGTTAGACTGTTATAAATGATCTTTTATTTAAATAAAGGGGCAACATTTGTTTTCTTTTAACTCCACGAGGGCATATTTTTAAATTCCAACCATATGAAAAACATAATACATGAAAAGAAATAAAACAACAGAAAATATAAACAATGCACAAAATCTTGCCTAGAATATCATATAAAACACCAAACATTTCAAAAAGAGCAATCTGGGGCATTTTTGTAACTTCCAGCACAACTCTGCCCCGAGCCTAGTTTTATTTTAGGCCCTGACTAACACGCACCTGTCGTGTCGGAGGGACTTCATGTCTACATAAACAGTGGATGGGTCTGGACCAGCGGTGCCCTGAGAAACCAAACAAAGTCATAAACAAACAAAGCTCCATGTGTCACAACGATCCATTGCAGTTGACTTTTTTTGCCCCGACCTGTAAACAGATGGCCAGGTTGACTCTGGCGCCGAACGCGGTGCTCACTGCGCGTGGAGACAGGCCCAGGTCTTTGAAGAGTTTGGAGAACGACTGGGTGAGTGCCAAGCGAGGCCTCTCTTCTGCTATGACAACACAGCTCCTTACACACGATAGGTTCACACCTCGCGCCTGCACACACACATTTTTTTTTCTCATAAACTTATAGACACATCAACCCTGTTTACTTTGTCGACTCATACAGTATATTGTAATAAAAATAAAAGTTGTTTTGGATAGAATGTCATTTTCAGCTGCATTTTTGCTCTGAACCCTATTTTGTTCACTCACCTTCAGAGCTTCGGTCTGTGTGCCAAGGCCCTTAGTGCAGACCTCCATGACTGAATAAGAACAGAAGGTGTCTCTGATCTTATAATGACTGAGCGTGCTCAGCCACAGGGGTAGAGACGTCTCCAACTCCATAGGAGGGATCAGGATTGACTGGTGACCTGAATGAACACTAAACACAAAGAAAAATGAAAGATTGCCTTCATAATTATTATGAGTACACTTTGTGTATGTGCACAGTTTTCAGCATCGAGTCGTTTTTCTATCCTCATTATGAGACATACAATTAAACGTATTGTTTGTGTATACTACCTAGACAGACACCACAGCACAAAGCCCAGGCCACAGTAGGGGTCCATGCAGATGGCAATTTGTCTGGAAGAGTACAGCTCACACTGCAGTTTGATGGATCGACATATAGCACTGACCGCCGAGTGAGATATCTGAAAGATACAAATATTTTTAAGCATACACTTCAAATAACTCAAACTCTTTGGGATGGGCAAAAAGAAAAGCGTCTTACCTTTACTCCAGTTAGCATGCCGGTGGTGGATACACTGAAATCCAGGTAGGCCAACATTTCCGGAGTGGGCGGCTTATAGATGTGAGGAGGCCGTTTTCTGGGAAGATCATCTGCGCACACGAGATACAGAATGTATGAACAACATACAGACACGACTCCTAAGTGAACAACACTATATTAACATCCCTTTTCATTTCTGTACCTGTGTCAATGATATTTGGCCATGTTTTCACATTCACACTGGCTGCCGCCTCTTTAGATCGTAAGGTCTTCATCAGCATCTGAGTCGTGAGGATGCAAGCGGCTTTGCTCACCTGATTTAGACAACATTCATAGCTTAGATTACTGTGGTTTGCATGACGAAAACTTGAATGTACGAAGTTCCCAAACTCACATCTATGATCATTCGGACAGTGGGCAGAGTGGCAGCGAGGTTCTGTGGGTGAGGTGGCCTAACGGTGACCGGAATACAGCCGGCATACAGACAGCCATAGAAAGAGGCTATTAGATCAATGCCTGTAGGAAAGAAGGGCAGATGTCACTCAACGTTGAGCTACTGAGAGATACGCAACTAGCATTTATTGAAGTTGCTGTTTTTAAAACATCTGGTGGACATCATTACCGGGTGGATAAAGCAGCGCTACATTGTCTCCAGTGTTAACTCCCCCTCTTTCCAACAAAGCTGCAGTGATCTTCTCAGCTCGCTTGTGCAGCTGAGAGCATGTGGCCGTGCTCACTGCTACCCCCTAAAGGCCAAGCAAGATATGTCAGTGTCAGTAGTGAAAGGTCACCAAGAATTCATTCATATTAGTAGTTGTATGTGTGTCACCTTTGCATTCAGCAGCATGTAGAGGACATGATCAGGATCAGTCTGTGCTCTCCACTGCAGGGCCTCAGACAGGAACTGATGCTATAAGACACAAACACACACACACACACACACACACACACATCTTAGTATATAGATCTCAGCCATACAAGCCTCTAAAAACCTATACAGTATAAAATAAATCTAACCTCAGAAATACAGCCGCAGAGAAAATTAAGCAATCGAGTTTTTCTGAATTTACTATTTATAGGATTGATTTTTGGTACGATGATGATTTTTGTGTAATTCTGTGAACTACTAACAATATTTCTTCCAAATTTCTATTATATATCTAATATATCTTTATTTCAAAATATTGTTTTTATTTGCATTTATTTGCAGAAAATGAAAACTGGAGAAACGGGTCAAAATAGCAGAAAAGATCATCTGTATTTTTTTTTATTTTTCAGAGACCAAGTTCATATTCACTTTTAAGCAATTTTTTATGTCATAACCTCGATTTTTATCACAGTTTTCATGCGTCTTGTTATGCTGTCAGTCTTTCACATTGCTGTTGGATGACTTTATGTCACTCCTGAGGTTTGATTTTGTTGAAATTCAACGGTCACTGGACTGGAATGACCACAATACATTTAGAAATGCTGATTAAATGATAAAATGGAATTGTATCTTAATTTTTTACAAGGCTGTACATACAGTAGCCCCAAATTTGGACATTTAGGTCACACTTAAAAACGTGAATTTTGTTTAGAAATAATGAGCTATACTTATTGTTTTCAATGACTTTTTATAATAAAAATTCTTTCAGTGAAATGTTGGCCTAAAGATATCTTGTTATGTGTGAAATAAGTGTCCAAATACTTTTTGCAAGTCAACCCGTTTCAGTAAACCACAGTAAAAAAGCCTACAAATAAAACATGACACTAAAGCATAAAAAAACCAAGACTATAATTTTAGGTTTACATACACAGCAGTTCTAATGCAAAAAGTCACTCATGCAGAGAGCGGGCAATAGTGACCACACCATGCAGCAGAGGAGAATGCATGTTTACTAGGGACTTTATCTTTGTAAGGGTTATTAAGAACTTAAGAAGTCCTTATGTTCCATACTGCCATTAATCTGCGCACCAAACAGTAAGGTAAAAGATGCTCCCTTAAGACAAATCCATCACTTTATATTTGTTTTGCCCTGCAAGGAGGGTGTTGTTGACACGGAGGCTGCAAAGGGGATTGAAAGCTCAGCGTACACACAGATAGCAGGGCTGCTGTTGGCATTCAGTCTTACCATGTTAGTGGGCCACACACAGAGCTACGGCCCCCCGCACAAGACAGAGAGAGAGAGATAGAGAGACAGACCAGAGAACAAGCTTAGAGGAGAAACGCTATTCAACCTCAATTCCTTTAAACACTATCTGTGCCGAGACGGAATGAATGACCTCAGTTCTGATGCTGGACACCCAGAACGGTTTATAGGTGACCAGGCTTGATGTTACATAAGAATTATACAGCATTTTTAGTGAGCATTATCACACAACTGTAATTATAGTCATTAGTCCCTTATATATTTGCTTTGTATTATACTATAACAGTTATGGTTATAAACTCCATAATTGTAGTTATTACAGTAATTGCATATCTGCATGCACACACAAAACAGGTCAAGATTGCCATTACGGACATGACAAATTGCATTTCAATGCTGCCACATGGTTTGAGACTTTCAGATTTACATTTATGTGTTGATGGATGTTTTTATCCACAGCGACTTACAGTGAATGTTTATTTTCAGTTCGTGAATTTGTGGGGAATCAAACTGATAATTTTGGTGTGACTGTCGCCAGCAACAACACATTAGGACCTTTGCTAAAAAGCAAAACTCAGTGAGATTGCCCTGAAAACAACCATACTGTTGTTGTTTTTCATATCTCAAATCATTTGCTCACCTTCCTGGATTGTTCTTGGTCATCCAAGAGCCCAAGGTCCCTCCCAGAAGCCTGTGCAATCCTCTTTCCTGCCACGAGGTTGCCCACCATAATGGAGGCTGGACCCACTCCTACTGTAAACATAAGTGCGATGGGCTTTGAGATAAGAAGTCACATTTCAGGCAACCACAGAGGCCATTAGCTGATCCTTTGTTTACATGACACACAGACTTTTTTGTCCCTTTAATCCTGATGTATTTTTGTCTCACGTATTGTGATGTAAGGCTATTGTGTTTAACATAACACTTATTTTTTTTCAATATAAAACCAACATTTTATTTACAATGAATGACTTAGACCCATATGAGAAAGAAAAAGCAGCCAAGAATAGATGGACACGCAATACCTTAATGACTTGGTTGTAGTACATTTTTTCAAAATCTTTTGAAAAACAAAGGGTGGCTAAAAGTGCTTTTTTACAAGTATAAAATGTAATAAAGAATGAATAAGCAACCCAAAACAATTTTGGGTGGGCAGATACAAATCAGATGTACCTGGTTGCTTTTGTCTTGGTTTCGGAAGGTTGGTCACGCACGTATGAGGGCACATCAGAATGTTACATGGGTGCAGCGATCCCTCCAGGAAGTGCTGCTTGGTCTCAGACACGTGAATGCCACCCAGAGGAGTTTTGGGTAACCTGTTGGCAGGCACCAGCGCCAAGCAGTACAAGCCCACCTGATGGATACCGTCTATCGCCTGTGAGAGAAGAAGACAACACATACTGAGTTCTGACAGCTGTGGCCCTGAATACAGGGTCAAGATGAACAAAACAACATTTGATATTGCCCATGTGTTATGGGTATCTGCCTCATTACTTTAAGCCTGTCAGCTCAGGTCCATTATCTTCAATGTCCTACTTTTGAGTAAACAGAATGAGCCACTTTAGAGTACACTAAATCAGTCTGAGGTTAACAGAGGCCCGCTCTGGATATAACGGATCTGAGGATTGTGGGTAGCATTGTGTATTACCTGTAAGACTCTGCTCATCCATTGGAAACTGTCTTCCTCGCTGGCATCAGGCCTCTGCTCGGCCACAATCACGATTCGCTCATCATAAAACACGGTGACGGAGAACACAGCGATTCTGAATGGATGACACAGAGTGTCAGGGTCATGGGTACAGAATTTGCAGCCTGACTTATAATAGATTTTGTTCCTCAGCGTTAAATCAAGCAGTCACGAGCTCTCCATTAAGATTCGTATTTTAATTGACAATTTAGGTTGTAATTCGTACCTTCCTCTGTAAACGGTTTTAACTGGCTCTACCGCCAGCGCTGTGGCCACCAGGTCGTCTGCATTGTGTCTGCGTCCACTGACTGAGAGCACACCCTCTATCTTCCCGACCACAAACACCAGACTTCCCTGCGGGCCAAAAGACCAGGAAGTTATATGCTTGTGTACAAACAGAAAGCACGATGTGTTCTTTCATTTATAAACGCTGATGATTTCTACTTACCGGACCCACAAATCCCAACAATCCGGTTCGCGTGAATGGAACATCTCCTATAGGGGTGCCACCTGAGTTTACAGGGATTACCTGCAGCCAATGAGCATTCAGATCAATGAATTTGTACCGTTCATTGCTCAGAAGAAAGCTATTTTTTAGTTTCAGTCCCGTACCTCAAACGTGTTCTTGGTCACCCCGGGCAGGCCGTAGTACATGGTTCCTCCGGCTCGTGAGTTTAACATTATCTCTCCGATCTCATCTGTCTTACAGAGCATTGCCGGCCCCTCAGGCTTCACAATACACATCAGATCTGTGGAACAGAGGGACAAGACAGTGTTTTTAACGCAGGGTCATTAGATGCCTCGAACAGAAAAATGAATTTAAAAAACATATTTGACACTTCTTTTTTGTTTTATGGTGGTAGTTGAATCTACACAGCATGCACACATGATCTACAGCAAAATGTTGGCACAGATTCTCACCTCCAGGGATGACATGACCCACATCTTGAACGGTAAGAGCAGAGTTTTTATCCTCAGTGTTGACCCGGATCACCCCGTGACTAAGTCCTGCCATGGACAGAATGGCTCTGGCTGGGAGTGGAGCTCCTTGAGCACCAGGCCTAAACACACACAGATACACAGAAACAGAGAGAAAGCGAGAGAGAGAGAGAGAAAGAAAGAAAGAAAGAAAGAAAGAAAGAAAGGTAAGAGTATATCTATATAGCCATAAGGGTTCATTCATGATGGGAACTTCCTGTTTAGATGAATAAAGCAGGTACCTGCGGATAGCCACGGTCATACCCTCAGGGGAGGAAGCACATGGGCAGATCACCTCTGGCTTGAGGCCATGAGACTGGAACACGTTGAGAAATGCGTCACATGAAGACACTGACCCTGAAACAGAAATGTGCCTTTAAAAAAGATATAATTCACAAAATAATCAATGCATTAAAAAAGTATACAGTATATGACCAAGCCCATTTTTACTTTTGTATCAATCTTCATTTTTTATCGGCTTCGCTTAACAACTCATTTATTTTATTCTGCTTGTTTACTTACAAGGATTAGCTCCATCAGCTACGATCAGCATGCGCAAAGAGGACAGATTGGTGTCCTTCTGATCTCTGCGAGCCATCATGGCCCAGTGCAGGTCCCTACATTTCACCAGGGCCACACGAGCTGTAAACACACACACACACATTACACTTCCACAAAGCACATCAGGCAGTTTATGTTTTGATGATATCATGACTTTTATATCAACATTAGTGACCATCAGTCAGAGGATGTCTTTACCTTTATGAGCATGAACCCTCTGCACCCAGGACAGTGGACATGCCTTCATGACGGAGTATGGCACACAGATAGTGTGGATTCTGCTCATGACACTCTGTGAAAATGCAAAAACAAACACAGGATTTACAACCCCAAGACGAGTGGAAATAACTCAGGTGTGAGACTATGAATCCACAGAGCCAAAACATTGAAAGACGTACCGCGAGCACTCCATGCCACAAGCCAGAGTCTTTCTTGAAATCGAGGACATTAACCAGTGTTTCTCCTAAGAAAAATAAAGAAATACAAACACAACAATTTTACAAATAAAAGTGGATCTATTTAGCTCAAGTTTTCTTGCAGCTAAAGGTCATCAGTATATGCATTATAGAATCCGGTCTTTTCCAGAAAAACGGACCAAAAGTTTGACTCGTCTTGCCTGCATGTGCCCATTAAGCCATTTCTCTGGCACTTTAAGGTCAATCTGGAAGCTTTAAGAATCCCTCAGTGTTGTACGTTTGGGATAAAAGGAATATTTGTCCTACAGTTGCAATAGTAATGAAGCGCTCACCTTCACAGTAATTACAGGCCTGCGTCAGAGCCTGACAGTGTGTTAGCATGGAGATCTTAGACACAGCCACGCCCATCACCGTACCCTCCTTAGAGGCCTTGTACTGAGAACACACACAACACGGAATCAGAGAGATAACAAGAAAGTTTCTACATTCCATACATGTATAGTAGGGATGCACCGATGTTGTACCGGCCACCGATATTGGATTAATTAAACACCATCGGCATATCGGCAATAGCATGAAAAAGGCCGATAGCGATGGTACGAGTTAATGTTGTTGGTAAAAGAAAAATTGGATAGCAAAAATCACCTTTGAAGATTGTCATGTTGTCTAATTGTATTTTTATCCTAACTTTGCCTAGCTTAAAATGTTAAATGGATCCAATTCATGTTCAGTAAAATTAATTTAATGCAGAAAAAAACTAACTAGTATTGTAAAGAACTATGCAATTGACCAATATCGGTATCGGATGATAGTTGTTTGTTAAAATCGGTATCGGCCAAAAAAATCCTATCGGTGCATCCCTAATATATAGACAGCCTATCCTATCCTATCCTATCCTATCCTATCCTATCCTATCCTATCCTATCCTATCCTATTCTCTCTCTCTCTCTCTCTCTCTCTCTCTCTATCTATCTATCTATTTATATATATATATAAACAAACACTCTCTTGCAATCAATCACCTCTATGTAAGCAGTATCAGTGTTTGCTGTTGGTATGTGTGGCTGCCAGTCTTTAGATGGCTTGGTAAGATACTTGGTATCAGTCACCACCCACTTGAGCCTAGGCCATCCTGTAAGAAAGCACACAACAAGCTGATGTCCATTAAACTGCTCAACTATGGTTAAAATAGAGAGCACAATGGCAGGAAATGGGAATTAACCTTTATATTGCACTATTTCTCCATTAGGGGTCTTTGGCAGTCCTTTAAGACACACTTCACTGGTGAGAGCAAGCGCCACACAACAGCTGCCCAACAGGAAGCCGATCTGTTGACTTCCTGCATCCTAAAATGTACATGAACATAAACTGTAATCAGTGAACAAAATGTAAACAAGCTGATTTTTACATTTATGCTCACGCATCAAGTTCTCCCGTACCTTCGGAGATAACGGCACCTCAATAGGGACAGGAATGACCTCAGCGAGGAGACATCCGTAAAAGGCCACCCAGAACATTCCCGGGTCACTGTTGGGATACACTAATGCCACCTATTAAGGAAAATTAGACATGATCTTAATCTTAGTGACAGCTGCCTATTATTGTGCGGTATACTTCTACAGAATGTACTGAAAAGTCGTACTCTGTCTCCAGGTTTTAGCACCGGTTCACTTTTGGTGCCCAGTTTGTTTAACAGCGTGTACGCTAACTTCAGACTGCGGCTCCATAGTTTACCTACAGTATAAAGCACAGGACAAAATGATGAGAAATGGTACAGATTCAGTATTTGAAGGTAAAACAGCATCTGACATGTGAGTGACATCTGACCATAAGTGAGAGTGTAGAGTGGTTTGCCAGTGATGTCTAAGGTAGTAAGGGCGGGGCTTTTGGCCTGTGTGGCTCCCCATCGAGCCAGTGCTGCCTGCAGGGCCGGGGGCCAGTTACTGACCACACCCAACGGCTCCCCCTTCACTGGAATAATCTGCCTGCCCTCCGGCTTGGGTGTATTGGGATCTGGCTGTGGAACTGCAGGTGGAAAATACATTACTTAAAATACATATTTTAAATACACATACAGCCGTGGAAAAATTTAAGAGACCACTGTAAATTTTCATTTCAAATCAGCATTTCTAGATGTATTGTGGCCATTCCAGTTCAGTGTCAGTTGAATTTCAACAAAATCAAACCTCAGGAGTGACAAAGTCATCCAACAGCAATGTGAAAGCCTGACAGCATGACAAGACACATGAAAACTGTGATGAAAATGTACTTTTCCTAAATGCATGTACAAATATTGTGTTGTTTTGCTTAAAAGTGTATATGAACGTGTTTTATTTGCAGTATTTAAGTTCCGGGAAATCTTCTCTGTTTTTTTTAACCTCTTTCTCTGGTTTTTATTAATGCAAACAGAAACCATATTTTAAGTGAAATTTGGGGAAAATATTGTTAGTAGTTTACAGAATAAAACAAAAACCTATAAACAATAATAAATTAAAAAAAAAACGAAAAAAATTGTAAATACATGACACCAAGTAGCCTTTTTTAGCCTCATACCTTCCACTATCTCTTCCGTGTCGTCCACAAAGAACTCGCTGAGCGGAGGTCGCTTGGGTCTCTTTAACGTGTTGAGCAGCTGTTGGATTTTAGTGGAGACTCGACTGTGCACTGGAACACCTGTTAACACAGACATTCACATTGATATGAGATGATCAAAGGACACCACGAGACAGAGACACTGAATTTTGTATTCAGTATCTAATATAGTGACTAAGAAGGGTCACAACACAAACAGGATCAGGTTGGGAGGACAAAACCACTGGGTGTCACTACACTGCACTAATACCTCATGCACCCCCTACCTTTACCTACAGATGCCACCAGACCACGAGTGAAGAGAAAGCAAAACATTAAAGCGTTAGTAGAACCACATAATCAGCACTTTCAATTTACAATCTCTTAGCAGTACATAAATTTCAATTGTCCAAGGAAATGATGAAACTGAATAGGACAAATCAACAAAATATGCCTCAAATAAAATCTCGCAAAGCTAGTTGATTTCAAATGTATTAAATGCTAGTTTGAAATTTAAAACCCAGGCTGTGTTGAACTCTGAAGTGCTGTGTGTGATGTTGCGTTTACCGCCGGCAGTGTCCATCATACTGGAGCGACCCTGGCCGCGACTCATGCCCCTCACTGCGCTGTTTGGCGCCAGGTCTACTCTCGAGTTCCTCTCTTGAGGCACGGAGGACGTGACATCAGGAGGTACGTTGCTGCTCTCTGCAGTGAGAGCACAACACAATTCATGCACATGCAGCTCATCACACGCTCTGTATTAGCCATGACATGTCATTTTAAATGTTGACTAACAGCGGATATTAGGATTTATTGTTTCTTTGATTCACCCTAACCGGATCATGTGAACGTAAGCCTAAAACAACAACCGAAAGAAAACCTATTATACAGTATATGATTCGCAATCTAAATATGCGTGTGTGTGACTCATTGCATACCAATGCGGGTGTGTGCCAGCACGTCGGCGAGCACGCTGGTCTGCCCCTGGCTGTGGGTTTTGCTGTCTCCGTGGGAGAGAGTGGAGGAGGCAGAGGAGGACGTGGAGGAGCCCTGAATGGAGCGGTTGATCCAGCAATCGGGACTCTGGAGGTTTTGAGCCAACATCGCGCTGATAGCGGCCTGACGCCTGCGGAGCGAGCCCTCGTCCTCCGACGCAGACGACGTATCTGAACACACATGCACATATGATTAGAAAGCACAAAAATGCTACAGGAATATAACAGAATGTTACATATATTTGAGATGCAACATTACAATTTTGTTGGGCTGCTTATTCAAGGTGCCACCATAAAAATAACAGGCACGTGGGTGATGCGGGACCTACCAGGAGGAGTGCAGTTCTCCGCTTGAGACTGGACGAAGGCTGATCGCCGCTTAGTAGGCATGGGAAGGGCCATCTTCTCCTCCTTATGCCTGGCCAGAGCTGCCTGCACAGCCTCTGTGTGGATATCTAGCAGTGCAACAAGAGAAACGATAAGACAGAAAGATAAATGTAGGGGTAAAACAATAACACAATGGTACATGAGACATCCAGTAATGTCACAGAACAGTCACTGCAGATGCCGAACTGACTCATAGAGGGACAAAGAACAGTCTGTTTGTGGAGACAGCTGTGTGTTCACACAGAAGCTTTGAGTCACAGCATTTGTGCTCACGGTCAGAGACACGTGGTGAACTGGATTGCTTTACCTGAGCGGTAGCGGTCATCCCGTGCCCCGCCGCTGCGGTGAGCTCTGTGTTGCCGTGGGGCGGCGATAGGGACGGCGTTAGGGCGGGGGTCTGAAGAAAGACCCGGGGTCAACTTGATACTCACGTCCACATCTATGGAGATCACAGCTCATTATACAAACAGACATATACGATAAATATGTATGATAAAACCTATATTTCTGTTATTGTACTGCATCTAGACAGGTCAACATTAGAGAAGCAACACACACAGTTAAAAAGCAGAAGACGGGGGGTGAACTTTCACTTCAAAGCACTGAAATGGCACCTTTGAAGACGCTCAGACACATGTGACCACGGGGGTCTCGATTGAGAACATATCTGTGCATCATTTTTTAGCTCATAAACGTGAAACAAATGCGATATCACGTGTCTGCTGTGCAAACAGTGCTGTCGTGAGCCTGTGTGTAATATTGTATGTAATGATGGAAAGAGGAAGTTTATGCTGACGCGATACTGAACTGTCACGACCTACCAATATAGTGAACTCATTTTCTTTCACTTCCTCCTTCACTGAGGTGCCGGTCAGGAGCTGCTGCTTACAGGAAACCTGTGTGTATGTGTGCAATTGTGCGGTCACAAACAGTCCAGAAAGAGCCGGACACCAGAGGCTGGGTGCTAACTGATGGCATAATCTAAGAGTTTCCAGATAAGCAGTTGGTTTACTAACGGCTGCTTTTTCAAACAATACGAAGTGTCTGTTTTATTTCAAGTGTGGTCTGTATGAAAGGAAAGTTCATGTATGTATGCGAGTTTCAACTGAGGTCTTGTGTTTAGCTGCTCAGTGCTACTGAACACCACTAGGTTGCAGCAACGAGCCACAGATATGTGCAAACAAAGATAAATTGTAACATAATTGGTGTATTGCTGTGGCATCAGTCACATTCTTCAGCTGGATTGAGTTTTAGTTTCTTTATTTAAAAATCTTAAGAGGAGCAACAACACAACATGTGTTAAATAGACTCGTATCAGTGTGTAGATAGCATTAAATGGCAGGTAAGTGAGAAACAGAAAGAGAAGCGAGCAAACAGGAAGTCTCTTACTTTGGGTATGTGGTACGTATGGGGCCAGAAGTTTTGCTCGTTTCTTTTCATAGCCTTTCTGAGTAACGTCCCCTGTAAAAATAAACCACAAAACCTTATCAGTACAATACACAGTACACAGATCTGAATTGTGATGGAAAGACAGTGTGAGTTTCGCTATTTGTGTGATGCCTTACAAACACACATCAAGATTTTTCTCCAGGTGTATTGTAACACCGTATGGTTTTGGTTCCTTGCCACTTTGGTTTGCTTGAGGAGTACAGGGTGTTTTGCTCAATGTGGACCAGACCTTATGGCATTAAGACCTTAAAAGGAACAGTTCACCCAAAAATGAAAATCCTGTCATCATTTACTCACCCTCGAGTTGTTCCAAATCTGTATCAATTTCTTTGTTCTGATGAACACAGAGAAAGATATTTGGAAGAATGCTTGTAATCAAACAGTTCTTGGCCACCATTGACTACCATAGTAGGATAAATTACAATGGTGGTCAAAATGCCTTGGAACTGTTTGCTTTCCTACATTCTTCAAAATATCTTTGTGTTCAACGAAACTAAGAAATTTCTAAAGCAATTTTTTCTACTATGATACACTTAAAAAACGTGCTTCAAAATGTTCTTCGATGCCATAGAAGAACCTTTTGGTTCCATAAAGAACCTTTAACATTCTGTTTCACAAAAGGGTCTTTGTGGCGAAAAAAGGTTCTTTAGATTATAAAAAAGTAAGAAAGAGATGGTTCTTTGTGGAACCAATGGTTCTTCTATGGCATCGCTGTGAAGAACCTTTTAAGCACCTTTATTTTTAAGAGTGTAGTCAAAGGTGGCCAAGAACCGTTTGGTTACAAGCATTCTTCCAAATATCTCTCTCTGCATGTGCTCAGCGGAACAAAGAAAATTAGTTTCTTGTTTAAAAAAAATGAAAAAAGCCCTAGTGCATATCACTAAGATCACAGACCAAAGTCAGATTTTCAGTAAACGTAAACATCTCATCTCTCTTTCCTATACAACCATCAAGTGAGGTTTTCTATTGTCTTGTGTGTTGTAAGATACCACAAACATGTGTATAGTGAATATCTCTGCCGAAAGCAAAAGGCAAAACTGTTTCTTGCAGCGGACAGTGTGGTTACCAAACATTAAATGAAACGCAAAAAAACAAGGATGGCCATCACATGGATCCACCCTGTTCAACTTCTCACTTCTTTTGGAGCAGTTTTTGGCCTTGACTAGCACAACTTTTACCGCTGTGGGTAAAGTCCACACTGACAGGTCCCTAAAGCCACTCCAAACACTGCACTCCCTTCCATTATGTAAAGCGACACCCTCCTACCCATACTGATGTGCACCCCCGCCCCTCCTTTTGCATGTGCACAGGCAAGAGGAACAACAACACAGTTCAGGGAAACAGAGAAGTGTGTACAGAGGCTATCTGACACACACAAACACAAACACACGCACGCAGACACACACACACACACACACACACACACACACACACACACACACACACGTTCTCTCCTCCAAGCTATGGCAAAACAAGTAGCTCCTAAACTCCACTGACACACGGCTGGATGAAGTTCACACCTCCCCGATCCCCCGAGAGTTCGAGGCAGACAAATTTTAACTGAACCAAACCAGGAGTGACAGATATGCTGACGACTGCTGTTTTTCTAAAGATACGACTGCGGCCCTCCTGCTTTTCCAAACCAGATCAAGTCCGTTCAGGAGACGGCTGTCAGCTTCAGATGATAAGATTACACACAATGGTGTTTATACTGAACTTCCAAACAAAAGTCAACATAGAACATCTCATGAAGAAGTCAGGGAGACAAAGGGAGTAAAACGCAGGCGGGTCACAGGGGGTAAAGTAGGCCAGCAGTGAGAGAGGGAGAGAAATAAAGAAAGCTGTGGAGGGAGGGAGATGCCTCTTTCTGTGGTTGTATGAGAAGGGCCGGGCTGTATTGAACTCGGGCTTCATGCCTAGTTACTTACGCTGCTTAAGAATGTGGCCTAGAAATACAGCACAGCCCTTTCCTGCCTCAATGTGCGACAGCTCACACATGCCTTATTTAAAGAGATAGTTCGTCTTCTTTCATCGTTTACTCACCCCACCCACATGGCAATCCAAATCTGTTTGACTTTCATTCTTCTGAGGAACACAAAAAAGTATTTTGAAGAATGCTGGTCACCAAACAACACTGGCCCCCATTGACTTACACTATATGGACACAATACCACAGAGACATTTCTCAAAATATCTTCTTTTGTGTTCTTCAGAAGAAAAAAAACGTTTTACAGGTTTTGAAGAACGTGAGAATAAATTACAGGAATTTTAGATTTGGATGAACTATCCCTTTAAAACCTCTCCCGGCAGATCAAACTTCATTCACATGAGTTTACAATTTGACTTTTACACTTTCTAAAAAAAATGTGATTGATGCTTGCCCGTGTACAACTACTGTGGCTGGTTGCCATGGCGTTGCTAGGCAGTGTCAGTGTCATTCCTAGTAATAAACGAGAGATAATAAACATCTCAAGTTGACTGTGAAGTAACATTTAGAACTTATTCAAATATATATTAAAATCAAAGGGACAAAATAGATTAGATGGTAAAATAACTATATGATTTGAGACTAACTACAAAGCAACAAATCCGACTGATGCCTTCATGAAAACCGTGCATTTTACGCACACAAAACACACACACAAGTGTGTAAAGGCATGAAGCCGTATTTGCATACGGGCAGCGTGCTGGGCATATGGAGGAATGGCTTACTAGAGACTCATTGTGTGTGTGGGTGATGTGGGAGACTGATGTAATGCTGAGAGGGCAGCTGGGTCACACACACACAGAGCAGATTCTGTGATCGCACAACAACAGGCCTGCACAAACTGGCAGTGCCACTCCAGCACTGAGGGCGCTTTGTGCCCACTCGGACCCCTCTATTCTTCCTTTTTCTTCTTTTATTTTTTCGGTTTCATGTGTTTTCATCTATCTTTTATCTACGCAGCACACATAATCGCAGAGGCATGCGAGTAATTCATGTACGTGTCGCTGAGGAATCATGGGAAGGGTGTGCTGGCGTGTAAGTAATGGGTTGATGTAAACAAAACAAAAAGGCCTGGGACAACATTTTTAAGTGTGGGACCACTGAGTATGATATATCATAGCGGATCTAAGGGGGGCTTCATCATTACAAAGCACAAGACAAGCGAAACTGCCCCCCCAACGAGGGCTCTGAACTGCTGCGATGTCTCATACGAGTGTGCGCGCAAGGGTCAGTCCACAGGATATGAACATTACCCCACCCAGTGTGGCCTGCCAAAAGTGGTCCCAGTGTATTCATGGGGAGGAATGTGCTGATTGGATGACGGCTGGGGCCAACTGGCCTGCAGAAAGGCAATGGAGGCCAAATGGGAGAGCCGGCCAGATATCTTCAGGATTCAAAACACCGACTCCACACTTTACACGGTCCTCTAAACGGACACAAAAGTACACCATCAAGGTTCAAGTCTCCAGTGTGTGCGCGTCACCAAAAATATCTGTTAAATGTCTGCAGTTATCTGTGTCAGTGTGCCAGTCTGTCCGCCTGATCCCGTATGTGTGGGAGATTGAGAGAGTTTATCGGACACATGGTTTAAGCGGAGCCTGTTGCGAAGGAAATGATAAGCTTGTGGAGCTTCCTGCTCCATTGGGCCCCAGGGTGACTGGAAAAACCCATGAGCACAAGGGAGGAAGTCTAACAAGAACACACACACATAAATACACACACACAAGTGAGGCCAAAAACAAAGAACCCGGCTAAGAGGGTGCTGAATGCACCACCGCAGGAGTGGTGTTTTTCTCTCGGGTTGCTAGGCTTCAGACTACTGCAGTCTCTAAAATGAGCCGACCGGTGGCGGGAAGGACAGGAATATAAATAACTTGTCTGATGATTTTTCATAATCTTGCTTGTGCAGAATGTAACTCCCATTACCGTAGACTGGAGCAGCTAACGGCTCTCAATGCGCTTCAATGAATCACTTGATGAGGTCACTTCCTCCTCTGCCTCCTGCTTTGACCTGTCTAGAAATTACAGTGTTGTGTGTGTGTCTCTAATAGCTATACACACCCTAATGAACTGGGTAAAGTTGAACGGAGTTGAACTTCATGCAAATGAGCAGCGAAGCAAGGTGGAGACTACAAATGGAGCTCACGTGATGTCATGACACAGCAGCAGAGTACAAAAGCCTACAAGACGCCAACGGCAGAGAAACATTAAAGCTTTCGACATATTTTAAAGGAGAATTTTAACATGAGAGTAGTCAAGAGGAGGATATGATGGGACAACACAAATTTGATACCATCTATAATTTAACTAATAATCTGTGATAAACCACAATATTTGTTTTGTGCAAAATTTCTGTAACTTTTTTGCTTAAAAATGAACTAAAATCAGGTGCTGATCAAGTACATAAAAACAGTGTTCAAACAGGTCTCCTTTTCTCACCTTGATACGCAGCAAAAGGTTTATAAAAATGATTTACAAATTTGAGCTGTCAGGCTGGACTTCACGAGAAATGTCAGTCTGACTTGATTTGCCTTTAAATCAAATAAAGATGGCTATGTAAAGTAACCTGCATTTTATTTTTCAAACAGATAGTGGCAAGTTAGAGATGTCATAATCGCGATTAATCATATCCAGAATAAAAGTTTGTGTTAACATAATATATGCCTACGTACTCTGCATATTAATTTTGAATAATACACATACATGCATATATTTAAGAAAAATATAAAATATAAAAATGAATAAACGTTTCAATTTTACATATAATTTCGATTTTTTTTTGGAAAATAAATATATACGTCTAAATATTTCCTAAATATATATATGTATATATATATATGCATGTATGTATATATATTTGTTTATAAATACTAAATTAATATGCACAGTACATATAGTAGGCTATGTTATGTAAACACAAACTTTTATTGTGGATGCGATTTATCGTTTGACAGCCCTACATTTCAGCTTTAGAAATACACTAAGATCTGGGAACATTCAGTGATGAAACAAATCCAGATTTTTACCCGTTTCTTAAAACAACTTAAACTGGACTGCCCCATGCTGGTCCCAACTTAAGAAGCCCTTATGACCCCCTCCACACTGAATACACTCAATAAAGCTGTGTGTGTACAGGTCCACTGATTTAAGAGCCTTCATAAACACCCTCACAAAAGCTGTTTAACGGCCATTCTGCATTACTAATAAAAACAAGTGCAAGCGGAACTAGTGTCCTGGAGAGAAGACCACGCTGCTGCATATTTGACTACGGCCACAATTGGGACACATTTAGCTGCTGGTGCAAGTCACAAGAGTAAAACCAATAAATCAGCTGTCATTAAGACAAGGTGATGAGGCGACGCCGCGGATATTAAAAGTCTTCGCTAAGCATATGGTACGTGTGGAATTGCACGCTGAGGCGAGAACGCCCACATACACGCTGCAAGATTTTAGTCCATATTTAATCCATATGCTGTGAGGTTTGGCAGTAGGCCTGTGTTGCTTCATTATTTTCGAATTAAGGAAGCCATCGGGGTTGTTATTTTGTCGCGGGCCCACGTGAGAGCGTTTCAAAAGCAAATAAAAGTCAGCGCATGTGTTTGCTTTCCCGGACACTCACTCACTTTACTGTACCGCTAATCATGCAATACATACAAACAGGCTCATGGTAAAACATAACTTCGGCCAAAGTACTGCTTATTTTCCCCATGCAGGCAGATGTGGTGAGCATTCGCACAACTAAGAGAGTGTTTGCAGGTGCAAGTCAGTATGTCTGGTGCTGACATCACTTCCTCTTAGTGCTTAACCATCTTCACAACCACGTGCGAACCGCCAGCCACCTAAAAGCCTAGTAAATGCATGCTGCTTCTCACTTAAAACCACTCTGCCAAAGAGTGTTGATAGACATCATGAAGTCTATAGCACTTAAGGTAAAATGAGTGCGGCTGTGCAGGAATCAATCAATCCTAATACTGTTGCCGAGTCTGTGCTGCAGGTCAAATACACGATGGAATAGAAGTGTATGATCTGAATGACAGTAAAGAAGGAACTATTGGATCACAGGAAGAGAATTCCAGGAATTCGTACCAGCAGCACATTTACAGTAGTGTTGAAACACTGAACTCTGTAATTTGTGATTAAATGAGGGGAAACAACAAAAAGAGTGATTGTAGCAGGTCATTTCCTGAGATTCAGGAATGGGTGACAGTGGCTTCTGGCCTAATAAAACACTCACAGTCAAAAACATAAGATGCCTTACCACTTGCAAAATGTAGAAAATCGGTCATGCCGTGCTTTTACCAAAAAAAGAGGACATATCTCTTAAAATCAAGTAAGCTGCCACCAAGACAGCATTTTTGGGGCATCAGTAGCATGTTTGGATGCACATGAAGATGACCATGCTTTATAAGTAAACAGTTCATTAGGTTTTAAAGGGATAGTCTATTCAAAAATAAAAATCCTTATGTCATTCCAAAACTGTAATTTCTTACTTCTGCAGAACACAAAAGCACAAAACAACATTGGGCCCCATTGACTTTCACTGTATGAACACAAACCCAGAGACATTTCTCAAAATATCTTCTTTTGTGTTCCACAGAAAACAGGTTCTGAACCACGAGCGTGAATAAATGGTGACTTTTTTAGGTGAACTATCCCTTTAAAACACATCTACAGTCTTTGTCAAATACACATGTGTGAGTTGAAAACGGTATTTTAGGAGACAAACACGTTGCAATGACAGTGGAAACTTGTAGTAACAGAAAGACTGAATTAAGTGACGGGCAGTGATGGTTCAAGCATGTTTATGGCATATCCTGCAGGCCTGTTGGTTTGGCTGAGCTACTCGACTGTCTGCTATTTGTAACGTAAGAACTGAAAGCGACTGACTTCCAAAAACAACACAACTGCTCCTTCAATGGACAGTGCTTGTTCTGAACGCCTGACTTTTCCCCCTGCCATTCACATTCAAAATTATTTGATTTTAAAACTAAATATCTTGCTCTGTTTTATGTTTGTTTATGATAAAACTACGGTGTCTTTCTTTTCTCCTTTTACAACAGTTACTATAGCGGTAGAAGACTTTCTCAAGTCTGCAGTAAAAGTGGCCACAGATACTTTAACTTCATTATATCAGACCTGCAAACTCGGAAGAGGTGAAAAAGTTGACAGCCATACGCCCTGGGGGAAGGGGGCGGGAGTAATTGTCATTTTCTTCAGTCTTTTGGCCTGCACAAGTTTTTCAAGTGCACCACATGACACCTATGGTGCAGCAGCATAATTTTGAGCTACAGGAAAAAGTGAAAAATAGATTTTCATAAAAAATAAATACATTGCCCTCGTCTCGCGATCCCAATGCTCCAAGTCGTAATTAAACATCTAAAATGATCTAAAATGTCTACGTGTTCTGAGAGGTGCACCTTCCTAAGTCTTTCCCAAATACAAAGGATGTGTGTCCATTGGGAAGCAAAGCGCTTTGGTTTCGGTTTTAAAACATGCAGGATTGAGAAAATAAAGTGCGGGACTGATGTTAAAAGAGTTATTAAGAGAGATAGGACCTGATTAATGTGAGTTATAAGAGCTCAAAAAGAAAAAAAGGAGCTATTAAGAGTTTTCATAAAAAAAGAAAGTTCAAAAAGCAGATGCAAGCAAAACAAAAGTAATTCGCACGGCTCCTGACGACATATTATTGTATCATGAAGCGAATTGATCGGTCTCTAAAATAATTATTAAATATCATCTGTAAACTACATCTTCTGCGACTGAAACTTCGGACGAGTGCCTTACTCACTTAGAAGGGCAGAGGTCTAGAAGTGGAAATTCGAAAGGGAGACTGGCAACAGTCTCTCATAACACAGCCGTTTCGATCACACTGGCGAACTGAATAATAAATATCAACACCATTTTCTCTTTATCCGAGACTACACTTTGCGTTCGTCCCTTTCAGCAATGCTTTTCACAGGAGAAAACATGACGTTTAGAACGAGTGATTCTGGTTGACCCAAGGACCAAAAAAGACGACGATGTTAGCTGTTATCTTGATTCTGGTTGGCCAAATTAATCCAGGTGCTGGACCAAAGGCATTTCAGACGCTCGAGAGTAGACCCTTTATACCCTCCCCCACCACGGAAAAAAACACTCGATTTACACGATTCACATAAATGAGCTATTTTTGATTCAAAACGGCGCATTTAGCCGAAAAGCGAATAGTTTGCATATGTTATATAATTCACAATACCAGCCGTTTCTACACGTGCAGAAAGCCTGAGGTTTGCACTTAGAGAGCTGTCACACAGCCAGGATAGAATCAAACAGGCAGCAAGACAGGTATCCCTGTGATCTGTAGTTAATCCTGCCAACAGTAGCTGCGTTTACATGGACACATCGGATTGAATTTAATCAGATTGTGCAATCTGAATGTAGTGTTTACATGAAAGGTAAATTAAGTGATCTGATTGATGTACGTGTTTACATGACAAGCTTCAAATCCGATATAATCTGCTGACATGTGCACACTGCACAAGTGTTCACCTAAATATCGACTAAAACTGTGTTTTAAAGCACATGTTGTGTATATTTTACATTACAAACGGCACGAAAAAAATGTACAGTTTATAAAAGCAGAGATATGTCTCGTGCCAATGAAGCACGAGCACATCCGATGCGGTTTTACCATGCTAAACTACCAAGACCCACCAGAGCGTCTGCAGGCAAACAATAATTAAAATAAATGTTTAGCAACAGCTAATACCGAACTTTAGAAGTGATAATATGCGGATTCATATATCAGCATTAATGGTAAACAGAGACGGGCGCGGTGGACGCAGGTATCATTACAATATTCACAAAACGGCTACTCAAACAATGTTATAAGATGTGTTTATTTTATGTCACAGACACCAGCATAATAATTTACAATACGCAAAATAATGTTTACATATCAATGAAGCAAGGTCGTTACAGCGATTTACCATGGTGAAAACAGTTAATCCTTCTAAAGCACATGTAAGTAAACGATAAATAAAATAAATGTTCGGTAGCCTACTGATGAAATTTTATGATTAGATATTTTAGCTTACAGTATGTTTGTACATCTGCAAATGTATTGTGTTTAAAAAAGGAACTGAGAAATTGCGGTTAAAAACTCACTCCAGGGAAACAGTTAAGACATTTCAAATGCATAGAAACATTATTATGTTCATTTAGAGATGACAAGCATATAGAAATTTGTACCGCTTTGTCAGATTTATGGTTTTTGGTTTATTTGGCAACAGCTGCTCCGTTCCGTGCGTCATAAGCCTTTACGTCTGTACGAGCCAGAGTCGTCTTTGCACACGTGCACAACTTCCTAATTCAGTTGTTAATCTGATCAAGTGTTTACATGTCCTATCAAGCTATCAAGATTACAAACGGTATAAACCACCCCTTACAATCCGACTGAAATTTCAATCGGCTTGGGCATTTTTAATCTGATTGAAGTGTTTATATGGTGTGTTTTCATTCATATTGGATTTTTAATCAGATTACATTGGTCCATGTAAACGCAGCTAGTGAGTGAAGGGAAGAGGTTACATTACAAATAATCATCATCATTCTGACTGCCTTGAGATGTAATAATTCTGTCATGGTCTATTTTTATCATTCATGTTTTTTATATATTGTATATTATATTTTAAAGTAGGGCTGGGCGATATGTTATGTAAACACAAACTTTTATTGTGGATGCGATTTATCGTTTGACAGCCCTACATTTCAGCTTTAGAAATACACTAAGATCTGGGAACATTCAGTGATGAAACAAATCCAGATTTTTACCCGTTTCTTAAAACAACTTAAACTGGACTGCCCCATGCTGGTCCCAACTTAAGAAGCCCTTATGACCCCCTCCACACTGAATACACTCAATAAAGCTGTGTGTGTACAGGTCCACTGATTTAAGAGCCTTCATAAACACCCTCACAAAAGCTGTTTAACGGCCATTCTGCATTACTAATAAAAACAAGAGCAAGCGGAACTAGTGTCCTGGAGAGAAGACCACGCTGCTGCATATTTGACTACGGCCACAATTGGGACACATTTAGCTGCTGGTGCAAGTCACAAGAGTAAAACCAATAAATCAGCTGTCATTAAGACAAGGTGATGAGGCGACGCCGCGGATATTAAAAGTCTTCGCTAAGCATATGGTACGTGTGGAATTGCACGCTGAGGCGAGAACGCCCACATACACGCTGCAAGATTTTAGTCCATATTTAATCCATATGCTGTGAGGTTTGGCAGTAGGCCTGTGTTGCTTCATTATTTTCGAATTAAGGAAGCCATCGGGGTTGTTATTTTGTCGCGGGCCCACGTGAGAGCGTTTCAAAAGCAAATAAAAGTCAGCGCATGTGTTTGCTTTCCCGGACACTCACTCACTTTACTGTACCGCTAATCATGCAATACATACAAACAGGCTCATGGTAAAACATAACTTCGGCCAAAGTACTGCTTATTTTCCCCATGCAGGCAGATGTGGTGAGCATTCGCACAACTAAGAGAGTGTTTGCAGGTGCAAGTCAGTATGTCTGGTGCTGACATCACTTCCTCTTAGTGCTTAACCATCTTCACAACCACGTGCGAACCGCCAGCCACCTAAAAGCCTAGTAAATGCATGCTGCTTCTCACTTAAAACCACTCTGCCAAAGAGTGTTGATAGAAATCATGAAGTCTATAGCACTTAAGGTAAAATGAGTGCGGCTGTGCAGGAATCAATCAATCCTAATACTGTTGCCGAGTCTGTGCTGCAGGTCAAATACACGATGGAATAGAAGTGTATGATCTGAATGACAGTAAAGAAGGAACTATTGGATCACAGGAAGAGAATTCCAGGAATTCGTACCAGCAGCACATTTACAGTAGTGTTGAAACACTGAACTCTGTAATTTGTGATTAAATGAGGGGAAACAACAAAAAGAGTGATTGTAGCAGGTCATTTCCTGAGATTCAGGAATGGGTGACAGTGGCTTCTGGCCTAATAAAACACTCACAGTCAAAAACATAAGATGCCTTACCACTTACAAAATGTAGAAAATCGGTCATGCCGTGCTTTTACCAAAAAAAGAGGACATATCTCTTAAAATCAAGTAAGCTGCCACCAAGACAGCATTTTTGGGGCATCAGTAGCATGTTTGGATGCACATGAAGATGACCATGCTTTATAAGTAAACAGTTCATTAGGTTTTAAAGGGATAGTCTATTCAAAAATAAAAATCCTTATGTCATTCCAAAACTGTAATTTCTTACTTCTGCAGAACACAAAAGCACAAAACAACATTGGGCCCCATTGACTTTCACTGTATGAACACAAACCCAGAGACATTTCTCAAAATATCTTCTTTTGTGTTCCACAGAAAACAGGTTCTGAACCACGAGCGTGAATAAATGGTGACTTTTTTAGGTGAACTATCCCTTTAAAACACATCTACAGTCTTTGTCAAATACACATGTGTGAGTTGAAAACGGTATTTTAGGAGACAAACACGTTGCAATGACAGTGGAAACTTGTAGTAACAGAAAGACTGAATTAAGTGACGGGCAGTGATGGTTCAAGCATGTTTATGGCATATCCTGCAGGCCTGTTGGTTTGGCTGAGCTACTCGACTGTCTGCTATTTGTAACGTAAGAACTGAAAGCGACTGACTTCCAAAAACAACACAACTGCTCCTTCAATGGACAGTGCTTGTTCTGAACGCCTGACTTTTCCCCCTGCCATTCACATTCAAAATTATTTGATTTTAAAACTAAATATCTTGCTCTGTTTTATGTTTGTTTATGATAAAACTACGGTGTCTTTCTTTTCTCCTTTTACAACAGTTACTATAGCGGTAGAAGACTTTCTCAAGTCTGCAGTAAAAGTGGCCACAGATACTTTAACTTCATTATATCAGACCTGCAAACTCGGAAGAGGTGAAAAAGTTGACAGCCATACGCCCTGGGGGAAGGGACTACTGTGGCTGGTTGCCATGGCGTTGCTAGGCAGTGTCAGTGTCATTCCTAGTAATAAACGAGAGATAATAAACATCTCAAGTTGACTGTGATTTAACATTTAGAACTTATTCAAATATATATTAAAATCAAAGGGACAAAATAGATTAGATGGTAAAATAACTATATGATTTGAGACTAACTACAAAGCAACAAATCCGACTGATGCCTTCATGAAAACCGTGCATTTTACGCACACAAAACACACACACAAGTGTGTAAAGGCATGAAGCCGTATTTGCATACGGGCAGCGTGCTGGGCATATGGAGGAATGGCTTACTAGAGACTCATTGTGTGTGTGGGTGATGTGGGAGACTGATGTAATGCTGAGAGGGCAGCTGGGTCACACACACACAGAGCAGATTCTGTGATCGCACAACAACAGGCCTGCACAAACTGGCAGTGCCACTCCAGCACTGAGGGCGCTTTGTGCCCACTCGGACCCCTCTATTCTTCCTTTTTCTTCTTTTATTTTTTCGGTTTCATGTGTTTTCATCTATCTTTTATCTACGCAGCACACATAATCGCAGAGGCATGCGAGTAATTCATGTACGTGTCGCTGAGGAATCATGGGAAGGGTGTGCTGGCGTGTAAGTAATGGGTTGATGTAAACAAAACAAAAAGGCCTGGGACAACATTTTTAAGTGTGGGACCACTGAGTATGATATATCATAGCGGATCTAAGGGGGGCTTCATCATTACAAAGCACAAGACAAGCGAAACTGCCCCCCCAACGAGGGCTCTGAACTGCTGCGATGTCTCATACGAGTGTGCGCGCAAGGGTCAGTCCACAGGATATGAACATTACCCCACCCAGTGTGGCCTGCCAAAAGTGGTCCCAGTGTATTCATGGGGAGGAATGTGCTGATTGGATGACGGCTGGGGCCAACTGGCCTGCAGAAAGGCAATGGAGGCCAAATGGGAGAGCCGGCCAGATATCTTCAGGATTCAAAACACCGACTCCACACTTTACACGGTCCTCTAAACGGACACAAAAGTACACCATCAAGGTTCAAGTCTCCAGTGTGTGCGCGTCACCAAAAATATCTGTTAAATGTCTGCAGTTATCTGTGTCAGTGTGCCAGTCTGTCCGCCTGATCCCGTATGTGTGGGAGATTGAGAGAGTTTATCGGACACATGGTTTAAGCGGAGCCTGTTGCGAAGGAAATGATAAGCTTGTGGAGCTTCCTGCTCCATTGGGCCCCAGGGTGACTGGAAAAACCCATGAGCACAAGGGAGGAAGTCTAACAAGAACACACACACATAAATACACACACACAAGTGAGGCCAAAAACAAAGAACCCGGCTAAGAGGGTGCTGAATGCACCACCGCAGGAGTGGTGTTTTTCTCTCGGGTTGCTAGGCTTCAGACTACTGCAGTCTCTAAAATGAGCCGACCGGTGGCGGGAAGGACAGGAATATAAATAACTTGTCTGATGATTTTTCATAATCTTGCTTGTGCAGAATGTAACTCCCATTACCGTAGACTGGAGCAGCTAACGGCTCTCATTGCGCTTCAATGAATCACTTGATGAGGTCACTTCCTCCTCTGCCTCCTGCTTTGACCTGTCTAGAAATTACAGTGTTGTGTGTGTGTCTCTAATAGCTATACACACCCTAATGAACTGGGTAAAGTTGAACGGAGTTGAACTTCATGCAAATGAGCAGCGAAGCAAGGTGGAGACTACAAATGGAGCTCACGTGATGTCATGACACAGCAGCAGAGTACAAAAGCCTACAAGACGCCAACGGCAGAGAAACATTAAAGCTTTCGACATATTTTAAAGGAGAATTTTAACATGAGAGTAGTCAAGAGGAGGATATGATGGGACAACACAAATTTGATACCATCTATAATTTAACTAATAATCTGTGATAAACCACAATATTTGTTTTGTGCAAAATTTCTGTAACTTTTTTGCTTAAAAATGAACTAAAATCAGGTGCTGATCAAGTACATAAAAACAGTGTTCAAACAGGTCTCCTTTTCTCACCTTGATACGCAGCAAAAGGTTTATAAAAATGATTTACAAATTTGAGCTGTCAGGCTGGACTTCACGAGAAATGTCAGTCTGACTTGATTTGCCTTTAAATCAAATAAAGATGGCTATGTAAAGTAACCTGCATTTTATTTTTCAAACAGATAGTGGCAAGTTAGAGATGTCATAATCGCGATTAATCATATCCAGAATAAAAGTTTGTGTTAACATAATATATGCCTACGTACTCTGCATATTAATTTTGAATAATACACATACATGCATATATTTAAGAAAAATATAAAATATAAAAATGAATAAACGTTTCAATTTTACATATAATTTCGATTTTTTTTTGGAAAATAAATATATACGTCTAAATATTTCCTAAATATATATATGTATATATATATATGCATGTATGTATATATATTTGTTTATAAATACTAAATTAATATGCACAGTACATATAGTAGGCTATGTTATGTAAACACAAACTTTTATTGTGGATGCGATTTATCGTTTGACAGCCCTACATTTCAGCTTTAGAAATACACTAAGATCTGGGAACATTCAGTGATGAAACAAATCCAGATTTTTACCCGTTTCTTAAAACAACTTAAACTGGACTGCCCCATGCTGGTCCCAACTTAAGAAGCCCTTATGACCCCCTCCACACTGAATACACTCAATAAAGCTGTGTGTGTACAGGTCCACTGATTTAAGAGCCTTCATAAACACCCTCACAAAAGCTGTTTAACGGCCATTCTGCATTGCTAATAAAAACAAGCGCAAGCGGAACTAGTGTCCTGGAGAGAAGACCACGCTGCTGCATATTTGACTACGGCCACAATTGGGACACATTTAGCTGCTGGTGCAAGTCACAAGAGTAAAACCAATAAATCAGCTGTCATTAAGACAAGGTGATGAGGCGACGCCGCGGATATTAAAAGTCTTCGCTAAGCATATGGTACGTGTGGAATTGCACGCTGAGGCGAGAACGCCCACATACACGCTGCAAGATTTTAGTCCATATTTAATCCATATGCTGTGAGGTTTGGCAGTAGGCCTGTGTTGCTTCATTATTTTCGAATTAAGGAAGCCATCGGGGTTGTTATTTTGTCGCGGGCCCACGTGAGAGCGTTTCAAAAGCAAATAAAAGTCAGCGCATGTGTTTGCTTTCCCGGACACTCACTCACTTTACTGTACCGCTAATCATGCAATACATACAAACAGGCTCATGGTAAAACATAACTTCGGCCAAAGTACTGCTTATTTTCCCCATGCAGGCAGATGTGGTGAGCATTCGCACAACTAAGAGAGTGTTTGCAGGTGCAAGTCAGTATGTCTGGTGCTGACATCACTTCCTCTTAGTGCTTAACCATCTTCACAACCACGTGCGAACCGCCAGCCACCTAAAAGCCTAGTAAATGCATGCTGCTTCTCACTTAAAACCACTCTGCCAAAGAGTGTTGATAGACATCATGAAGTCTATAGCACTTAAGGTAAAATGAGTGCGGCTGTGCAGGAATCAATCAATCCTAATACTGTTGCCGAGTCTGTGCTGCAGGTCAAATACACGATGGAATAGAAGTGTATGATCTGAATGACAGTAAAGAAGGAACTATTGGATCACAGGAAGAGAATTCCAGGAATTCGTACCAGCAGCACATTTACAGTAGTGTTGAAACACTGAACTCTGTAATTTGTGATTAAATGAGGGGAAACAACAAAAAGAGTGATTGTAGCAGGTCATTTCCTGAGATTCAGGAATGGGTGACAGTGGCTTCTGGCCTAATAAAACACTCACAGTCAAAAACATAAGATGCCTTACCACTTGCAAAATGTAGAAAATCGGTCATGCCGTGCTTTTACCAAAAAAAGAGGACATATCTCTTAAAATCAAGTAAGCTGCCACCAAGACAGCATTTTTGGGGCATCAGTAGCATGTTTGGATGCACATGAAGATGACCATGCTTTATAAGTAAACAGTTCATTAGGTTTTAAAGGGATAGTCTATTCAAAAATAAAAATCCTTATGTCATTCCAAAACTGTAATTTCTTACTTCTGCAGAACACAAAAGCACAAAACAACATTGGGCCCCATTGACTTTCACTGTATGAACACAAACCCAGAGACATTTCTCAAAATATCTTCTTTTGTGTTCCACAGAAAACAGGTTCTGAACCACGAGCGTGAATAAATGGTGACTTTTTTAGGTGAACTATCCCTTTAAAACACATCTACAGTCTTTGTCAAATACACATGTGTGAGTTGAAAACGGTATTTTAGGAGACAAACACGTTGCAATGACAGTGGAAACTTGTAGTAACAGAAAGACTGAATTAAGTGACGGGCAGTGATGGTTCAAGCATGTTTATGGCATATCCTGCAGGCCTGTTGGTTTGGCTGAGCTACTCGACTGTCTGCTATTTGTAACGTAAGAACTGAAAGCGACTGACTTCCAAAAACAACACAACTGCTCCTTCAATGGACAGTGCTTGTTCTGAACGCCTGACTTTTCCCCCTGCCATTCACATTCAAAATTATTTGATTTTAAAACTAAATATCTTGCTCTGTTTTATGTTTGTTTATGATAAAACTACGGTGTCTTTCTTTTCTCCTTTTACAACAGTTACTATAGCGGTAGAAGACTTTCTCAAGTCTGCAGTAAAAGTGGCCACAGATACTTTAACTTCATTATATCAGACCTGCAAACTCGGAAGAGGTGAAAAAGTTGACAGCCATACGCCCTGGGGGAAGGGGGCGGGAGTAATTGTCATTTTCTTCAGTCTTTTGGCCTGCACAAGTTTTTCAAGTGCACCACATGACACCTATGGTGCAGCAGCATAATTTTGAGCTACAGGAAAAAGTGAAAAATAGATTTTCATAAAAAATAAATACATTGCCCTCGTCTCGCGATCCCAATGCTCCAAGTCGTAATTAAACATCTAAAATGATCTAAAATGTCTACGTGTTCTGAGAGGTGCACCTTCCTAAGTCTTTCCCAAATACAAAGGATGTGTGTCCATTGGGAAGCAAAGCGCTTTGGTTTCGGTTTTAAAACATGCAGGATTGAGAAAATAAAGTGCGGGACTGATGTTAAAAGAGTTATTAAGAGAGATAGGACCTGATTAATGTGAGTTATAAGAGCTCAAAAAGAAAAAAAGGAGCTATTAAGAGTTTTCATAAAAAAAGAAAGTTCAAAAAGCAGATGCAAGCAAAACAAAAGTAATTCGCACGGCTCCTGACGACATATTATTGTATCATGAAGCGAATTGATCGGTCTCTAAAATAATTATTAAATATCATCTGTAAACTACATCTTCTGCGACTGAAACTTCGGACGAGTGCCTTACTCACTTAGAAGGGCAGAGGTCTAGAAGTGGAAATTCGAAAGGGAGACTGGCAACAGTCTCTCATAACACAGCCGTTTCGATCACACTGGCGAACTGAATAATAAATATCAACACCATTTTCTCTTTATCCGAGACTACACTTTGCGTTCGTCCCTTTCAGCAATGCTTTTCACAGGAGAAAACATGACGTTTAGAACGAGTGATTCTGGTTGACCCAAGGACCAAAAAAGACGACGATGTTAGCTGTTATCTTGATTCTGGTTGGCCAAATTAATCCAGGTGCTGGACCAAAGGCATTTCAGACGCTCGAGAGTAGACCCTTTATACCCTCCCCCACCACGGAAAAAAACACTCGATTTACACGATTCACATAAATGAGCTATTTTTGATTCAAAACGGCGCATTTAGCCGAAAAGCGAATAGTTTGCATATGTTATATAATTCACAATACCAGCCGTTTCTACACGTGCAGAAAGCCTGAGGTTTGCACTTAGAGAGCTGTCACACAGCCAGGATAGAATCAAACAGGCAGCAAGACAGGTATCCCTGTGATCTGTAGTTAATCCTGCCAACAGTAGCTGCGTTTACATGGACACATCGGATTGAATTTAATCAGATTGTGCAATCTGAATGTAGTGTTTACATGAAAGGTAAATTAAGTGATCTGATTGATGTGCGTGTTTACATGACAAGCTTCAAATCCGATATGATCTGCTGACATGTGCACACTGCACAAGTGTTCACCTAAATACCGATTAAAACTGTGTTTTAAAGTACATGTTGTGTATATTTTACATTACAAACGGCACGAAAAAAATGTACAGTTTATAAAAGCAGAGATATGTCTCGTGCCAATGAAGCACGAGCACATCCGATGCGGTTTACATGCTAAACTACCAAGACCCACCAGAGCGTCTGCAGGCAAACAATAATTAAAATAAATGTTTAGCAAAAGCTAATACCGAACTTTAGAAGTGATAATATGCGGATTCATATATCAGCATTAATGGTAAACAGAGACGGGCGCGGTGGACGCAGGTATCATTATAATATTCACAAAAGGGCTACTCAAACAATGTAATAAGATGTGTTTATTTTATGTCACAGACACCAGCATAATAATTTACAATACGCAAAATAATGTTTACATATCAATGAAGCAAGGTCGTTACAGCGATTTACCATGGTGAAAACAGTTAATCCTTCTAAAGCACATGTAAGTAAACGATAAATAAAATAAATGTTCGGTAGCCTACTGATGAAATTTTATGATTAGATATTTTAGCTTACAGTATGTTTGTACATCTGCAAATGTATTGTGTTTAAAAAAGGAACTGAGAAATTGCGGTTAAAAACTCACTCCAGGGAAACAGTTAAGACATTTCAAATGCATAGAAACATTATTATGTTCATTTAGAGATGACAAGCATATAGAAATTTGTACCGCTTTGTCAGATTTATGGTTTTTGGTTTATTTGGCAACAGCTGCTCCGTTCCGTGCGTCATAAGCCTTTACGTCTGTACGAGCCAGAGTCGTCTTTGCACACGTGCACAACTTCCTAATTCAGTTGTTAATCTGATCAAGTGTTTACATGTCCTATCAAGCTATCAAGATTACAAACGGTATAAACCACCCCTTACAATCCGACTGAAATTTCAATCGGCTTGGGCATTTTTAATCTGATTGAAGTGTTTATATGGTGTGTTTTCATTCATATTGGATTTTTAATCAGATTACATTGGTCCATGTAAACGCAGCTAGTGAGTGAAGGGAAGAGGTTACATTACAAATAATCATCGTCATTCGGACTGCCTCGAGATGTAATAATTCTGTCATGGTCTATTTTTATCATTCATGTTTTTTATATATTGTATATTATATTTTAAAGTAGGGCTGGGCGATTTGGCAAAAAAGTAAACTCGATAGTTTTTTTCTATATTGATCGATAACGATATTTATTTCGATATATATTTAATTAAAAAACTGTATTTAAAATAATCTATTTTAAATACAGTTTATTAACAAAAGTTAACCTTTAACCAGTTAAAATTCAATTCTTTTAAATACAGTTTATTAACAAAAGTTAACCTTTAACCAGTTAAAATTCAATTAAATGAATGCACTGTTGCAACACAGAGGATATTAGGCCATAAACAACATGTACCAGTTCATTCAGTCTCATTTTGACTCAATTGACTCGTTAAGCAAAGTGAGTGTTCATTCAGTACATTCAACCAATGAAAGGGCTCAGTTACTGTGTACATTCGAACGCTATTGGCTCAGCACCTGCGCACATACATAACGCTGCAATAATGTCTTGCTCGAGTAGTGGGAGTCATTCAATGCATTCAGTGAACCTTAGTCTTTCAAAAAGACATCTCACATAAACTGTAGTACATTTCTTTAATCATGCAAGCATCTTACATACAAGGTTCAATATTTTAATGTGCACACAAACTCACTTCATTACATCTCTAATCTGTACAGGGCAGCGCTGGTTTGTTTCATAAGCACCAGCTCATGTTAGCAGATATGTTAACGATGGATATAAAAACGTTTGTGCTTGAGTTTCGAAGTAACTCGCTTGCAGTTGCACCTCAAGTTTGTTTTGTTTAACCTGCGATTGCAACAAAACCTGTCATTGCAACAAAAATAATAAGACACTTGATAAACCGCGTGATGACAACTCGAGGTTAGTTTCACCTTTGTTTCCGCTTCCAGTAATGTTTTCCTCCTCATGTCGAGTTTTCTTTGCCAAGTGCAGTATGAAATGGACTTTGTACTTTGACGCGCATGCTAAAAGCTGCACGCTGACTGACTGTTGTTGCGTTTATTTCTGCGTTCTGTTAGACTGTAAGATTAATCCATATCGAGTCAAAATGCCAATAGCTTATCATCGTTTTTGAAATACATTCTATCGCGATTCGATATGATATCGTTTATCGGCACAGCCCTATTTTAAAGCAATTATATTATTAAACCATACTAAGATTTTTACTAGATATTAAAGGGGTCATATAGCACGAATACGTGTTTTTCTGTGTCTTTGGTGTGTTATAAATTGCCCATGAATGTGTTAGACACGTAAAATTGCAAAAATTAAAGTGTCGGAAACAAAAGATGCATTCAATCTAAAAGCCAATACTCACCCAGACCCCCACAAATCCACGTCAGTTCGTGGTATGATTTGACTAAGACCGCCTAAATGTATACGCAAGTAAGGTGGGAGTACCTGTCAGTACAATTGCTTTGGAACCTGATGTTCCAAATATGGTAAGAGATTATGGAAAAGAGTTACATTTTCGGCACACGCTTGCAGTATTCGACCAATCACTACTTACTGGTTAACTGGCCAATCATAGCACACCTCGTTTACTCCACGCGTTTAAGAGAGGCGGGGCAAAGAGGAGATACAAACATGCACAGTATGTGGAAAATACAGCATTTTTAAACCTTAAATCGTGTATACACATTGCATTACATCTAAAACAAACAATAATATTCGATTTAGCTGTGTCATAAGATCCCTTTAAAAGTTCACATTTAAACTGAAAAATCTGTCATCATTTACTCACCCTGTTGTAATTTTAAACCCCTGTGATTTTCTTTCTTATGCAAAACACAAAATACTGTAAGTTATTTTGAAAAATGTTGGTAAACTAAAACCGTTGGTCCCCATTGACTTTGTAATTAAACAGTGTGTTGTGCACATTCAGCACGGTCCTGTCAAGTGTTCACTATTCAGCTGGATGGTTTTACACGATGCTCAGTCAAATGGGTGAAATCTGTCGCAGCCAAAGGACCAAACAAATCAATAATCACGCTGACCTTTGAGATCTGGTGGCTGTTTAAAGAGCTGTGTCACCAGGTTGATACTCTCCATCACTGCGGAGCTCACAGATGGGGATCCTTCTTGCAATATTTACACACAGTGGTTGTTCAACGGCCATCGACTGCTCAATAAAACCTCACACGTCGCAGCAACCCCACAACCCAACAATCTAGCATTACCTCCTAAAAAATGTTAGCTATTTAAACAATGTGTGAATTCAGCCACTAATCCTCTAAATCAACAAAGTTGGAGGAGACTTTCAACAGCTTGCCGAAAACAATAAAATGCCAGTTGTGAATGGTTCATGATTCACTCTCAGATAAAACTATTTGTAAGCAGGATCCTAGGGCTGTGCACGATTAATCGCGATTACCAATAAATCATGCTGAAATCGAGCTGGCTCCATTATGCAAGGCATCGATAATTTTTTTATGCGTAGCTTGTCCGTGAAGCACGGCTCTGGGATCAGTAGGAAATACTGCTCGATCTAAAAGCAGTGCGAGTTTGAGTCGCTTATAAAGTGCATTTAAAAAAGCAACACCCGTCAAACATGATCATTATAAATATACTATATTATCATGAAAATACCTGAGGAGGCTTGAGGAACAGTGATAAAAAACATGTCCTTAGGCATTTCCTAGAAATACGTGTGTTATGGTCTTCTTCTGCAGTGCGTATTTGGAATTTCTGCAAGAGAAAGCCCTCTAGCTTTCGGGTGCAGCAGCATTTTACCGTACTTCACTCACAAGCTGTGCATAAATCACGTGATATATATTTCGGTTAATCGTGCACAGCCCAAGAATGTGTCATAGTATGAGGAGCGTCCCATCGTAAATCAAAAACAGTCAGTAGTCTCGATAGACATTTACACAGCATCAACAAAGTGCTTGGAAGTTATTTATTTTCAATGAGAGTCATTGATTTGAGCTGACGAGCGATGGAGAGCGTTGACTGTGCAGCAAAGTTTAACTTTATGCAAATGTGCAGTGATGCCATGCAGTGTCTACAAGATCTGCTTGTCCGAATGAGATAAAAGTCATCTAGTAGCAACAAACAATACAAGGAACCACTTTTTGCCATTGAATTTGAGTCAAACAGGAATATTTCATCCCTCAACTACAACGGGAAAAAAACACCTGCGCAATTAATGTTTAATGCAATTTTATGTAATTTATTAAAATAATGTGTATGCTGTGTGTACTGTATTGACATCTGCCAGCTAAGCAGCTAAAGCACTCAAGAAGAAAAGACTAACCAACTAACTAACAGGTGTATGTACGCATGTAACTAACAATGTTCATGCAGCATGTAAAATTAATTTTAAGTATACATTTTTGTAAGCACGATACTGAGCATTCAGTCATAATACATCCATGCGTCTGCATGTTCCAGTCTATTACAGAGACGTCCCTGTGGGACTCCAGCCTCATTTAACCGGCTAAATCAGGACACTGCACCTCAGTAAGCTCTCAAAGCAGCTAATGAACAGGCCATTTAAGGGTGTGGCATTGGAAGAGTTCAACAACATGTGAGCGAGAACGTGTGTGCGCGCGTACTTGTTAGTGCATGTGCATGTATGGTGTTTTTAATACAGATTATCAGGGACCCCGGGGGACAACTCAGTTTTCTAGGACCGTGAGAGAAACAGACAAGCCCAAACTGGAGCTAAACTGCCGAGGGTCAGCGCGATTCCCTTGTCTTAAATCCTCGCAGATAAAAACATGAGCCTGTTCCCCAAACCGCAGATTCAATAGAGACCAGAAAAGATCCCACTTTGAAACCTCTGCCAAACTTCCACAGTTTCACGTCAGTTCTCTGTGACGCTCTCACGGCAGTCATAGTGCATTAGATTCACAACAAAACATGCCACATTCATATCCTCACCATGTGTCATGGATGATTCATACAGCAGTTGACTGAGACATTGTGAGGTTCATCCAGGTTCGACTGGGTCATCTAAAGGGTCAAGGTCAGATGCTAAGAGTCATAGTAAGGATCTCTGTGACCCAGTAAATCCTCTTTCATTGTCATGGGAAAAGTATACCACAAATCCAGAAAGTTTCTCTGCCCTGAAGCTCATGCCAAATGCATGTACGCATACATACACAAAAGAGGCGAGTCTCAGCATTGCAGGTGAGCCAACAGATACAGAGACAAACAGAGGGTGGAAATATTGAGCTAAATTTCAGGTTCTTCAACGGATTATGAGATTGTGTTATGTTATCACATGTTAAATACTAACTTAAATAGGGCCACAGCATATTATATTACACGCACCTCATCACTACAGGTTTTGCTTCAGGACACAGATTTTACATTGGACATGAAGTGGCAAGCCAAAGTATCAAATGTAACCTGTATTTAAAGTCTGAATTACATCTAATTTCATGTTCAAAACTCACAATTTAGTGTCACACCATGTCACCCATTCCTTAGACACAAGAACGGACGTGCATGGACTTTGAATTAGGCTTGTTGCGATCGTCGGTGTCACCGGTGATGCACGGTGTCCACCCACCTACCGATTACATCACTTGTCCACCGCGGCACCGCCCCCCACCGTCATTTTTACAGTAATAAATCACTTAGTTTAGTCAAAGACCAGACGGCGCATCTGACTGTGGCTGATGCATTCAGCGTAAGCGGAACAAGTTAGATTTTATTCATCATCTGAGGAGAGTGCTGACTGACAAGAAGATGGCGAAGGCTTTTCTGGCAAAGAACATAGTAGAATATGTTAGCACTGTCATCAAGAGCCGGTTAAGTTTTAATTTTCTTTTTGTTCTAATTTTCAAAAGCCGGTGCTTTGCCATTTATTTAAAATAAACGTTTTTCGTTTCGTATTCCTTTCTTATTTATTTAACATAAACATTTTTCGTTTAGTATTCCTTTCTTATTCGTTTCTTATTTATTTGTTACACAATGTGTACTCGTTTTGGCCACTTATCTAACGTAAATGCTTTTTATTTTCGTTTCTTTTTGTTTTTTGCTTTATGTGTGCTGTGATTATTTGTTTTGTAAGGTTTAATATGTCATTGTACTTTTTTTTAGTTTTGTGTGTTTTTATTAAGAAAGATATTGAACCCACCATTAATTCAAGCAATTGCCGTTCCCAAATTGCCGCTAATTCAAAACTGAAAGTAAAATGTGTCATGCGCACCCCTCACCCCGGGTGTTTTTACACATCGATTAACCGGTGGGAAAATTTCATCACCGAAACATCCCTACTTTGAATATACAGTATCTGAATATTTATTTTATTTGTCATCAAAATTCAAACCAAAATTACATCACAAGTAAATATTTAGATGTTCACCGACAAATATGTTTGAGCACTGCTTGTTTAAAGTAAGTACAGAAGAAACATCGTGCCAGGCACCTATGTGTCTGTACATGTATGAAGTCTAGATCTTCTAAAAATAAAAAAAATGAGTAGTTATATTCATGTCGCAACTGCATGTCTGGAGGGCTTCGTTTCTGATACAGCGTCTGGCATAAGATACTGTACACTAGAATCAACACTGCGCAGCTGAGTCAGAGTGGTCATTACAATTCCACAGAGAAAAACCTGTCTGGTGGGCCGGCACTACAGTTGGGCAACACATTCGACACAGACCAGTTAAAATCAAGCAAAGCTGTGGATAATACACCTGTCACTCACATACAAAAACAAACACACCACTGGCACATGTTACTCTTCTCTGGATAGGTAGATGCTGATTGGTCAAGATTTCGATCATTTGATGCGTCATAATAACTGAGAAATCCAAATCTTACAAAATAAATGACAAAAAACTATGCCAAGCATTTGCGTACTACAAAGTAGTGTTGTCACGATACCAAATTTCGGTACTAGTTGGTACTAAATGTGATGATACTTGCATTTCCCGCTATCATTTTGAGCGCTGTTGAGCAAATTATGAAAGACCTCTGATTGGCTATTGTGTTTCTAAGGTCATCGGATATGTCTTCTAATGGCTCCTTACCGAGTGCTTGCGTAACCAAACCCGGAACCGCGTGAAATGATCATTGCATTGCACTCTCTACCGAGCGCTTACACAGATACACACGGAAGCGTAACGCGTTTGAAAGTCTATCAAAGTAAAAATCAAACGCTTCCGTGTGTATCTGTGTAAGCGCTGAAATGCAAGTATCGTCACATTTAGTACCGACTGGTACCGAAATTTGGTATCGTGACAACACTACTACAAAGAATGTGTTTCTGGCTTGGATTACTGAAGAACTGTGGCTGACTAATGACAGCAGCTCTCTGAAACGCTTAACTAAGGATTATACTACATACTTGTGTTCAATGTTTAACTCTGCAAAGTTGGCAAACAGTCAAGTTGAAATTGACTTTACAAAAAAGTAAAACACTCCATAACACAACTCAACCTCTGAAACCACAACAACAAAAAGAAAATCTGTATCACATAAACACGCTCTTACATCATGATCATGTATTGCCAAGCCTATGTGCAGAACATTCATCAAAAAGTGCAAACAAACTCCCATATCACACTGTAGTGGGAAGAGACTGGACTTTAGGCTTCAAAACAACATCGTCCCAACAGAGTAAAGCATTGCTATTCTCAAACTCCCAACTGTTTGCTTGGAAAACTGACATCATTGAGGCCGGCCCTGAAAGAAAATAGCTGATTAAACATGACCAAGAGGGGAAAGCCCTGCTTTCAGGATATGTTTACATAGAAATCCAGACTGTAAATGCACATTGATACATGCAAAGGTTGGCTGATCATTATATCAAAAGACCGGTACAGGACTGGTTCAGCTGTCGAGCTGTGACGCATCAGTCTCCATCCGGCACGTTGGAAACATGGAACAAGTCCCTGAGCTACAGGGTGTGCCCGCTGGGAGAGGAGGGGGAGGAAGAGTTTTGTTGCGAAAGAGATTCTCATTCATTTCTTGCCTTTAACCTGTGTTCACTCTAAGGAGAAATCCACATGAGTGGATGAGTCATTCCACACGTAAACCTGACTGTCAGATCGCTAAGTGAGCCATGGGACAGGCTGTGAAGAGCTAACAGGAAATGACAAAGCAAAGATAAACAAGTGATTGATTGGCCCACATTTCATATGAATGGGTTCAAATTTAATGCAGAGTTTGTATGAAATGATTGATCACATGACAACCTCTGATATTTAACAGCTATATGATGCTGTCAAATGTCAAAATATCTCAAGCTATGACAGAATGAAGGTTCAATTTTTCTCTTGAGAAGTGACAAGATCTTCCGAGTCCCTCTGTGGCTCATGAGGTCACACTTGGTTTTAAAATTAGACCATGTGTAGCTGCACTTACAATGCTTCACAGCGGCGACACCCTGCATCAACAATCGAGCCCTCATGATCTCATTCAGCAGTCCCGAACCAAACACAATGACACACAGAGCGAGGAAATTAGGAAGATCTGGGATAAATGATTAGAGTTGAACTTTTGTTAAAACATAAGAGAAGTATTTTAACTGCAGACTGTTCCTCAAATCTGTTCTTCATAGCTCGTGGGCAAGATTCATCTTAAAAATGGTTTGAACCCAGAGAAGACAAGGCAAAAGGGAACTGAAGTGTATGACTCACTCTTGACTGGGTCATTTAACAGAACAAAAAACTAGTGACAGACCTATATATCCGTCTGGATGACTAATTGGTTAACTGGTCATGTGGAAAATGATGCTTGATAACTAGAAACAGGTCTATTTCACAACCTACCAATGGCCTTCTCAATGAATAATACACATAATCTGTTTTTAAATAAGTCAATATTCTGTCAAATAAATATTGCATTGTACTATAAAACTGCATTGAAAAAAACATCCACACTGTAAACCCAAATGCTCAAAATAATCAAACAGATGAAGTAATGTAAACTTAATTTAATTAAAAAGTTGTACTTACTTAAATATTTGAGGTTCCTGAAACACATTTTTACTTTTAAATAATGTATAATAATTATTTTTGATTAACTTGAAGTTTTGACAAACTCAAAAAATGAATTTGCTCCTTGTTCAATTTAATTAATTTAAAGAGTACACAATTAGGGATTTTTAAGGTCCTACTTTGGTTTATGGAGTGTCCAACAACAAGATTATGTACATAGATGTAAAAACACTATTATTTCGTAATAATAGGCAGTTATTCTTACTTTACTTCTTGACTGACTCTCAAATGATTCGTTCCACTATTCATCTGTCTAATCCCCTCCTTTCCGCTAGCCTAGTCTGATGTGATTGGTCAGATGGTCTAGTCTGCTGTGATTGGTCTACCGTGAATGAGGCTCACGAGTTACAGTTTTTGGGGGAGAACAGTGAAGTTTTCGAGGGCAGTCCTAGCAAAACGTAGTCAGGGACAATTTGTAGTAACGTAAATCCGCGGTGGTTCGCGAATCGGACTAGGGACGACTTGTTTGCGTGATTCAGAGTCGACTCCCTTTTTTCCAAACCAATAACTTTGTTATTCATTCACCTTCGGATTTACAACTTGGCAGACTGCTTACTTTCAAACACGGCAACATTACACACTGCATGAAATGTAATTTTCATGATCTCATGTTATGTACTCTTTAAAGACGTTAATTCAACACAATTTTTCAACTCCCAGCATGCTTTGCGTCAGACTGCATTAGGACAGTGAATTTTAAAATATGATTATTTTGTAGGGTTTTTTTAAGATTTGTTTTTGGCGTATGGGTTAGGGTTAGCGTTAGCGTGTTGTACAGCTATTGTTAGAGAGGACAAGAAGCAAAGTGTGAGAGAGAAGGGGGTGGGTTCGGGAAAGGACCACGAGACAGGAATCGAACCCGGGTCACCCAATGCGCCACCGCGCCACATGTCGGAGCACTGCCCACTAGGCTTTTAAGCCTTTAGGTTTTTAAGTAAAGAGATTTAATTTAACAGTAATCAAAATAACTGTTAAGCAATAATCAAAAAATTTGAAAGTTTTTTGAGTATTGCCAACTCATCCGAGTTTACAGTGCAGAACATGTTAAAAACCACACAGGGCACCTTATCAAAATGTCTGGGAAACCACACACAACATTCTAGCATGCTGAAAGCTATTTATGTACTTATTTACTAATACTGTATATATAAATATATATATATACAGCATTACTACTGAAAAACCTACAGTGCTCAAACATCTATTTAAAACTATGCTATATTAACATATCCAACAAACTCAGAAATACCTGAAAGGAGCGTCAAGATAATGGAAACATTCCCACAGATCTAGAACCTCCTCTACACCTCTATCATGACAGTAAAAGACATCAGCCATCTACAGTAAAACAAACAGTTAAAAAGACCCGACCGAAACCTGATGTCAGTGATTGTGATGTGGGACTTCTGAAGGGAGCTGTCAGCACTTGCCACCCTACACTCACTAGTACACAATAGCTTTAGGCCTTTAGGACAACAGTGGGGTTGAGCAATAGTAGCGACACAACCACTGAAGCTCACGTCAGGCATCAAGAGCCAAAATCACACTTAAAAACTCATCATTTACTGACCCGTATGCCTTACCAATGAAAGCCGAGTTGATTCTTTGAAAATTACAACCACTTTTTGCTCAAAAAAACGTATAGCAAGTTTGGATTGGCACGAGAGTGAATCAAAACCATTTTTATTGTGCTTTAAAGCGGCCCTAACACACACGGTTTCTGCCAATCTCATATTAATCTTGAGTACCTATAGAGTAGTATTGCATACTTCGTATCTTCGAAGAGTATTTAGTTTGATCACATTTATAAAAGATAGATACAGCTGTACGATTATTTCCGAAAGCATACGGTGCGTGCGGGGGGGGGGAGGAGTAGGCTGAACTAAAGCATGTGTGCACCCATTGCCAACAAAACACAGACATCAGTTTCACTCACCGTATGCGGTTCATGCCCTGGCACCTTTTAGCGCTGGGACAGCTCCATATATCAGTTTCAAACGATCTCCAAATCCAGCGTTATATCCACCATTCATATAACATTCATCACCAAAATGCAGTGAACAAACAAACACCTGAACTTCGCGAACATATGCTCTCTCTCTCTCTCTCCTGCACACAAGTGAAAGTGACGTCTGCGCATGCTCCTTCTCCTGCTCTCCTTGCTGCCGCGCGGGCGTGCCGCGTGCTTTTCGGGAGAATTGTCCAATAAGGGACTAAGAAATATTGTTACGAAACAGTTTTATATGTTCGAAAAAAAACTTTCCGAAACCTGTACGATCGCTGGGGGAGTGTATCGAGCACAGAAATACTACGTAATACGCCCAACTCGTTTTTTGACAAGTTGACCATGTTAAGCATGAGAAGACGTTAGGGCTGTGCATGATTAATCGCAATTACCAATAAATCATGCAGAAATCGAGTTGGCTCGATTATGCAAGGCATCGTTAATTTTTTTATGAGTAGCTTGTCCGTGAAGCACGGCTCTGGGATCAGTAGGGAATGCTGCTCGATCTAAAAGCAGTGCGAGTTTGAGTCGCTTATAACGTGCATTTAAAAAAGCAACACCCGGCAAACATGATCATTATAAATATACTTTATTATCATGAAAATACCTGAGGAGGCTTGAGGAACAGTGATAAAAAAACATGTCCTTAGGCATAAAAAAAAAATACGTGTGTTATGGTCTTCTTCTGCAGTGCGTATTTGGAATTTCTGCACGAGATCGCCCTCTAGCTTTCGGATGCAGCAGCATTTTACCGTACTTCACACACAAGCAGTGCATAAATCACATGATATATATTTCGGTTAATCGTGCACAGCCCTAGAAGACGTTTAACATTGTAAAGAAGTCAGAATGCATGACACACCGTTGCAGCACCCCTTTAACAGGACAAAAATGTGTTTCTTAAAAATTTTTTATCTTAAGGTACTAGAAGAGTGCAAAACACAATCCCACCAGACATGTGTGCAAATGAAGCAAACACAACAGGACAAATGCAGGGGAAACTGGTTCTCACCATCTAAATGTGTGAGAAACGGTCTTCCCTGGAGGTAAACGTAGACTGAAGGGATACAAAAACAGGAGTGTCTCGGGTGCTTTGCATAAAAGCTGTAAACAAGAATGAGGTTTGGAAACAGCGGCAAAACTGAGGCCAGAATCAAACTTCCACGGAAATTTGGATGAAAACCTAAAGAATGCTGTGGAATGGTAGAATGAGCTGAGACTGAGTACTACACTCTTTATGACAACTAAATGCAAAGGGCCACGACAGAGTAACTGTTCGGAAACATGTTAATTTGAATTCGGTTGTGACATCACAACCATTCCGATTCTGAATTACCCTTTTTTAGGGTAAATTTTAAAAAAAATTCTGGTTGAGGGATATTTGAGTTTAGAGTATTACAGATCTAGAAACTATATTAAACTGTTTATTTTTCAGAACTGTTTACAGAAATGTATACACAACAATGGGAACAGAATCAAAAACTGTCACAAGCCAGATTCAAACACACATCACCTGCATGAGCGCCATAGCTCAACTTGTCAGAGCATGTGTGCTAACTGTTAGGTCCCGGCTTTGACTAATCTCATCTCAAATGAACGAGGAAAATCTTGTTTTCCCCGATATGATAATGCAACATTAATACACCACATCCTGTTCATAGATGGCACATTGTGTTGAAAGTTATTTATGTTCCCTTGGCAGCACAAGGCTCCTAACACCACAAAACTAACTTTCACTCATGGAGAAGTGTGACGGATCGTTCCCCTGTACACAGGCCAATAACAGCAGGTACAAGCAAAGCCTCATGGTATTTCGTGAAGGCATGTTAATAATTCAAGCTCGCCACCCTGTAAGACCACAGCTATGCGACATTAACTATTCACAACAGGGCAGCTTGGACCGGTCCCTTATACAACCCACGCTGAGGGAGCAGACCCAGTGGGCCCAGTACCAGAAGAAGAGGCCCTGGGCTTTTGTTTGAGGGAAAGGGAATCTGTGTCGGGACATCTGATCATGTCCCATCTGTTCAAGCTCAGTGCTCGGTATAAATACGATGCGCCTTCTTTTAAAGCACTTTGTGTTCCATTCCCATGAGGTCTATTCTGCAGATGGATTAAAGGTTATGTTTGACAAGCTGGCAAACCTCGATTGCACCGTGACACATTCAACGGTCTCAAAAAGCTCAATACAGTTAAGCCACACTACGAATTTCATTGCATTAGATAAGAAGATATCAAACCATGATCTGATGCTGGTAGAAAATGGTGCTCAACCTTCTCAGAACAAAGTGATAAGTTATACGAAGTTAGAAAATTATAAGTACTTCACACCTAACAAATTAACCACAAGTGTATTTCATCACAATAACTTTAGTGGGATCTTTAAAAGTTCCTGAATCTTGGAAATGTCGAGACTAAAAATAAGAAATCTTAACCTAATTTGTTTGCATGCTGTGATACCTGAGCTTAGGGCTGTGCCGATAAACGATATCATATCGAATCGCGATAGAATGTATTTCAAAAACGATGATAAGCTATTGGCATTTTGACTCGATATGGATTAATCTTACAGTCTAACAGAACGCAGAAATAAACGCAACAACAGTCAGCGTGCAGCTTTTATCATGCGCGTCAAAGTACAAAGTCCATTTCATACTGCACTTGGCAAAGAAAACTCAACATGAGGAGGAAAACGTTACCGGAAGCGGAAACAAAGGTGAAACTAACCTCGAGTTGTCATCACACGGTTTATCAAGTGTCTTATTTTTTTCGCAATCGCCGGTTAAACAAAACAAACTTGAGGCGCAATTGCAAGTTACTTCGAAAATCAAGCACAAACGTTTTTATATCCATCGTAAACATATCTGCTAACATGAGCTGGTGCTTATGAAACAAACCAGCGCTGCCCTGTACAGATTAGAGATGTAATGAAGTGAGTTTGTGTGCACATTAAAATATTGAACCTTGTATGTAAGATGCTTGCATGATTAAAGAAATGTACTACAGTTTATGTGAGATGTCTTTTTGAAAGACTAAGGTTCACTGAATGCATTGAATGACTCCCACTACTCGAGCAAGACATTATTGCAGCGTTATGTATGTGCGCAGGTGCTGAGCCAATAGCGTGGTACACAGTAACAGCCTTTCATTCGGTTTATATGTAGGCTGCAGCTATCGATTCTTTTACTAATCGAGTATTCTACTGATTTTCCATCGATTAATCGGGTATTCGGATAATAAGTACTTTTTCTTTATTAAAAAGCAATACTAATTATACAAGAGAAAATAAGACAGGTCTCTTAAAATGAGTAAAACAGACTAATTTGTTTCCTTTTTAGAACAATTAGTTTTTATTGCTGAAATAGCATACATTAATATCTGTGAAAACTAAACCCATTTAGTACATTCCATTGCCATATTAAATTCAAAATGCAATATAATACAAATATATAAATAAGAAACATGAATAAAAATGGAAATAATAATTTCAAACAATAGCCTATGACTTTTATTTTGGCAGGTTGTCAGAAGACGCTTATTTTTTAGTATGTCTGTTTCTTCACTCAAACAATAACATGTTTGTGAAATAAACTCTCAGCGCAACTCTGGAGGTGAAGTTCATGTCCTCATTCAGCGCAGACGCAGACAAATTCATGAGCATCACGCGTGTAGCACGTTAAACTGTGCAGTTCATTCACTCAGACACGCAGACCAGACAGATGAAATGTGTAAATAACAGGATTCGGTGTCCACTAGTCCGCATCTAGTTTGATGGACTCAATGCAGCCGGAAAACAAGTTTCACTCGTAAAATAGACTAAAACTAAGTAAAATATCAGTTCACCATTTCAATAAGCTATTAGGGCTGTGACGGTGGCAGTTTTTTACCACCGCGGTGGTAATAGACAAATCGACCGCGGTGGTGCGGTGGTTGAGAAATATATATTATTTATATAAATAATATTTATATTATTATATTTGCGTGTAGCAACCACATGACGAGTGGAAGAGAAATATAGACCTTATTTAAATACTTGAAATTGTTAAATAATTGAAATATGATATCTGAAATAAATGAGGATGAAACATCCGTCAATGTTTAACGCGCAAATCCATCAGTGAAACGGCACACTACAGCATATAAAACATTTAAATAAACATCAGTAAATAATGAAAACTTAAATGATTAAAGTTAAACAAAAAAAGCTCTTGTTGCAGTGACTTCAGTCAGTGGCGTATTAACCCTTACAGTCCTTAACAATTCCATTTGAAACAAACTGTTTAAACCTACCTTGGCTTTCCTATTCAGATTACCATAAAAACTTTACTTTTTCCGACTCGTCGTTGATGTGAAACTTACTTGTTGACATTGTCCAGATTAAAATGTGTACAGCTGCACTAAATGCGCGTTCAGAAGATGTGCACAGGAGCTCAAATGAATAGATGTCTCTCCGCCACCACGGCAAAACCTGCGCGCGCTCCGACACTAAGCAAGCGGGTCATAGCCAGTTTTGATTTTACGTATCTGTTCATTTCACAACAAGATCCATTGCAGAAGCCGCAGAATAACCTGGGTTTCGCTGTGCAGGCCTGCGCTCGAACGCACCAACGGAAACGTATGCCAATAATTTCTGTTAATTTAAAATCTTTTAAATAAAACCATCCACAACTGAAAGGCTATAACTAGCAATCGTTATCGCAACTCTCATATTTATTACACCTATATTTGTCAGAGTGACGTGCACTACCGCCGGTGGCAGTTCTCCACCGTCATGGCACTTTACCATCGCTGTGGTGCGGTTGTTACGGCAACCGTCACAGCCCTATAAGCTATCAGTTATTTATCAGCATGAGAAACACGTGTGAGCGTGTGAACAGACTAAAATGCGTGTGTCTCGCGGTGAATGCATGAGACTTGAGAGCCCTGTAACATGAATAGATTTTAGCGGACTGTGCGTCAGTAATAACGGTCCGTGGGGAAACGCAGAGCTCCGTGTGTACTGTAGTTAAATGGATTAAACGAGGCTTCGAGGCAACAAAAATTGCCTCGATGATTTTTTGTATTCGAATAACTCGAGTTACTCGAGGAATCGTTTCAGCCCTAGTTGAATGTACTGAATGAACACTCCCTTTACTTAACGAGTCAATTGAGTCAAAATGAGACTGAATGAACTGGTACATGTTGTTTATGGCCTAATATCCTCTGTGTTGCAACAGTGCATTCATTTAATTAAATTTTAACTGGATAAAGGTTAACTTTTGTTAATAAACTGTATTTAAAATAGATTCTTTTAAATACAGTTTTTTATTAAATATATATCGAAATAAATATCGTTATCGATCAATATAGAAAAAACTATCGAGTTTACTTTTTTGCCATATCGCCCAGCCCTACCTGAGCTCCATTAAGTGCATAACAAAAAGTCCTTTTGAGGAAAGAATAACTATGACAGTCTACTCATGTGGTTCAGGGTACATGTTAGGGCTGTGCAATTAATCGAAAATTAATCTTAATCGTCCATTTTGGCCTTCAACAATTACAAAAACAAAATAATCGAGGTAAAACGATTATTGTGCTGCATTCCATTTAGCAAAGATACTCTCTTTTCTTGTGGTATAAAACCACAGCGCACAGCTTTCCTTTAAAGTGGTTCAGCTGTGCTATTTCTTTACATTCATATTTCAGTTGAATTCAGTTTAAAATCCAAGTTTTAAAAAAACAATTGCTGTTTGAAAAGTTAGTGAGTAATCGTGTTAAATAATCGGGATCTCAATATTGGTCAAAATAATTGTGATTATGATTTTTGTCATAATCGAGCAGCCCTAGTACATGTGCACATAAATAGCCTCAGTCACACAAACAATGACTATATAATGCTGATGTATACAAGATTCATCAAGAGTTATACAATATCTCACCCCAAAGTCAAAAGATAACTTTTACATTTGCCTTGACATCATTTTCATAAAAATGTCTATGAAAAATCTTACATCTGTAAAACAAATATCACTGGTTTAAAAATAAAAAATGGTTTAATTAAAAAAAAAACAATTTCATCAAAGAACACTGACGTCAACATGTAGTTTTTTTGCTTTTATTTACTTACAACGAGAAAATGTCAACTGTTTTTTCACATTACAGTAATAAGAATTGTAACAATGTAACGGTGTAACGATACTTCGTATTACGATATTTCGCGATGCAAAAATGTTACGATGCGCATCGTAGAGAGATGGGGATATTTTACAACATGTTTAGTTAAAAATATGTCATGTTAAAAATAAAGGTAATGACCTGGTTTCATTTAATTCCAAGGTAAAGTAAATTATGTCGAAACAGTTAAATCTTTGTATGGAACATTTAATTACAAAAATTAAATGAGTTAATCCAGATAGATTTTAGTAGACCAATATAATGTAGATTTAGTCGACTAAAAATAGACTAAAACTATGATAAATTGGGATGACTAAAACTAAATTGCATTTTAGTCAAAAGACTATGACTAAAACTAAATCAAAATCTGCTGTCAAAATTGACACTGATCTTAATTCTAATTTCAGTTAAGCCTTAAAATGTTAAAATTCTTTATTGAGTTGTATGTGCAACAAAATAAATTACTGAAATTGTTAATATTTTGAAAATAAATGTTATTTGAATTTTTAATTTAGTTCAAAATATCGAGATGTGTATCGTATCGTGAGCTGAGTGTATCGTTACACCCCTACTGCAAATGTTTTGTTAAACATTAAAAGTCCTAAAACAGGATTTATGTTACTTAGGCACACCCTCCCCCCTTAAGTTTTTAAACTTTCTTGACAGTTTTTCGTGAGATTCACCCTTCAAGGGAAACGTTAATTTCCTCAGACTTGCTTGGAAACCATTTGATTGCATTGAGAAATGAAATAATGGTTGAAAAAAAAAACTGTTTGTGGTTTCTCTTAATGGTCAAAAGATTCTGAGCCTGAGAAAGAGAGGGAGTGACAGAGCACAGAAATGACTCGGAGCACCGGGTTCAGTCCGTGTTCGGTCACTCTGTGTCCTAGATAGGAAGCAACTGGCAATAACATGCCCCTTTCATCAGTAAACACAGCCATACACCAGACTCCATACAGCATACTTCAATCCTCTTCATATTAACAATCAAAACTAACAGATTACACACATTAGCTCTGCATCACATGCTGGAGTGAAACCAACTGACCCAAAGACTGACTAAAGTAATTCAAGTAAACTGGCATGGCACTCAAGACGCTGATTGTGCAGGAGGCTTTTTTAGTTTTAGAGTGTAGAACAATACACTATTTAGGAGAGATTACAGAGCTAAAGTTCTTCAGACTGACGTCACCAAGAGCTTGAGTTATTTTTTATTGTTTAGCTTTCCTATGTTAAGCTGGTCAAACAAAGAGTGGCACACATTCGAAAGCAGATTCAAGCAGCGCTCGACTTCCTGAAACACCTTAACATGACTCACACATGACAGCACTGGTTTGACTGCGAGGAGTACAAGCATTAGCACACACAGAAGGACTGTAATTATACGATCGCTTCAATCAAAAGAGTAATACGGTGTAATTTTAGATTAAAGGCATTTTGACTATCGTGATTATCACGTTATTCCTGAAAAGCAATAGATCAGGAGACATCCATTCTATAAGGAACCCATGCGGTGATGCTTACACACACATACACAAGTCGTATGCGTGTCTCCTCTCACAAAAAGCAGCTCATTTGGGGTCACGAAGGTTTCAGCTGAAAAGCTCAAATGCCTGTTCAGATCCAAACCAATTTACCATTAGGGCTGTGTATCGCCAACAACTTTACGATACGATACCCATCCCGATACAAGGCCACGATGCGATACGTATCCCGATACGGGTCGATTTTTTATTACATTTATCATACGACAGATTTACAGCAAAATATACTTGCAGAAAACTGCCATTCATAACTACTTATCAGTTAATCTGACAAATCAATGCATAAAGTAGCTTTGAGAATGAGTATAAAGTAGTGTTGTCACGATACTGGAATTTCTAACTTCGATTCAATACCTAAAAAAATATCGATATTCGATACCATTTTCGATACCACGGGGAATAAACTGCCATAGCAATAAGGCCCTAATAAGCAATAGCAATATAGGCCTTTTTAATTTTTATTTGAAGTTAAATTGAACAAGACTAGACAATGAGGTATATATTTTTACATTATTTATTAATTGTTAATAATGTTAATTTTACGAATACATTTACTATTTAAAATCAAAGTTGTATTTGTCAGTATTAATGGACCAGACCCTGTTGAAAAAACCAGCCTATGCTGGTTTGGTATGTTTTGATGCTGGTTTGCTAGTTTGTGCTGGTTTAAACTGTTCATGTGCTGGTTTAAGATGGTCATATGCTGATTTAAGATGGTTCTTAGCTGGTTTAAGATCAAACCAGCATCGATCAAAACATACCTTACCCAGCATATACTGGATTTTTCAACAGGGGAGCTTACATAAATAGTTGTATTTTTTAACTAACATTTAAAAGAGATTAATAAATACTTGAACAAATGTATTGCTCATTCATTGTTCGTTCATGTTAGTTAATAGCCTACATTTTTATTTGGTTAAATTGGCTTTTATTCACATAGGCCCATACTGTAATCATTGATCAGCGCACATAGACAGAAACGCAAACTTAAACGCAAGAACTGTTGCAGAGACTCCGCACTGGACATCTTTCTAACATTAACAACTATTAACCGGAGCGAATGAGACAAGTGGATGAAATCATTGAACAGCGCACACACATAGAGCACTATGGTAAACACTGAAGTGCAAACGTGTATCACACGCGAGAACTGTTGCGGAGACTTTACCCGCACCAGCATTATTTCAAACATCAAATTAACCGGAGCGAACGAGACGAGTGAATGAAATCATTGATGAGCGCACACATAAAGACAGAAACGCGTGCATTAAACATGCGAACTGTTGCGGAGACTCTGTACTAACATAAACAACATATAACCAGGGCGAATGAAACGAGTGGGTGAAATTATTGATCAGCGCACATACATGGATCACTATGGTAAACACGGGAAGCGTAACGAGCGTGCACCACGCCAGATGAGTTACTGAGACTGGCCATCTTTTCTAACATAAACACAATTTAACTGCCACAAACGAGTCAAGTATGTGAGAGGAGGCGGGGCTCTGTTGTTATGCGTTCAAGTGCAGTGTGTGTTAACTCACTGTCGGAAAAGAGAAAGAGAGCGGGAACGCGCAGCTGATATCGATACGTGGGACATGGGTATTGGAACAGTTTCAGATTCTTCAGTATCGATACTTATCGAAATATCGATATTTTTGACAACACTAGTATAAAGTCGCAAAAGATCAAAAGACCTTATACAGAGACCCTTGTTTCTAAAACAGGGTTTCTAGGCTACATCATATGTGTGCATGTGTTTTACAAATAGACTATATTCAACACACTCGTGTTTGTTGAATTAGCGCCTAAACGACATTCACTTTACACTTCGCCTTAAACGCAAGTGAATGATACGAGAATGCGCTTTCATGTTTAACTTACTGCGCTCACGGATGCAGAGAGAAGGTGAGAGAGCGCGCTCTTCATGATTACAAGCGGGTCACATGAATATAGAATCAAGAGGGGCGATCTGTACGGATCACGGATAAACTCCGATCAGATCCTTATACCACTAACAATTGTTACACGATATTTTTGCGTAATAATTAGCTCATTTCAAAAGTGCTGCAGAATCGATACGGAGGCAGATGCATCAATGCGCGCATCGTCAGGAGCTCATGACGATGTATCGCCATATCGATATTTTGAATACAGCCCTACTTACCATAGGCCTGAACTACTAAATGGTGTTTATTGTTAGTAGAATTAGGTCATTATTTAGGAGATAATTCGGCCGGTTACTTTTCTTTTGTAATTAGCCCTGGCAGAGCGCCGTATTGTGTCGTGGCCTGAAATAATCTATATTTCAAACTATTTTGATATTTTATCTTTGATACTGCCAAATGACCAACTGTCAGAGCAAGTTTGTGAGAAAGTAAGCTGTATTGTAGCATTACATCAGGACAGTCTCAATTATTTCTATTCAACCAAATTCCAAAAGAAAAGCCTTAATTACACTAAACGCCTAAGTGCCATGCACATGAAAGAGAATTAATTAAGTGCAAGACTGCAATACATAATTTGAACCAGATTTCACTATAATGGTAAGGCCAGGCCTTTGCAGATTTCCAACCGTCCAAAAGACACATTTCTAGCCTCCATGTTTATCTCAAGGTCGACGCGTGCCCTTGTGGAAAGCACACATAGGTCAAAAGGTAAAAGCCGGAAAAAATACATCATGCCGACCAAAGCACTTTCTATACAACATCATGAAGATACAGTACAAGAGAGAAGGAGATACAGCACAAACAGAGCACACATGGAAGGGTGTGTCACATCGGTGGGGAGGTGACCGTCTGGAGAGGCGACAGCCTAAATCGACAGCTGCTCCTGTGGGAGGAGGGGGGTGAGGGAGCCTACCACCACCCTCCAATTGACCAAACACTCCATTTCACTCACCTGGCCGTGGGGCACTAAAACCCTTCCACTAAACACACAGTTGCAAGATCTTTCATGTCATTTTCACACACTCCCAAAAGTCACAGGCCTCTGAACTAGAGCACATGCAAATCGGTGCTTTAGGGGAACAGAATGGAACATTTGGAGAAAAATTTAAACTATTTTTAAAAATCAATTATTTTCTTGCCATGATGCAATTCCAGCCTGTTTTTTGTAGATCACAAATGTAGAAAATTTGAGAATCTTTATGCAGCTTCCAACTACAGCACATCTGTCAATTCCCATAAAAAACAGCATAAATGCACTGTACCATGAAAAAGCTGTAAAGATCATATTTTTAATCCTTTGATGTTCCAAGTACACAAAATAAGATACAGGTTAGGAATGGCATGCAAATAATAAAAATTGGGTGAAATATTCCCTTACACCGTGTCTACACCGGACACGACAGCCACATCAGTGTGGACAAAATTTTAAATTATAATGGGTTCTAATACGTTTCTAATGTCTTTTGTCGTGTTACGTCGCGCTGGTCGCGTCCGGTGTAAACACAGTGTTACGTTCTGTTGTCATTGTCAATCTCTTTCATTCTCTGGAGTGACTTGCACCACAAAAATGTAGCACAACAGTCCTCAGTTGACATACATAATAATTTATGGCATATCAGCATATAGTCATAAATGTTGTGTTATTCAAGTTACGGTTTCGGCTGGTTTTCTTGATAAGCAGCCTGGAGTGGAACACGGCCATGAACAATCTGTTTGAGAGTGTGGCCCACACACTAAATGCTTCAAGTTGCGTAACACTATTACTAAGCTGAAAACCAACACATGTCACCCACATAACGCTGAATGAACGACTAAAGATGTGACACTTCCACAGAAGTGACACATGGGTGAGAAGAAGAACAATTCCTGATGATGTCATGTTACACTGTCTAGTGACTACATCTTCTACATCTTGTGAAAAGACTGAAATTACAAATTGGTCAAACAAAAATCAGATCTTGAGAACTTAATGAGAAATATAATGTCACTTTAATGACAAATAAGAAGGCAAGGAAAGTTTTTAAAGAGATGTGTTTGACAGATGTCTGTGTATGTAATGGGACCTAAGCTCTTTACGTGATAGTTCACCCAAAAATCCCAACTCTCGCTCTTGTCATTTTAGAGTGATAGTATATATATTTGGAAGAATGCTTAATGCTTATAACCAAACAGATCTCGCCGCCCACTGACTCCCACAGTAGGAAAAATTACTTTATACATTTCTTTGTTCTGTTGAACACAAAAGAAGACATTTTGAACAATGTAGGACAACAAACCATTCTGGGGCACTTTTAACTACCATTGTATTTTTTCCTACTATGGTAGTCAATGGGGGGCAAGATCTGTTTGGTTACAAGCATTCTTCCAAATATCTTTCTCTGTGTTCATCAGAACAAAGAAATTTACACAGATTTGGAACAACTCGAAGGTGAGTAAATGATGACAGAAAGTCATACAGGTTTGAAATGACAACAGGTTGAGTAAATGACGACTGAATTTTCCTTTTTGGGTAAACTATCAATTTAACAGAACAATTCCTTATAAAAGTTTTATAGTATTATAGTAAAACTACAGTAACCATTGGTTTTGGTGGATGAACTCTGGTTCCTGTTTCTAGACAATAACACATATGTGGTTACTATGTATTTAAGATGTTTTACTTTGGTTAAACCATGGTTAATTTTCGTAAGTGTAGTTGTTTTTCGCATTAAAGACTGACGAGCTCAACGAAAATACGTGCAGTTCAAACCATGACGCGCTTTGACAAAACTCCAGTACAAAACAAAGACAATGATGACAAGAATCTTCGCACACAAAAACGCTCAAAACAGCATTTGGGTTCCCTCAATCCACCTCATTGACAGTCAGTATTAAGGAATTGTTTATAGAAGAACTGTCAAGGGATCTTTTTCTTTGATGTCTTGATCGCTCAATAACACTCGCAGAACAATAGTCTCAGTCTCCTGAGGTAATCTCAAGCGTTTGTTGCCAGCTATCAAGCAGCATTCATCTTACAGTTCTTATTCACGCATTTTAGAGTTTATTTCTTACATTTGCACGTCTTTCAAAACATCCCTGTGAAGGAAAAACAACAATTTCCATACTTTCAAAGGACACAGTGGTTGTGTTCAAAACCTAGCGAGTCGCCAACCTAGACAGTACGTCTGCGCATCACAGGCGCGTAATACAAAATCAAACAGCATTTAAAAACACGAGAATGCGAATTTAGGCATCCGACGCGCGTTCACAGAGTTCGATTTGAATGCGTCTATGCCCAGACATGCTGTCTAGGTAGGCTGCTCGGTAGGTTTTGAGACACCCTCTGTGAAATGAAATTCGCTTTTAAACACCACCACAAAAGAGAAAACACCCGTCTGCGTTACCTCGCACGGGTACGTAACAACGCCGTAAGATTTTATTAAAAGGCTCATGGAGAACATTGTGAAGGTTAAGTTATGTGATAACTCCATCTCTTTTCTTACCTTCAGACACCTCCAGTTCCAACTCTGCCAACTGCTCTCTAACCTCTTTCGGCAGGGCTGCCAAATCCACTCCGCGGTCTGCCATCGCCGCGAGAACACGCTGAAGTTGTCTTAAGTGGGATGAAAAGCGTTTCTAAAAGCAAAATCCTCTCGTCAAGACAGAAGACATAAATTAAAAGGTGAGTAACGATCCATCCGGACGACTACTCCTTCCGCCATGCTGTGAAAACTCACCAACGGCACTGAGCGATCACGTGATCGCGTTTACCTCCTGTGTGATCAATTACACCCCAAACACACCTCGGCACGAGACTCATGCGCCCTCCAGCGGCGATACGACAAAAACACGACCGTATTACTGTGCGATGGTACCACCCTTTATCTTTTTCCCAGCAAGAAATGTGTTTGTTTATATTGTTTGTAAAATATACCTTATATAATTGTTTCACTATTGAGCAACATGTTTAGGTTATTATATTATTTATTATAATTTAAACTATTCACACCATTATATAGGCTACCCTACCAAATATTTAGTATTACATATTAATAGGATCTTATTAGTTACACCCTGTTTAATATCTTATAATATTATAATATCATACTAGTCCTCTATAAGTTACAGTGAAAAGTTACTAAAAAGTAACTTACTATTAAAAAACAATGAAATACTGGCAAAATCTAATTAAACTCATTCTCACAGAGTTTTACTCTGTAACAGTTCAACAACTGATATATGTTAAGTCGTTTGGTTACTTAAATAAGATCAAAAACATTTGTTTTACTTTTCTTTCTTTAATCAAACTTGCATCACTGCGTTCAGAGTATTCCACTTCAACATGCATGAAAAATAGTAAATATATATGATACACATATGTACATTAGAAGGACAATCCAAAATCTACCAGTCCAATGTGGAGTGAGGTTATTTCTGATAAAATACAAACACATATAACAACTTTCCACATGAATGTTTTTCTTTAGCCCACAAGGAATCTGTGCAATTTGACTTGCATGAAAGAATAAATGATGTTGTGGATCGATAAAGGGATGGTTCAACCAAACTTTTAAAGTCTTTTAACATTCACCATCATGCCATTCCAAACCTGTATGCTTTTCTTCTGCAAAACACAAGATATTTTGAAGAATGTTGGTTAACGAACAACATTGGCCCTCATTGACTTTCATTGTATGGACACAAAACCACTGAGACATTTCTTAAAATAACTTCTTTTCTGTTCTAGTCAGCAATACAGGTTTAGAACAACATGGGGGTGAATAAATTACCATTTTTATTTTGGGTATGCTAACCCTTTAAGACCATGAAAACAGATTTACTAGTACAACTTTTATATTATCAACTTGATGGGGGTTTATTCTTTTATTCTTAAAAATGGGGGTTTATTCTTATTCTTGGAAAATAAAAGTAATCCAATTATTTAGGTACAAATGTTAAACAACAACATAAAGAATGAAAAAGAAATGTCTACAAAAGAATTTCTACTTTTCTGTATTACAACACAAAAAGGTAAAGATTTATTACAAGAGGCTTTTCTATAGTACTGGCAGCATACAACAAAGAAAAAATCTAGACAAAGTGCCAGTGAAAGCTAAAAATTCTCTTTTGCGCTCATTTCAGAACATCAATCCTGTATATGGTTCTTCTGACAAACTACAGTGCCAGCACATAACATAAAACATGAAAGCCAGGGTTAACACTGAAACTAGGAGTCTTTTATAAATGATCAGTCAAGTGGTATCTATGGAGTCTTTGATATGTTTACAGACTAAATGGACAGACGTATGACGCTTGAAAGAGAACCAGAAAATCGCTGAGATCCTACAGAAAAATTTAAATCCAAAACATTTTAGTGCATTTGACAGGCCTTTATACATTTTGGACAGACATGTTAATGCAGTATTACACACTGCAAATAAAATAAATGAAACAAGACAATTCAAGTCAACATACATTGAGCGACGACAGTACATCTTAGTCCCTTGTTTATATGCTGCCTTACATTTAAAAGTGTCTGCTTGCGTGAAAAGACCATGTGTTCGGACAAACATCTTGGTACAGGTAAAGCCATTCAAACAACAGTGGATCCTCTTTGTTCCCTGTAGCCTTTCTCCAATCCAATTACACCTTATTACATCTAGGTGGCAGTATAGAAAATGCTTAGAATAATTAAGGGCAGTGTCTCTGCCGTTTTCAAAGGCATTATTATTAACGCCAGACCTGATGATACAAATATAAAACTATATATTTCCTCATAGACGCCTGAATGGCAGATAACAAGTTGAGTCAATAACACAGGCATTTAATACACAGTGAGATTCATCTAGAAAGAGCATTTGAGGCACTGATGGGATTCATAAGGCAGTCTTCATCTGAGCTAAACATTTTATGGATGTGTGGATAAATGATCAAAGAAATAAATAGTGTTACAGAGTTACTCAATATAAACTTTAAAGGAACAGTTCACTGAAAATGGAAAATTCTGTCTTTAATTTACTCACCCTCGAGTTGTTTCAAATCTGTATAAATGATCTTTGTTCTGATGAACATAAAGGTATTTGGAAGAATGCTTGTAACCAAACCGTTCTTGGCCACTATTGACAACCATAGTAGAAAAAAAATCTTAATAAATGTCTTTAAAAAAAGAATACATTTTGAAGAACGTAAGCAAAGAGTTCTGGGGCACTTTTGACTATCGTGTTAATTTTTCGTACTATGGTAGTCAACGGTGGCCAAGAACTGTTTGGTTAAAAGCATTCTTCCAAATATCTTTCTCTGTGTTCATCAGAACAAAGAAATGTATACATATTAGGGAGAACACGAGGGTGAGTAAATAAAGACAGAATTTTCATTTTTCGGTGAACTGTCCCTTTAACAGGTTATAGTGAAAAAGTGGCTGAATGGGGGTACATTTTTCTGTAAGAGTTTATCTCACTTTAGGCTAGGATTTATCTAAAAAAAGATGAAATGACAGAGCAATGAAGTCTAATACTACTTTAGGAACCTCAATAATTTGTTGTCAACTTGAGCCAAACTTAAAACATTTAAATGTCATCACAAGGAGAGGAAATGACGCAACGCTGTGGAGTTGACACTCACTATGCTGTTCTCTCCAGACTGGAAGCAAAGCTCCAGAAACAATTATAATTCTTGACCTTTATAGTCTGTTCTTTGCTGGTTCTGAGTCTGTCGTACAGTTACAAGAAAACAAAAATATGACTAAACAAACACCAGGATCTATAGTCCAATCTGAATGCAATGTGCCGATACAATACAGTTAACATATGGCAAAATGTTGCATGCTAGACTTGGTGTATCAGTCCTTCGTACTGCTATTTTCCATCATACATTACTGTACACCCACACGAGAAGCACACAATCATGCACACATTGATTATAAACGCATATAACAGGTTAAAAATGAGGTACGATTTCAACGAGAGTCAGATGAGGGGGGGTCATCTGAAGAACGATAAACCAAAAAAAACAAAGTATATTACAATAAGAACATATATTGCCTGACTGAATACATGTGAATTGATGCTCATGTACACAGTGCAGTGTGTTGCATCCTCTCACTTAATGATGACAAACCAGGTGAGGTCTTTATTGCGGTGTGTGTATGTGCATGAGGAAACCTTTAATGACAGGAAGTGCTTTGCAGTCTCACAGCCAGTAGAGGTCAGGGACAACGCAAGTGAATTAAAGCCGAGAAGGGAGTTTAAGGTTATAGAGGATGCAAAAGAGAGCGTGGTTTGGAGTCCGGCCCCCGTAGTCTATGGCAAAGTGAACAACAATCTGTCTCTCTCTTAGTCCCAGTTCATTCCCAGAATGCAGCTCCAGGCCAGAGATGACATGAGAGAGAACCAGGCTTTGAACTGCCCCTCTCCCGGGATGCAGAGAGTCCCAGGCAGACTGTTAGATGCCCTCATCATCTACTGGAAGGGTGGGACTGTGTGGCCATGATGACGTGTGACGGCCCGCCGCTCTCCCCCCGTTGGTTGCCCATCCCTGTCAACACGGACATGGCCACAGCCTCGGCTGCCGCGCGGGAACTCAAGCCGTTGGGGCTGGGAGCCAAAGAACTGTGCTGAATGACCGGCGCTGGGGAGCCCGTGGGCTCAGACGTTTCTTTAATATGCTCCTCTCCTGAAGGACATGAAGAAATGAAGGTTAGTGACAGCAAGGCAAGTTAATACAGCATAAGATCATTTACAGCTTCACTCACCCAAGTAGGCGGCTTTCTTCTGCAGGGTGGTGACAGGGCAGTCTTTATGGGCTAAAAGCAGCTGCTTGAGATGAGCAACTTCGTTTCTTAAATGAGACACCTCGTTCTTGATGCCAAAAAGTGAAAAAAGTTCAATTAAAAAGTGAAACGTAGCGGTATCAACACAGCTGTCAACTACTGTATAGCAGACGTAACACTTCTCATTCGCTTCTATGTGAGACCTTAAGATCACACTAACCGACAGTGAGACATTGAAGGAAGTCAGCTCCTCAGCTTTCTTCTCTAGAGAGTTGACCCACACTTTACGCTTCTGTCTGCAACGGGAAGCTGCCGCCCGGTTCCGCTCGAGGAAGCGCTGCCTCCTCTCATCGGGGTCGTCATCCGCCGTCCTCCGTCTGCGGCCACCGGTGGGCTGAGCGGGCGACACCTGAACATAGACATTTAGCGCTCAATGGCAAAGCAAAGTGAAAACGCTGCTTAAAGGGATAGTTCACCCAATAATGAAAATTCTGTCGTCATTTACTCACCCCTCCTGTCATTTCTAACTTGTATGACTTTCTTTCTTCTGCAGAGCACAAAAGACGATATTTTGAAGAATGTTGGTAACCAAACAATGGTGGTACCCATTCACTTCAATTGTATAGACACAAACCCAATGCAAGTCAATGGGTACCGCCGTTGTGCGGTTCCCATTCTTCAAACTCTTTTGTGTTCCGCAGAACAAAGAAATGACAAGAGTCCTTTGTGGCTTTATTACTCATTGTATGTAGTGTCTAGCATCTGTATACAACGTACCTGTGGCTGGGCTGGGGATGGGGCATCTGGATGCTGGACCAGCAGCTGGCTTTGCTCCATCCTCTGAGGCGCCATTGCACTGGAACCCATCGCTATGCCAACACAACCATGAGCTGAAGGCATCTGCTGAGATAATGCTGCCTTCAGCCTCTGTAAATAAAAACAAACTTATCAGTTCTGTTCTTAAACCTAGTAAGCCACCTCGATAGGTATCATTTATAGGCATCGTAAGCACTTGTTTCAAAAGACGCTGTCTGCTAAAATACCTTGTTTTTCAAAATTTAAAGGTCCAGTGCATGACATTTAGCGGCATCTAGTCGTGAGGTTGCGGCTCACTTCACCCCTCCCTTTTGAAGCACTACGGCAGCTCTCACAGAACTAAGATGTCATCACGTTTTCGCTTCTTTGCAGAAGGAAATAACTTATTTACAAAACGCGCTCTGTCGAGCAGTTTGTCCATTAAGGGCTACTGTAGAAACAACATGGTAAATTCCATGTAAGGGGACCAGCGGTGTATGTAGATAGAAATAGCTCATTCTAAGGTAATAAAAACATAACGCTTCATTATGTAAGGTCTATATACACCTCTGAACACACAGTTATGTATATTATATTGCATTTCTGTAACAAGATCCTCCAAAAAACGATCTAATCTCATGTAACTTTTAAAGTAAGGGCAATCCCATAATGCATTACAATGACCTCAATGGACATATCAAATTTACGATGGCGAAGCATGAAAAATAACTTGTGATTGATTATAAATATACATAAATAATACAAGAAAGTATTAACAACAGTAAGTCAGAATGCTGAAATAGAAAGCAGAAACCCATGTATGCCATAGTCAGCGATGCAGCTTGTTATTTATTGCAGTCGAGCAATTGTGTTGATGTAGCACAAGATGGTATGCTAGCACATTATAACCCAGCTGTTAAAACCACAACTCTCAAATCCAATCCAAAACGTTCATGTAGAAACTGAACTGTGTAAAAACACATCAAGCAGTGAAAGAAAGAACCACATGATTGAAATAAAATCAACACGTCAGCCTCTGCATTTGACGTCTTAAAAAATTTCTCATGACCTGACAGCCTGAAAAGAGAGCTGTTCTGTTTAAGCAACTGTGTATTTGTTGTGAAAACCATCACCCATGTGGGAGCAATGTAAAAAAGCCAAGAGTTCTTGTCTTTTCAAGCATTTTTTGAACGGTTGAGGAATGAAGATTTCCACTCACCATCTTGGCCTCGTTGTGAGGGTTATATCCAGATGGTGAAGACGATCCACTGCTGCTTCCCCCTAGTGGTGGGCCGGGGATTCCTGGAATGTTGGGCACCATACAAAGAGGCCTTGCCAGCTAAACCACACAGAGAAAATATAAAACATAGGACTGACTTGACCAGTTTATGAATGACTCCACAGATCTTTTATCAGGTCAAGTCATAAACTATTTAAGTACACATTCATGTTTACACGTGACCTCAGTGTCACCCTGAATGTAAACACCTTTAATGCCATTCTGGTGGGTTATTTAATGAGTGCAAGTATCTGTTTACATATTTAAGCCAAAATTGAAGTAAAACAAGTTGATTTTAAGATCTCATGTAAACACAGCATTCTGTGGATTTTGGGGGGTTCATAATAATGGCAATCTTTGAGAGTTTTGATATTGTCTACAAATGCACCTGCGGAGATTATGAATATGCTTGATCCATATGATGAAAAACACCTTTTCTGAAAAAAGCTATTAATGTAAAATGCAAAAGTCTAGAAACAGCATGTGTAAAACCTACAGATATTACAGAAGGCATCTGCATAGGTCCTGGAAGAACAGGAACAGTCTGACCATTAGGAAGCATCATCATTGGGTACAGCCCAGTGGGAGACCTAAAGGAGAAATTTCCAGAAATGCATCTGCAATTACCCCAAAAGCAATGCAAATGAAGCCAAACCTATTTTCATCCTGCTTACTGTCTCACCAAGCTTTCTAAGAATAACAAGCACGGCAACATAAATAAGATAACTGAGTAGTTTCCTAAACGTTCTACCCCCTACATAAAACAACATGGTGAATCATATGGGAATGAGTCACAGAGAAAAAAATATTCCATTTCAGACTGTTCTCTTACCCCAGCGTGCGGTTGGATGGTGGGGTATGTGTGATTACGGAGGTAGGGGAGGGCATGGTGGGATGCAGGCCGTCGTAGCCCAGGTGCAGGGGGAGGGAACCTGGACGCACAATGGCAGGGGTGGGAGCTGAGCTGAAGACAGGTTTCGGGGGTGAACCCTGTAAAGATGATGAGACTGCTAAGAACAAACTGAAAAGCAATACACTTGCTGCATCCACAGTTCAGTCCAAACGAGACGTCATGCAGTGATAATTGTTTGTTTAATGACTCAACACATCTTGTTCAGGCATTGCCAAACAAACAGTTGGGTGTAATGTATAATGACAGTCTCCTACCATTTAATGGCCACTTGAATGCCAAATCTGTGCCAACTTAGTTTCTAGCAGTGTTGGCTTCCTGCATGTTACTTACATTACTGTGATGTTACTTTGATCAATTAGAAAATAAAATATATACATTTTAAATATAAATAATAATAAAAGATTTTTTAAACTCTAATTTTTACTTTTTAAAGTATAATTGTAAAAAATGTTTATATACATTTTATTTCTTATAATTTATATCAACCCTCAAATGGTTATACCCTTTAAACATTAATAAATCAAATATTCAAATAAATTTGAATAAAAGCATATAACAACATACTGTATATACACATCATGCACAGGTCATATTTGTTTTTTGCACGTTCCTCCTACCTTTCCTCTTCCCATGGGCTCTCTGCTGCTATCTGACATGCTTGAGATTGAGTCAGGGCTGGTAGGCGGAGAGGAGTCCACCTCCACAGGGTCCTCCTCTTTCACTTTAACATCCGAGGGCGTCTGCAAGCTCATGTCCAGCGCTCCTGAATGAGGAGCAGGCAACTACATAGAAAGATTCCGAGTGGGAGAAACGAAGCAACATTATACATGAGAGCAGATGAAGAACTCCACAGTTCATAAATCTGAGTTCTGGCAGCAGGGTGCCTGAGATTCTCATGCCTGAAGCATGTCGGGCCGAATGTCCGAAACCCTCCACCCAGTCCCACAGCTCACCGGGTTCTTGGCCCTCTTGTCTTCGTCTTCGTGGGCCTTGGGGAACTCCTGCTCGAACGAGCTGGCCAGCTCATTGAACAGGCCAACCTCTTCACAGTTTTTCAGGAAACGGGTGGGAGTCGGCGTCTGGTCTGAGGTAGAGAGCAAGAAACAGAGAGATCTCATTGTTTCCTCATGTAAGACGGCCTCAAGGACAACTCAAACTAAGACGCACGTAATAAGCCGACCTGAAATCTGTTTGCAGTGCGAGTTTGTGGTTGTTCATTATGTTATAACATTTGTGTTTTTCCCAAGGGTTTAATGTGACAAAAACAGCACGTTTAAAATCCCCCCCCTGAAATTACGGGTTTACAAGCACTTTGTAGCTATAAAGTAATGATATCAAATTACTTTGTTAAATCTCTGTGTCTGTTTTGTCAGAGCCATTGAAATTGCATTCCAGGTTTCCATTACCATCACAAAAACAGGGACACAGAAAAAAAGTATTTTTAGCTGATTCAGAGTTTCTTATTTCATGTAAGCACATCATCCAAGCACCAAATAAAAAGTAAATTAAATGGTTTCGATTATGCTGTTCGGCACATTTTTTTATTTACTTGAAAAAAACTTTTTTAGGGTTATAAAATGATGTTCCAAATGATGTTCCATGGTAAGCAACATTGGTGGTATGACCCTTGGTTTATTCACGAAAAAAATCAATAAAATACACCACATCATATGGTCTGGGTAACACTACCTGCGATGATGACGGAGTCGGTCCTGGGGGGTCCGAATTTGAGCGTCATTTCATGTTTGTGTTTGTGAACAGCCAGGTGGTCCTCATTAGTAAACCTCTACAAAAGAGACAGACGAACAGATGGATTACCAGACAAATCTGACCAAAAGTAGAGAGCTATGCATTCCAAGACCTCAGGGCAGAAACATTTCCAAAGGAAAAAGAGGGAGTGGTATTCACAAGATTTGTCTTTGGGAATATGTAGGCCAGAAAGATGTTCATAATGAACTATCGGCTTTCATTGAACCTCTGCACTGCTCACGGTCTTCATTGCAGAATGTAGCTATACATCACCAGCCCTTTGCACATGACAAAAAAATACAGTAGAGACAGTTATCTGTTTCACAACGGACCCTTGTGCCCTTTTATAGCCTTAAAACGTACAAACAAACTTCCAGTGAACTTGCGTATCTATGCGGCTTAATGTAGAAATGCTGATGAAGCATTACACTATAAGTACTGAACTTCCGCATTTCCTGCATAATAAACACAAACGTATTGTAAAATGGGCTTTCATGATGCTACATTTGAATGTACTGTGCAAGGAAGAATAAAACTGATGTTCTGAAGGAGTTTTTGCAGTTTAGCACCAAAACCTGAGCCAAACTTCACAGATGCACTGCATTAGCATTTATAACAGGCACTTCTTTTAACAGGCATTCTGCTTTTATATTTACCTTTTAAATTCAACCGCTTTAGTAAAACCATGCACCTCACATAAATCACTGATATTTAGGAATGTAGTGTTAAAGACATTTTTGGAATAACACACATCAAATGTCCCCACTTATTATTTTTTCCCTAAATGTCCGATTTGACATACATTGTCAATTACTGTAATTTGATAACACATACACCACATAAAAATGTATAAAACCTTGCAAATGAGGAAATGAACTATTATCTGAACCAGATGCATGATTTTAAAGCTTTAGTTTTTCCTCTTTCGCAGTGGATTTCATGACTCAAACTGTGGTTTTTTTTCCTCATTGGGCTGGACTCTTCCCAGTCTACTTCAGCCTATTTCTGGCTCCGTGTCACAGTTACAGTTCGGCCATGACAGCGCAAAGTGGAAACACAGTCAAGTGTCGGAGGCTTATTTTTAGACGTGCCACCATCACCAATACAACAACTGCATGGTTTAAAGACTCATCTCTTTAGACTTCAATAAGTTATGATGGCAATGGAAACAGTGCTTAATTGCAATAATAACTTGCATAGTAGACAGACTGCTTTGGCGCACATAGTAGACGTTAATACTTCGATTTTATTTTATTTACCATTTTGGCCTTTCTGTAGCTCAAGCAGGGTCATGGGGGTGCAATACCCGATAACACTCCTGCACCTTAAATTGCTTTTCATAAAATCATCTCCAATATAAAAATGTATTGTTACCACACCAATATAAAATATTATTTCTTAAAGCTGCAATCCTTCAGTCAAGTCCTATTTGTTAGGTTTAAAAACATTGGAAAAATATAGTTTCTTTGTGTTAGAAATGAGCTACAATACAGAGGAAATTGCTCCACGATATCAGATTCAAAGACCTTACAATCGAAGTATACAGAAAGGTATTCATTTACCCTGCTTTAACAAGCACCAGCATCAATAATCTCAGATCTCGCTTTCCTCCGGCGTGTTATTTTTCAGTAATGGCTCGACAAAACAGTGCAGTCACGTGAAAATTCAGTGCACTGGGATGAGGCAAAACAATCTCAAACCCCTGTGGACCTGAACGTGATGCAAACAGCACCTGCTTGACAACAAAAGAACAATACCTTTACTACGGTAAAGCCTCACTCCCCTCATCCAGCATTAACTAAGCCTGACAGATGTGCACAACCTGATCTCCATCTCAACTAAACTTTTTTAACCCTTATGTGGAGTCAATGGATGTAGCTTACAGTGCTTTTAAAACTTTTTGTTTGTCACATGGCTGCTGGATATGCCTTGGGTACCTCTTTCAATATAGAAATGCTATACTTTATAATTGTCCAAGCAAAAATTGTCTTCAACCAGCTGAAAGATTTAAAATATCAATCAGGATCAGTACAGCATAAATATGAGATTTGAGTTGTCAATTGAGGCATCAAAAATGCGTGTGTTAAAAGTGCGTAAAAGTGTGTTTAAATCCTTAACCTTAATTATGAACAATAAAATAACAGATACGTACTTTTGCAAACCCAACTAAAGTAAATCGCATTTACGTAGGCAACAAGGAATTATTTCGCCCAGAGTCTGGCACAGGTCTGGACAAAAAGAAGTAAACAGTCTCCGTCCCTGTGGTTTTCAAGAAAGAAACATCTACAAACAGCTAACTAGCATAAATTATTTATCAAGCTCATGTTGTTCTCAATTCTCAAGTCTATCCCGCCAAAGGCATGTTAAACACTCGCTCTTGTGTTCGCATTGGGAGGTGCGAGATGTGACCGTTAAATTGGTACATCTCGGCCCATGCTGTTTTCTACGTAACCGTGGAAGAAAACATTCAGATAAAAACCGCAAAGTAACATCACTGTCTCACTGAGCAGGATGGGTCTCAATCACTTCCTCTTTCACTTTTCAGTGCCCTCAAAGCAACACATGCCACACTATGTCAATTCTTGCACTGCGAAAAATCATTTTCTTGTTTTTCTGAAACATTTGCAATCATGTTTAAAATGTATTTGAGAAACATCAGATAACGGTGCACTAGAAAATATTTGAATGAGTATATCATGAATTAAGGTTAACTTTCTTCCCATATTAAACAACTATTTTTCTTGTTTCAAGCAACAACAAAAAAACTGAATTCAAAATATTTTTTGTTTAAGGAATGGAAACTATTGAACCAAATACAATACAGATAAGGAAAGGGATTTTTTTGTAGCCTACTCTTGACCTACTTCACTTGCACGTCTGACGTAACTGTTAATAACATCGATCATAGCATCTGCATGGACTTTGACTCAAACAGGACAAGTTTAGGCAATAACTGAATCGCGATTACTCATTGGCCGCGTCTGTGAGTCAGAGTGTGGAGGAGACGTTAGCGCAGTTTCACAACTGCACCATCATCTACATCAGTGTAGCTTTAGCCTGCGGTGACAAAAACAACACGTTTACAGAGTGGTGCACAAGTGGCCTGCAGGCAGCTAGTGCGCCTCACTTCACACAACCCGACAGACGCGTTGTCACTGTACGGGCAAGAGGAACAAGCCCGCCGTCTTCAATAACCAGAGGAGAATGCCCTCTGAACTGAAGCACACCCATACCTGAAACCCAAGACAAACAGAAAGTAAACTTACCTGCCCACAGCCAGAAGCGTTGCACACAAAAGGTTTTTCGTCCCCCATCTTTGCAAAGACTTTGCAATGTAACTGTGAAAGAGAAGACGAGAACATTTTTAACGTTTTAAGCAAGACAAGACACAGAGAGAGACGACTCTGGTTGTATCCCCGCTCAGCGCAGGAAGCGATGGGTGTTTAAAAATAACGTGAAAAAACACCCATGTTAGCACAGCAACTACAAGTTTCCCTGGTGATACTTCCTTCACACTGGGGGCCGGTTCGGGGCACCAATGACATGCAGTTTACAGACGAGCGGCCATTCAGGATTTGCTCAAAGCAAAGCAATCCCTCTTTCCGGCCCCTCCTCTATTTTTCATTGTAGTCCTCTTGACACCATCTCCAAAGCTCTTCTCCAACATCTCCTGTGCTACTCTACACCTCTGTCTGACTCCGTTCCTCCAGTCATTCTTTGAACTCCTCCACCCAATTCTCAAGCTCAAATATCAGCAACCTACACTACCAGACGCTCATCACTTTTCACAGGAACTCAAGCCCTCCACACCAACATCAAAAGGTTTGGTACTACTGTGATGGTATTTTGCTAGATGCCAGGAACGGTGGGATAAGATTGATTGAGTTCGTCATGATGGTACGCAACAGAGCACGTCAAGAACGTAATGAGAGTAAGAGAAGAATGCAAAGAGTAATAATAGTAGTTCTGGACAGACGTTTTGGGAATGAGACACACTGATCCGGAGGAATGGCATGTGTGAGCATCGGCTTGTTATAGACACTCCCTCTTTTCCGATTAGCTGGAGCACTGAAGTTATTCCAGACGAACTGCCAGGATCATCCACACAAACAAACACATGCACAACATTACTCAGATACAGATAAAACAAAAGGTTACTAGGACGGCTTATGTTGTTCAAAATAAAACATGGAAACCCAATGTGTTTGAAAACACTGTTTTCGCTAAATCAACATGAGGAAGATATTTAATCAATTTATTTGCATGCACCAATTATCAAAATGATAATAAAGTTATGAAGTAATAAAGTATAGTCATAAGTTTTATCAAGTAACATTTACCCAAATCAATTTTAACTGGGCTGTCAATTTGATGTATTCTACAGTGATAATGCAATTCAACGTAATACATTAAAAATAAAATTGTGATTTATGAAAAAGAAATCATGTGTTTAAAAATGGACACAAGTAATCACGCCCTCTGACCTTAAGTAAATTCAAGAACAGGGGATTTTTTCTACCAGCAGGGTAATTTTAGCCTAAAGTAGCACTAGCACCTTTATGCTTTTCAGCTTTTGTTAGTCCACAGGCAGCGGACGACAACCAGCACATACACAGAATGACTAAGATTAAGCTATTATTCACACGACATCTTTAAAATACTGGCGCTCACACACACAATGCAATAGCCAAAGACATCCCTCTACATTTACACATGAAGAAATGTTTAAAAAAATCCTGCAAGACAGAACACATGAACTCATCCTGGGCAAGCAGCTTCTTACTCTACCTCAGAAAGATTAAAATGTGATTGCGAATAATTTTATATAATTGAAAATAAGCCCATAGCAGTCCCTTTTGCAAGAACATTTGAGACAAAGAACACTAGTGCAATAGCAAAGATTTTCAGAAACGTAATATCTTTTATACATGTATAATATTTAAAGGTGGTCTTTAACTAGTTTGGCTGTGCAGATTGAAGTGATAGCTCACCTAAAAATGAACATTCTTTCATCATTTACTCACCCACATGTCATTCCAATCCAATTCCAAATTGACTTTCTTTCTTATGCAGAAGCCAAAAGAGGATATTTTAGAAAGCCGATAACCGAAAAAACATTGACCCCCATTGACTTCCATTGTATGGACACTGAGACATTTCTCAAAATATCTTCTTTTGTAAACTTTGAGTCATATACAGGTTATGAATGACATGGGTGAATAAATGATGACAAAATCATTTTTGGGTGAACTAACCCCATAAAATTTTTCATCTGTGTGCCCACCACAGTTCAATCTACATAAACTTCACTAGTCGGGAATTTTGGAAAAAGTAACACATTCATTAAATTCAAATGAAGAGGAGTTGAGAGCATTACATTTTTATCTCTCCCCACCAGCTCGCGATGACTTGTGATGAGTAACACAATTACCACTCTACTACACATTAAAACAAACCACACTTCTTTCTTTATTTTTACTGCAGGGATTTATACGAATGATGCTTAGCTTTGTCAACCAAAAAACTTGAAAAAAAGGGTTTAAAATGACAACCTGACAGGCTAAGACTTTTCAATTCTATACAACATACAGAAAGCTTTACTGTAAACACGGGCAGCCACTCTCAAGATGGCGATGTAGTCTCAGTATTAAACGCTAATGTCTGTAGCTCCGAATGTCAATTGTGTTTATGTGTCCCGTGACGCGCGGTTATGAGCTGAAATTAGCAGCCCCTGCCAAGGTTTCTGCCCAGTTTTCCATGAAGAAAATAACTGCATCTTGTTTGCCACTGAAAGTCCCTTCCCTCAAGGCTGAGATCAAAGTGACGTACAAGCTAAGCAGTTTGATTCCTTGCAGACCTCACACGCTCAACATGCAGGCCAACAGCTTGGTGCCAAAGCTCTCAGATTGGCTGCAATGTACACAGTCAGTTTGGTTAGAGAAATGCAAAGAGACCTTAAACAAATGAGTAGCAGCACCGGCTCATTACACCCTCGGTGAAGTCGTCACATCTCAGAAAGACTCAAGACTAGGTATGTGTACTCACAGAATTTCCTAGCACACTAGAAATAAACAATAAAACAGCAGAGATTGGCCCAACGGCCTCCATGTGTGCTAGATAACACTGACCATCCAAAATTAAAATAGAGCCAGGATGGATTATTCAGGATGGATTAGTCTGGTATAATAAAAAAATGCTTCCTGTTATTTTTTTATAGTTTGAAAAAATTAAATCAGAGAAGCATCTAAAAGTCTGGAGTAAATTTACCTCTGCTTTGGTTGACCTGTTAAAAACAGGCGTCTCACACCTTTTGCCCAATTCATTTCCATGACTTTTCCATTTCTATTTGTATCTAATCATTTATCAGATGCTTTTATCTAAAGCGACATACAAATGTTGGGAAAGTAATTCTGTACAAAAGCAAAAAATATAAACCGTAAAATACCAAATAACACCATATTATACCAGAGTAATCCATGAGTACTGAATATTAAGAATTTAAATTTGACTTAATTCACAATTTTTTTCACGTATGTACGATGCCTGTGCAATACATGCATTCTGCATCTCAGCCCGATTCCTCCGGATCAATTGGGTCGTATTGGTCAGAAAAAGCGACATCCTGCTGTTAACTTGGATTTCTCCTACTCAGCAGGTGGACGGTGCGGCGAAGGCCAGCTATAATCAGCCTCAGACGTACACTGTTTGATGCTGTATGCTAGGAAACTGACTAAACAAACTGTATTAATAGCTCCAGCTGGAGCCAAGAATGAGGAATCTAGAGCATAAGCTTCCAGAGCGTAAGGAAGACCCCTCATATACAGACAGAGTGGCAGAAAGGGGGGCAGGGAAGAATGGAACGAATGGCTCTGGAGGGTGTTCAGTAACCCGCAGGTAAATGCCAAAAGTTCTGTGTCCCGAACATGTTGGGGGCAAGCGATCTGGGTGCAGGGCGTGTACTATGGCCGATTCGGATTTATGTAACCTTCGTGAAACTGAGCTTCGGAAAATGGAACAAATGAAACTCTATATCTATGTCTGCATGACTGCAGTGTGCCCGGCGCTAAATCCATGGTGAGGAAATACACAATGCAGCCCAATGCAATCCCCTGGGCTTGTATTCCGCTATAAACAATGTGGTCCTGAAGTCCGCTCTGTGAAAGAGACTTCTCTCTTATATCATTTTGTTCTGCCGCTATAACAATGATAGACACAAGCCAAGGAAGAAAAACTGACACAAAATCTCCACACCTGCATACAGTAAAAAAACGGATCCGGTTGTATTATAATAGACAATGCCTTGTGTATATACAGTACATTATACGCGTTGTAACATAGTCTGAAAGAGCTACTAATCAAGTTCAGATGGACACTGAACTCAACCTTGGCGAATTCTGTTGCTTTTCCAAACATTAGAACATGTAAATGATGACATGTAAATACATAAATGTAAACAAATATTTACCAATTCCAAAAAAGCAATATGTCATTATTTAATTCATCAAACCATACCACTCTGTATACATTAGTCCCCAGGTCTTTGAGAGCACCTTCAGTACAGGGCAGGCACACCTTTTTTAAGCAGACCAAATATTACATAATTTCCGAAAAGGACAGGTGTGCAGAACGGTCTGTTATTTGCTTTGCTGCTGTACTCTATTGCTGCATCTGGTCAACCATCCTCACATGCCGTCAATAACACTATCCTATACAACCGTTGCCAGGACAAACTACGTAATCCTTTATTCACAGTTCTGACTTTTAATCATTTGAGCACAGTTTAACAAATGATGTAGCATGCCGTTTTCAACACATGAAAGACCTCAAACTGGTACGCTACGTTTCTTCCTGTAAAAGTGAATTGAACACATTAAGAAACACTGCGGTTGTAGAGCTGTAAGCTCCAGCAGATGCCTCATAGCAGAGGTGAAAGCAATAAGCAACGCTGCAAGCTCTCATTAGTCAAGTCACTGTAAAGCAATTACTGTAACAGCTGCGAAATGCTCACTAGTGCACATGCAAATGTCTTCTGGAAGGATGATGTATTATATGGGGATATCCAAAAATTTCGAAGAGTAACATTGTTGGAATTCAACAAATGCCATGTCAAGATGACCTATATCTACAATTACAGGACCTCAAATCTACAGATGGTATTTACACGAACCGAAATGAGACATTCACATGCTCAGATGAAATGAAAGTTGATTGTTTTAAGATGTTTTAGGGAGTGTCTTTTTACAACAGATACATTATGTGCAATGGTGTGAAACACTCTTTTTGTTATATTATTTTCATGGGATAACAGGACATATTGTTCAACAGGTGCCTGTGTTATTTGTTAACAAACTAATACGTGGGTGTTTTTTGTGTTGAGATATAATCTGACAATTGTGTTGGCAAAACATTTAACGGAAACATCTGCCCTATCAAACTCAAATCAAAACTCAGTAGTATACTTTAATTCAGTCAAAAAAAACGAAGAGTTTAACTGTATAATACCAATTTATCTTTCAGTTCCTGAACACGAATGTATGTCTACAAGTTACGTAACAAAAAAGTACAACTTTTGTAGGAACTCAATAAGCAGAATTCCTAGGTTTTGGTTACAATATAAGTTACTTCCCCGACACTTTACTGTGCCATTTCAACCTTGTGTGTTTAACTGCCGCAATACACAAAAAAATCTTCACATTCAATAGTTTCCTCGCAGAAAATAAACAGGGCTAACTATTTAGCAAACCGATGCTAACTTGATGTCTTGTGAACATGCCAAATAAAAACCAGCCTTTTCCCGCATGTGCCCGCCCTGGCTTTACGTTGATTGGTCGTATCCACGTCAGTCAAAAATATATAACGACTGTTTCGCTACAATACGCGTCAATCATAATTATTAGTCGCGTATCATTGGTGGACGGAAATCCCACTCAAAAAATGGAATTCACGGACTTCCAACTTACAGGCCGCTCATACTCCCCGTTAGAAAAAAAAGTATGCACAGAGTACTTTGTAACAAATAAACTACGTCTGTGATGTCTGAAATACTAATTTACGTCACAAAAAAGTATTTATTGATAACAAGTCGTATGGTATAGAAATTACAGAGGGCTAGCGTTTCATGACGGCGTCATAAGATTTTAGCCCTCGCTTGTCAAGAGCCTAACTAAACGAGCAACACTGTCTTCCCTCTAAGCGCAGACTTCGCTGGTAACGTTAGCCCATTGCCCGTCTGACAGCATACCAGTCGCCTCATAAAAGTTACTCTCGACCACACAAACCTTTTTATCGGATATAAATAACAACTGGACATTGTTTTATACACAGGCAACCATCGATTCCAGATTTTTGACAGAAGAAGAATGTTTACAAACTTACCACAGCGCCCCTCTTTCCCACTCTCTCTCTCGCTCGCTCACTCTCCTCTCTTGGAATCCGACACGCCCCTCCCCGTGAAACATCGCGAGATGTTGACGTCATACGAATCCCTGAACGCTCACCTGGGATGTGTGTACTGATTCTCAAGGTATGAAACTCGAGCTGAACAGACGACACGTAAATGTAGCCGAAAGCAGTGAAAATTGCTCCGAACGTTCTCAAAAAGTGGCATTAAGTAAAACTTCTTATTTTTAGCTATTTTTATTTTCATTACAAAATGTATGCGTTGTTCAATTTCGATTAATTTCTCATCTCACTTAAAAATATTTCCTCTTTTTAATATGCCTGATAAAAAGTCCTCAAAAAAATATTTGTTTTCCTCCTAGGCATTTACCAAAAGGGATTCAGTTCTAAGCTATCGACCGTAAAGCACTGATTTTGCTGTATCATCTAGACCTATACATCTGTACATATATGTTATGTGTATAATCTGTGTAAGGTTTGCACAACTAAGGCAATAATATTCAGAAGGTTCCTTTGAAATTCAGTCTTTATTCAGTCCCACTGTAGCTTCCTTCCTGACTGATTTACATTCACTTAAAGAGGACATCCTGTGCTTGGACAGGAGTTTAAATAAAGCATAGGGGAAAACACAAACTGTACTTGCTAAAGAAATGAACTGAACATATATCTTTACAATGAAAATATGATAATTTACCATTAGTCATTTTCTATTCAGAAAACAAATTCAAACACAGCCCTGGACAGTGATTATAAAATCTAAATAACACAGTAAATGTAATGTTCATTTTTGAAGCTCAGAGGAAAAATCCGTAAATTATAGCTTTTAATGACCTCATGAGATTTGTTGGGTTTATGTACATATATATTTATTATTTCTTCTTTACTTTCTAAAAAAGCAGTGTTCTCCTTTTGTGACCAAATTGGTTACAAAAATTCCTACATGGACAATATCCTAATTCTGCATCTTTTAGTTTTTATCGTGTAATATTCCTGCTCCCTCCACTGGCCAATTGTTGAAATTACACTAACATAGCATATGAGGTTTCGTGTAATGACAAATGGTAAATTTGGTCCATTAATGGACACTTTAATAACAATAATGGTTCGTTTGGTTTGGGGAAATAATTGCAGCAAATACACTTCAACAATGCATGGAGGTTTTTACTTAGTCTGCATGCATAAAACTAGTTTAGATGTGAGCACTACATAGTTTCTTAAGCAATAGAAACAGAAATAGAAACAGGCCTGCAAAGAAAATCTGGTGTGTTTCACAAGTATTGATCTTAATTTTAAGACATCCCATCTGCAAGAGTTAATAAAGATCATGCTAACATGACAAACTCCAGGTTAAAGACTTAGACGAGCTAAAACAATATCTCGATGCTGACACAAAAGATAGCTGTAAAAGGTTGCTATTTTTATTCCATTTATTCCCACTATTGTCTCTCAAACTTAGAAGCACAGCAACCATAAGCACCGAAATAAAAGATGCATAATACACTCCAACAAACTAAATAATTTAGTAAAAAGTAGTATTCATGTGAACCCTTTATGATTAAATAGATTATGAAAGTGACTAGTAAACAGCAATAGACATTGGTAGTAATAGACATTTAAAGTTGTTTTGTGCACCCACCACGTTACGTGTTTCCCAGTCTTTCAAGATGGATTTATTTTCGTTGGTTGGGAAACTTCATAAAATGATTTAATATAATGATATAACATAGGTTTTTTATTTGACTTAAAAACGTAACAAAGAATAACTATCTTTTCAAAATAAAATCCTACTGCACACATACATTTTTTTAATTAAAAATCAAATGTAATATAGGATTATAACTTAAGTGCAACGTTAAAGTATTAAGTGTTCATATGATTTACTGGTCAATAATAGTTCCAAAATATTTTCGTTTTTGCAATTTGAGGATTTCACATAGTTTTACCTAGTGATACAATTTTTATGAGTTCAATAGATGTGTTAATGACATTTTGGTGGTACTACTGTACTGTAACTTTCCTACTAAATCTGGATTTTCTGCTTCAAAGCATAAAATTATATCACAACCCTGAATTTGTTCAATGACATTACAGCAAAAACACAGGCAACTTCCTCACATATTCACTCAATGTATATAGACATACACACTTCAGATTGCAGTCTGATTACAACAGATTACAATCACATGTTCACATACACAAAAACATCTACCTCCCATGTCAGTCTTCTCACTCCCCCACCTACCCTGCCCTCAGTCCCTGAGGAGCACATATTCTTTCACTGATTCTGGTAAGGGGAGCAGTTTCACCGCACTGGGGAGGTATTGCACTCCCAGGCTATTACGCACAGCGCACCGTGCCAGGGCCCGTAACGAAGGCGGCTGAGCCACCAGGCTAGTGAGTCGAGCCAGTAACTGAGGATCTTTACTGAGCTCACGTGGTAAGGAGCCATCGGCCCTGCGGATCTCGAACCTCCCGGCCGCACGGCAAAGCAGCTCCAGGCACTCTTCCTCTTGCTCTGTTCCCAGGCCACGAGCCAGCAACGCCACCAGTCGTGATATCGGCGTCTGGCCTTTTAAGTTGACGACATGGACTTGAGCTCCATACTCCAGCAACACACGCACGCTCTCCAGGTTGCCCTTCATGGCCGCCCAACTGAGGGGCGTGTCGTTATTGTAATCACGGACGTTGGGGCTGGCGCCACTCTCCAAAAGTGCCCGTACACACTCTGGGTTATCTTTGAAGGCAGCCCAGTGCAGTGGGGTATCCTTGTTGCCATCTAGTGCATTAGGCTGGGCCCCGTATTCTAATAAGAGCTCCACACAACCCTCATCCTTCTCTGCTGCATAATGGAGCGCGGTGCGGTTGTAACCATCCAAGGCATTTACCTGTGTGGGAAAGCAATATGTTGCCGAAGTTACTGCCACGCAATTAAAAAATGATGTGAAGTGTTTAACATGGACTCCCATTGAGGCCTTAGCATTATTATATTTGTTTTACTTGAAATCACAACTTATTGTATGGTTTTTGACTATGACCAATAGGCAACAATCTAAAAATGACCCAGAATACCATAGGAACAACCCAGATTACCCCAGTGTCAAAATTTTGGCGTCTTGCATGTTGTACCTCTGCACCTTTCTCCAGCAAAAGCTCCACACAGTCAGCGTCGGCCACCATGCAGGCACAATGGAGGGGCTTCAATGTGCCATGCATCCTGTTCACATCCGCCCCCTTTGGAATGAGAAATATGCTTAAAACACCAACTTTTTACAATGTAAGAGATGAAACAACTGTCAAAGCTGTGGCAGCACTACTCACCCTACGTATAAGGTCTTCCACATTATCATGTGGAAAAGAACGAATAGCTGCTATTGTTCGAATGAGCCTTTCCGACAGCGAGTATTTGCTCTGAATACTCTGCATGATGTACCACATAGTAGAGCTCATGTGGAACTAAAGGACATTTCACCCGGAACGGGTGATGCCACACCGAGATGAGATGGCTGTGAAATCAGACACAAAATTAAAAACACACACACAATCTATTAATAGGCTGAAAAAAGCAAATGCAACACTTTTCTATTATGACTCATTTATTGTGCTTAATACCATTGATGTAATTATTGCTGGTTTATTCAAATGGGTGTGTGCTTACTCTATCTGCCACGTTTTTGTTCCCGTGGCTTTAATCACTGTTTTGTTAAGACAAGGCATTTAACATACTCCTCAGTTCATATCAAAGAATACAGTGATATGGGTTAGCTGTGAAAGCCAACGTACCAACATAATGCTTATAAAGGTTATTTTACATGCAACATCTGACTGATACGCTCAAATGTGCATTGTTAACGCGCATAGAACATGCACGCGTCATGTTAACGCACATAAATAACGCAAATACACCATAAGCAGTAAGCACTGTTTGCTGTCATTGCTTCTTGCTGTCAACAAAAGGTCGCATAATGACAGATCACTTTCAGCTTTAACAAGCATATGAAATACGAAATACGGCGGGTTTTTAAGTAGCAACTTGTTACTAGTTGCAAATTTATGGTTGTCAAAAAAGACAGGGTTGTATTTTTGTTTATCGCTTGCTGTTCTCCTTTGTTACCGGAGTAACGTTAAATTAGCCGCTTGAAGCTAGTTTCAACACACAGAACGTGAAATTACATTTTCTTACCTTTGGATTTTTTTTTAAATCAATGGCACGGGAATAAAACAAAAGCAAATATGTGATCATAAACGAATTGGTTTTAAAACAGTAACGTTACCTCCACAAATCGAAAAGCTACTGCTTGTAGCTAACGCGCGAGTGCCTGCTCAACACAAACACGGTGACGTCATGAGAGGAAGTGATCTATGACAAACGAGGACATGTTTGCGGGTTAAAATCATCTTTATCGGTCTGTTTTCATCGACGAAACATATTTGTCGTGTGGCTCGGCTTGAAATACTGCTTTATTAGTATCCGCTTCTGTATGTGTGAAAGACCATTCTTCACATACCATACCGTCAATGCCAAATATAGACATGATGAGCCCCGTACTGAGGGTCCCTGAGTGAATGTCACTGTCCTGACATTTTGTCCTGTTATTGTAAAATGTTATAAAAACAAGTCATATTCTGTGACGTGACCTGAGATCACACTAACTTAATGTAAAATTGTAATTTTAACTTTCACAGAGAAAGATATTTGTAAGAATGCTTATAACCAGACAGATCCCCCCCATTGACTACCATAGTAGGAATACAATGGTTGTCAAAAGTGCCCCAGAACTGTTTGCTGTCATACATTCATCAAAATGTCTTTTGTTCAACAGAACAAAAAACGATAAAGTAAAACGTCCTACTATGGGAGTCCATGGGGGGCAAGATCTGTTTGGTTACAAGCATTCTTCCAAATATCTTTCACTGTGTTCGTTAGAACAAAGAAATTTATACAGATTTGGAACAACTCGAAGGCGAGTAAATGATGACAGGATTTTCATTTTTGGGTAAAGTATCCCTTTAAATGGGCATTGGTTACCAAGTTTATCTGAGCTCATATTTACCCAACACTGTATGCACTTGCAAGTCTTATACAGTTTGTTATACTAATAAATCTTTAACCATGAGGCCCTCCTAGAAAGTAATCATAGTCTGAGAATTTAAAGAAAATATATCCAAGAACATGGCTTTCACAGAGAAAGATATTTGGAAGAATGCTTATAACCAGACAGATTTTGCCCCCCATTGACTACCATAGTAGGAATACAATGGTAGTCAAAAGTGCCCCAGAACCATTTGTGGTCATACATTCATCAAAATGTCTTCTTTTGTGTGAAAATGTTAACTTTCAAATTCAGCCTCTCTTCAATTTCCTACATTTGCAGAAACTGAATTTAAAACTATCAGATAAAAGCCCTTCTTTAGAGAAATTAGACATAGTCTATTAACAATGTCTATTGACACAAAAACATGAATCTCTTACCAATCGGTTTAAAAAGCAAAACAGTGCAATTAACAACAATTAATGCAGCAAATGAACCAGCCAAAACTGTAAGGCCAAAACAAAATAATTTATTTTCTTTTTGTGACAATTTATGCAGACAGCTAGAATTTAGTGTCTCATACACTTCAATCCATTGTTATATAATAATTCCCTTTGCCACACCAACCCCTAAATCAATTAACAGTAATAACCCAAACATTAAAGTGAAATTTGCTATTTTCTGCAAATTTTTGCAAGCCTGTAGACAACAATATCATTACCTTATGCTCCTAGTATAATTTCACATTACATAACAATAAGTTTTTTTTTTTAACAAGTTAGTGCATTTCATTATGCTAAACCACTAGCTGCTCATATTCATTAATGAAAACAAACAAAAAAGCCCCAGTGATTTGTTATTTACCGCATTACTAAGCTCCTAGTAAATGCATCAAGTATTTTCTCGGCTGAAATCGGTGATTTTTCTCCCAACGTCTAATTGTACATGGTCATGATAACAATTACAAGGACATTGGTCGTGTAGGGGATGGACAGCAGAATTAAAATAAATTAAAATCCATTTTTAAAAGCAATACTTACAAAGAATTTATCAGCAATACTGTATCCTCCTGATTAAACGTTCAAATAACAGCACCAATTCATCACAGCACATTCTTTTGTAGTGAACGCGTTCGCATTCCTCCAGATAATGGTTTTCGCATTGCTCAGTCACTGTCAGGTACCATCTATCAAAGCAACTGTCAATTTCTAATTAGCCAAACCCATGCCATCCTATCAGAATCAATACGCTGGCTTCAGCAAAGCAATAAAGCCACTCGCGTTACCATGGCAGACCTATAAGAAACCTTGTTCAAATCATTACAAGAGGACTTTCCCCCAGATTTATCCTACAGTCAAAACACTCTTTAGGGAAGAAACGTAATATCTTAAATAAGGAAATTGTATTACAATTCACGAGGACACATTCAGGGGACACATTCAATTCTCCTACGAACCTCGTCACCTATAACTACAAAATGGCATGAAATGACTGTGCCTGGTATGTACATTATTAAAGCGTTGCCAAATTGCAAGTTCATATAAAAGTGTGACGGTGCTGTAACTAAAGGGAATGGAAAGTGAAATGAAATTTGTCATCCTCAGCCAGAGAATCCACTCTGAGCCATAAATATGAGCATGACCAAAACATCATGAATCACCTTTAAAATTAACACAGACCACTACTGCAGATTCTTATTTCTAAATGACCAAAGTCCCAACAAAACGGATGCGCTGAATAAGCCCTAGTTTAGAAACAAATACAGCAAGTTCTGATACAACAGTGGTAACCATATTTTGTCATTCCAACAGTTTTAGGGTCATCAATAACAAATAGAACTGAACAAGCTAAGCTTTAACCTTCCTTGACCCAATCTATCCAGTGCTCCCCATCCATAAACAGTCTTAAACTGACTAATTATAAAGAAAACTCACCAAAAGAAAGCACAAGCCTTGCATCAGCCCAAACCATCACCATGCTGTAAACGTAGTAAACGGCCTGATTCTCAGGATATTTGAGCATGCTCAAAAGCAGTTCAGGGAGGACAATATACAAAAAATAAACAGACAAATCTGAGATGACAAAGAATCTGAGTGCCTATGTACCTGACTGTTAAAAGTTCTCATTCACAGGCTGTTGGTTACTCTAAACTATAAAAAAAATTCACCCATCAGCAAATCAGTGACAAGCAAGGATCATAACTGGCACGCTTTAACTTTATGAAGTGACAGCAGGCTTTATATTAGAATCATTAAAAAGGTTCCTAAGCTGATCTTTATCCTGCGTGTAATGCTCTTTATTTTTTTATTAGAGTGCTCCGACAGCATATAGAATTACCACGAGCTACAGTATGTCACGCAAACTAATGCAAAACGCCAAACCTCACTGTCACCCCTTAAAGCTACTTGCAAAACTATCCACTCAAGCACGCATCACATTCTATTTGGGATCTATTTCCCAAAACTAAATCAACTCTATGGCAAACCACATTCTTCCAAACAAGGATTCATTTACACCGTCAAACCACCCCAGCGTCCTGCGATTGCAACCGAAGCAACCAAAACAACAAAAAAGGATGAATCGTTGCATGTCAAAGTGATATCTTTGTATAGGTACATGACATATATTTTATGCATGTTCCATTTCTTAGTGCATATGCTCTTTGCAGACAACCAATCAATCTCATCAACGGGGTCATTAGACCGCCCACTTTTTTACCTCCCCCAAAGGAGCTGAGAGACGATCCTCCTTTCAAGAAAAACAAAAACCGTGGATTTACATTCTGAAGGGACATTGTCAAGTTAGAAGCGTAAAATGTTTATTTTCCTATTTGATGGCGTCTTTCAGCAAGCATGTACTGCTTCCGATTTCTGATGCCCGTTTGCCTGGATACCCCAGTCTGTGCATTGTCACTTCATGAGACTTTTCCTCTGGAAGTGCTCCAGGCAGGAGAGGTGAATACCATTTTAAATTGATTTATATATCATATTTCATCTCTTTATATATATATATATATATATATATATATATATATTTACATATATATTTTAGGTGTGTAAATATTCATACATTAAGGATTTCTTTTCATAGTCTTTACTTTGGCGATATGGGTGGGATGTTCTGCTCTTTTCCAGTGTGTCTGGAACCTCCCTGTGGGGAACTGCGGTGGCCGAATGGAGGGCGTCTCTGCTGCTCTCGTAGCTTGAATCCCCCCGTGTTGGCTCTGGGGGGTCCGTTGCTGCGAGAAAAGCCCTGGGGGTCACGGGCCGGCCGGCCCTCCTTAGCCTTGCAGTTGCCCCCTGTTTCCTGAGGCCGTTCCTGTTTAGTTGCAGGGCTGGAGGGCTGCTCATCCACCTTGTTGACACGCAGCTCCCTAAGAGGATGTGCGGTTGCATTGTTGGGGCTGGTAGTGACTGCTGGAGGAGGGGGATCCTTAGGTGGTCGCTGACATACTTCAGCGTAACTGAGCTTGCGAGGTTCCTGATGAAAAACAGGAAAGGTCGAAAATTGTTCATGGGTTAATGCGCATGCACTGCACTCTACGTGACCGCTCTAAAAGAAGGTCAAATACCATCTTTACTTGGCTTGTCTAAATATATTTGACAGTCTGTGAGGAGCTATAACTCACCAGTGCTGGGGTACTGGAGGGGGCAGTGTTAGATTGGGTGGCTGTAGGAGTGGCTGAGCTGGGCTGAAGCTTCGGGCCAGGTGATGTTTGGGAGGGGGTGGGTGTCATCGTTGTGACAGGAGAAGGAGTGACAGGCACCTCTTTATTGACAGGAGGATCCGTCTTCTCCAGTTTCTTTTCCAGGTGGTTCGAGCTACGGCGTACAGGTAACAGAGATCAAGCCAAAACACAATTATAAAACAATAAGGCCCTGATGGGGCGAGCTGAAAATTTCTGTTTACTGCTAGTTGATTTTGGATGATACCATATGGTAAACCTGCAGAATGTAACATAAGCTTACTTGGAGGTCATGGGGTCAGGGATGTGTGCAGTCGTCTTGACCACAGGCTGGGTGGACCTAGAGACAGTTTCTTCTGTGGCTAGGCCTGTGGGACTCACAGTGGACTCTTTGTTTGAATCCTGTTGCTAAAAGAAATAAGGAAAAAGCAATGAACTAATCGAAATCTCATGCAAAAAGCTCTCAACATGTATCTATAAGCTCCAAACTAACCTTGTCCCTATTCAGGCCTCTTACAACATCAGAGAGGCGGTTCTCCAATACAGGCTCCCCCTGCGGGCTGGCAGAGCAGCCTGGCAGTGGAGGGAAGTTGGAGGCAGCCAGGTCAAACTTGGGGGGCGGGACCTTTACTTGAGACAGAGGAACTGGTCTCTGAAGAAATAAAAAATAAGACATTAAAAAGGCACAACTAGAAAGCAACATTGTGTAAACTGAAGAAAAACTATATGAATGCATTACTGTTGTACGATCATCCTCTCGCCGCCTTCGAGTGCCTCTGTACGTTGTTCTCCTGAAATGAATGTTTAATTATTCAGAAGATATTCCACAAATGTGCCATCTAAATGAATCAACAGGAAGTGTATAACGTTGTAATACGTCTTTCTATCCTAGTTTCATTTGCAGACTTGATGACAAGCGAGCCATTAGCAGGCTGAGTCCACAAAAAAGTCATTAGTACATCTGTTTTTTCTCATTTAAAAACAAAACAAACCTGCCACGTCCCAAGGTAATGTCATCCATTGGCTCGTTGGAAGAGAGTTGTGGGAAAGAGGAGTTAAGCTCAGTGGATTGTAGCACCGGCCCACTGCTGTTGGAAAGCTGTGGACTGTGCAGGCCAGACAGTCCGTCCACAAGAGCCACCGGGGACACAGAGGAAGACAGTCCATCATTAGCCCTCGTCTGAGGCTTTACGTGGTTCCTACACAAATCAAAGTAGTATGGGTGAGATCAGGGTGTTTACAAAAATGTCTCCCGTCAAAGATTTCTGTTTAACAAGGTCTGTGTGGATATATGAGAAGATCTTTCAGGCAGCATGCAATAGACCAACAGAAATGAACAGAGAAACAGGCAAATTCTGGATTTTAAAACCACTTCACCTTCTCCTGGCAGTGAGCTGACACTGGTATCATAACATATTTCCTGGAATTTATTTTCATTGTTAAACTATTTAATTGTGATTAATCTCAGTTTTGGAAAGAACATACATTTATTAAAGTTTAATTGGTGGGTTCTGTGTTTTTTGTGGTTGACTCACAGTGGATAAGTTATTATATTATCCATTATAGAAAGTTCAACAACGGTTTGCTTCACTCACACTGCTTTTTTACAACAATACAATGCTCTGTCCTATTGTCCTCCTATCACATGTGTCAAAGTATGGTATGGGAACCAATATCCTGAAGCATTTCTTCAGTTACTTTTCGGTTCTCAATTGTTAAGACACCTCAAAACAATCAAATACTAAAGTTTCATCGGATGAAATAAAACATGGAGGAGATCATTTAAATCTGTTAGCACAATGATTTAAGTTTCAAATATGACCCAGAGTAATGAAGTTTCTTAAACAAAAAAAGGTTAGTTTACTATAAAAATATGAAATGTAAATGGACATTAGTGAAATAAGAGGCACTACATCCCCAACAACCACATAATATAATACTCGATTATTGATCGCTGATCACCATATTAGTTTATTATTTTCCTTGGCCCATACACCTTTTTGTTAGTCAACAACAATTTCAGTTGCCAGACACCAAAGCTAATAACTTCCATGTCTGGGAGGGCGGTAAGAATGGATTGATGATAGAGTTGATATGATTTTTAAGTTTTTAAAGATGTACCTGAAGGCATTTATTACATTCTTTCTTGAATAGAGTGGTACACTGTGGGAACAGTAAGAAAAACAATTTCCAAGTGATCTACTGTGACCTAGATTCTCACACTAACTTTAACTTTGTACTTGAATGCAAGTTATAAACTTACTACAACATAGAAACATGGGTATCACCTTTACATCGGCAAGATAAAAGCAATATGGTTAAAAGTATGCTAAAATAAACACCAGAAAAAGACCTATCAGCTTGACCTACCGGTTCCTGCTGAAGGGACGGCTAAGGTTGAGAGAATTTGAGCCAGTTTTGTAGTGTCCAGGTGAGCTAAAGCCATTGACGAAGCCACTGTTGGGAAAAGGTGCCTGTGGAAACAAAGCATCTTAAGTTTACCTCTTATAAAATCCCAAACATATACCAAAAGTACTCTAATTTTGAAATCCTGCAATGCGCCACTCCTAATATGGTCAGGTCTATGCGATTGATCTTCTGTTAGATTCTCTGCATTTGTAATAGTTTGCAATTCCCTCTGGATAAGAACACTTGCTCATGAATGTCAATATTTTAGGCCATTTATTGCATACCAATTATTGACACTTGTTAACCTTACAACGAGACTCACCAGAGGAGTCTCAAAGTACGGAGTAGGAGATGGCGTCCAGGTAGGAGGTACGATGCCATACAGTGGGTACTGCTGCTGGGGGCTGTAAACAGGTTGCATAAAGAGAGGAGAGCTGTATTGGGACTGTGTGGGAGATTGCTGAGGGTACACACTGCAGTCCAGGCTGCGGTAACCATTCTTAGCAAAGAATGTGTTGATGGCTTTTATTCTGGCCTGAAGATAAAGAAAACCAAAACGTAAATAATGTGGCAACAAAACGTCTGATGCACAAATAGAAAAAGTACTTTAAGGTGCACTCGGTCAAGTTAGTTTCCTAAAAACTCACAAAATCATATGCAAACTTCCTGGGCTAATGTTGGGATCTCATAAACATCTAAATACTACTTTTTCTGAGTTACTTTTATCTTGCAGTCCTTAAACACTGAGTGCACCTTTAATGCTAAACAATGTCATAAAACTCAAGAACACACCATGATTGGTTTTCCCTGAAATATCTTTACTTCTTCCCGTAAATATCTGTATGCCTGTAAGGAGAAAAAAAACACACCATCAGATTGAATTCCAAGGCATTTCTTTTATCCGCCAATAAAGTGATGTAAAACAAATGTTCCTACCTGCTGAGCATCCGTGTCTGATTGGAATGTAATGTACCAGTTGTTGTTATGTGCAAATTCCACACTTATTACTTTAGGACAGTTGTCATTCTTAAACAAGGCTTCCACTTCCTGGTACAAAAAAAAAACATGCATGTAAAAGATTCCAACAATACTGTGAGCGTAGAATGCAGTGTTTCCCCTAGGTTAACGGCTTTGGGGGGGCGGAGGTCTGAACAATACTTTTTAAAATAAATAATATTTAATCAATTGAGCCCAGTCGAATATGTACAGTATATAAAAAGCGCCCTCTAAGGTAATAGTAGGGGAGACATCTTGACAATATCTGTTACCTCAACAGGTGTTGTTTCCGGGACTTCTCGCAGGATGATGATGCAACGCTTGTGATTTGGCCGCACTTTTTCGCCCTTCTCGTCAACTTGGACCATAGGAGACGCTGTAGAAAGGGTTCAAAATCAAACAGTGACAAAGAAATGCCTCCATGACAAAGAATACAAGAACAAAATCATAAATGACACGCTTACATCGCAGTACATCCAAGATGAGGTCCATGTCAGTTGTGAGGACTTTGATTCCTTCCATGCTGGCAATAGTCCAAATGGGGACAAACTGGTCGCTGTCCATTTGAGATATTAGATAAAGATCCTTAGATAAGTTCTCCCTTCGGAATGTAAGAAGCACCAGAAAAGCAGTTAATGGATTGAGAGTGGCTGTAAAGTGCCGTTTACTTACATTAAAATGAACGCTTAAACTGCATTACAAGACTGCACTTACCTGGAGAAACAAAACTCCAGTTCTTTTTTGAGAGACTCGCGCAAAGACTCCTCAGAGAGAGGCTGTTCCTCGGGGAGTTTGGACTCAACTATGTACAAACAATGCAATAACATTACATGGTAAGTGAGTTACAAGACAATCCCAATACATGCTTGTTAACTTAAACCCCTGGACAGTACAAGTGTATAATTTCTTATACATAGCCTCTGAATGTATACTATCATAATAGGAACGCAAGTGATATTTTTGTATACATACCACTGGTTGCTGTAGTCTGCTCACAAACCGGGAAGCTTTGGTCAGGTGGGTCCATACCGTTCACCAAACCCACTACAGTGCTAGAAGTGCTGTTGTCCTCTGAGGTGGTAAAACCAGGCATGTATTGTTTACCTTCAGAAGTATTTAAGTGAACATTAAAATAAATCAATTAGATAAACAGCAAAATAAATAGAAGAACATACTCTCCTCTATTATGATAATTAAACAAGTTAAGCTATGTAACAATCTGCGGGTCGTTCAAGTTAGGCTACAATTTAAAGACCTTTATAAACACTACTTTTTCATGTAACATATTTAAAGTAAATAATAAAATCAGTGTATACTTCAGTCTCAATATTTTAAAAATTCACAGAAAATGAATCTCTATATGGCAAATTTTAGATTTTTGTTATAGAGATAAAGATCAGGATTGTGATTTTATTTTGTACAAAATTACCATAGTCCTAAAAACATCCTTACACTAGAAAATGCTGGGTTGTTTCAACACATGGTTGGGTCAAATATGAACAAACAAAGTAAAAAAGAGGTGGACATTTCTATCACCTTCGGCCATATTGTTCTGGGACCAGGGGGTTGCCTCAGTGTCATCCACAGGAGCCTCAGTTTGTGTTGCAGGGATCTCCTGCCACACCTTGGCATTAGGGTTTAGACCAGCTCCTTTAGCAGTGACCTGCACAAAAAAATCACTAACAGGTAATCGACAGAAGACGTTTAATAATGTAGGCCTGTGTTAAAACATACATTAGGGATCTTGACATCCCTCATTGAAGAGCCAAAAGTCCTGTTGTTGCCATGACCTCAGGGTTTGTTTACTTGTCGTGAGTGACAGCGATTTTACCGACAAGACCACTTAACAGGTGTTTCCTTGACATCACGTCACCTCACCTCAAAAACAACCTAAAATCTAAAGAGGTACTACCTAGTGAGGATTGTTTAACCTCACCGCACTTCAATCAATAATGATTTTTAAAGTACCATTAACAAACCACGACACAAATAATGATACCTTGTCCACAGATGCACTCCATTCATAAATAAAACAACAGGTTTTGCGCCGTGGACTATTTCTAAAAAAAAAAAAAAAAGAACACGGGATACGACAGTTCCCCACTCACCTCAAGAAATAACAACATTTCCTTTCCGCCTATTTAAACTTACGTGATGCAAAGTTGTTAAAGCGGTATATCTCGATATCTCTGTCACGCCGCTCCAGGCTAGACTGGACCAAACTGTAGCTTTCGCTTTAGTCCAGCGTTAGTAAAAAACTTCATTCAAAACACACAAAAGCAAAGCTAGGCTAGCAGAAGCACATGGGCTCGTGTCTTCCGCACATGAACCGCCAAAGCGATGTTTTGCGTCACCCGCGAGGCACGTCAGTCAAGTTCGCATCGCGTGGTGTCTCCGCAGGTACATCGCACATCGATGGCCAGACACAGAAATAAATCTCATTTTCTTGCAATAGCAAATAACGTATTTACAATGGTTTTGTATAATTTTCCAGACCACTAAAACCTTCTTGGTTACGAACACAAAATGTTATTGTTTTACTGTATTAAATGCATTCTGAAACAGATTTAAACGGACCCTCAAAACAACAGCTCTCTGTTTACATATGTGCAATTACGACAACGTTTTTGCTAAACAACACCCGATCACTTCACATGCCCACGGGGGCGCCATTGGGAACAACCACCTGCCACAAAACACACATTCTTCATACAAACGCTTTCAAAAACAGCTGTTGGGCTTGGGGTGACTCGAACACAAACACTAGAAGACCCTTTATGATACCCGCCCAAAAGCACATGTCAAGTATTTCTGGACGATGTCAATCAGAAATTGATTATTTGGGCCGAAAACCGACACGTTCTCCGAAAAACAAAGTTGCCGCGGGTACTCCCAACCCAGAAGAGCAGGAAAGGTTTCATTAATGCATTTAAAAGGACGTCGGCTTATAACCAACACAGACTGAAACCATTTTGATTGTTTTAATACAACTCAAATCAAGCTGGTTGGTTTTAACTCGTTGAGATCACAGCTCATGTGTGTCACATGACTGCGTGAATAAGCTTATGAAACGAGGCCGCTGAATACATTTTTGTGGAATGCTTATGAATCACACCAGGGTTGCTATTGAATGGAGTAGACTTAAATCAGTTTCCCTAAACCAATTAGGTCATTCGTTTGTAAAGGTTGAACAAACTGCTCTTATCCGTGTATTTTGCTAGCATATGGGCTAATAACTTAGCCGGCTAAACTCCTGTCGTGCTTGACAGCCTAATCAGCAAACAGCACGTCTGTACGTGATAGAGGGAGAAGGGGAGAGAGCAGCTATCTTAAAACCACAAACATGATGCCCCTAACAAAGTTGAGCCGCAGATTCGAGATGGCTTTCGTATGTAGGCCAGCTAAGAGATTAATGAATCGTCCTGTCAATTGCCGACAGAAAGAGTCTTCAACGCCCCGGCCAGTTTGTAATTTAGGTGATGTCAAAGCTTGCAGCTCCGCTGTGTAAACCGACTGATGGCCTTATATAGCGAGCGATCATACTATGACCCTATTTTTAAGAAGGGCAACGGCCAAAGACTGATCATCCTGTTGGGGAGGGGGGCGTGAGGGCGCTAACGAACCAAGAGGCCTGGACTTACCATGACGCCTGAGTCTCCCCCGGTCCCGGGTGTGATCTCGTCCTCCCCACGGGTTTTGGGTCCCGGCTCAGCCTCCTCCTGCAGCTGCGGCTCTCCGCCCTGGTCTGAACTCATCGGCCGCTCCTGGCTCACTGCGCCTCCGTCGTTCTCTCCCTGCCCCCCACGAGTCACCCTTTTAGCTGATCGAGTAGTTCGCTAATACACCAGGATATGCACAGTAGCCTTAAGTGTCTAAACGGTCCGGTTGAAAAACCTGTTAACCTACTAGACGTAAGGTAGCGTCAGCTCAGAGTTCGAGATGGCTGGCTAGCCACCGAATGGGCTAGTTCTCCTGCTAGCAAGCTGGCTAGCTACCAATGCATCGACAATTACGGCGCAAGCTCCAACGTTTGTGAACCGACGGACGAAAATAACAGCGCAAGCGCTGAAAATAGCGATTTCGCTACTGAAGTAACGTTATCTTCCTCGCGTTTTACACGAGCAGATATGTCAGAAGGTGCATTCCTAAACGGGCGACGGACACAGGGGACACGCACCTTACAATGATTAGGCAGACATTAACACAGACCGCCACCGTCCCACACTCCTCAGCGACCTCTTGATACCCTCTGAAGTTGATCCGCTCAACTTCCGGCTACTGCAATGGCTGACGCGTAACTGCATGTCAAAATAAAGGTTTTTCCAAGAAATGTTTTCGTCATGCATTGTAAATGTATTTATTTCTTTTTTTGTCTTTATTGATGTTTCTTGTTTTATTTCACAGTTACTAAGACGGTCTTTCTAAATGCAAAAAGCCTCAAAACTGCAGAATAAATGTAACAGCCAAGGATTGTTTGTAAGTTTATAAAAGCATCCCAGTTAAACAGTGCATGTATACCAAGACAAACTGGAGGGTTAGCTCAACTGTAAATTGACTAAGATAAATATACGGATAGATTTATTCACAGCAAGTCGAGGATGAATCATTCATGACTGACATCTGGTGGTGAACAATGTCCTTTGAATGGAGATTCATGGAAGGTTTTTGTCAGTAATTTACGTCAATACACAATCTGTATGTAATCATCTTTGTACTTCATTTCCTATGCAAGTCTGTAGAACACAGAAGATATTTTGAAGAATGCTGCCAACTAAACAACACTGGCCCCCATTGACTTCTATTGTATGATCACAAAATCAGAGACATTTCTCAAAATATCTTCTTTTGTGTTACACAAAAAGTCATTCCACAGTCATAAAGGTTTTAAATGGCATGAGTGCAAGTAAATGATGACTATTTTTGGGTAAACTATCCATTTAAGCAATATGGTCTTGTACTTGTAGGCCTATATAAACAGACAAAGATACTTCATAGTAAGACTATTTTAATTCAGATATTGACAGTACAATATTACCCTGTCACCACAGATGCTCTTCATACAAACTACAGAAAAGAATAAGAGAGATAGGTGAATAAATAATTAGAAGTAGATAATAAGACGAAAAAGATTTCAAACATTCAAAGTCACCAATAATTCCATGTTTGCAAAATGATTCGCGGTGTAGTCAAAACATGTCCATTATTCTTGCTCATCATTACTTCTAGAGGGTCATGCGTACTGGAGGCTTCTCACTGATGACATGTTCCATCAGAGCATGCTCAGAGGTGTCCAGATTAATCTTATACTTGGCCAAGATCTTCATAATAGGCCTCAGCTTCAACCACCACTGGCTCTTTGGTATACGGTGCCTTGGAGAAAGAGATAAGGGTGATTTTTGGAGGAGAAAGTAACATTAGGTATGTTTTCATGATACAGTAATGAATGATGTCACAAAAACAAGATTATGAATCATGAATCATTGGTTCTTACTCGAAATCTGTTTGTTCCTTAAGTTCAGCCAGAGGCTGTAGCATCAGGCCTCTCTTTCTCATTCCCAACATACACGCAGAATCTGGGGTGTTGGCAAAGATTCGTCCTGTACATCAAGTAAAAAAAGTTCACAAAACGTTCTGGTTATAAACAATAACTGAATTATATAACATAATAATGAATGAATTGAATGAACTTAATGAATTGACTCACCATGTCTATAGCACCCCTTCAGTTTCTCTGTTAGCCAGAGCACAGACTTAACACCCATCTTGGTGGCAAAGTTTCTGTCAAAAGGGGTAGGGGTGCCACCCTAAAAACAAAAAACATGTTAAATGTCAATTCAAGTGAGTTCGAGTGAATCAAAAGAGTTCACAGGGTTTGTGATAATCTTACCTGCTGCATATGGCCAAGGACGTTCTTACGACAGTCGAATACGCCCTTTCCTTCCTCTGAGTACAGGTTAAAGATGAAGTCAGTGGTGTAGTTAGAATTGCAGTTCTCATTTCTACAACATATGATGATGATGAGGATGATGATGAGATCCCCAGTTGGTGTTTCGTCCAAAAAAGAAAATTTTCATCTTAAAAGCAAAATCAAGCTAAAACTCTTTTTTTATTTAAATGTCAAACCTGAGAATTAATCCTCTCTTAACTGTGGTTTTCATCTTCTCAACAAGATGCTCAACATTTGCCTATAAAACAAAATATTGGGTAAATTCAAACAAATCCATTCAATTGTGACATTCATTAACTCTGGAGTCCACAAATGTTATAAGTTTTTTCTAATTACCTCTAAGTCCCGAATGGCAAATTTCTCTTCATATATATAAGCAGCATCTGCTCCTGCAGCGAGACCAGCCATCGTAGCTAAATAGCCACAGTATCCTCCCATAGTCTCAATAATAAACACACGTCGCTTAGTGCCAGCTGCAGACTGCTTGATCCTGTCACAAGTCTACAGAGGAATAAGAGCTTGTATGAGGACATGGCCAACTTGATTTTTACTTTGTTCACAGTGTCTGTTATTTTGCTAACCGTGGTGATGGCGTTGAGGGCCGTGTCGGCTCCAATGCTGAAGTCTGAGCCAGGAACGTTGTTAGATACGGTAGCTGGAAGGACCACCATGGGAATACACAACTCTTCATACTTCTCTCTGCCTTGAACCAACTCCAGGCCACCTGAAAACGCCTGAAAATGGAAGATCAGGAAGATGGCAGCTTTTAATGCAACATGTTTACTGAATGCATTCCTGTAAATAAGTACAATAACTTTTCTTCAGGATATTTGGGGTCACTTGCCTCAAAACCCCCAATAATGACCAGAGCGTGAATATTGTACTTGGCAATATTTAAGCTAATCTCCTCCAAGTACTTTCCAGGTAATACTCTGCACAAGCAAAGGAGAAAAGGAAACATTTTCAGATGATGCAGAAATGTAGATCATCTTTATTGAGAAAGATCAAGACATGAATCTAAAGCACAGATTCCCGACTGGTTTATACAGTATAGAAGATTTAACATTGGACCCAAGTGGCGACAGTACAACCCAGCACATTTATCATCATAGAAAAGTTAAAGGTCCAGTGTGTAATTTTTTGGAGGATCTATTGACAGAAATGCAATATAATATACGTAACTATGTCTTCAGAGGTGTATAAAGACCTTACATAATGTTTCTATCTACATACACCGCGGGTCCCCTTACGTGGTATTAGCCATGTTGTTTCTACAGTAGCCCTAAACACTCTACAGAGCAAAGAAGTGAAAACGTGACAACATCTTTGTCTGTGTCAGCCACCATAGTGCTTTGAAAAAGAGAGGGGGTGGAGTGAGCCGTTGTTTGCAATTCGCAACCTCACCGCTAGATGCTTCTAAATTTCATACACTGGACCTTTAACAAAATTACCTTAATGACCAAAATGACCCTTTTTAATAAATGTTGACATTATCAGAACAAACGTGACCCACCACTTTTCTACATAAGTCCAAATACCTTTTGGTGCCCAACACAGAGCCACCATTTCCTGTCCAATCTCCAACAGTGTTCCAGGTAATAGGCTCAATCTAACAATAAATCGCACAAACATGAGCAAAATCTGTGCTCAAATTGTGAACATCATAGAACAATGTCCTTAGACAAGCCGATTAAACTGCTTACCTTTGCCTCTGCCAGGCCCTCAAAGCCATCATGAACCGCAAGCATGTTGTGGCCCTGGATGATGCCAATCCTGACAGCCGCACGCACAGCAGCGTTCATGCCAGCACAGGGAGCACCCACGTTCAAAATAGCCACATTAATGTTGCTCTAAAGAAAGAAAGAGATGAACAGCACAAAGTAGAAGCATACTTGATTATTATTAATAAATATAACAAAAACATTCTCCATTCCTTTCATTTAGATTCTGCTCACCTTGGTGTCTGGGATCCGCACATGAGCCAAGAGTTTATACGTGTTCCAGTTATTTTCAAAACTCCTGCAGAGACATATTTTCGCTTCATTAGAGAGTCATGATGTAAATTCATAAAGCGAAACAATTAAATGTTAAAGAACAGGCAGACGGACTTTTCTTCAACATACTTTCCCCTGAGTTTCACAGCGTCATCAAATCGTCGTTCTTTCATAGCAACTGTGACGTCCTTAGTCTAAAAAAAAAAAGAGAATTTTATGAAACAGAAAAACATTTATGGCATACAGTCTGTCTTTCTGACCCTTATATACAGCACACAAGATTTGAAAAAAATCACCCATAAGATCACCCATAAATAAAAATGATTTAATCAATTACTCACCTTCATGTCATTCGAAACCTGTATGACTTTTTCTTCCACCGAACCCAAAAGATAATATTTTGAAGAACGCTGGCAACCACACAACACTGGCTCCTAGACATTTCTCAAAATATCTTCTTTTGTGTTTCATATAAATAAGAGTCATATACAGGTATTAAAGGGCATGAGGGTGGATAAACAATTTTTATTCTTAGGTGAACTATCTATTAAAATTATATTTTATATCAAATATGTATTTTAATATTAAAAATAAGTCATGTTTTTATAAAATGTAAAAAAAATGTTCCAACTAGATTTACGTGAAAGAAGAATCCTGCCGTATCCATATCCTTACAACACAGTTTATCATATTATTTTGTTGCATACTTATTCGCCAGCAAAAAGAAAGAAACCGAGTGACCTTTAAAAGTAAGATCACTACATACAGTAAGATCACGGTTTACACACCACTTGCACACACTCCATCAGAGGAAGTCTGACAGCTTGGTTTCCAGACAGACTGACCACACAGGCAGGGGTTTCTGGAGTCGCTTCTAGCAACGCCATCACGGCCTCCACCCCCATTCTACTGCCCTGATATAACAAAACAGGGTGAAAGACATCAGAGCGAGAGACAGAGATAAAGACTGAAAAAGAAAAATGATGAACTCACAAGCACTCTGTCAAACGCTGAGGGTGTGCCGCCTCTCTGCACATGACCCAAGATAGTGGCACGAGTATCAAAGCCCAGCCTCTTTGTCACCAACTGTACAAAAAAGAATAGACATTAATGTGTTTACTAAAATACTGCACCATAATATGTCAGTACCTGACCATAATACAATTTTGGATAAGTTACCTCTCTTAGGTGGTCACAGGTGATTGGCTTTCCTTCTTTATTAATTGCTCCCTCAGCCACAATGATCACATTGAGACGAGAACCCATGTTTCTGGTCTGTTAGGAGCAGATGCCATAACATGTCAAAATGCTCCTTTATTTGACATATTACCGATTGAATACCTTTATAAACTATAGTATGTTTTACTAATGTGTGTTGTACGTTTCTTTGTACCTCCGTGAGTCTTCTGCACAAGTGATCCTCCCACCCATCATCCGGGGGCATCTCGGGTATAAATACCCAATCAGCACCGCAGGCAAGAGCAGTAACCAGAGCTAAGTACCTAAAACACACACAACGTCGGTGAAATACACAAACTGTACCACCTCTCAAACAGTTTCATATGAAATCTTTACAAAAATGTATGTAGTCCTACCCACAATGTCTTCCCATGACCTCCAGGATGAATGCACGTTGGTGGCTTTAAAGAACAGCAAAAGCATCATAATTTGAATATATTCATTAAACATCCCTAAATGTTGACTAGGTGCTCATGTTCACAACCTCTGTGCCGTTGTGGTGATGCTGTCCACCACCTCGATAATACGATGCAGGGCAGAGTCTGTGCCGATGGTCATGTCCGTTCCGCAGAAGTCGTTGTCGATAGATCCCACCATGCCCACAATGTTCAGATGAGATGAATTTTTGGCTTCCTCCTTGGTAATACGACCTGCGTGCGAATAGAAGCATACAGCATACAACAATTGGAAGCAGAATCAGAATCTTTATCAGTGTAATAAAGTTACATATGCATTGTTAAAACACCTTCTTTTGTGTTCTGAAGAAGAAAAAAGTCATACAGGATTGAAATGACATGAGGGTGAGTAAATGACAGAATTTTCATTTTTGGGTGAACTATCCCTTTAAGAATATCTTTGGTATGGATTACACGTTGGTATTTTCATGTGGTAAAAGATTCTTACCTTTGGCAACCAGATCTTTCAGTAAGTCGCTCCATTCGGTCCGAAATATGTTAGCACCAGTTAAACTGCCATCACCACCGATAACACAAAGGTTGGTGATGCCCAGTTTGACAAGATTGTAGGCAGCTTTCAAACGCCCCTCCCTGACCTGGAAATCCATACATCGGGCACTGCCAATGACTGTACCACCCTTTAAAGACAAGACACAATCAGGATGCTCTATAAAATAAAAGACATTATTATCAATTCTAGTGTCCGTAAGTGTAGGTTCACCAGCTGTAGCATCATGGACACACTCTCCCAGGTACCAGGACGAATGTGATCCCCTCCATCAACCAATCCCTGATAGCCCTGCGCACAGTGAACATCCATAACATTTGAACAAATTACAACAGGGCTCTTTTCTGTAGTTTTTTATTATGCTTTTTGCACTTAAAGGGATAGTTCACCCAAAAATGTAAATTCTTTCATCATTTACTGAAATATTATTTTCATAGTTCACCCAAAAATGTCAATTCTTTCATCATTTACTGAAATATCATTTTAAACCTGTATGACCCAAAAGTATAGATATTTGAAAAATGTTGGAAACCAAACAGCATTGGCTCCCATGTCAGTGCATGGACACAAAACCACTGAGATATTTCTCAAAATATCTTCTTTTGTGTTCCACAAGAAAAAGTCATATACAGGTTTTAAATGACATGGCAGTGAAAATATAATGAGGGAATTTGTAAATTTGGGTGAACTATCCCTTTAATAACAGACTTCAACAAGCACTGGTTAAGGCTAATATACACTCTCATTTCACTCTACTAACACAAGACGCATGCTACTACTTATTATTCTTATAAATAGACTCTCGTATATAATAACATACCTCATGCACGAAGAAGACTTTAGCTCCCGTGTACAGGCCTACCCTGACAGTGGCCCTCACTGCTGCATTCATTCCTGCAAAACACAAACATTTACACTTTTTGACACTTTCACCCAAATTTACTTTATGTTTAATTTAACGTATACATTTGATCAGTATGCACCACCTCCATCCCCCATCTCGTAGTGTACCAACCCCAGCATACCCCCTTTTGGGCCCCTAGAAAATGAGAGGGTCTGCTGTAAGCTCTAACCTCACATGACATCTCAGTTCCTCATCTTCAGATTGTGTTATTACTGAGCATGAGGTCATCTTATTACTCCTTTCCACTGCATGTTGTGAACTAAAGTTCAAGGTGTTTCGACTGCGTACAAAAGCAAGTCATGGTATCTAGTTTCAATAGCAGCTGTGAAAAGACTGACTCATCTAAATATAAATATCAACTTGAATTTCACTGCAAAAGGTTGCAGGCTTAATAAATCAAATCATTGTCATCTTGTGTTTGTCTTGTATCTATCCACATATTACCATTTTTTCAAGGATTATGGAGTTATTTATTCAAATGCAATTGTTAGGCCCTATATGACCGGCTAAATTAAATAAATCTTCTAGATATAAAAAAAATCACAGGGTTTGCAGAAATAAGAAAAGGTTGTCTATATAACCTTTTGTGACTACAGAAGGTCAATGGTGTTAAACTTAGCTCTCTATTGCGAAAACGGAGACAGGGAACAGGAGCAGGTACAAGGCTATATTGAACTCAGTCAACCAAAAATCAGCAAATCAAACAAGAAAATAGATATGTGCCACTGTCAGTTTATCAATCATTTCTTTTTATTTTAAACTCCTTACATTATATAATTTTAAAGCGCAATAAATGCATTTTATAGAAAGCAAATCCATGCAAACTTGGCTGTGTTGTTTTGAACACTATAAGTTCTCTCTCTAACTTTTTTAACACCTCTCTGCTTTCTTTAGACACCCTCTCAGATACCACCATACTATCTCTATAGACACTTGGGTGTCAGGGTTGCCATAAAAAAGTCTGTAAAAGAGCAGCAGAAAATTAAAGAACTACCAAACTCTACTTCCGGCATACCTTGGGCATCGCCACCTGAAGTCAGCACAGCAATCGCCCGGCCGACCCCCATCTTGGTGGGATCCATCGCTGCTGTGTTTACATTTGACATGGTCAGGTATTCTGGACAGACAGGTGGCACAGGGTGAAGGAAAAGGAGGAAAATGAAAACAAGGAGCAATGGGAAGGGTTTACTAGGGACGTTTTTCACTTTATGCCCACCCCCATGGATTACATTTCTCAAACACAGACACTGCAGTGTCACACACCCCCTGACTCATCTAAATATAAAATACACTTTACAGCAAAGGTTAAGTGCTCAAGAAGTCAAATGATTGCCATCTTATGTGTCCTTAGGTCTATCGTTCAGTGTATCCACATATTAAAATTAAAACAATTCATATCAAGTGTTATTGATCTGATAAATGATGGGTACACTAGACTGGAGGGGAAAAATATGTTTGATGCAGTAATGTTTTACAAAAGAGCAGAGGCAGTTGTCACAGTCACATCTGTTTTCACATGAAAATATAAAGATTTTGTTTTGAAGGTAACAGCAATCTTAATGTTAATTGTTTTTACTTAGTTGTCAATGTTTAACAGTTAATTTATCTGTAGGTCTGAAAACAACTTTCACATGATAAAGTCATTTGGCAAACGTTTATGGAAATAAGTTGAATCTCACATACAGTGCGTCAGTGCTGCGTATTGTTCCCACTATTAGTCACTAGATGGCACTCGAGATTGAAAACAACTTTCACTCTGATAAAGTGTTGCGATTCTGTAGTGTACCCCTGTAGCTTCTCATCTCGTCTTTACTCCTGTAAATTCGATTCTTTGCGAGTTTTATCAGCCCTGATCCCGGAACACCGCAATGAAACATTTCTGATGTCTACCTTTACTGGATGTCTGCCAAGCCCAGAGCCATGCGCCACAGCGATTTCATGCCCGCAGGCATAACCACGCCCCTACTCATATTGTGGATCTGCGGCCCCGCCCAAACTTCCGGCTGGAACCTGTGGCTGTCTTGGCCGTGCTGGAAAGGTTCTGCAACTGGAAATTATTCGATTTTAGTGATTAACGTATTAGAATAGTGTTCCATAGTCACACCCACAGTCTGGTTTACATATACAAAACTCAAGCGTTGTTTTCCATTACCTAAATTAGGTGTGTCACTAAAGGGAAAAATACCTAAATGTTTCAAAAACACTGCCTTGAAGTCCCATAATTCATAAACATGACATTCGGGATGTTTAGCATCCAATGGGGGCATACTTATAGTATGTGTGGATTATGAAGATATAGGAATTTATAAAACGAAGTCACACATTTTATATTACAGTATACAAACTATTCTTGAGGTGATAATGATTTATTAATATATACAGTACCCTCTTGTAATCATAATGTCATAAGAATAGTAACCCAAGACAAAAAGTATTGTGCAATTGATTGAGAAAATATTTCCAGTTAACATTTTGAATTATTCTAACAAATTTAGAATGAGAAACCAAACATATAGCCAGCTTTGCATATACAGTACATTAAGGGGCAAGTCATAAGAACATAATTTCCATGTTGAACGTTTATGAAAAGTTCCATTGTTCTGAAGATATTTACAAAGTCTTGCATTATTTGAACACAATACAGTGAATCTCATTGAAAATAATATTTATTCCAAGACATGATTGTAGTACTTGTGTGGTGCAATAAAAGCATCCATGTGAATCAGTAGCCAATTGCTGTTTATTGCTTACATACACACAAAACAACAGTACACAAACAACAAGTGCAACTAATACAGTTTCAAGCAGACAGACATAAATATGCATAGATGAACTAAAATTCGCATTAGTTTTCAGAGGAGTAGTGCATTCAAGCCCTGATAGATGAACCAGAGGGTACTGGACTCAGACGTATGGGAAAAGTCAGGCCTATAGGTAAAAAACACTGCAGAAAGAAAAGAGACAAAAAACATCCATTCAACTGGTTAGAAAGATCTCCGAAATGAAAAATGAATCTAGATTACTCACAGTAGAATCTTGAAACAGAAGTGTGGTGGCTACAGGGTTTCCACAGCGAGGTTGTAATGGGCAGGATAGTAGGCGAGTGGTATAGGTAGCACATTCCTCATCCAGAATCATCTCTTCTAGAGGAATGTGCCGTCGCCGTAGAGCAGACGCTGAGTGCACGAAGGTAAAAGTTACTGAGAGACAAGAGAAAACATTGAACTAGAAGACTCTTAAAGTGGCAGTTCACCCAAAAATAGAAATTCCTAACCTCTTTTTCTCTTCCTTCGTCATTTCAAACCTGTATGACTTTCTTTCTTCCGCAGAACACAAAAGAAGATATTTTAAGGAAAGTTGGTATCCGAACAGCGCTGGCCCCCATTCATTTCTATTGTATTGGGCCAGTTAACAAAATTCTTCAAAATATCTTCTTTTGTGTTCTGAGGAAGAAAGAAAGTCAAACAGGTTTGAAATGACAAGAGGATGAGTAAATGATGACAGAATTTTTATTTTTTGGTGAACCGTCACTTTAAGGAGGGTTTAAAACAGCTTTTTTCCAGGAAGTCAAACTAACAATGGCATCTTTACGGTTGTTGGGTTGAAAGCATTTTAAGGGTGAATAAATGACACAAAGGAAAATGAATTAGAACATTTGAAGATGAGGTTATTTAAAAACGGAATTTATCACTTGAATTAAGACAAAGAAAGAAAACAAAAGATGATTACCTTTTAATTGACTTTGTGTGCAAGTATTGATTTGTTTAGTCACATCTGAGCTGGAAGTAACCTGTGATCCATTGGTTTGGTTTGACTGGAGTGTAATATGGGCTATAGTGCTGTTTTCTATCACAGGTGCCTCCTGAGGCCGGTCTGACCCACAGAGTCTTTGGCTAGATGAGAAAACAATAACAGAGCCTCTATGTGCTGCTTGTATGAAAGGTTGGCCTGTTTTCTTGCCTTCGTCCTCATTGTGACGATGATTTGATTTTAAAATCTCTTTATTTGTTAGAGGTTCAATCTGTATAAAGAGAAGAAGTCATTCAATAGCTTGCTATATACAGTACGTATGAAAAAACCATGGACTTAAAATGAAACAACTGAAAATAAGTCAAACCTACAGTTTGGTGGCTAGTTGATGTGGTCAGTAGTTGTTTTGAAGTGATGACTTTTTCACCCATCTGGTCATTGTCCAGCTGGTCTGGGTCATCAAATAACCTTTGAACAACATCCTCCTGCCATTCAATCAACATTCAGTGTTAAATTCAAGTTGACATTATTCGGATCAAGCACAAATTTAGAAGAGTTTACCTCTTCAAGCAGGTTTACCTCTTCATGCATTAAGAGTTGAGTGCTGAAACCAGGGGAGTCCCTAAATCGAGACATCCTTTGTGCAGAAAGGATCTTCATCTGTAAATGTACACAAAGTGTAAGATACAGCAAAGCACATCTTCCCAACATGTTTCAGGGAAAAAAACTTGTGAATACAGAATTTAACACAAGACACAAAAGAAGACTCACCGTTGACTGTGATTTGGTGTTTGCAACCCTCCAAGGTGTCCATGTCCTCACGGGTGTTCTGTTTGCGCCTGCACCACAGCAAAGAAACACTTAATGCCCGATAATGGCATTAATCATGATGTCTATACGAAAGCAAGTATTGAAATACCAAACCCACAATAAGACGCTGTGCTGGTTTCTTCTGTCTTAGTCTTTTTTACAGGAACTCGCTGGGCCTGTGGGAAATAAAGTCACATGGTTCAGAACATGTCCCGAACATCATGGTGCACTGATCAGTTGTTATCACATGGTGGCACGTGGCTGGAATGTGAATTTCTTTAAGTTGACTCACAGAGTAAATGGACGTTCCCCTGCCAGTGGGACATGTTGAAACTCTGGGTGTTGCCCCACCAAGAGCCCCCACCCTCACACCTTCATTCTGTAGAATACTGCGCAGGGCTGAAGGGTCGGGGGAGAAGGTCACACTGCTTCCTGGGGGAACATGTCATAAATCACATTATTCATCATTTCCAAAGAGACACAAATCAATGATTTTTATGACATCATTCTGCACTTCAGCTTCTCATTAAACTCCAGGCTGTAAGGTAAACTAAACTCTATTGCTCAATACATCCCACCCTAATTTCCTGTTTTGGTGGAAATCGCATCGATGCATTAAAACAAAGCATTAAAGCTATGCATTTCAAGGTGGTCTTGCTACAACAAAAATGAGACACTAATAATCTGTTTTACCTGTGACTGCAGCAATATCATCCGTCTGAGGCTTCTTTACTGGAACTCTTTGTGCCTAAAGCAAACAATATCAACAATATTTTATGATTTATGTCTATAAAACAAAGCATTTTTCAGTTAAGTATGAATGGACACGTCAATGGAGTGGACTCACAGAATAAAAAGATGTTGGTCTGCCAGTGGGACAGGTTGATATTCTGGGTGTTGCCCCAACACGCTCCACTACTCTCATTGCATCACTCTGTAAAATATTACGTAGTGCTGACGGGTCAGGTGAAAATGCCCCAGCATTGCCTTGAGATGTAAAGGAGACATCTTTAAGAGCTTCTCATATCATTCAGTACACTGAGAATATCATCAAAAAGATTAGTTAACCTGTGGTGTTGACAACGTCATGTTGACTCTTCTTCACAGAAATCCTTTGAGGCTAAAAAATAAAGGTTATAATACTAGACTTTAGACTAAGACACCTTAGCAAACCTGGCTTCATCACTTAACCAAACATCTAGAAATTTCGAACCAGATTATTGGAGGATCCCGGTCCAGAGAGGCAAGTAGACAAGCGTGGCATCACACTTAGAGCTCCAACAGTATTTAATCCTTCACATGAGAGGACATTGTGCATAGCTGATGAAAAAGAAGAAAATGACCCTGCACTTACATGCATAAATCATCAGTAACCAGTGACTAGTAAACGAAACTCGCCATTCACAAACCATGAGTACTACTGAGATCCATGATAAGTACGGAGTCACACTGACAATATCAATCAAGTCAGCATGCAACTCACCTTTAGTGCCTGCATGGCTTTGTGTACCAGAAGCTGATTGAACAATCTGGATGCAGTTTTTGTCCTTTGGTGCTTGACCACTAGAACCAACACCTACATTATTGAGTGAATCTTTACATAAATGACTCAAACCTAAGTCTTCGGGAAGCTTAGACTGTACAAGAGTGATGCTACCCAAACGTGAACTTAAATCAGTTTGACTGCAGCTTCTGGATTCATGCGAGGCTGTGATAGTTGGGTGACCATCACTAGCGTCTAATGATGTAGGTTTGGTTGATGTCGTATGTTCCATGTGACCTACAGTTCGAGGCACAGCAGACTGTGACTTGCTTGCTGATCTGAAGACACCTGGTGTTGCAGCTTTATGGCTTTTCAGTTTTGCTCCCGGTTTTAGGCGGGCAGAAGGTGTCAGGGGTGCTTTTCCACAAGGAACGTCTGTGTTTCTCTGACTGTGCGTGCGTGATTGGGATAAATTGAAAGGAACTGGTTTGGTGCAGATCCTTTTCTTCTGAGCTTTACCCTGTTGACAAAAGACATTTTCAATCATCAATGTGCGACACAAACCCAGGAACAGCTCAATGTTTGTCAGACTTTACAAAAAACAAGTCGTTTTTGCATCTTAAGCCCTATTCGCATGGGATTAGTATTACCTGGGGACCTCTAGACATTTGTAATAATTGCAGAGGTTGTCTGTGATCTTAATCCCGTGCGAATAGGCCTCGTCTCTAATTTGTAAAGTAAAAATTCCCCCACAAATGACCTGTGGGTCCTGTGATAATATTAGTCCTGTGCGAATCGGCATCTCTGTGATTTGGCGGGCTCATATATAATTTTTCAAGGTTTAATCCACCATTTGCGAATAATGGAGGCTGTTTTGAAGTGTTTTGGTATTATTTCGGGTGCTGGGTCATATCCATAAATTACCAGGAGTCTCCCGTTTGTTTATTTATCATGGAAACTCTCGTAACATTTGAGACCCGCGATCGCCGTGATCTTCTGTCCGGTTCACGATCACGGGTCTCAAATGCTTACAGGTACGGTCATATATCATTAAACACATACAACTATAGGCTATACAAACTATACGCAAAGCCTTGTCATCACATCCGGGAAATAAGTCAGTAAATTTGAGTGAAATCACAGGCTTCATTTATCCCTTGCGAATGCGCCACATGAAATACAGATGTGGGGAGGTCATTTATAAATCACACGAGGTCCCCAGATAATACTAATCCCGTGCGAATAGGGCTTTAGCGTCTTTTTACTGGGGAATAGAAGTGACAGTTTGGTTTATTGTAAATTAAGCTCTTTTATCTCAAAAGATTAAGGAAAATTGTATTCATGATATGACACCACAAAAATTTCTTGGCATAGACCAACAATAATGCTGACCCTTTTAACGTTAGAGCAAAAACCAGTCCACACATACACGTGTGAAAAAGTAATTGCCTCCCTTGGTAAACCATGAATTAACTATGATGAATTGAATAACCGAGTTAAATTTCACTAGCCACACTCAAGTCTAATTACTGCCAGACCTGTTGAATCAAGAAATCACTCAAGTAGAACCTGTCTGACAAACTGAAATAGTCTAAAAGATCTCAAATAGCAACACATCATGCCGCGATCTAAAGAAATTCAAGAACAGATGAGAAACAAAGTAACTGAAATGTATCAGTCAAGAAAGGGTTACAAAGCCATTTCTAAGGCTTTGGGACTCCAGGGAAAGCCATTATCCACAAATGGTGGAAGCATGGAACAGTGGTAAACCGAAATTATCCAAGAGCACAACGACGACTCGTCCAGGAGGTCATAAAAGATCCCAGAACAACATCTAAAGAACTGCAGGCCTCACTTGCTTCAGTTAAGGTCAGTGTTCATGATTCTACAATAAGAAAGAATGGATGTAAAAATGGCATCCATGGGAGAGTTCCAAGGCGAAAACCACTGCTGACCAAAAAGAACACAAAGGCTCGTCTCACATTTGCTAAAAAACATCTTGATGATCCCAAAAACTTTTGGGCAAATATTCTGTGGACTGATGAGACAAGGGTTGAACTTTTTGGAAGGTGTGTGTCCCGTTACATCTGGCGTAAAACTAACACAGCATTTCATAAAAAGAACATCATACCAACAGTCAAACATGGTGATGGTCTGGGGCTGCTTTGCAGCTTCAGGACCTGGACGACTGGCCATAATTGATGGAACCATGAAATCTGCTCTCTACCAGAAAATCCTAAAAGAGAATGTCCGGCCATCGGATTGTGACCTCAAGATTAAACGCACTTGGGTTATGCAGCAGGACAATGATCCAAACACACCAGCAAGTCCACCTCTGAATGGCTAAAAAAACAAAATAAAGGTTTTGGAGTGGCCTAGTCAAAGTCCAGACTTAAATCCAATTGAAATGCTGTGGCATGACCTTAAAAAGTCTGTTCATGCTCGAAGACCCTCCAATGTGGCTGAATTAATTCTGCAAAGAAGAGTGGGCCAAAATTCCTCCACAGCGATGTGAAAGACTCATTGCGAGCTTTTCGCAAACGCTTGATTGCAGTTGTTGCACCCACCAAGGGTGGCACAACTAGTTATTAGGTTTAGGGGGCAATTACTTTTTCACATAGGGTCAGAAATGTTTGGATTTGTTTTTTCCCTTAAGAAATAAAACCATTTAAAATCATTTGTGTCCTTACCGAAAGTGGCCTCTGTTCCCATCTGTTCTGTGGTGAGAGGTCATTTCCAGCTGGCTGCAGAGATTTGGCGAGGACTGGAAGCCTACTGACACCTTTCAATTTATTGACTCCCTTTCCACCTTCAGCTGAGGCATTAGGGTCCAGATTCTCAGAGCCTCGTTTAGAAGAGGCTACAGCGGTTAGTTTATTTACCTCCTGTTTCTTTAAAATCCTAAAAGGGGAGATTTTGAACGTATTGAAAAATTCTTTGGCGCATTTAAGACTCGCGGAAGCACCGAATGTCTAAAATATCAACTCACCCTGTTTGGTTCTGAAGAGATCTGTTTTGGAGTCGCAGAGGGTTAGAGGATGCCATCTCGAGGGGGCTTGAGTGTCTACTAACAGGACGAGTATTATTTAAGTTCATCAAATCACCATAACGCAAAATGTCTGACCAATCATTAATATCAAAGCATTAAAACTAAAGTCGTAAGTTTAATAAAAATAAGTCAAAGGTTATATTCTAAGTACATCCATAGTCAGAGTCATTACTTATAAATGTGATAACCCATACGTACCAGCCGAAATTTGTAGATCGTTTTGTAGCTACAAAAATGTGCACCCAGTGCCACTGTTTAGCAGCGCAAATAATCGAAAAAGACACACTGGCGTGTTGACTTCCGGAGTAGTTTGTAAAAAGCGCGCATTTTCATTGGCTGACGCAGACGTTGCATAAACCAATCGGCGAACGAGATTGACACTACTATAGCAACAGAGATGCGGCTTTAAATAACGTGACGTATTTCGTTCATTATTTTCAACGTCTGGCGCACAATGGAAGAGCTAGAAAAGGCCGGGAAAATGTTACAAACACAGACGATGAGATTACAGTCAACATGACACTTGTAGACAGAAGCTTATGACAGAAAACAAACAAACAACGTCGGTACAGGTTTTAAAAATATCTTTTAATAGAGGTCAATTTGAAAAACTGCTCGAGCGTTTTCAAAAATCAAAGGTGGTGATAATAGCAAAAGACAAGATCCAATTATATAAATATTAATTGGGTTCAAATTGAATTTGTTTATAAGTGGTCCTGAATGTATACTCATCACACTACTGTTGATCATTTTGTAACTGTTCTATCAAAATGATATTAGATACAAAACAAACCCTGAGAGGAACTGTGGTTAACACTATTGTTCAAAACAAACTAACAGACAAGAAAAGGATGACTCCTAAAATGCACACAATTGACAAAGTGAATAACTTAAATGTAGGTTTTAATCAAAACATAAAAGTCGGTCCTTGTATATTTTGTGGTTTTTGAATATTTTCTTGATTCTTTACATCATTCCTGTTTCTTTTACTTGTATCTTATTTTTTTAACAACAGAAACCAAGCAGCCATTATTTCACATTTGCCAGAAACCAGTATAAAAAATTTAAAGATATGCACAATTTAAATAGGAGAGGTTGCCAAAGGCACAGACGTATCATATGTAAAGTAACACAACTCAGGAATGATGACAAGCAATATACACAAAAACCTCAAAATATTCCAGAAATATCCTTAAATTTTTGTAGAATAATCTTTAAAAAAATAATAAAGGTACCTTTAAGAGGATATTTTAACAACTGTCTTTCTCCCTGTGATCAAAACCATTTTCAAAATGGGATTCTAGTCACATTTGGGTGGCATAACATCAGTTGGGCGGGGTTAAGATCAGTGACACTTTTCAGAAGAATAATAGTTACAGTTAAATATTTACACTGGCCCACATATTTAAAGACGACCAATATTTTTGGTGCTTATTATAGACAAAGGTCAAAGAAAATGACAAAAAATATTGTTGCCATTACATAATAAAAATCACAAGAAAATGTTTAACTTGCCAATGGAGTATTAAAAAGTATATTACATTACAATTAATATTACCAAGTGGGGGGGGGGAATTAACAATAAATTGACACACAATAAAATACATTAACTTTATCACATTGCTATTATTATAAGCATCGATGAAAAAACAGCGTAATTACTCTATACAAATAAAACAAACTAAACTCTTATGCTAGGTTTTTTTATACAAGGTGTGTCAAGAAAGACTTCATTGCAATAAAATCTTTCAAATAAAAAACAAACATCAAATCTGTACACTGAAACCTCAGAATTCCCCTTCCGACCAAAACTGTTTTTGTGTCCTTTTCATTGACTAAAATGTGCACAACCACCAAACCCAGCAGTCTACAGTTTAACTTGGACGTATATGGGAAGGAAAACAAGAAATGCTGGCCAAACAGTGGCAGGACATTGTACAGCCCATGCTATAATGGAACACAAACAAAACAAAACTTAAAATATATACACATCTAAATACAATTGTTAATAAAAATGTGTTAGTACACTAAAGTAAAACATTCTTCAACAAGCAAAGACTTGACTACAGGAATTAATCTACAGAAATGACAGTCAATGGTGTATCAAATTGCCTTTTATGTAATAAAATATGATATTAGCACATACTACACAAAGAAAGTAAACAAATAACATGGATGGCTTTAGGAGGTTAGACAAATAGCCATGAGAAAGTTGTGACATGTACAAATTTCTAAGATGATGAATGTACTGAAGAATCTAATCTTCTCATCCAGGACAGTTCAAACAACCATCAACATGCTCTACAAAATTCATGAAATTCAAGATTTCCCTTCACAAATGTTCTCACTGCAAAAGTTACCATTTGTGTCACTGAATAAACCAGGCAAGTGTGACACTAACCAGAAAACAGTCCAAACCAGTTTTTTAACACCAAACCAGTCAGTTTTACTTCTTTTTCATCCTTATTTGTTCTCTCCATCTCTACTGTTCCCTGCAGTCTCCATGTTATCTCTTACAGGAGAAGCTTGCCGTTTCTATGGATTTTCAGAATCTTTCCCAGTCTCTGTTTAGCTGTTGCAAGTCCTTTCTTTGGACGTTTTGCTGTAAAAAAAAAAAAAAAAGATTAGTCTCCAAACAGGGTAGATGTGACATTTCAACCAAAATTAAGTGACCTGTTTAACGTGTCAAAGAGTGTCTGATTCGGTTTACCTTGACATGATCCTCCCGATGTTGGAGAACCCATCCCCCCAGGTGAGAGAGCTGAGGGAGAGTAGCTGGTACTGTTTTGAGGAGAGAGTGAGGATCGTCTTGAGGTCAGGAACACACCAGGTGCCATGGCTCCACTTCCTCTCGGACCCCCTGGGCTGAACGGGCCTGGTCCTGCTGTGTACTCGTGATCCAGCAGGCTGGCAGAATAAACCTCCACTCTTCGCTCCTCCACGATGCAGTCCACTGGAGGATCAGAAGGCAGAGGAGGAGACACGGGCGCAGAGTCGGGCTGATGCTGGGCAACACTAGAATGTACTTTCTCCTGAGAGACCTTCTTCTTTGTGTATTTGCGTTTGGTTATGGTTTTCTGTTGTTCCTAGATTTGAAGAAAATTAAACTTGTTAGGCTGTCCAATAATAATTGACCTTGCATATCAACACTAACAAAAACGTACCATGGTATTATACATAATATTTATAATCATTTTATGTGCAAGTAAAACTCCACATCAGGAAAAAAATGGAGATGATAAACTCACCTGTTGTGCCAGTTTGGCAGCAGCAGCTGCAAGCCCGGTTTCCACAGATGCCACCCTGGCACCCTCTCTCACTGGTCTCTCCTGTTTGGGCAGTGTTGGGGTCACACGGGCTGAGGATGTGTAGACAAATTGTTTATAATAAATCCACAAAGTAAAAAATACAAATGAATTGCGGTATTAATGTGGTTACCTTTAGGACTCCAAGGGGTATCGTCCCAGTTCCGCTTTCTTTTCATTTTAGACTTGTTTATGTGGTCCTCTTCATCTGATTCTAGTGATGGATACACTAAAGAGAGGCAGAGTTTGTTTTTGTTGAATTTCATCATGAATACTCTATACTCTACTTTACTAAAGCATGTCATTTCCTTCATGTCAAATTTATTAAATACAGTATATTCAATTCCTTTCACATTAAAATGTTACAATTATAATACATCAAGTTTTCAAAAACATTTAACTTAGCACTATTCGAAAACAATCATTAAGTTTGCTATTCTGTCATACGGACATGTTGATCTTCCATGTACTTTAGCACCCCTCGTATAAATGATGAAAAACCTTTGAGCCCACCATAATCTGAGTCTTTAAAGCATGTTCCCAGTGTCTCCTGTTCATCTAGGCTCTCTTCATCACTCAGGTGCCGTGCCGGACGTTTAATGGGCCGTTTGCCTGGCCTCTGAATGATCTTCTCAGCCTTCTTGACTCCACCACCGACCCATCCCGCTCTGCCTCTTTTCTCCTTCATGAGCCCCAGCATCTCACCCCCTCCAGAGACAGACAGAGGAGAGGAAGAGGAGGAAGAGGATGAGGAAGATGGAGGGTTGGCCATGGAAAGCATGCCCTGGATGGCATCTCTGGTGCTGGGGGAGGCTGGTGCTTCCTCGCTTTGTAACAAAAACATGACAATTATTACAATTACATTATACATTATCTAAAACACTTTCATATTACTTGTATCACTTATATTGAGCAGCGTGATATGTACCTCAGTGCAGAATCCAGACCCGCCACCTGTTTGCTTGCCTTGAGTAAATCCAAAATGCCACCTGCTCCCCCTTTCACACCCTGAACTGTGAGCATCTCTTCATCTGTGGTGTAATCCTCCTATTTAACAACAACCAGATTTTAAACCAGTGACAACCAAACAACCTGAGATAATCATAAAGCCCACCCAGGAGAGACATGCGTACCTCAATATCAAAGTCCACTTCTCCAGGCTCACGGATTCTGTGGGGGTCGCTGCATGGTTTGGCCCGAGGTAGTTTCCTTGGTAGCCCTTGATAAGATCAGTGGATAAACAAAGTATTAGTATATTCCAGGGTATTCTATTGGGAACTATCAGGTAGTTACATTTTGTTTGGCTGTATTATATATAAATGGAGGCAAGGATTTACCAGCTAGTTTCTTTTTGCTTGGTAGAGATGGTCTACGGCGAGGTGGAGGGGTTTCATCAATCTGAAGCTCATCTTCTGAATCAAAGTCAGACAAGGTACTCATGTGAGGCTGGAACTGCTGTAGTGAACTCCCTGCTCCATTTGCACTGCCAGCACGACCCTTCTTCCTAAGAGAGGAAGAGAAGGGATTAATGAGGATGTAGAATCCTCATACAAGGGAAATGGGCTAAAAAAGATAACAGCCCTACCCTTGAATCTTTCCATTAGCCAGCACGAGCTTGAGCTTGCTTTTGTTGATTTTCTCCTCAAAGTCATCTAGACAGTCGTCAGGCAGCTCAACCTGAAAAAACAATTTCTATTCTTTACAAAGACTGGGAAAACCATAACACTAGCTGCTATGGAATAAAATGGATTTAAGCATTTACAACATCAAAAAAAGTATATATTTTTAAATCAGTAAACAACATCAATTTACCACAAAATATTTCAATGCTATACTTTAAAATTTCAGAAAATTACTCTTTTATATAAAATAAAATGTAAATTAAAGTACATTAATGTAAATGTTATTATGCCCATGTTAAATTCTTGCTTGTTTTAACATCGTGTTTAAAGAGTAAATACTACAATGTCCTTAAAATCACATTTCATGCCGTGTGTAATGTTGCTGTGTGTGAATGTAAGCAGTCAAGTTGTAAAGCCGAAAGTGAACGAATAACAAAGTTATTGGCTTGGGAAAAAAGGAGTCGACTCTGAATCACGCGAACGAATCTGTGTAATGCCCGCCTACGTTCCATTTGCGGCACTGCACGCGGTAGACCAATCACAGCAGATTGACCAATCAGATCAGAGTAGGCTGACAGAAAGGAGGGGATTAGACAGATGAATCGCCGAACGAATCATCTGAGAGTCAATCAAGAAGTAAGGTAATAATAACTGTCTATTATTAGAAAACGGAAGTGTTTTTACACCTTGTATGTACGTAAGCTTGTTGTTGACACTTTATAAACCAAAGTAGGACCTTAAAAACCACAAATTATATACTCTTTAACAATTTATTTTAACATATATAATTTATATGTGCATATCTAAAATACATATATATTAATGAAGCCCATAAGTCTTTTCTAATATTGCACAGTTAAAAAACGTACATTTGTCAGATTTTAAGGGTAGTTAAATATCCTTTTTTTCTGAAAAAAAAAAAACAAGGCAAAAACTTTACCTTGCTCTTTTTGACTTTGCACCCTGGCTGGAATTTCTTGAGCGTGTGTTTAGTGTGAATCTCCAGCAGATCAAGCTCTCCAGCTTCTGTCTTTATGCCTTTCTGGCTCTTTTTCTTTGCTCCTAAAGGGCCTAAATCCCCTCCTCCAAACCCATCCTTTGTCTTTGGGCCTCTCTTTTTACCCGGGGGTCTGCCAGAAGTGAGGGAAGTGTTTACAGGAGCTTTGAGGTGAGGAGATGGAAGACCCTGCGAGCCACCAAAGGGTGTCCCGCTCCTGCCAATGTTCTGCTGGAAGATATCCTGCGTAATAAACATGGTAAACAAATTAGTAAAAATGTATGAATTTAATTTATAAAAATCTAAGCCTGAGCTACTCTCACCTCAACCAGACGTATCTCTTTAGCCAGGTCCTTTACTAGCTGCTGGGTCTTTATGGTCTCTGGAATCTCGTGATCATGATCAGCCAGGGACTGAATATGCCAAAACCAACCAAAACAATTATTGTGTTACAATGGTAACAATAGTATATTAAGACAGTTGAGACAGAGTTTTGAATGCAAAAAATTTGACTTACCTCCTTGCGTGTCCAGGTACGGAAAGCGTTGTTGAGAGCTTTGGCTCCATGGACCAAGTAAGTGGCAGGATGCCGTCGATTCTCTCTCAAACCTAAAGTTGATTGAAATGTGAACAATAAAAGAATAAATGTTGCACTACAACTAAAACAGGTTACAAAACACGTCTTGCTTTTTGAAGAGAAGACTCACCTCTGAAGGTGTCTAGCAGATGCTTTCCAACATACCAACACACGGTCTCAAAATTTGGAAAGCTGAACAAGTCTGCTGTGCTCAGACGCTTCTCTATTTCATACGCACTGATGGAAAAACAGTAAAATTCATTTCAACTTCAGTCCAATAATAGACCGTATACATTTGGGAAATGAACAGAATTGTAATCTCACCGAAGCTGCATGTCAATGTTGAGGCTGTGAAGAAAATTTCCGCCAAATGCCAAACAGTCCACAGGGGTCAGGACAGCATGAATCCAGCCTGGTAAAAAGAAATTGAGGGATAAAGAATCAAAAGCCACTATGAATTTCAACATAAATTCTCTTAAGCAATCTTTGTGTATTTTAACTGGATATTAGCATAAATTGTATTTGATTAAACGTATTTATGCACTATAAAAAAAAAGGCAGTTTGTGATGTGACTAAAACACATTACCTGTTGGGATGAAGAGGGTGTTTCCTTGCTTAAGTGAACATTTGTAGCACATGTCTACCTGGTCCCCAAAAAACAACTCATTCTGATTGGAGGATGAACTCCAGCGCTCAAAAAGAGCCAGGTTAGCAGTGGTAGGACGAATGAGGTAAAAAATCTTTTCACCCTGAAATGGATACAAAGAAAATATCAAACAAAAGGAATTCAAAGCATGACACTTTCTTCAGTAAGTACACTGTTACGCCTCTCTTACACATACAGAGACATTTGATATTCACTAATAAGGTATTGCACATGATTTATAGAATATGAAATAACTATTTCACCCTGAGTACGTGGTACCACACAGAGGTTCCTCCAAAGTCGATGTGGAAGTCTGTGTAACTGTCCTTCACCCCCATCAGGCAATATTTCTGCACATTAGGCCTCTCAAAGACAGATTCCTCAGGCCAGAGGTTTTCCACCCATGACAGCTTCCTCACTATCTTTGGTGTCTCCACCAGATTTGACAACCTAGGGCGGGCAAAAATAGATTTTCTGACTTACAACTAGGCCTTCAAGAAGTGTAATAATATAAACATCTGATAAAACAACTACCTGGTGTCTGAGAACTCCAGACTGATCACATTGAGCACTCGGTCTCTGTTTGGGCTGTTATAGTACTCGACAAACTCTCCAAGTTTCATCTTCAGGTCTGCTTGGCGGTTGACATCAATCACATCAATTTCCTTGTCAGAACCTATGATGCGACATGTAGTAAACTTTCAGCTTCTTTCCAAAAAATGAATGTGCAGCAGAATATGTAGAAAATGACTCCGGGTCTTTACCAATATAATGCTCTACATCTGTTACAGAGAAAGACAGTGGGGGCAGATTCATTCCCAAGCCATCTCTCCTGAGAACCAGGACTGGGACACTGAAGGAACGTTCCTCTAGAAATTCGACTGTTAGTTGGGGTCCCGTCGGCTTCAGCACGATTTCATCAGCACTTCGATATAAACAATCAATATGACGTATTAATGATATTTTACACAGAGTAAGCTTTAAAGTGTAAATTAAGACACCTAGTGGACTAAGTTTACATGCCAATGTGACTCAGTAAGCCAAACCACTTGAAAAACTTTACCTGGGAAACGTACGACTGCGTAACTCTCTGACAAACTGAGCGCTGCCCGTCTTAACAGGACGCGCTGAGTCTCTCCCCCCTCCACCATCAGAGTGCTTCAATGCTCCTCGTCGTTTACGCACTGAAAGGAAAACAGAAAAGATGGTGACCACTTTCACACAAGCTTGAGCTGACCTACACCGATTTGGTGCAGGCAGAGCTGCTCCATTTATAGTGATGCAGATGTCTATTCTTATTATGCAATTGACTCAGTATTAATACAGGCTTTGTTTACATGAAATAAAATCTTTGCTAAAAGAAAAATATATTAAATCGTTTACACCAACACCAATGCCATAAACAACAGCGGTGTCTTAAAAAAAAGAACGCCATACATGGTACTTACTAACAGAAGGTCCATGTGTCACCTGGCAGTTAGGACAGTGATACAGATCAATTTCTGCTGCTTTGTCCTCTTCCACACCAACACAACTAAATAAACAACCCCACGAAGAATTCATTTACATTCATGTATATCATTACACCACTTAGAATGCATTATAGTAGTAGTTCTTTCATTTATATACACAAAACTTACAAACTCACCTTCCATGAAACCAGTCCTGACAAACATCACACTCAATCATGAATCGAGTGACATCGTAAGGAAGCCGACACAGGCAGTAAACAGGAACAGATGCCATTCTAAAGTCTCAGGCTAACAGTCAATGTAAAAAGTCTTATAATGTGGTATTGCTTATTTTAAAGACACGGGTTACTTAGTCGCCCTCTGTGGAGTCAAAAGCAGTTTATCTTCAGATCTCTTGAAGATGAAATGTAGCTGCAGATGAAGTATACTGGCAGTGGGAACCGCTCTTGGTCAACCGGTGACAGCGCTTTGCTACTATGACCACCGCAGTCAAATAGGGCACTAGGTGCATACCATGACAGGGCACCTGTGCAGACAGCAATGGAGATTTAGTTAATAAACTTTAAGACTCATACCTAACGAGTGAAGACGTGAAATCAATATTGAATGATAAACACGAGACTAATTTTTTCCCTCACGTTTTATATAGAAGAAGAGTCTGTGCTTACATTCATTACGATAGCTTAAAACACATTCGTGCATTAGCTTTTTATTACTGCACATTTATTAAGTCGAGTTATTAACTACGTTATAACATAAAGGTTAACTATTCATATTCGTAGAACTCGTTGTATCATAAAGTATAGATCCTATCCACCCTTAACTCTTTAAACTGGAACGATGGGAGAATAACCGAAAGCTACTGGTCGTCAGGTTTTTAATCCTAAAGCAATATTTATTTAATTGTGAGTTCTTCTTTTATTTGATTGTGCCTGTGGTATGTAATAGCTGTAAACATTTCGTTAGAACACAACAGCTGGCAGCTAGCATGTATGCTAATAACATAGCATGTTGATCAACGTCCATAACTACGTGAATCTGCCTAATCTCTGTGTTTACTACATAAAAACGATACGTTACTGAAGAAACTCACAAATCTGAACATAAACGTGTCCAAGATATGTCATATAAAGATTAATATTATGCAACTCATTGCAAATACAAAGACTTGTTGCAGCGCGCGCAATGTTGAGAAGCGCTGTTGGGTCTTACCGGGTGTCGAATGCTGCGAGTGTCCCGTGGGCCGAGCGCAACATGCCGGATCAAATGTTTGGGAAAATCCGAAGCCTGTGCGGCCTGTTTCAACACAACAAGATCCTTTATAATGCCTTATACTTCTGTCGTTCTTAAGTGTTTAACCGGGTGGAGTGAATGAACAAATGGTAAACGTTGTCAAAAAAATACAATACACAACTGAGAGACAAATTTTGTATGAAATTCATAACGTTTCGATCTCCATTCCTATAAATCCATCCCAAACCGTCCGTGCAGCGACCACTGTCTGCTGGAGAGGGAACAATAAAGTTGCTTCGCATGTTGGTCAATGTGGCAGAACAGTGAAGGCAGTGCAGACCCATTCAGTATAACACAGTTTATATAATATTATATTATATTGTTTGTAATATAATAAAATATAAGATAATATATTAATTAGATTAAAAAATCATATAATAAAAAACACTATTCTTGTTTTGAACTACAAAACATATTTGAACGGGTTTGTTTCTCTTAAATGAAATTACTTGATAACCTTTTAGCTATATTTTGAATTATCAGCACTATAACCATTGTCAAAGTGAATCCCATGACCTATGTTCTTGCATAAACCAACCAGGCTAACAAAAAACTTTAGTAGCCTTTTTCATTAAAGCAAACATCCTGTCTGCTGTGAAGCAAACATCAATAATTATATTCTGTCAAACATGCTGAAAAATATGAATATACATATTCTTTAGACGAATAACTAAAAACAAATAGTAAATATTTAAAATCTAATAAAAGTTAAATTAATAATTCACACAAAAAATTAAATTGTTTTCCTATTTAATAATGTCATTCCAGGCCTATAACTTTCTTCTGCACAACACAAAAGAAGATATTTTGAGGAACGTTGGTAACCAAACAACATTGGACCTCACTGACTTCCACAATAAGGAGACAAAACCACTGAGACATTTCTCTCTTTCTTGTGTTGCTCAGATGGAAAAGTTATTTTTATTTTTGGGTGAACTATCTAAACACCTCAGTCTGTTGACCAGCAGATGGAGACATCAACTAAATGATCAGATGTGTTGTTAAAAGTCAAGCTCCACCACATTTGAGTTGGTTTGTCAGTTCATACTGGTTCATTCTTAATGATTAACTTTTCTATACATTTTTTGCAGTTATGTTTTTCTTTTTAGGTGTAAGGTTTTGTTTGCACTTATTTAAATAAATAATATGAGGATGAACATAAATACATATATTTTTAGGGGCACAGGATAATGCAAAATAGCAAATAGGTCAAAAAATGGGGACCAAAGGTAAAGGAATAATTGAAAAATCAGTCTTGATCAACAAATTATCTAGATAATACTGTACATGACCCTCATTTTCTTTGGTGTTTAAAGCAGTTTCTGTGTTCAACTGTGTGTAGTTTTCTTGATCTTGTTCATGCCGGGCATACAATAATTGTATTGGTTTCAGCTACAGCCCAGTGATTTTTAAAGTGGAACTAGTCTCATTATGACTGCCTGCTTAACACTAAATTGTGGCCCCCACACTCACCAAATAATCTACAGCGCTTCATTCCAGCTGTACGCCATCCAGCTCTTGAGATCTGCCTCTCAGCCTCCGTGCTGGTGGTCAGGCCTGGATGTGGGGTGGGCTGGCCTGGCCTGGCCTGGCTTCAGCATTTGCGGCTCCCATCACACATTGATGAATTGATTGCTGCATTGCTGCCAGTGAGTCTGTGCCCTGGGCGAGGGCGCCCCGGTTACGGGAGGGAATCCCAGCTATGGCACCCGCCATGGTGCCGCTATTATGATTGGCCTGCAGGGGGCCATTGGGGCTGACAACCCAGGGAGCAGCCCTGACCCACATACTGCTGTCACACCCCTGGAGACACACACTGTGAGGGCAAGCAGGGAGGTGTGTGGGATTGGCCAAAGAATAAGGGGTTGAGGTACTGGGTATCTCGCTAAACAAACAGACCTGTCTTCTTATTTCTTTTCAGAGCGCAGTATGAAATTTCCACAAAGCTAAAACCACACAACTGTGATGTAAAATAACCTTCTGTTTGTTTGTCGTCGCATACTTTAAGATTTATAACATTCTGTGGTGTCTTGTAATATTATCAGCATGCAGAAGCAAATTTTATAATTGCACACTAAACCATTGAATGACAGAAGAAACCCCTTACCCCAGACTCATGTAAACTGAATTCTGAAAAAAATAATAACCCAGAATGGAAGCAATTATAGCAGATTAACTTCCTACGAGATTTATATTGTTAGGCATGTGGGTTTTGGTTTTAGGGTATTTCAGTGGTTTTGTTAGTTAAGCTTTTTCACCCAGGCTATATGTTATACTCAGAGAGACCAATCACCTGTTATATTTACATTTAAATACTTCAGCTTTTTTAATCCAAAATAAAAAAGATTTGTGAAATAACCTAAAAATGTATTAAATTATGTCCAAAAATATTTTAGAGATAAAAATGTATAAATACTAGACACATTTTACAAAAAAAACGACAACAGATGTTTTGAGTTATCTAACTGCATACTTTATTAAGGGTGTAATATATAAACATAATCATTCATGAGCATACACACGCAACCATTTATTATTCTACTCTATTAGTAGCACCAGGTCCACGTTGAAATCCAACCATTACAAGAGATTTAAAAGGCATCAGAGGGAGTCTGTGACACTCGGCAATGTATGGATTTAAATGTGCAGAGTACAACCTATTACATTTAGCTACAATAGTAACAGGGCTAGAACTTTTTCACCTACACAAACACAACGCAAATAATACACATTCAATGCAAGCAGGTTTACACTCAAGACAGACAGCATGCACAAGCAGCAAATATAGTTAACTGTGACACAACAAATGCATTAAACCATAGAACAGAACCACCACAACAGCTGTTGGGGTAATAATATCTGCACCAAAGTTGGATCAATGTGCTATTTTATCAAGCAGTGATGAGAGGATTACAAGAAACAGTTCCTTAATCTATTTACAAACAGAACTAACCAAAGCTTGCTTTGCAACCTGTGCAGAGACAATTGGTTATGTGTGCATACATGCCCAAAAAGCATCACCATCAACAGGTTTCACAGCTATTAATTTTTTTAATATAATTTAAATGACCTGCATTTAATAGTTACTTCTATATTCTAATACAAATAAATGCTTTTCATTCAGTCCCTATTACATTTACAGTGTACAGACACAAGAACACTAAACTCTCATTTTTGAGTTAAATCACTTTGATTTCAAGTAAATAGCAAACCATGTCTATCTTTACTAGTAAAGATGAAAATCATACTACCCAATCATCTCATCAATTTGTTAGAGTCATGACATAGGCAAAAAGAGATGGGCTTATTTGGGGAATACACTGAAGGATTGTTCAGATTGTTCAGTGGCTCCCAGTGGTCTCAACTTGTAAACAGAATGAAAGAAACTTCGAAACCACTGGTGTGCTGCCACTCAGGTGACTCTTCTCCCACCAGTTCCGTGTGGATCAGGTCCGATTCATTTCTTGTTCTTGAGCTGGTTAGCCAGCCAGTCCAGGCCTTCATATAGACCATCTCCACTGGTGGCACAGGTTGCCTGGATATACCAGTTGCAGTGGCGCAGGGAGTGGAGACCAAGCTTATCTGTTATTTCTGCAGCATTCATGGCATTTGGCAGATCCTGGAGAACGATACAGAAATATAAACAACTATATATTGTAGAAAATCCACACTAGGATTTCTGTCTTTGTTTCGTTTCATTATTTATTAGGGAGTGTGATCTATAACTGTTTTGTTGTTTAACTCATCATCTATCGCATATCTTTACACCAACATGAAAACCGTGGTGTACATAACCACTGCATGTTACGATTACTCTGCCAGCACACAACAATCTCCATGACCTAAGACACCAGCCAAAAAGATCTCTCCTATTCCAAAGCTTAAGATCTTTCACAGATGCAGCGGTTGAGAGCATCAACCATCAGATCGGAAAGCCCTCTAGCGAGTGGTAAAAGCTGCCCTGTACATCATTGGTACTCGGCTACTGGCCACAGACCTCAACCACCACTGCTGCCGCCAACAGGTTCTCCAAGTCATCAGAGATCAAATCCAACCCAAAAATAGCCAGTTTTCACCTCGCCATCTGGAAGGCGGGGCAGACACATGCAAGCTCGCACTACCAGACTGAGGAACATTTTCTACCTTGAAGCTGTTGCCTGGCTGAACTCAGATAACGCCTCAGCATCATATGACCTTCTTCAAACACACCTACTGTACTGAATATAACGTTAGAATATTGCAGAAAGGCCAGAGGAATTAATAAGAAATGAGTAAGAAACAATTAAATCAACCGTTCGAACCAGAAACCGATACACGTCGGAATTCTCTGGAAACTAAAGTGATGGATGGCAACTGCATTGAAAACATCAATGAATCATTTCTGATTTGAAAAGCAAAGCTGCTGGACGCTGGTGACCGTAACTTGCCTGCTTGTTGGCAAAGACGAGGAGTACAGCATCTCTCAGTTCATCCTCTGCCAACATCCTCATCAGCTCTTCTCTGGCTTCATTCACTCGCTCACGGTCATTGCTGTCAACCACGAATATCAGACCTTCGACACACATGAGAAAATATGTGGGTGAAATGTGGCTATGGTGAGGCGGTAATTAATAACAGGGTCTCAATACAGACCCATGCTGTCACCAATATGAGATCGGAATATTAATGTGAAGGAAAAAATTGAAAAAGATCCTTGACAAGCTCATTTACTTTCCTGTGTTGTTGATGTATTTATATCAAAGCACATGTCACACATATGAATGAATTTGAGAAGTGCTGTATATATTTTTTGTGTCTGATGATCATGTGTGTAAAGTGCTCGTTTTGTCTGCTATTCTATTCTATCCTATCCCATTCGATTCTATATATATGGAAAAGAATACATCTTACTGAACAGAGATTAAAGGAGGGTGTTAAAATAATCTTGATTTGACAGCCTTGTTTGCTTGTAAGGCACTTTTCACCTTGAGTGTTCTGAAAGTAGTGACGCCACAAAGATCGGATTTTGTCCTGGCCGCCAACATCCCACACTGTAAAACTAATATTCTTGTACTCAACAGTCTCCACATTAAAACCTAGGAAACAAGAAAAAAGACATGTTAAAATGCGAAAATTAAAAGACCTGTTAACATGTATGTCGCTTTGGATAAAAGCGTCTGCCAAATGATTAAATGTAAAATGTAAATGTGATTCAACATTTTAAGTCTGACAAATGCTGCACCAATGGTAGGAATGGTAGTCACTATCTCTCCCAGCTTCAGTTTGTACAGGATTGTGGTCTTCCCAGCTGCATCCAGACCGACCATCAAAATCCGCATCTCCTTTTTCCCAATGAGGCTCTTCAAAAGATTGCCAAAAATGTTTCCCATGGTGGCTGGTTAGCCTTTTCCAACATAACAAATCTAACGAAGTTATTGAGAGCTATGTATCTACAGAACAAGCAGTATTCAGTCTATTGTAGTTCAGTTACCGCAGTCACATTTTATTAACATGCATAATATTAACGTGCATACTTTACTTACTCACAGAAAACCTGAATGCATACATTTGGAGAAATATTGCAGTTACAAGAGCTCACAATTAAGTCTCTTTGTCCTTTAAAACAAAACCAAGGAACATAAACCCAGAGTTCTTCAGAAAGTCAGCGATCTCACATTAATGTTAGTGTAGGTCATCTTAATCCAGTTTTATGGTGAGAGAACTAATCTGCAAATTCATCTCCGATGACTCAAGACCATATCATGCGCTAATTAAATAAACGTGTATAGAACATTGAGAACACAGAATCAGGCAAATATATCTAAAAAAATCCACAAGAAAAATATACCACAAGGCCACAACCCCATAGTCTAATGAGTCATTTGCTTAATATGTATAAGTATTGCTTTAATGCAATGGTGCTAATTTACATTATTAGGGTTATGAGGTGCGACTCTTTCAGTAAGTTACCATCCACCATTAAATGCCATCAACATCATAAATGGACTATTCAAGTAAATGCCCGAAAATCTAGGACTTGAAAATAGGACTTGTATCATAATGTAAAAAAAAAATCCTGCAGCCTTTATGTGATCAGCTTTTCATGTGAACACATTGGTAAACGCAATCAATGCTTCCAAATCTGATATCCTGGATAAAGATCTGACTTCTGGCTGTCAGCCTACACATTGGGATGAGAGATGCTTGCGTCCCGTTTATCACACATTAAAACTGAACTCCACACTTATTAAAACAGCTAATACAATGAAACACCATGCAGTGCAACATCTAACGTTATTCTTGTCACGACGTAGAGATAGTACAACAGCGTCCTATATATTGACAGTTTATAAATAAGGGCACTGTAATATAAATAGTATGTATTCGACATTATTACTTCAGAAATTACTTGATGCATTTAAGGCGAAATTATGTTTTTCCACGCCTTGCAACATCCCTACTCACCTCAGGCGCCGACACGGGATAATTTCACGCAAGTCACTGTCCTCTCGCGATAACAGCGGCGCGATGCCTGTATCATCTCGCGATATCAAACGCACGCTTGATCTACACACAACTGCCGAAGGAAACACATGATGGTCCTGATGAGGATGTAAGGTAGATATACTACAAATTGCGTCACTAGTTTAAATACGTGCTTCAAGGAACACAAACGGGGTTTTAATAATAATGTAGGTGAACTAAGTTTAGTACAATTTGGTGATAACTAAAGAATTTATTCGTGCAAATGTTGGAAGCACATTTACATATTGTGATTAATTATTCAACTGTGACTGAACCTAATGAATAAGTAACTTTCTAGATGTTGCCAAATTACAGAAGTTGGCAGCAAATAGCCGGTTTCTCCAGTCTGCCAAAATACTGAATTTGGTAGCGCTGTGCCAGATGATCAGCAGTGAAGAAAAAGATGCATAACATTCCTTCTGTAAAGACAACTCGTGTGGTAAAACGGCACATGATACAGTGAGATTATAAACATACATTTTACAAAAAAGGGTTAATAGTTCGGCTACAACATACGATAAACATCATTATATAAATACATGATTACAATGAGTAGCCGGTCGTTATCAAAATACTTGTAAACAATGTCTCAGATTTTATTTATTTAAAAAGTAGCCCAATTGTGTTTAACTATTAAGTATACTATACAGTGTACAGTGCCTGCCAGAACCATATTACAAAAAAATCTGTCCCCATGTCACTTCACACAATCCTCCGTATGTCAGTGGGTTTATGATGGATGTGTTTATCAATTCAGTGGTTAGGAAACGAGAGAGGAAGCCGAGCAGATGCTTGCAGCTGGAGACCAGATTATAGGGTGGAGTGGTGTATGGGGGGGAACGCTGTGTTTGTGTGCATTGGGAGTTTTGAGGGTTATGGGGTGGGCAGAGGAGACTACAGTGGGTAGGAGTGGAAGCAGGAGAGCTGGGCTGGGGGGTGGGAGGTATAATTTAAAGGAGCCTCTCCTCTGAAGTGTTTGCCAAAGTGAACCCCAGCAAACACAATCATAAGTCGGCTTGGTTAGGCTTGCAGAACTAATGAGGGCTTGCACATTTAGGCAAGGGCTTTGATGTTCTGGGTAGCTGGCTCCTTGTTTTTTCTTTCCCTTTCTCTTTCGCTCTCCATGCCACATCAAAAATGGAAGGGGAAGCTGGACAGGGAGCCCAGAAGCAGATGTTTCCAGCTGTTTTTCCTCTTTCCACTTTTGATGCATGTGCAGTATATACATATTTACATATATATCTATATGTCTGTCTGTCGATCTGCTGGACAGTTTGCCTGCCTCTTCACAGTGTATCTGTGCCCTTCTCTCTTAACTGTAGTATCTGGTTGTCATTACTCCTGATGCTGTCAGTGTGTTTCTTTGTATGTGTGATTGGCTGCAGTGCATTTTGTTGTGGGGGGGTCTTTGCCTGTCCAATTTCTGTCTCACACATGGGAAAAACAGCGACAGGAAATTCTCTTTTGCAGCGGCTCCAGGGTGAAATGATAAAGAAATGCAAACCAGAAGTTATGATTCCACACCACTCTTTTACTTACTCTGCCGGCATAGAAAATCTTCATTTGTGAATAAAACTCATGTTTATCTCTAAGATGTTCTTTTAGTCAACCCCCTTGAAGCACTCAGACACAGCTTAGACATCAGAACAGCATGTCTGTGTCGAGTTAAGTCACAGACAAGGACAAACAGACCTCAGCACCACATGGTGCAGTCTCAACAGGCTGTCAACTTTGGACAGCTGATCCCTTCAAGACAGGTTCCTGCCTCAATCTGCTTTATAAAACTCTTTAAGAAAGCCCTATCCCTCTTGCCCATAATGAGAGGTCAGAATCCTCCAGAAGAGAAGAATTATATGTAATACCCCAATCTATGGTCTCGCTCAATACTAGAAGGTCGTTCCTGGTTCTAAAGCCAATTTAATTACACAGACAATAAACCAAGCAAGATATCTTTTACAAAAAAGTAAGGCTTTATACATTGTACAACATATTACAATAATACATTCTCTACAATCTCCATAAAGGTGATGCTTGTAAGTTAATTTATCTTTATAATTAATTTGATTTCCTAAGCATTGGCCGCACAAAACAATAAAAGGTTAAAAATCGTAAACAGCAGTTTGATGAATATGATTGTAGCTACGATGGCAGCTGTTTAAATACAATTAAACGTAGGACTTGAGAATATGTCTTCCATCATCGCATCAAAGGCATCTGGCATCCGATATTGTTCACCAGTTCCTCTATGAGATGTGACTGTTTCCAATCAGCTGCACAAAATCCACAGGAGGCACAAGTGTTCTCCAGTCTCTCCGCTGTGATTGGTCAGCCTCTGTAGGGGTTAGGATGGGGTTACGCAGCATATCAACTTCTCAATTGGCCTGGTTTTCATAAAAATCCAACCAAAATCAGAGCACTGTGCAAGGAACATTCTTTGTCCCAAGACTCCTAAAAAGCGTTACCACCACTTCTCATTGATATTTTGTGATCTAAGTGGGTAAAGATTTTTGGAAGATGGAGCGTTGTTGGAAACCTCAGCCCAACTAAGCTGCTGTTTTATCATCCAAAACAATTACAACATAAATGTCAAGCCAAGGAATATACATTACGTGCACTTTTCAAAATGTAAAAAGGCAGACCGTAGTAATGTCTATACAGTATTTTGCATGAATTATTTTCTCCTGCTGTATTTTGAGAAGTGCAGATGGCATTTGGGGCATTTGCTTGGTTCTAGCGCCTGAAGATTCCAAAGAAAGAGAGAAAACAAATGACATGAGTCACCTCCTTCAATCCCTGACTTGGCATATCAAGAATAACAACAGCAACACAACACAAATTAATCCCAGATGATGGAGGTTAAAGGAAGGAGAGAAATGGATAAGCGCATTGTGAGAGCAAAACACACAGGCGGTCACATTTAGTGTGACAGTGTAGAGATTCTTGTTACAATAAGGGCTTTGGACATATTCATTTGCACACATTAACCCACTCTGTGACCCTGCACTCATCACAGAGCACGTAGCAGCACCAGTGGAAGCGACAGTTACATCGTTCACTGCGTGCCTGTTTGAGGATGTTGTGTCCACGACCGCAGCATAGAGACCCGCAGCCGTCCATGCTGGGGCTGCTTTTGTTACAAATTCGACCCTGCGTGCCCAGCGAATCCACCGCCAGCTCACGATCGCAGAAGTCCGGCGACTTCTCGAAGTAGACCAACTCACGCGACATGCTTCGCCGCCGGCTTCTGACCTGCTCCGAGCCGGTGGACTCCGCAACACGAGAGTTGAATACACCGTTGTTCTTGTTCTGAGAGTTTATGAAAATGGCAGTTTGGAATTTTTCTCGCAGAAGTGATCCTACAAGCCGAAATTCAGGAGAGACATACCAGCAGGTCTTGAACTGGCAGCTGCCGGATGTGCCATGACACTTGCACTTTCTTCTCATGTTGTCAGTAACTACCTGTTAAGGCGAAAACCATAATGAAAAGACGAAAAAATCTGTCTGATATAAGTTATTCATGGATAAATTATCTGTCTAAAGTAAAATGCTTATATAAAGTCATACAATTTTTTCACGCTTAAAGCAGTTCAACCAAAATTGAAATTTTTTTCATCATTTACTGACCCTCATTTCCTTCCAAACCTGCAGACTTTCTTTCATCTGCAGAACACAAAAGAAGGCCCCATTGACTTATATTGTATGGACACAAAACCACTGAGACATTTCTCAAAATATCTTTTGTTCCAGTCATATACAGGTCTGAACAACACGAGGGCGAATAAATGAGGAAAGAATTTTGATTATGGGTGAACATTCCATGTTCCAGAGCATATAAGAAGATGGGAATCTTATAGGGTGCATACCACCAAATTCAAATTGAGTTGTAACAATATGAAGATAAGTAAATACTTTTTTTATTTTTAGCAATGCATTCTCTTCAAATGCTTATTGCCCAAAATGAGTGAGGCCGTCATTTTTGATAAAAGGATGTTTAAACACAAGTACCTGTCTGCCAACTCTATTATTGTGGATCCGCATACGGGCGTGTATATCACGTGGATATCCTCTGGAATCCAACCAGTCCCTTGAAAACCGTACACCAAAACGTACATCATGACTACAACCTCCCCACTCCCAGGTGTCCTGCAGCATTGACACTTCATCAGGTAAGGGTTTGAGGAGATTGACAGGGTGGGAGGAGCCTAAACTGTCTGGAAGTCCACTGCGGAGTGAACTGAACTCAGGTGAGTTCTCTCCTGCACCTGCTACGTTCATCCCACTCCTCTGAAACGTCTGAAGCTGGAGCTGGGTTAACTTTAGACGGATTTTGTCATCGTCTAGGCGTCGCTTTGCCTCGCAGCCACACCCGCGCAATTTACCCAGACTGCAAGCCGAAGCCACCGAGTGCACTACACCTGCAGCGAGCAGAGAAAGCGAGAAGGCGCTCTCTCTGAACCCTGGACGAAAGAGCAAATCGTTGCGTTTACACCGAAAAAATGCTGTCAATAAAAGAAACTGTTTTCTATAAAAACACAGGGAAGGTGAAGAGATATTAATCTACGTGAGATAATGATCTTTATCTAAAATCTCATAAAATATGTTTTCCTTGGTGGAAACGAAATGGCTCCATTACATTAAACAATGACTCAACGCTGATATTTTCCTTCTTTGGCCAATGCATACTCTGGGTAGCGTTTCAATGCCCGGATTATGACTATATTGGCTCTCGACAACTTCAGCACTTCCCATGCCCCTTTTGCCATCTACTCACCCCTGTTGAGAATGGCACTCTGATGGGGCAACTTGCCATGGTTCTCCAGAGAGGAGCAGTTCCAGCGCTGGTCTTTGAGCTGGTGCTGGCATTCGTGAATAGCAACCTGAATGCCCTGCAGAGCAGAGGCTGTGACATCAGGGCTGCGCACACACAGACGCATCTGTTTTTTGGTCAGGCCTGCCAGTCGCAAACACACTGCATTGGGGGTAAGCACTGGCTCTCCTGCCACCTTCAGGCCGAGGCTGTCACTGCCCAGGACCCTGATAAAAAAGATAATTAACTTTGTAGCAATGATATCATTATGAAGTAAATATTGTAAAAGGCTGCTGTGACTCCATCTCATCTGGTCTTGTTTAAAAGATGTGCATGTGAAAAATATCTTCTTTCTGGCATGGTGATGAGTGATAAATTCTTATTACAGTACATTTATCAATGATGTATTGTAGTATCATATTGAAATAATATAACCACTTCTGGCTTACTGCACACACGTTTTAACATAAACTTTTATTTAAAAAATTGCCATAAATAAAAAAAATGAAGTATTGCAAAAACGTGACAAATTCCAATCGTTCTCAATCGTTTTTAGCCAGAAGTTATATTATTTTGAATATATGCATATAATGTGTCATTAAAACACTCAGGTGCCCTGACACTCAAACAAGGCTGTGCCTGTGACCTTGCAGGAGACATATATAAGCCATACATGAATATTCAAAAGCTCTGTTTCCTATCAGTGTCTTGGCATGCCTGATAATAATCTGATGAGAAAATGAGTATGGAAAAGATTTCTGGGAAATATTATATCCAAAGCTTAACATACTGTTGTTATTAAATATATTGTACCCAAAGACGGTCTCAGTATTGAGAAATGTGAAAGAACATTCATAACCAACCATTCTCTGACACATAACTGCTTTTCATTAGAGCTCGAGTCTGAGTGTGGAGCATGTTTGCTCGCAATTGTAAATGTAAGTATAGTACGATTAATAGATGTGTTAATGTCAATTAAAAATTGCTATAACATAATCATTTATTTATAGTGTTCGTTGCGTAACAACTTTATGCTGCCTGGGATTTGTATAGCCTATTAAACGCTTTTTTAAATAATTATCGAGTAAAATTCGATAATGCATTAATATAACTGCCTTTTAAATGAAAAAGTTAAGTCTATGAGAAGGCAACAGCAGACATAAAGCGCTTATACCTTTCTACTTACGTGAACGCAGGTGACAGAAGCGCAGCAGTCAAAATCAGGACTCGTCCCAAACACTGTCCGTGGAATAACTCCATTTCGTTGAAAGCCTGTCTCGACGGGACATTAAAACACCTGTTTGATCTCTTGACGAACTGTAAGGTACGGATGACTTCAATTGTTTCTGTGAGGAGCTGGGAGAGTTAGCGAGCAGCATTTGATGAAGTTTGGGACGGGAGCGATATGTCACCGAGGAGGAGGGGGCGCAGTTAGGGTGGGCAAACGCCGCCTATGGGCGCTTATTTTAAAACAAGAAGGAAAAAGACCTGTCAAACTTTCGCATATCCAAATTCCTGAAATTGCATGTGATCGTCGTCATCCGCACCGGTATTATTTATGCTGAATGGGCTTCATAAATTCGCTATGCACAAATAAACAATAAACCAAAATAGCCAACTTTAGAGATTTGACAGAATGACATTGACTATATTTAGAGTAAAGAAATGTATTGAACCACAAGTACAAGTGCTGTACTGTTGGTACATAATTATTGGTACACTATATTCTACTATTGCGCAATACACATTCAATACACCTGTGCCGGTGTGCTGCAACTTTCTGTATTAGGCCTGCTGCGTTGTTCTACTTGTCATTTGTTAAATATTAGCCTACTTAGCATCTATAGTTTGTGCATTCTTTGCATGTCTTGTTTTGGATTTAGTTATCGCTTAAATCGCTTTTTTTTACTGTTTACAGAACACTACCTATTATGAACTGCACAACTGATGGAACATTTTGCTCTTAGGCCTATATATTTGTTTTATTTGAACTTTAAACGAAAGTCAAAATCATTCACATAGGCTACAATAAACAGGGCAGCAGCAGGCAGGCGTGCGCATCTTCTTGAACAATAAGATATGCGTGTGCGCGTTCATGTGTTCGCCCATCCTCCCATTCAAATCAGTTCAACAGTTCATCCACGCAGCTATGGTGACGTTTTATTTTAATTAGGCTAACATTCATCATTTTCCTCGACACTCTTAATGAGAATGGTTTAGAGCACTGTTGCTTTCAGCCTGATGGAAATAGCCTAGAGCATTGCTGAAAAATGGACTTATTTCGATTGTTTGTCTACACGCGTCTGTTTTTGCGTATAATTAGTCTGATAAGTGACCATGATTGAGGGGCTTTTGTCAAAGCTCATTTTCAGTGAAAACCGCGCGACGTTGAAATTGATACGCAATTACATCGTGGGCCAACAAATTGTAGACTATGCATAATGCACATAATAAATTTGTTCAATAGACAAGCTGTCAGTGTTTTCGTAAAATATTCTTTCTGGCGGCTGTATTAAGGTTTCCCCAAAAGACACCATGTTGTGACAAGATATTCAAACTTTGTTCTCTGAACACAGTACTAGTTGAATGTATGAATAAACCAGAATATTTGATGCATTAGCAGTTTACAAGATTAAGGGATTATCTTGCTGGTGGTCAGGATACCACTGGTCAATTATGCACTATACGCAGCAGGTGTACAACATTCTTTAACTGCCCCTATAGGAACATCTTGCGTATTATCTTTATTAATATTATCATTAACAGTAGTAGAATTACCCGAGACTAGTTGGATTAATGTCATGAAATTGAGTTAAATCCACCCTTAACCATTCTTACCACAAAATACTGACAACAAGTCTTGGTTTTGGACTAATCGCCTCTATTCTAGAAGATCAATTCTTGTATCGGAGCTAATCGCCTCTATTCCTTTCCCTAAGCTCTGGCAACGAAAAGTGCATTAGCATTTTACCATGGCGTGTATATCTAAGTGGCTTAAAAAGTGATTTGAAGTTGATTTGTATATAAAAGGCGTCCCTTTAACCGGATTTCAGCTAATCTGCACCGCATCGCATGAGTGTTTCAGGAAAACCTGTTTAAGATCCTTCAAGAGTATAAGATCAGGCTAAGCTCAGCAAAGCAGCCTTCCTTAAATACCACTAACAAAAGCGCACTTCCTTCAGTTAGCCATTTGCTTCAAATCATCAGAAAAAGTGCTCCCCTTTCTTCTCTATACGCGAATGCGTAATTCTTTCATCGCGCCCTAAATGTGCGTTGCACCTAAACACATAAATGAGTTTTTTAATAGTTGGCTATTGCGCATAATTCCTTGTGCAAATGAGGCAAAAAATAAATGTGGCTATAAAACCTGACAGGAAAATATAATCTGAATCGTGCCATGGCTTTACTGACCATATGCGTTCAAGGGAGGTCTGCAGTCCAGATGGTGAACAGTTTTATCTGAACTTTTTCCTATTTTGGTATCACATATCAAAACTTCTGTATACATTTATTGAGTTATTTATCATAACAATTGTTCGTCTTTATTTATTCGTTCTTCATCTGTCTGAATGTGTTATGGCATGTGACGAATGATGCTATATGGGCAGCATTTAAGAAGACAAACTAAAACAGCCATAAATGACTTTAGTATTCTCTTTGTTTGTCAAAATAATACTAAGAATTTTCCAGCCACGACTATAGATGTGAATAAACTGATGTACTTTATTGTAAGTGTGAAAAAGGAGTGAGCGCGGAGCAAATGGACATCCTCGAAAACATTTTTTTACGCGCGAGAGGGAGGAGACGCAGTTAAGTGAGTCCGTGTAAAAAGGCCAGATTAGATGTTTTATATTCTCCTTTTACTGTAACTGTCGTGACACCACGCAGAAGGCACAGGAGACACATGCAGCGTGCACTGTACAAACACACCCACTGCAATGAGAGGGAATAAATTCTGCTCAGCTGCATATGGAAGACGCAGCAGAAGGTCTGAATTTTATTACGATTTCGGTTGAATGTATCTGTGGAATCTCTAGACGAGGATTGCAAAATGATATAGCGCGTATAACGGATCTTTTCTTCATCTCCTGTCCTTTATGTCGGGTTTTGCCTCCTGCATTCATTGTGACCAATGAGAAGAATTAAGCTATCCTTCCATTCAGTTCCACTCCAAAGGAGAGAGGAAAAAAACAGAGGGAGATGAGAGCAGCAAATCCCTTTTTTATTCATCTTGTAGCGTTCAATAAGTGAACAATGTGTCGCCTATCAGTCACCGAGGGGATCAGATCTACGGGACTGTCCCACGCGCTCAGTGCTCTGAGCAGAGCATCACTAAGAAGACACAGACTGTAAGAGCTGCAGCAGCAGTTGCTTCCCATTCAGGACCTTTGCTGTGACTCAGAGCATTCGGGCAAGTCTCATCTGTCAAGATACAAACCAATATTTCTCAAGAAACATTATCCTGTACCTACTGTCAGTGGCACTGGAATGTGGAGTGGTAAGTAGAGCTTTTATTCTAATAGATTTTTATCTCATTTCAGTTGCATATTTGGTTATTTTTAGTGATTTCACATGTAGATTCACATGTATCGACGATTACAGAATTTAAAAGAAATATATTTAAGATGGCTTTCATATTTTAGTAAATTGTCAATAGATCTATTTGACAAAAATATTATTGAATTAATTTTTTTTACTAATTATACCAGTGCAATTCACAAATTACTTTTATAAATAATCTGTAGACCTAATGATTAATTTTACAATTTAAAATGCTCTGATCTTACCGCATAGATCTTTTGAGAGCTGAATAAATATTAACTGCTATAATGTAGGAAACGATTGTTTTTGCACTATGTTAATTTGTAAAAAAAAAAAAAAACCCTCTCATTTAGATATCATGCGGGTACTCGCGTTGCTTCTCGCAGTTAAAGCGGCATGTGTTCTGCTGGTGTCCTCACTCACTGGCACAGGGGCAGTGAACAACAGCGGCCGATGGTGGTAAGATCACTCCTATCATTTATATACATGTTTAAGTATATTATTTATTTATATAGAGTAAAATATATAGGTTTTAGTTCCCATTTTTTAGCCAACAAGTGTCCTTTTTACATTTAAACATATATTAATACAAATATTTGGTTGACGAAGTCTGTCCACACAAGACTGCATAAGAATAAAATTAATTATTTAAACGTCAATTTAATCTTTAGACAAGCAAAAATTGTATAATACCATTAATGAAATACAAACTGTAAATGTTTGTGTTGGTAAACATGAAAATGAGGCGAAGGATAAGCTGCATTACAATTCATCAGCTTTATTTAATAAATGCATAAATATTAAACTAACGTGAAACTTTTTTCCTAAAGAGATTATAAATCAAAATCAGACCTCAAATAAATAGCTAATCTCAGTAAATCTGTCTCTCCGTACTGCTCGCTCTCTCACACACACTCTCTCTCTCTCTGTCATTTTGACAGTGTGGCTTGAACCCGGGACAAGATTTTTCGATCCAATGTGGGATAAATTAAATGCGGATTTATTTTATGGCTAAGAGCAGTTCCTTTCCAGGCCGTTTTCAGAGTTGGATTCGTGTAATGTGCTGAGCACTCCGGAGCAGTTTAAAAGTGTGTAGACTACACACGACATGAGCCAAAGCTGACACGAACTAATGACGGTGAACGTGTTTAAGTGAAAAGATACGCGTTACAAAATACAACAAATGATCTTTCACTACCTACGATGTGCAGCTTCTTCTATTTATTTATATATAAGTAGAATACAATTTTTTGTTGTCTTATTGCTTTTTACGTACAGTAGCCTACATTATTAACACCATAAAGAAACTTACGTAATTATTCTTACAGCATCTGTTGTAGCCTACTCCAGCATCATCTCGCCATATATTTCACTGTTATTCATTCTAAATATTTTCAAATGTCTGTTATTGTTTTCTCGCAACAAAGCTGTACCATCCCTTTTAGGAGATGAGAAAGTTTCATTTTATAGACTATTTCTAATGAGTGTCTTCTTTGCTTTTTCTGCACCAGGGGCATTGTGAATGTGGCATCCTCAGGCAATCATCTCACCAACTCCAAAAATGTGCAGCTGGTACTGGACCCCAGCTTGGCACTGCTTAACCGTCGACAGAGAAAACTGATCAGGCAAAACCCTGGCATCCTACACGCCATTGCTGCAGGCCTCCATACAGCTATCAAGGAATGCAAATGGCAGTTTCGTAACCGGCGCTGGAACTGTCCGACCACCCACAGCCCCAATGTCTTTGGCAAAATTGTCAATCGTGGTAAGCATGTCTCATTTTTCAGTGGTCATGAGTGGAATTTTTAACCAACTTTTTGACCTCAAATCTTATACATACATGATAGAAAGACAGAATGCTAGAAACATGTGTTAGTACATTGAAGAACATTGTGCTTATTGTTTTGCTATAGGTTGCCGTGAGACTGCGTTTGTGTTTGCTATCACAAGTGCAGGCATCACACACGCTGTGGCTCGGTCCTGCTCCAAGGGGGCAATTGAGTCCTGCACCTGTGACTACCGGCGCCGAGGTCCTGGAGGCCCAGACTGGCACTGGGGAGGCTGCAGCGACAATGTGGAATTTGGCAGGATGTTTGGACGAGAGTTTGTGGATTCCAGCGAGAAGGGCAGAGATCTTCGCTATCTGACCAACCTGCACAACAATGAGGCAGGGAGAACAGTAAGGAACCCTACAACCACACGTAACCATCTAGATTACAAAAATGTGCAGAATTTCCAAAGAATGGCATTTTTGCTCTGGTTGTTATTGTATTAAACATAAAGTACTACCTATTTTATCTTCTCTCCCCACAGACAGTTGCATCAGAGATGCAGCAGGAGTGCAAATGTCACGGGATGTCTGGGTCTTGCACTGTGCGAACCTGCTGGATGAGGCTTCCGAGCTTCCGTATGGTGGGAGACTTTCTGAAGGACCGCTTTGATGGCGCATCCCGAGTGGTGTACGCCAACAAAGGCAGCAATCGTGCCTCTCATCGAGCCGACCCCCGCCACCTGGAGCCAGAAAATGCAGCACACAAGCTCCCTTCCGTTAGGGACCTGGTCTACTTTGAAAAGTCGCCCAACTTCTGTTCTTATAACGGAAAAACAGGCACGCACGGCACATCGGGACGCACCTGTAACAGTTCATCTCCTGCACTGGACGGATGCGAGCTGCTGTGCTGTGGACGGGGATACAAGACTCGAACGGAGCAGGTGACAGAAAGATGCCATTGTACTTTCCACTGGTGTTGTCACGTGAGCTGCCTCAATTGCACCAGTACACAGACTGTCCATCAGTGTCTCTGAGGAGAAGAAAGTGAGAAAAAGAACTGGAGGTTTTATAAGAGAGAATGAACAGGTGTTAAAGCGTTAGTTTACATAAAAATGTCAAATTATTTGATTATTTACTCACCCTCATCACATTTCAATCCATATGAAGTCTGTAGAACATCATTTTTTGCTCATACACTGAAATAAGGACTGAGGCTGTCAATCCTTAAAGGAACAGTTCACCCAAAAATGAGAATTCTTGCATCATTTATTCACCTTGATGTCATGTCAAAACTATATGACTTTATTTCTTCTGCAGATGACAAAAGAAGACATTTTGAAGAATGTTGATACCCAAACAACCCAAATTGGGTCCCTTTGGCTTTCATTGTATTAACAAGACACATTTCTCTAAATATCTTCTTTCATGTTCCACAGAAGAAAAAGTCATATGCGTGTTTTCAATGACATGAGAATGAATAACAGAATTGAGATTTTTGGGTGAAATATCCCTTTAACATTCTGTCTTTTTCAAAGAATATAATGAAAGATGAGGGTGAGACATACATGATGACAGATTTTTTTCTTTTTTTAAGTGAACTATCTATCAATGGTTGTCAAGACTCAACACAAAGCTGTTGGTTGAATAAGCAAGTACATTCAACGTGTTAACTACTGAGAAAAGTTTTTAGGAGCCCTCTTCAAACATTTTTGCTCATGTGTAAAACTGTCAGCTGATGGTAGGCGTTTAAAAAAACATGGTCATGTGACATTTTCCCAAAATTTTACTACAGCATTTGGCTTCAATCTGGAAATGTGAACTACTGTGCATAAAGCGGCACAGAATGTTTGTGTAGACAAAGTCTAAAAATACTTTGAAATGAGGGTACCGCTAGTCTTGAGGTTCTACAAGCTCTTACACTTTTTCTGATACTTTGAGGCACATAGAAGCTAGAAAGTTTTATATTAGACCCAGTGCACACAGTCGTACTGGACACAGTTTGACAGATGTTCCTGTGGTCAAGGAACCACAAGCATGCTCTCTCATAAACCATGCAGTTCAAAACTCTAACAAGAGGGCGGTTCTTTAAAATATTTGAGCATGTTGTTTTCTTTAGCTGCAGTCCTACTCATCGTACATAAAACTGTGTAAAGTGCTTCTCAAGGGACGGGGCTTCCTTTTCCGATTACTATGTAGTGGAATCCCGAACTCAGCCCAACCTCTCGTGATTTCCCATTTGGATCATCCACGCTTCCCGTCATGGCTTCGAGTCGCTTGCCATTTTTAATGCCATTTATTATTATGTGGTATACCATGTTATTGTACTGAAGGAAAAGAATTGGGAAGAGAAACTTCAGATTGACCCGAGATTGACTTTGAACTTGATTAAATGTTCTGTCTGTACACTACACAGACAAACGTTTGCCGATTTGGCTCTGACAGACAGACGTTCAATATTACAGAGAGAACTGAAGACTTCGGAAGTTGTCCAACACAGACCTACACTGTAAAAAGAACATACAAATGAGAAGTGGGAAAAGTGTGTAAAGATAATCCTGTAAAAGCTCTACTACCTAGTTTAAAGTGGACAAACGGTTCACATTTATGGTTTTGAAAGAGCCACAATTATGAAAACTGTATTTTGTATATCAGCTAACATGACCAAAATGTTGTAAATATTCTAAATAGATATGATCTATATATTTATGTGAATGCTACTTGCAATGTGAGATGATGAAATCTGAAACGGGGTAAATACACTATCAATATTGAGATATCTGGAGTAATTTCAGCCAGTTGTGACATCACAGCTGGATGAAAACATAAATGATCTGAACGGGGCTATGCATCTTAGAGCCACAATGTATTTGTCAAAATTTTCCTTGTCTCTTGACATTTGTTTTAAATGCACTGAATACCATCTTTATATTGTGAATGAAAAGTATTTATTATTGTATGATGGCTTTGATAGAAACAACGTTGATCAAATGAAATATTTTAGCTCAGCTTAGAAAAAGTTGTTTTCATATAGTCTAATAGCACAATAAAGTTTATATTTTCATTATTTTCATTTTCTGAAAACTACTCATTTTAAACGCTCTTAGATTGTGTATGCAATAATAAGATCATCTTCCATAGGGTATTCCACAGCTTCACTTGTGATCCATCAATCATTCTGCACAACCACAACATGATTTGACATGGTATGTCTAAAGCACGTCAACTAAAATCAACTGTATGAATGTGCAAGCACACCCATTCCTTTAAAAATGATCCCCACCACTGAAAGCACAAGATTCTCTGTTCAGTCATACGGCCTAAATCCACAGTAACCGCTGAGAAAGTGGCGTAACACAGCGTTAAATCTGTGTGTTATCACAACCCCAGAACCTTTTCTTTATTTACTTAATATCCGAAAAAATAAAGAAATGGTATTAGAAATAATGACAGACTGAGTTTCCTCCACCCTGCTGGAGAAGCCAGAACAACCACAAGCGTTTGGATGAAGGCGGACGATTCTTTCATTAAGCCACCGCAACATATAGGGCCGCTGACAGTCAGGCATATCGCTGTGCTGCTGCCAGTCAACACATCTGCATCCCGACCATGAAACACAGCATAAAAGAGAATCAGAGAGAGGAAGTCTAATCTGGAATGTTGTCAGGACAGAACTTTACTGATAAAACACTGAAATGTGGTTGAGTGAAATATAAAAATGCAAGGGTATGTCAACAAATTGCAATAATATTTGCACATAATTTATACTGTATGTATATACAAATAAATAAAAAAAAAAATATATATGTGTGTTTGTTTGTGTTTGTGCAAAAATATGATGTGCATATATATTTATATATATAGTAATTGTGAATAATTGATTCTAAAGTACATGTTTGTGTTTATATAAAATATGTGTGTGTGCCGTGTATATTTATATGTATATTATAAATTTGTATTAATTTGTTTAAATTATATTTAAATATTTTTTTGTTATAGGCTATATACAATGTATGTGTGCATTTATATATAAATACATATATCCATATATATCATAAAAACATTTATTTTTTAATCGATTAATCGCTATCTCTATATTATATAGTATGAAAGTTCAACAGACTTGAAAGGCAAACAAGTGAAAGTGTTCAGGGCATGTCTGGTTGCATACATGTGCATTGTGAAAGAGAATAGCGCAAGAATTCGGCACATTAACCAAAAATGGCAAGAGATAGTGGGGGGAAGAAGAGAAGGATAAAAAGAGGGATAAAGCAGCAAAGTCAGGCTGCATTCCCAGGCATTGGTGGGATGAGGGAGGTGGCGGAGGGCCACTGTCATTGTGGGAGTGCTGAAGAGTCACTGATAATTAGCTCAATTAGTGACAAAGGCAATGTAATAAATACCGACTTAGTGTCTGGGTCCCTGCTGTCCACTCTCTACACGGCCTATGATGCAGCCAGGGACTGACGGACAATTCATTAAACAGACAAAATACCCACCGTCCAGGCGTGACGCTGCGAGTTAGCCCCCTACAGGCCCGGCCCATTGTTCTAATTGTCTGGGTTGGAGTCGCTTTCTGGCCATCTCCTCCTTACCCCCTCCCTCGTTCACTTCTTTCAAAAAACCCAAGGAGTTAATGCCCCTACCTAACTCTGTAAGTAGGTGATCGGCAGGTTGGGGGGGAAATGGAAAGAGTTACTTGGAAGGGAGGGGTATGTTGGGATTAGGGTCCGAGGGTTGCCTGGGAGTGTGAAGACCAGCCCCGATCGGAATGTCGTAGAGATGAGTCCAGAAGCTCGGATGCGGGACAAAGCGAGAGTTAATTAGGAAAGATTGAAGGAGTTGGCGACAATGGGCCGCCACCCGAGTCGAGATGAAATTGCTTCCGTGGATTATTGGGGAGCGAGTGTGTGGGTTGCAGAGATGTGTGCGCTGGAAGGCGAGAGAGGAGGGGTTCATGCAGGCTTGGATTGATGGCTGCCCCTCTGGTTAGGGAATGGGGGGCAAGGGAGGCTGACCGGCTGTTCCCACAGTCTGTTCTACAGCAGCCACCTTTGACACACGGGCCTGCCAGGCGGCAAGCAGGGAGGAAGGCTGGGAAAACAGACATGGAGGTGAAAACACAAGAGATTTTAAAAGCATTAATTCATTATGCTGTTTTCAACTCCAATAAGGAGCATGACAGATGAGGAGTGTGGAGAATTATAGAAGGAAGTCGAAAAGATAAGAAAGTCATGAATTAAGACACTATGTTAAACCACAAGCCGAAGGCCAATTAACGCCATAAATCTCTATTTAGCAACGTGGTCGAGATAATTTACGAATTGCCATTTTCCTTAATTGGAAAACGTTGCCCTTTTTCCAAAGCTGCGCAATAAAAGTTTTAATTCAAAAAGAGCCCTTGAGAGTCTTTAAAGAGCTTTTAGGAGCAACTTAACCTACATGTTGGGAGCCAACAGTGGTTTGAAGCTAATAGAATAATAAAGCAAAAAATTGAATCACTTGATAAAAATCCAAAACAAAACCTCACTGGGTTGGACTGAGTAAGAGTTTGGCTGAGCAATGTTGTTGCAGAACGATGACTTTCCATCTGAGAACTTGCTGCTTTAACTGCTACTAAAAGCAAAGACAATAGACACTTTAAGGGGCTACAGTACAGTCAAATGAGGAAATAAACAGATATATTACAACAGTTCTTATACAGACATTTTGACCAAAAATCAGTCAGGACTTCAGGCAAAACGAACCGGTACCACTTTACAGTAAGGTTCTATTTAGGTACACTGAACAATATTGGTACCCTTTGACTTGCATTGGTTTTGTGTCCATACAATAGAAGTGAATAGGTACCGCCATTGTTCGGTTACCAGCATTGTTCAAAATATTTTCTTTTGTGCTCTGTAGAAGAAAGAAAGTCATACAGGTTTGAAATGACATGAGGGTGAAGAAATAATGACATATATTTTATTTTTGAGTGAACTGTCACTTTAACAAGGATTAATACATGCTGAAACTATAGAACTCATTGTAAGTTCATGTTAGTTAATGCATTTATTATTGTTAACAAATACAACCTTAGTGTTACCAATGAACCAAAGTACGTATATGGTAAGTAAGCAAACATGCTGAATAGAGCACAGTGGTGCAGTGGTCACATGCAGGGCTGATGCAGTGTGGGCGCATGGGTTCAACAGAATGTGTGGATTCTGCACAAACCCCAAGGAGGAAAAAACACTGGTACATCAAGACAAGAATCCCAGCATTCTTGAGTGTCAGCTCTGAGGAGAATGGTTTCGGCATCGCAGCATGCCTGGGATTATATGTGTGTTGAGAGAGTGTGTGATAATTGCGAGGTGTGTAAGTGTGGTTGTTTGCGGACTTCGGAGTGCCTGGGCACGGCAGCTGGGAAGCAGGCAGAATCCAGGAGATTTGAACCCTACAGGCTGCCTGACCCCCTCGGCAGATGGTGGCTCCGAAGAAACTGCCATCTTCCATCACAAAAGACTGCAGTCTTGTAACATCTCCATCATTCTTTCGTACTGGGTCTTGGAACTGCTCTGAGAGAAGAAGTGATGCTAACCATGACACGGCATTAGATGCCATCATTGTTTACAACCGTTTATGCAAACGTATCTGGTAGAAGCAAACAAAACCTAAGAACCAATTTACACCATTCATTTAATTTAACATGAAATGAATATTATGATGAGTTAATTCATTGTTAAATGATTTTGAATTGATAATATGAATTACAATCATTGTTGTTTTTATTTACTTACATATTCATTTATGTATTTTTTAACTTTTTATATTGAAAATCAATAGAAAAATACAAAGATGACATGTATTTTTAAACTTGCAAACTGCTTGAAATCCTTCACAGATTACCAGCAGTCCTTGGATCACAGTTTGGGAACCCGTGGTTTAAGCATCTTGGAAATGAAATTCATAAATTGAATTTATGAAGTCAACAAGATGATCTGATCCATATGAGCACTACGGTGTATTCTTTTTACACTCGGGGTCTGTTTTAACAACGCACAACAAAAACTAAAAAAACAAACAAACTGATAAATCAACTTTAATGAGGATCTAATTAGGACTTCTGAAAAAACGACGTAAGATTTAACTTTCACTGAGCAGGAGGGATGATATTGACATGAAAATTGGTACAGAGACAGAGAGTATTACATTATTTAGTGCATAAGATAATAATCTATATCACAGAAACAGGATCCCTGACACTCAGAATGCCACTTCTTTCCTGAGTATGTATCTGTGGAATAAGAGTGGGTAGTAGTTCCAACCATTAGACCGATGTTTGTGGCTGATGCTTATCATCCAGTGAGGTACACAGTGTAGAAGTTCAGACTAAAGTCGGTTTGGGTGATAAATCTGTATAAATATTATCTGTGTAAGTATATAAATGTGTGTGGGCGATAGGGCCTGACGGCTGTAATGATTTAGGTGGCAATATTGACCCCCCCACACTAACATACCATGACCTCATGAAATAGCTACTCTATTGAGGTGACAGGCGGTTCCCAGTAGGCCTGTTTTTCAGCCAGGCTAAATCATTTTCTGCTAACAGATGATAGCGGAAATAAAGTTCAGATGTAGGCCTACCGCTACATACAGTTTATTCCTGTAGGTTCAGAAATGCTTACTACAATAATTCCATATCTTTATGGAAACTCTCTGCCTGCATTGTTAACCTAACAACTTAAAAGTTGCGTTTACATTTATTCATTTAGCAGATTTATCCGTAGTGACTTTCAGATGAGAGAAATGTGTCAAACTATTACATTTAAGAAAACATTTGCATTTCCTTTTGTTATCCCATGTGTCAATTAACATACTTCCAATAAAAAAGTTTATTTTACATATTCTGTAGAATAATATACACACATAAAATGACGAACTTCAGTCTACCGGACAATCTCGCAGCTTGACAACATTCACGCCTGTGCTGCTGTGATGATATACTGTAGTTTATCCGACTTAACACGCTCCCATCATATCCAGCCCTGGGGAAAAAGATATCAATGCTGCATTGTCTAAATGCAACCCACTGGGGAAAAATGTTGTTTAAGACAAAGGAAAAAGCATTGGGTTTTTTGGTTTTAATTATTGGCTATGTTTTTACAGCAACAGTGGGCAAGTGTTCAGCTCTGACACATGAGCGGTGGAATGTTTATTTGCTGCAGTTTAGGGGCAAAGTGGTTACAGGAATACTGACACATTCCACTGTCACCCTCTCTCTTTATTTCTCTCTGCTTCTCTGACTCTCACTATTCAATTTCTGAGCACAATGATTGATGCTCTCCGTTCTCAAATGTAATTTATAAAACGCTAATATCACAGTCACAATCTCACTGCAATTTCTTTCCTAAAGTATGACTAAGGTTTTAAATGTGTCATGCCATACTATTACTACAATAGAAAGTGATGCTACTACATAGGAGTACTTTGTTTGCGGCAACAGCTCCCTTACTTCGGTGACACAGGGGACACAGTCAACCGCAGGAGCAACACATCCACTTTTCCAGCCAGCACATGCACGCTGAGGGCTGCTTGCATAAGGGAAAACACCTCCCTCGATTTCCCCCACCCTTCACCAACACTGCACTCCACAACCCAACTCTATAATCACTTCCAGAAACAAACCCGAGGACATTTCAGAATGTCATCAGCCAACCGTCAATCATATCCCACAATCTCACCTCAAAGGAATTATAACACTGATATTCTTAGAGGTGTGTTTGATGTGCCATTCTTGAATCACATTGGTCTTCAGACAGCTAAAGTGTTCAAGAAGAAATCCTATGTAAGTAGCATGTTTTTGAAGTGTCACAATAAGTATGGTAATAACCACCATGTCCCCCATAATATTTATGCTATAAACTTTTACATTTGCTCATAAATTTCCTTTTTCTCTTTGGCATTAAACATAAATTAGATCATGGAAATTGACTAATTTTGATAACCGACAACAGCATTTTGGGTGAAGTAGAGGGTTCTTGGTTGCATAACAAAGCGTTTGCTGACATCTAGTGGTACAGGAGTGCTTTTAAATCACTGTAACAGTCACAACACTCATACAATCTGTCAGTTTCAAAATATTAACCTTAACCCGTAAAAGGACAAATCTGCATTTTAAGTCATTTTAAATTTCAGATTTGTCTCTAGAATTAGAACGCTGTATTATAGTGTGTTGACGTTTACACACAATAATGTATTACGTTTATACTTTTTCTGACCCGTGCGTGCGCAGTACTGATGTCCCTTTACGTTTGATTATTTTTTTTCATAGATAAAATTTTTTATGTGCAAATAAACTCTGGCGACTTTTATCATATTAATCATAGGATTCCGCTGTCTTTTGAGCAGTACATGTAAATGACGTCATCGTTCTTCCGGTCCTCTCCACGCCTCTCTGAAGCAAGATGGTGAGTTTACCCATCGTTATAACAGAGGCCCATCGTTTACTACGATATTATGACAACTAATACGCGTTTTCTCAACGACTTATTTCCCCCCGAGGATTCTGACCCCAAGTATGTAGAAAAACGTGATGACATTTAGATATTGTGCTTTAAGAATCACGCATGTCAATCTGAACCACGTATGTTTTACTATTATCTGCAAGATTTAACCCATATTAACGATGGTTACTGTATATGCCCTGCTTTTTCTCTTGGTGTCTATATAAACTCAGATAAGTGAGCTGAGATGTCTTTAAAGCCTGTCGGTAGCATTCATTTTTGAGCCTGTCACTTCATACAGGTTAAAACAGCATGTTAGATAGAATAGAATTAGTATAGTAGTAGGATAGAATAATTGAAATTCTATCTGAATTCTGTAATTGTAACATTAAAATAATTGCTTTATTTTTATATTCTTCATTCTTATATGTCACATGCATTTTCTTGTTAAATCTTCTCAGACTAAGAAGAGGAGGAATAACGGTCGTGCCAAAAAGGGACGTGGGCATGTTCAGCCCATCCGCTGCACAAACTGTGCCCGCTGTGTGCCCAAAGACAAAGCCATCAAGAAATTTGTCATCAGAAATATTGTGGAGGCTGCGGCTGTTAGGGACATCTCTGAAGCCAGTGTATTTGACTGTGAGTCCACTAGAAATATAAGAATCAGGATGTGATATTTTAGAGGAGGGCAACTTATTTGTACCATGCCAACTTTTTGTCTTTCTACAGCCTATGTTTTGCCCAAGCTGTATGTGAAGCTGCATTACTGTGTCAGCTGTGCCATCCACAGCAAAGTGGTGAGGAACCGCTCGTGTGAGGCCAGGAAGGACCGTACTCCTCCTCCACGCTTCAGACCCACCGTAAATCACATTTCAGATAAGGGCATATGCATACATATTGTGCTTTATACTGTGCTGTTACCTCATTTTTAAATGTTCATCTAATCATAAATAATTTTGTTTTTCATTACAGGGTGCTGCCCCAAGAGCTCCTCCAAAACCCATGTGATCTGGAGTTGTTTGCAAACATTTGTATGTAAAGAAATAAAACTAACCAAAAATAAAATAATGTGTTCTTGTATTTGTTGTCATAAAAAGTCAGTTTTATTTAAGATGGTTATATAGAGAACAGAAAAGCAGCTTAATGTTAAAATTGCCAGTACTAGACCTTACATTACGGATGGTCAGAAACCTGTAAAATGTTATTAATTTTTTTTTTTTTCATTTTGGGAAAGTTTAAATCTTACAATGCTAATAATAAAACTGCAGTTACACTATTAATTAGCAACACTTTGAAACCAGTGGGGTGAACTGAGATAAACTGCAAAGACAGTTGCCATAACGTCATGCCATGAAACTTTTTATATCATTTTTTTTACTTTATACAGTATGTACAATGGGATCCAAATGTCTGAATGAATGTATGTCTATATTTAAACCTCCAAAATGAGAAAGCTCAGATTACCTCGCTGCCATAGAAGTCATGCTGCTTGGATGGCAAAGATTATCACCTTGTCTATGAGCATTCCTAAATCCAAGAGCATTCTGTCACAATAATACTTAAATATAAAATTAATAAATAACAAAATATGTTACTAGTAGTCTCATTTTGGATCACTATATATATATATATATATATATATATTTGTAATATTTTGATGTTGGAAAAAAACATGCACATATTGTGCTCACCAATTTGACCTCCTTAGACATACGTGATGATTTTTATTAAGACTGTGATTTAGAGAAACTTGTAGACTTGATAGAAAAGAAATGTGTAGATCTTTAAGTGGACAGAAGTTACAACAAATATTACTTTATTGGACATGAAAAATTACTTCAACTTAAAGTAGGGTTACACTCCTTAAAAACAAGATCAAATAAACAATACCTCTTGAAACCAACACACCTTTTATAGAACATGAGGCAGTTTTTTATATTTTAACAAATCTGAGGTAAAGAGTTTTTCTTTGTCATATACATTTTTTCTCACAAAATATTTAAAAACATTGAACCCAGGGATAAAGCCCAAGTATGACAGAGTTTGATCCCTGCCCTTTCCCCAAAATGCTAGGTCTCTCTTTCCCAGTTGCTGCTTTTTAAGGTTGCTTCACAGTTCATAAAAGTTTGAGTTCGTCACACCTCGGGGATAAGAAATATGAAATGGTGCAGAAAAGAGCTGGGTTTGGTTTAGAGGAAGTAGGGAAAATTGCAGCTAATATTTCACAAGCAGAACAGTTGCAGAACCCCAGCCAACAAATAAGTACACATGCAACCTCTCCCATTCACACACATGTTATAATTAATATATCATTTCTTTTTGACCATTAAGTGCATTAAGTGTCATATATGGTTTTTGCCATAACTTCAAGTAAATAAATGTACGTCTGCAGAAAAAAATCTAAAGTCTATGAAGGGTGCAAATTCATTGACTAACCTTCGTAAATACTGGATTTGGTCTGTTCTAGATTTTCAATTAGTACTGTTCCCCGTAGGCTTTCACCGCGTACATTTTTAAGAGGCCTATATTAAAAGTAACCGAAAGATGTAGTACCAGGTCAGTGGATTACACGTAAGCAAGATTCCGACCACCTCCAAGGTCAAGCGATACGCACATGCTACAACATCCTTAACCACAAAAAAAGTGAGAAATGTACAAGCGATCGAACAAAATAAATCTTTGAGATTCTTCAAAATTCACTTATTGGTGCTTTAGTTGTATATCGTAATTCTCTGAGTTTGTGCAAGTAAGATCCACCGATAAAACAGGCCACAATATCTTGGCAGGACGGTACATAACTCGACGACAATATATCAGTCCTTTCCTTCAAAACAAGCAGCAGGTCGTACTCGGCGGGGATTGAGCGTACCTTATGCGTGAACTCATATGGGACAAAACCGCACAGGACAAGCGTACAGGATACAAGTCAATATCGAGGGCAGAAGTCACACAAACATCCAAGCACCAATTTTTACAACACAATGAGAAATCGTCAGTTGTTAATCCTCAAATGACAGCGACCCCTTTCATTAGGAAAATAGCCTTTATAGAAGTTTTTAAAAACACCACACTATTCATCTGGTCTTTGTAACCAACGTGATCTTGTATCAAATTGTATCTTGTTTTCTCTAAATAGCATTTTATCAGAAATCAGTGCAATAGAGCAATTTCCAAAAACAAAAGAATATGTTTCAAAGCTCAGTTACCAGTCATTACCGTCTGTGCCCCTAAAGCCATGTAATAAAATTCCCCACCCTCAGCGGCCCACCCAAAACAGCCCCGGCAAAACACTCACATTTAAGCAGAATTAGAAAAAGTGCAATCCTCTGTTGAGGTAACAACCCCTTCAACTCATCAAAGTCACGGAATGCAACATGGGTCTCTGTTTGGTCTGCACCGGAACAACAAGGCGCCTTTTCTCCCTCAGCGCTTCACTGCGTGCTTGACATCGTAAAACCATAATATGCGGCCTGCTGCGTTGTGTACACACGTACGAAGCCGGGCCATCGTAACAATTTCATGGCAGAAGATGGATGGGGGGACTTTATATTACAAAACAAAAAAACTCAATTTGATAGGCAAAATCGAACTCCTTATCCCTTGAGTGAGGTCTGTTTGGACACAAGTTTGAAACAACAATCAAGATATGAGGCACAAGGAAACCAACCGGTTTGACTTTTGTAGGACGTAGGTTTCAGACTAAAAAACTAAGGCAAAATGTTTCAAGTTCATCTCCTTAAATAAAACATTAACATACGCTTGAGAAACAATAACATTATCCGAGCCTTAGCCTAAACTGCAAAGTACCACACTGTCTACATTTTAAAGTTACCCAAATTCAGGCAATATGGGCTGCATTGTACCTACTGAATTCTCCAGCATTAAAAACCATGTGCAATTCAACAACCAGCTCATACAGGGTTCATATAAAGCAACTATTAAGGCAATATGTGTCTGTGCTCCTTATATGGCTAACATACCAACACACCCCTTTCTTCCAGCCTTTGAATTTTGCAATTTAAGCAGCTTGTTTTTGATTCCCTCTGTCAGCAGTGCCCTCCCTGAGTCGCCTATTTCCAACAGTCCCACAGAGGTATCCTAATAGAGCACAAAGTTTGTCTCCTAGGCATAGATCTATCTCTGAAACTTTTGAGAAAATCGTTCTGGTTAAAACAGTCTACCAGGCTTTGGACTTCTAAGCATTTCACAAACGGTTTTCATATCTTCATGAGGCAGACTCTATGTAAACGCCACTGATCAGATGAGTATAAACCTAATCTCACACCTACATAACAAGCATCGAATTTTGCTTCCCAACTGATAAAAAAGAAACCCCACAGAAGGAAGGCACTTCTAAAGCAAAACTGTTGCGTCTTGCAATGAATGACTCGGTGTGGGAGTGCAATTAGAGGATATAACTTGCCCCCGTTCTAATCCTCTAACACAGGATACGATCACGTTGAAGATGAATAAAATCTGGTGATGTCCGCTAACTATAAAAGCAAGTGCTAATGTGCCGTGCCCAAATCAGGTGCAGACCAAACTAGCCACCATGACGCCATCTCAAAGCAGCATACATCTGTACATCCCCCCAATATAAACCCGCCCTCAGCCCACCTGGTGCTCCCCACGCACAATGTGCGAAGAGAACTCGTAGCGGTCCTGGCTGCGGTGCCCGCAGATGTTGCACTCGAAGGGCTGGCGGAAGCCGTGGCAGCCCATGTGGATGGTGAACATGACATGGTCCAGGAAGAAAATGCGACAGTGCTCGCAGCGGAAGGAACGCACCGGCCTACCCTCCCCATCCACCACCTGCATGACTTCCCGTGCCGGCGGCGAGCATGGACTCGACTTGGCTGGCAAACCCCCTTTATCCCTGTCACCCTCCATGTCCATTTCTTTGGCGTGACTAGGACTGTGCCGCTCTCGCCCGCGGTGGTTCATGCTTCCGGGCGGCACTGAGGAGATAACACACTGCTCCTCCACCATGCTTTCAGTGTCTGTCGAATCTTGGTAACCATTGCTCGGCGAAGCGGCGTGGCTGCGGCTGGAGGGCGCGTCCTCGTGGCCCTCGCCGGCCTCCCTACCGGGAAGGCCCATGGAGATGCCCCCTGAACAGTTCATCAGATGCCCTCGAGGGGTTATATGAGAGTAGACTGAGCTGATGACCGGGGTGAACTCTGATAGGCAGGTAGCGTGTGGAGGCATTCGCAGGGAGCGAGAAGGATGCAAATCGTTTCCTCCTCTCGGCCCCCGGAGGAAACGCCCTCCCATGCCCACCAAAGCAGCGGAGTCACCCTCGGTGTGCGAGACCAGCATGTCCCCATCTTTTTCAGGATTGTGGTCGAGTTCATAAGGTGCTTCGGATAAATTAATTCGCATGTGCTTTTCACCTAGTGGGTTAGAGAGCATAAATTGACTTATTGACTATGAGCAAACCATAAAAATAATAGTGCTATTATGTCATCGTATTCTATCAGAAAGTTGGATTTAAGCTTAACAAACTGCATTTTCAACTATTCAAAAAGTATAAAACATTTTGGCCAGACATAAAGCGTGAGTCAATCCAAACTGATTCAATAATATGGGCATTTTTTTAAGTTTATTTCTTTATAAGTTTCTAAGGAGCGATTCACATTTCACGTCTAAAACCGCGAGCCGTGCCGATTTCTCTCTTCAAATGACCCGCACCGCGCGCGGCACTCCGAAAAGTTGAACTATTTCCATCTCGATGCTGCGCCGACGCGCCTACAAAAAATGTGTGCGCCGCACCGCATGCGTGTCACTCCCTATTTGTGCCGCGTGTCTACATTTAGGCTCGATTCACATTCACGACTTTGCGCTCTCCTGGCGTCTGTCGTCGCTAAGCAACCATGGGCCACGATAGCCGTTGAGACGAGGAGGTATAAACAAAGGATATATGGATTATATGCACTGAAAATACCTTGCAATAACTCTGCTACTAGATTTAGTTATGCTGTGATCATCTGTGTCTCCACTTTCATTGAGCTTGTCTATATTGGCTGGTTGGTTGTTGTCACATGACCTGCGGTGCGATTGCGCCTTTCTGAAAAATTGAGATTTTTTCATCTCGATGCGGCGCCGACGCTCCTGAAAAAAAAGTGCGCGTCGCACAGCATGCGCGTCGCGACCACGTCGCCCCCTATTTCCACGCGGCTGCCGCGCGTCTACATAATACGTATAACGAATATGCGCGCGGAAAAGAGCAAAATGTGAATCGGGCCTTAAAATAGCGAACTTGCGCACGCAAAAGACGTGAAATGTGAATCGGGCCTAAGCTTTTTTTGCACCTGTTTTTAAAGCATAGTTTTCCATTTGCTTTCCATATACCAGGTAAGTGAATTGTCACATCCATAACGGAATTGCTCATGCATACACTGATATTTTACTCCATCATCAGGGGTTTTGTAAAATATAAACAGGTAATAAATACATTCCCTGAGAATTTATATTTCAAGTTTCAACTAAAAACGTCACATCCATAACACTGGAATTGCCCAAATACAGATTCACAGAATACAGTTATTCAAAGAGTGGGCCTACCCAGAAACTTCTGGGGTGTGGATCTCTTCCTCTTGGTGATGCTGTTAGCCAGTCGATCAATAAAAGTCATCTTTTCCGAGGAGGACTGGATCAGAGGTTCAGACATCATCTCCACATTATGAGACTCTTCACCTGAGAAGCAAGATGGAAGGTTGAGAACCAAACAAAAGTACCAGTATCCTGAGGAAAAGCATGTGTGTAAATGTATTCTTACCGTGTGCAGGCTGGGTATTGTGAGGTGGCTGGTGGTCCAGACTCTGTAGGTAGCTGTGGCAGCGTTCTCTGTGTTCTTCCAGGGTGCTCTGTTGTTTGTAGCTGCGGCCACAGTAACTGCACTTGTAGGGCTTCCCTACTGTGGGAGAAGACACTGAAATACCAAAAAAAGAACGAAGATTATTGATCTCAGCCAAGTGCGTTTCACACCTTACATCAGGTGTTATGTAAACAGGAACGTTACCAGGACAATATTGATGCTTTACCTAACATAAGGTGTTACATACTAGGATTATTTCTAATATAATTACATAATGATGCTGTAATTACAAAGGAATTGGTTAGACCACAGAATTTCCCCACAGAACAAAATGAGATGCTTCTCATATATGACGTTTACAGAGTACAAAAAAACAGCACCACCCCATTTCGCTTGTGCGTCATTTCAGAGAAATCCATCAATCTAAAAAGTCATGTCAGAACGTCTGCGTCCTTGTTCAAAGGACCTCAACCAGCCAGATTTGCTAACTACAGGTGGATGCTCCTCACCCTCATTTAAAAACACAAGCAGGATATCCTGTTTTCATAATTCTCTAAATGTCATACCAGACCTGTGCCGAGCAATCATTTTGTTATCTGATCATCTAGGTGACGTCCTTGACTTCATTACACAACCAATCGATGAGGTGTAATTTCTCCCATTAGTCAGATGAAACAACCTCTGGAAGTGCGACTAGTTTAAAAGGAAGTTTACTGAAGCCCTGGGCCGCAAAATAATCAACACTGCATTTAAGTAGAAACAGGTTCAAATGACCTTGCCTACGTTAATCTGTGCTACATCAAAAGGCTTTTTCCATCCCACACACTTTTCCATCCATTTACTTTCCAGCCACAAAGTTTTATCTCCCCGTCTTTCTCTTTATTTCTCGCAAATGGCTGCTCTCGACCGATGAACTCACCGGAGTGGGTGCGGAGGTGTCCTGTAAGGGCATCGCGGCGACGGCAGGCGTAGTTACAAAACGGACATTTGAAGGGCTTCTCGCCGGAGTGGAGCTTGATGTGGCGTAGCAGGTTGCCTTTCTGCGTGAAGGACGCGCCACACTGGTTACACTGGAATGGCCGTTCACCTGCCGAGACTAAGTCTATCAGTTTTCCCACCGGCCCGAAACAAAATAGCAGAGCTGCACGATTATGACAAAAAGCATAATTGTTGAGTTTACTTTGAATTGCGAATCAAAAAACACTTGCCTGTATGGCTGCGCTTGTGCACCATTAGAACATTGGGTCCAATGCAGATCATCCCACAAATATCACATTTAAGTTTCCCATTAGGCAGCCGAATAGGACCGGGTGATGCTGGTCCAGGGCTGGACATCTCTCCGCAACCAATTCCAGCCTGTCCTCGTGTACCTCCAACCACCTCCACCGCCCCATCTTCTGCCATGTCCACCTTTTCATCTTTCCATCCTTCATCCTTCTCCTCAAGCCTCCTTTTTGCCAGAGGAGCACCACCTGCCTCTTCGTCGCTGTACAGCTCCACCTTGATGGAGTTAGCTGGACACAATAAACATGTGTAAACGGATGACTTTACCATTATTACTAAAAGTATCAGCGTGTTGTTTGGTTAAGAATATAGTGTCTGAGATTAAAATGATAATCAAACAATACATAATAAAGGTAGAAATTATAATAAAGGTAAGATATAAAAGCGTATTTAATGTAGGAATACTGACCACTGAGTGAGCGGCTGGGCGAGGACTGTTGACTGTTTGGTGTGCTCACTGAGGGTCCTCTCAACCCTGCGAAAAACTCCCGCTCTGTTGAAGAATCTCCACTACCTAAGAACATAAACCCACAGTCGGGTCAGAACACTAGCTATTTTGCTTCGAGAAGGGTTCAAAGAGAATCTTGTGTGATTTGATGGAAGCAAGAAAATCTCACCATTTGTTCAAAGAATTATGTATAGACGAAGTGACCATATTTTTTGTTTAAAAGACTTTGTTCAAAATAAAAATATATACATTTATTATTTTTTTAATCCAGGTTTAAAATGAAAACTACTTTCAATGTGGTCTCTGTCGTCTGTATTTAGAAACACGTGCTCCATATACTTCTCAAGTATTAGAAAGCATCTTACCTGACATGTAAGAACGGCCATTGCAATCGTCCGCATTCATTCTCACACCCGCTCCCTGCACCAAAAAATAAAGCAAGAACATAATATTTATTTTTGTGCAATACTATTGAAGTCACAAAACCTGACTAATAAATCTATTTAGCACTTTAACACTGCCAACGACAGGAAACCTATTACGCTTAAGACTTAAAAATAGTTAAACATTTTCATGTAAATAAAACAATTACTTGCAATCACTCAAAATAACTCTTAAAATGTGTGAATTTCTATTTCAAATGAAATAAATACTTGCTGGTTCACTTGCGGTATGTAATTTCTCCCTTTCCTGTGTGGTTGCACTGTTTGAGTTGCTGAATAATTGATACGCACACTGGTCTAGATCTCATTTCTAACTCAACAGTTAAACTGAGTGTCCATTCTATATAATTCTAGTCTCAAAGGAAGAGAGAAGTAGTATGTAAGAATGTATCCTCCCATTATTCTGTGACCTATCAGAGCAAACACAGGTACACACAGCAATGAAACTACTAAACCAGATAAAACAGAAAGTAAGATTGGCTGTTGCTCATAAATGACCACACATAAACAAGTACAAGAAAAGTGAAAAGTTTAATTTCCTGGAAAACCATTGTGTTTATGCACAGATTTTCACGCGCGCACACACACGCGCATGCACACACACACACACACACACGGACGCACGCACGCACGCACACACACACGCACAAACACACACAAACACACTCACACAAACAAACAAAACTGCGTGGTGTCTGTGTGGACAGTTACAAAGACAACACATTCATTTATCATTAAGCACTGGGATTAAGTTGCTTTCCTTTTAATTATTTTAAATCCAGAATAGAAAAATTGACAGAATAGATACTTAAATAACTGTTTTGTCCTTTATACTGTATTGCTGAAGAATGCATTGGAGACATCAAACAATGTACAAACTGTTAATGACATAAAATATCAACTATATGTATAAACGCATACAATATTCGTTAAATTTTATATCACATACATAATATTAAAAAATAATGTATTTCAAAAACATTTAAGGAGGTAAACAAGGGAGCCAAGAGATGGCATGACAGAGGCAACAGGCAGATTCCATAAAATCACACAGCTGTCAATGAGTCTAATAAACGCAATAATCGGAACAGCCCATGACAGTCTGTCATCAAAACAAAAACTACGAACACATTAATACAAATATCATGCGCAAAACCTCAAATGTTTAGTAACTTTTCATGCACCATCGGTAAAACATCTCAGGTACCACCGAGCAAGAGTGACAGCACGCAGAATCATGTCAATCCTGCTCTGTCTGGAGCAACGCTAGCTAGCCACCGCTGCTAACCAGCTAACGAGACGTGACAGCTCACATTAACGCAATGACACCACTAAACTAAATTACAAACGACAGAGCTAACGTTCCTCTCAACGTTAATCGATCGGCAGCCTCAGATGGTGAAATACGCTCGATATTCAGACGTGACAAACTAAAGCGGAATTATGTTTTCTGAGAGCCCGCTGGCGTTGCTATGGCACCCAGCACTCGACAGATGCCGTCTAGCCATGTAAACGCACCCGATCCGAGGACAGTTACCCGATTTAACGTCATTTTTCTTCAATGACAAGCGAAGATTTTGAACGTCGTGTATTTTTTCTTACCTGACGATCGACTGTGGTTGCAGTATTTATACAGCAGAAGCGCCGTTTGTTTTCTCTGGCGAAGGCAGCATCTCCGGGATCTTTTACCTGAAACCCCAAACAACTTCCGGGCCCATGCCGGGATACAGGCCCGAATAACCTATAACCGAAAACTGACTCTTAAAACCATAAGTGATTGTCGAAAGCATCGATCCCGCTCCTACAGATTATTGAATGCAAAAGAGCGCAAAGATAAAAAAAAGCCGTTTATTTCGGTTGCTAATACTTCCAAAAGATTTATATAAATATTAAGGACGTCGTTATTCGGACAAGTTGAGTACACCAAAAATTCATTTGTAGTCTTGCAAGAATAAATATACTTTTAATGTAACCATATAATTTATATATAATACGATTGTATTCAGGTAATGTTTTTTGAGACTCAGGTTGGAGTAACTGAGAAGTAAAATACACGTTTGTCTGTAGTCAAATTAAACCAGTGAACCATAAATATTGCCTGCATATTTTTTATGCAGTCATTAAAAAATATGCAGTCATAAATATTTTTGTTAGTCATTAAAAAACTCTTTTTCTAATACTTATTAAAGCCACAAGAGGGCAGCAAATACTGTGAAACTGAAACCTGTGAGCAAGTAACTTGAACAACAGTGGGAAAAGATATCGTTTATTTCATTACTCCAGGTAGACCTGCAAAAACAATCACTACATATTTGGTGTAAAAAGTAAATCTGGGCCCATGAAAAGGTATGTGTCCTCTTCATCAGATAATCATTTTCTTCGTTGTGGCCTATTTCTGTGAAGAAGTAACTCATATGCCTCCTGGATCTGAATGAACATCTGTTGTGCCTCTTCTTGTCTCTTGGGGTTGTGGTCTGGATGCCACACTTTAGCCAATTCCCTATAACTGCGAGTGATCTCCTCCAGAGAAGACTCTTCAGGTAATGATAGTATCTGATTGTAAGAAAACTTTGTAACAATATGTACAAAACATTACATATGTTATAGCTGATTGAAAACTATGCCCTGGTTTCACAGACAAGGCTTAAGTCTAGTCCCAGACTAAAATGAATTTTGAGCAGTCTTAACTGAAAATAACTTGCCCTGACACAACTTAAAATATATCAGTGCCATTGTTTTGTCTCAAGATGCACATCAGTAATGTTTTTCTAAGGTATTTTAATAAAAGCGACTTAAATAGGCTAAATTCTTAAAAGGCATAGTCCTGGCTTAGGCTAAACCTTGTCTGTGAAACCGGGCCTAAAACATTTACTTACCTTTAGCGCCTCTTTTTCTTTTTTACCGTATTCATTAAGAAGTATTTCTAACATTTTTTTCCAGCTGTCCTCATAGAAACCTCCTCCAGTCAGTGTACACAGGAGACGATATGGCAGCAACAGAAAAAACTCCAGGACTCCTTTAAGCCAGGGAAAGAACCAGAAGAAATCCAGCAGGGCTGCTATGCAGTCTGATATGTAGTACAGCGTGGCTGTGGTGTTGTGGAAGACGCAGTATCCGAGCGGAGCAGAGAAAGCAAGTATGCCTAAACTAAGACGGTACAGACGAGGCCCTTCGGAAATAAACACACAAATCTGGTTATTTAAACAATCAAGAGCAGTTCAGACATTACTGTATATATTGAAATTGATTTGTGTGTCTGGGAAATAGGTGAGTAATTATCTTGCATATAATATAACTTAAAACACCATTCAATGCACAAATGAAAACGCATGGGCTGTGTGTGTCTCACCCAGCGGCTCTGGAGGATATCCTGCAGGCTGCAATGGTTTAAACGTGCTGTGTTGTGCAGCAGTGACACTGGCAGCTAGGCTGATGGGCAGTGGAGAGAGAGTGCTCCCGTAGAAGATGGAGGATGTGATGATACATGTAACAAGTGTCTTCTGGAGGTCAGAAGTCTGTTGGCCGACAGAGGACACTAGGTGCACACCTGCACATATGCTCAGGGGCAACACAAGGAAGTAGAAAAAACTAAGAGAACTAAGGCTTATTAAAGCAACCCAGCCAAAGTAAATGCCAACACAAACCTGACCGGTAAACCGAATCAGGCCTACTGACGTTGGAGCTGCGGGTGGACGTCTAACGCGACCTCCATCTGCCTTCTGATTGGCCTCGCTCACATAAGATGGGATACGAAAGAACTCCCTCAGCCAGCCAAAGCCGAAACCACCCAAGGTGAGAATCCACAAGAGGGCATGGCTGTCTCTTCCCAAATATATATGATGAAGGCCAAGTGGGCCACCCATGGCCCATAAGGCATATGTTATCATGACCTTCTTAGCCATGGGGTCATTCTAGCTGTACACAGGAGATTGAAAAATAAAATAAATGCACTTTAATATGGTGAAGAATTATATATGATATATGATTATAAACATGATATATGATTATAAACATTGATTATTGGTTATATGAAACTTTGCATAAATATGGAGATGCACTGTACAATTCATGTATGGTTCATTAAACAAAAGTGTAATTGTTTATTTACAGATCACGTTAATTTCCTAAATAATTTCTATTTTGATTGTCCTGTTACGAATTTTACTACCTTAACTCAAAACAACACACTCCTGTCTTACCTGCGCGTTCCTGAGAGACAGACCTTCATACACCAACACGTTGCAGAGACTTCTTACAACAAAATTAAAATATAAAAATGCGTGCAACGCAGCGCAACAGAATTGCTTTAAAGTCAGCTTTAATTTTAAATCATTTACGTTATCAAAATAAATTAACCTATGGACTTCCGCATTTGCGTCAATGTGGACTTTGGTAAGATGATGACACTACTGAGTTATAAAGGAGTAAACTGACCAAAGATACAAACTTTACTAAAGGGCAAAATGCAGTCGTCTACGTAACGTTAGTTGCATTGATTTGCATATTTAATAAAGAAAATATTTCAAACACTTTCGTATATTTATCTTTTTTTCTATTTTAATGTATTTCTATGCATCCTCTACAGACATAAACCCAGTTACGGTCACACAATATTATACTGTAAAACTTTATATATATATATTTTTACAAATGATCAAAGTTCGCAAGTCCCAAAGCCCCGCCTCTTGCTCCGCCCACAGTCCTGCCTTCCACTAGATGGAGTGTGAGAACGATTTTCTTCAATGATTACGATTCGGAGCATCTCTGAACACGCTGACTCGTACAGTTTCACTGTGGCTACAACTTGCTTGTTAGCAGGTGAATTGTAATGTGAAAAGCGTTCATCCACTTCATTCGGGAAATGAAGTAAAACATTTAAATGGGACCCAAGACTGGAGTAGCTGCGATGCATTTTGAGGTGGAAGTAACGTTACGTTAAGCCATCGTCTGTTTATAACTTGCGAACATTTTACACGTGTTACCAACTCAGAAACTGCAATGTTTCAGAATTTTTAACTGAGTATAATCCGAGACATGGTGCCAAAGCATGGAAACAGACGACGTGTCGGTTAGAGAACAACTTTTCCACGACCGAGTCCGAGAAACCATTGTGAGTTTTCCTCTTGTTGTTTTCTCTTTTTTGTTTAATCCAGTTACTTTGTTTACGTATTATTATGTAACATTTGCAGCGTAAATTCCTCGTCAGAAGTCGATCTTGCGTGTGTCATGATGGCATGTCTATCAATAATGATTGATTTGTGGGATGTTATTAGGTCACGCCTGGCGAATGTGAACCACAAATTTATGTTCTACCACAACACTTCTTATTTATAGTTACATTAACACTTGGTTTAAACAACGTGTGTAAGCATAGTTTTGCTCAATATTTACAAAGCAGTTTAAACACGAGGGGGGTTGTGCAGCTGCATGTACTCCCCAACCCCCCCCACCCCTAATTTGAATAAAACATCATTACACGATGCACACAACTTGTCATTACATTACATTACCCTCTTGTAATGGAAGATGTGTTCAGTTTTTAGGGTTTGTTCTTATTGTTGCATGCATTTATGAAATGCATTTTCTAAATGTTTGAAAAATAACCTAAATCATTTCTATCACTGTCAAAACTGAACTTCAGACCTGAAGAACCTTACAGCTCGGAGATGACCTTTGGTCCTTCACGAAACTTTGTCTTGCTCAGCAGTGTTGTGTTAATAATATTACTTGCATATTACATTAGATAATGTTAGATTATTTGAATCTGTAACCCAGAAACAAACAATTTAAGGTTAAATTATTATATAGGGATTAAATAGTGTATTTAAGTGTTTTTAATAAAAAACTTTCAGAATTATAGTCATATTTTTGGGGGGGCAGCCATGCATGCAAATGTTTCATTTTTCTGTGCAAACATAGTTTGTTAGACAACCTGTTTTAAGTTTTTATGCTTGTGCTTTTGTGTTTTGTTTCTGTCACTAAAAACTATAGCCTGATTCTGCAAAGAAAAAGTGAAATTCCTTCTTATTAAAATGCGCAGATGGTTCTCAACCAGATAATGTAAATCAGGTCTATTGTGATGCCCAATGGTGAGGGCATTATCATTTAAATAAATCTGTGCCATTAAGGTGTTTTAGGGTCTACCATTGTCGAATTTTAATACATTCGATATATTAAACTTTCTGTAGATGGACGGGTCCTTCGCAAACTTAGAACTGAATGCCCACTCGTAACTGTGGCACAAAAAGACAAAATATATTAACTCGTCAACATTTTGCACTTGTTTGCTTTTTAGTTGTGACAACCTGTTTGTCAACACAGTGTAGATGACTTGGCTCAAGTCCCACTGTTGAAGTGCAAAGAATGCAGTACGGAAGGCACATTATTAAAATGCATATCTGAACATGTCGCTGAGTCGTGCACAATAGAGGGCTTTATGCTTTCCTCTCCACATATATGATATTCTTGAGGGTGTCTTCTGTTAGAATAGATACTTTTGATGTTTGTCCAAGTTCCTCAAGGCAAATTAAGAGCAAATAGATGTAGTCAACACTAGGGTTGGGAATCGTTTCAATTTTATCGATTCCGATTCTAATTCTGATTCTGCTTATCGATTTCGATTCTTATCGATTCCCAGTTTCGATTCCACAGTTGAAGTAAAACATTTAGATATCAACCTGTATGGTCATTTAGCCTGCTTATTGACTTGTTTGCAAAATATATATATATTTATGAGCACCGTTTTGTGTATATTTAAACATAGAAACACACCTTTTCTGATTTATTACAATTTGTATTATCATAGTTGAACTACATCATGGTTAAACTGCAGTTACTATAATGCAACTATGGTTAATTTGTGATTCCTGTGCTTTAATGCAAATTCTATAGCTAAACTATGCTTACTATAGTAAAAAATATCAATAATTTTCATAAGGGCTTTTATTGAGATTTCAGCAGATCATGCAACGCATGTACTTTTCTGAAAATATGCACACAGGAATTGATAAGAGAAATTCAAATTTTAATCTCAAGTATCCGATTCCTATTCCTTTCGATTCCGATCCGATTCCTAGCCTTTCAATTCCGATTCCAAATTGGAATTGATTTTCGATTCCCAACCCAACACTTAGGAAGCATTGTCTAAAGTTTCTGTGGTGTGAAATGGTTGGTTTTATTTCTCACCAGGACAAAGCAACATTTAAAACAGTTCAGGTCTTTTTGAACTATTTTGACTTTTATTGACCTTGACAGCCCGGCCACTTCAAGTGTGTCATGTCTTGTTCCTTGAGGAATATCTCAATTATTCTTTACAAAAAGTCATTTTGTATTAAAGCATCTGTCAAATGCATAAATGGTTTGTAAATATTATGACCTACAACAGACAGGAGATTATTGGAATGGGTAAATCCCTGTTAGAAAGGGTTTATCTACTGCTGTTAAGTGGTCTTGTCCATTTTGAGTGAACTGCAAACGTGTCTGAACACCTTTGAAAGGTTCAGAGATCTGTCACACGGATCTATTGTTTTGCAGCCATTTGCTGACAAGATCATTGCTTCCTGTCTTCTTCCTCTCACTATTATTCTTCCTTTCTGCTGTAGGATGTGCTCCTTTTTTACAGTTTAACTAAAATTGCCATAATTGGTCTGCAAAGTTTGTAATCATACCTCTGAGAAGTGATGTGTTATGTTTTCCTGGAATCAGGTGAAGGGTTAGTTGTGGTATTAGAGGGTATATGCAAATGCTCATACATCATCCCTGATCTCAGTAAACCCATGTTATGAATTAGGGATGCCACAATACTCAATATAATATTGAACCGTTCGGTACGACCTCCACGGTTCAATACGTGTAAGTGAATTGCGGTTTTGTGTTTAAATTATTTCTGTGCGCTTAATATCACTCTGAACTGCCTCTGTCCGTGTTTGTCTGTATGCTGAGATGGATAAACGCATCCCCACAAGTAATATCTAATAGCGAGTGGTGGTCAGGCGGTGAAGCGAGACTGCCTGCAACACGAGAAGCAATGTGCTGTTGTCGAGTATAATGCTGATGAACAGACGCGGGCTGGCTTTATTGTATGCCCGTTGTATTAAAGTGATAATGTCCAATTTTGGCACATCAAGAATGTATTTTTACACTGAAAGCAGTAGGGATGTAACGATTCACTCAGCTCACGATGCGATGCGAGTCACGATTCTGATCTCACGATGCGATTTATTCACGATTTACTCGCGATTTATTTTTACAAAATGAGTTGAAACAAATTAGAAATGAACAACTTCCCTTGCATTATTTCTTAAATGCTTCACATTTCTTTGTATAATAAAATAATGTTTTATTTCAAATAACAAAACTAAACTGCAATTTTATACCAAATTAATAATAGAAAAAGTCTCTTTAATATAAACAAACTAATACTGTCTTAGCTTTTCTTGGATTTTTTTGCATTTAAGAAATATCAGCATGTCCACGTTTAGATTTGCAGTGAAAATAGCGGCCCCTGCTGTTCAAAAAATGTATTGCGATTCAGTTCACACCTCAACCGATTTGAATCGTCACTCATTATCGTCTCATTGAATCGTTACATCCCTAGCACATGCAGAAAGAGCGTCTACAGCATCATGCCAAAGTCCGCAAGAATATGAATAGAGGAAATGAGGTCTAAGGTTTCATCGTCAGTTGTGCACCTCAACCATTGAGTGTTTCGGCCCTTTATCACAAGACACCCTCAGCCAAGGGAGGCCCACCACTGGTTGATCAGACCTGGGTGTGTGTCGCATTGTTATAAGGTTATCTGGCAGCACATGCTGTGTCCGTCCGCCTAAACTACAGCCATTGGCTTCTTCTTTCTGCACCACTGGCCAGTTCTTGATTATTCTCCACTGGACCTGTCCTCTGAGAGTGACCTATTTGTCAGCTATGGTGACCTTAACCCGTCCAGTGAGTAGTGAACTCGCGCACTGCAACACATAAGTTTTGTAAACACAAACGTTTATTCTGGATGCTATTAATTGCAATTAATCATTTGACAGCCCTATTACAAATACAAAATAAATATGCATGATACACAGACATATAGGCTATTATGTAAAATGCGTAAATGTATGTAAACAAACTTTTATTCTGAATAATCACGACTAATCGTTTAACACTTAAGACAATCGTTTAACAGCCCTACTTATTTCCTTACAGTTAATTCTTTTTTTAAACAACCATTGGTCAGAATTTTGAGATTTTGTATTTATGCTCCATATACTGTATTGTTGACTCCTTGTAAATAATCGAAATAAATAAATGCAGATGCCTGTATTATAGCCCCGTTCTGTGACAACAACAGCATTTAATGTTCTAATATTGATGTTGTTGTGAATTGCTGGTGTGATGGCTCATCCAATCCCACTTGCTCTTCATTTGCATTTGAGGCATAATAGTCAACCTCCATCTGTCCCCGCTACAGTCCTCACGATCGTCTTGTGAATGTTCTTTCGTGTGGAATACAGATAGCCTACCTTAAATTGAAAAGGAACAGCTGGTGTTGGAAAAGAACACTACTTATTGATTCACTTTCTAGTGACTTGGTTCTTTTTTGTTGGTCACACAATGCAATTTATGCAATGCCTTTCCCCTGATTAGGAGTTGTTATGTCACAGAGCTGTAAAGTCAATCTGGACTGAGCACAGCAGCTTGTATCAGTGATAAAAGGGCTGTGTTGGAGTGTGCCGCGTGACCTCTGATCTCGGTTCTGTCCATGTAACTTGTTCTCGATAAGATCTATTAGCGGCGTATCTAAATTAGACGCATTGCACAGCACATCTTGTAGTTGTACTTGTCTGGTCATGACCGATCATATTAACAGTATGACTCATACTGCAGATGTCTGTGAGAATAACTCTCTTATGTTGAACACAAAAGGAGGGATTTTGAACAATTGTACTAGTCACTCATATCATTCATGCTATTACAATAGTCACTTTCTTTTTTTAATGTTCAGAAGATTGTTCCGGAAATGTAACATTACATTTGGTATGTAGAGGTAAACAGCTGACCTGGATCTTCAGTTAAAATATTTTCATCTTTTCAACGTTTTTTATTCAGGTGTTTTAATAGCAAATGACGTAAACCGTGTCTTGTTTAATATATTTTTGCACTGACACTCACATTTTATTTTCTTCTTTAGATTTGTGTGCTGCTGTTCAGTTGCCTTTACATCTTGTCACACCTCATTCTCACCCACTTTAAGAAGAATGCAGAATTCGTCACTGGTAAGTTTGACTCCGCCCTTAACCCCCACCCCACCGTCCCGCCCCCAGACCCTCAACAATTGTTTGCCTGCATACATACAATTAAATCCGTCAAAGCACACCTGTGATTACCGCAGCTGTTCTTTGAGCTAAACTCTTAATATTCATGGGTCAGCACAACCTGACATGATCATGGCCATGCTCTTTTCATAAAACGACCTGTTTGGTTACATCATGTTCCTTCAACAGGCGCACAGTAAATACACTTGTTATTTGGCCAAATGTTGTGAGGTGCTTTTTGTGAAGCTTTAGCTGTGAAATGTAAGATGAAATGAAGAGTCTGAGCCTGTGATCGCTGCTCAGACGTTATGTAACTTTCAGGGAGGTCAGTGGTATGGATGAGGAATGTTCCTGTGAGATAAACATAGCCCCCCTGACTAAGCACGGCCTGGGGTTTCATAAGAGAAACACTACCTCGTGTTTTGGTTTACTCTGTGGAAAAGTTTTATTGTTTCTTCTACTTTCCTAGTGCACTTGTTGTTTCTTTATTGATTGCGTTAAAAGATGTTTAGAAGATGCTAACCACCCAAATTTTTAGCATTACAATACATTGTATTTTAGGATTGCAAATGAATTCACCAATTGTGAGTAGAGTAGCATTTTTTGTAGTTTATCATTTATGTCTTTTTGTGTTTGAGTATGTGTACTAACAACTTGTGCACGGATTGTTGCCACTTCACAATATGTGAACCAGTATTTTTCAGCTTGTATATTGGCTTTTTGAAGGATATGTGCAGAAACCTGTTCTGCATTAGACTGTTTATTACATTCCACAAAAATGTCACACGGCTCTACCCCGCAGCTGTCGTCAAGGGCAAGTTTCAATATGCGTCAAATGTGAATAGACTGGGGTTTACTGTATTTTTTGTTCTCTCTACCTCACGTACTTCTAATATTCCTGTTATTAAAGCCCATTGCACATTGAGTCCGAAATTTGCGTCCGAAATTTCCGCACGTTAAAAAATAAATACGACCTCACGTTGTGTCAATCACATTTACACACTGCCTCCGATATTTTCGTCCGTCATAAAAAAATTCGGACCGGGTTCGATTTTCTGCGTTTTTCGCATCCGTCAAGCATTTTGAGTGGCCTTTTTTAACAATTCAGAGACACCGTACAAACAAGAGCCAAATACGAAAAAACGCATACGAAAATTTCAGACTGTATGTGCAAAGACCTTTAGACTGATTGTTCTTCACACAGATTGTTTTACTTGATGGGCATATTAAAGTCAAAGAGATGTCATGATTGAGTTTTCATTAGTGTTTATTTGCATCTTATGTACCCAAACGGATTTGCAAAAAATACAGATTTTCCAAGTTTTTAATATCTTTCAAGATCTGCCAGTGGTTGGACAAACTGCTAGTTCTGATCCAATGTTGTTATGTATGGCCACTCAAATGTACGTATTTACAATTTGAATCCATCTGTTTTCTTCTCTTGTTTTGCCACAGATGACATTGAGGATGCCATTGTCAATAAGATTGCGTAAGTAATGAGAATGTAATTACTAATGTGTCAGGGGATTTCCTTAAGATTTGGACACGTGTTATTCTTCAAGGGATAGTTCACCCAAAAATGAAAGTTCTGTCATTTACTCACCCTCTTGTCATTTCACACCTGTGTGACTTTCTTTCTTCTGCACAAAAGAAGATATTGTGAAGATTGTTGGTAACTGAACAACAGCGGTACCCATTCACTTGTGTTTTGTGTCCATTACAATAGAAGTGAATGGGCACCTCCGTGGTTCGGTTAGCAACATTCTTTAAAATATATTTTTTGTGTTTTGCAGAAGAAAGTCGTACAGGTTTGAAATGACAAGAGGGTGAGTAAATGACGACTGAATTTTCATTTTTGGGTGAACTATCCCTCACTAAAAATGTTACTGTTTACCATCTTGAATAACGGGACAGTTGCCCTTTGGTCCTCCAGCGTGGCGTTAACAGCCCTCCTCCCTTCACATCTGGCACAATGTCATAGAGCAGCTATAACACGCGTGCTGCGCTTGCTCTCATTGTCTGTCTCTCATTCTGCAGGCTGTGGTTGTGTACGTTCACTCTCTCGGTCGCCGTGTGCGCGGTGCTGCTGTTGCCCATCTCCATCCTATCCAATGAAGTTCTGCTCACATTCCCACACAGTTACTACATGCAGTGGCTCAATGGCTCGCTCATTCGCGGTAAACAAACACACACCCAAATGAATAACCGATCTGTTTGCTTTGATTGTACGTCAGGAGTGTGCAACTATAATGCATCGCTAATACAGCCCGAGCTAAATTGAACTCTCTTCACCTTGACGTTAATGGTTTGTTCATTCCCACAAGGACTTAATGAGGGAACAAAAAGGTCTAACAGCTCTGTGTTGTCTTAGTTGTTATCACACGCTATCAGCTGAAAACTTGGCTGTAAATTCAAGGACACATAGTTTAGTTAAAAGTCCGGATTTGAGTTTTATTTATTTAATTTAGTGGTGTAGGGTGAAATTCTGTTTGGAGTTTTATGGTGATATGTAATGCCAGACGTCATAAGCTGTGAGAGTGTATGTGATGATAATAGAATTAGCCTACAAAGTTCAGGCCAAGTTACAAAAAAAGCAAAATAGGCTTTGAAGCAAACGTATTAAGGTTGGGATGGCAGGAGGTTGCCCTCTAGTGGTTTTTAAGTGTCATTTACGTTTTATATTTTAAACATTTAACCTTGTTCAACACACAATATGATGCATAAACTGTATTACAATATACACTGTGTGTAATTTTTATTACTTATACTTATATATATATATCATTATAACATTCATATCATTTTGAAACTTTTCTTTCTCTCAGGCCTGTGGAATCTAGTCTTTTTGTTCTCAAACCTCTCGCTGGTCTTCCTCATGCCTTTTGCCTACTTTTTTACTGAAGCAGAAGGGTTCGCCGGGTCTAAAAAGGTAAAAATTGGATGCATCTCTAGTGCATTTACATTTAAGCATTTGGCAGATGCTTTACAAGGTCAGAATGTGTGTTCCATGGGCATCGTGATATAAGTAAAATTCTGTGTGTGATTATCATGATTGTGTGTTTTCTTTTGAAGGGCGTAATGGCGCGGGTATACGAGACTGCAGTGATGTTGTTGCTGCTCAGTCTGCTGGTACTGGGCATCGTGTGGGTGGCATGTGCCCTTCTTCATCACAACACTGCTCGTGAGAGTCTTTACGGTACTGTATCTTTTTTAAATGCTAGACTTTCATCTTTTGTTATTTGAAGATAAGTAGACAATGTTTAAAGGCAGCTAACAACCTTTTCTGTTTTCCTGTTCTTTTAAAGACCTGTGGGAATATTACCTTCCTTATCTCTACTCTGGAATTTCACTGTTTGGTGTTTTGCTGCTGTTGTGTAAGTATATAAGTGCCAATTTCATTCATATGATTTTTTTAAAAATTGCTTTTAATTTTAGTGCTTGGTGTGGTATATGTTTTAGTTAAAGGGTTGATTTATGCCTGTGTTTAATGTTTCCTGTTTTTGTCTTGTAACAGTGTGTACACCCTTTGGGCTGTCACGTATGTTTAGTGTCACTGGGAGCTTATTGGTGAAACCTAGGGTAGGTGGAGAAGTTGAAAACTGTCTTTTGATTATGGTACATTTGTAATGAGCGATCCAAATAATTTCTTTGATTACAACAGTTTACACAAAATTCTCTGTTTGCACCAAGTTTGGAATGTTTTTTCTTTCTCGTCTTTTAGTTACTGGAGAATGTAGAGGAGACTATGAACTGTGCGGTGTTTGAAGAAGCCTCCCTTTCCAGAAAGCTGAACAGTGAGTGTCAGGATGTGAAAGACATATTGCCTCTGAAGACTGTTGTTGGAGGGATAATTCACTCAAAAATAAAAATTCGGTCATCCTTTACTCACCCTCATGTCATTCCAAACCGGTATGCCGGCGACTTCTGCAGAACACAAAAGCTTTTTGGAGAACGTTGATAACCACACAACACTGACCCACATTGACTTCATTGTACGGACACAAAACCACTAAGACATTTCTCAAAATATCTTCTTTTGTGTTCCACAATAAAAAAAGAGTCATATTCAGGTTTTGAAGGACATGAGGGTGAACAGATGATGATAGAATTTTGGACCTTATGAACCCCTCTCTCTCTCTCTCTCTCGCTCTCTCTCTCGCTCTCGCTCTCGCTCTCTCTCTCTCTCTCTCGCTCTCTCTCTCTCTCTTACTCTTTTTAGATCTGTGGATTTATTGTCACATTGAGTAGGCTTACAGTACCACACTCTTTTTGTCAAATGTTTCAGGTAACACGTCCTGTTGGGTTAATGTTGGCGTCAATTCAGAGACAATGAACAAGCAGTTTTTTAATGTACAGGCCAGACGCATTGCTTTAGGTAAGACATGCTTTGCTAAAACTGCTGATCATATTCATGTTCACTGTGATGTATGCATTGGTCTTTATCATGTCATCTTATATTCTAGAATTACGAGAGAGAGCGTCTCCATGGCAACGTAACCTTGGATACCCACTGGCTATGCTGCTGCTCTTAGCATTAACAGTAAGAACAAATCTTTTGATATAACAAGGATCATGCATAGTTTGTAGTGGTGTCGTTGTGCTAAAATCAAATATACTGTCTCAGGCTGTCTGTGTGCTGATGGTGTGTTTCCATGTGCTTGAGCTAATCTTTGATGAGTCTGCTATGCCAAGAGGAATGGAGGTGAGTGACATGTAGAACATAACAAATTGCTAAACTTGTGCCTACGTATAAATGTCCTAATTATTTTGGATATGTATGTCTGTATACATTCAATGTATAGGTGACCCATAGTTCAAATGTGTTTTTTTGGTGACTTTACTCTATTAATATTTTATAATGCATTATTATAAAAATGTAGTAGGTATCTATACCCCTGAAGGATAGATCATATTAGCAGATTCATAAAAGTCCCCCGGGCGTTTGTCTCTGCTGTAGGACCCTCGTCTGGGGCTTGCATCTTTCTCCATGTTTGGTTCTCTGGGCGCTGCGGTGCAGGTGGTTCTTATACTGTATCTCATGGTCTCCTCTGTCGTCGGATTCTACAGTTCTCCACTCTTCACTGGCTTGTTGCCACAGGTGCAGGACACGACCCTCACGCAGGTACAGAGATCTCACATGAGATCACATATATCTGTGAAATAGTGCTTTGCCTCTTATTCAGTCGAATTGAAATGTGTGTTTATGTGTGTCTCCACAGATTATAGGAAACTGTGTGTCTCTTCTAATACTCAGTTCAGCTTTGCCTGTTTTCTCTCGCACGCTGGGTATGTATATTTAATAATAAGTATTACTATTACACAGATATTTCATTCTGGTCATTCACTGCATTGAGATGCAAATTATTAAAAAACAAAGTTGCATGATTTTGAGTTGCATTTGTCAGATGTTTATGTGTTGTTAAATGTTTTGTTGGCTGGCTAATATAGCATTGTGTATTCCATCCACAAGAGGGCACCTGGTAGCAGTATTCCAATGCAAAAGTTAATTCATGTTTTAATATCCCCCTTTCCAATTTATTGTGTTTAGGTATCACAAGGTTTGATCTACTAGGAGACTTTGGGCGGTATAACTGGCTTGGAAATTTCCACATTGTATTCCTTTACAACATGCTATTTGCTGGACTGACCTCTGCCTGCCTCATAAAGACAGTCACATGGGCATTGCAAAGAGAGCTCATCCGTGCCTTCGGTTAGTCTCGTGTCTGTGTTTGTGTGGTTTGTGCACCTGAAAATGAAAATCATTTACTCACTCTCAGATCATTCCAAACATGTAGGACTTTTTTTGCAAAACAAAACATCACAAAAAGATATTTTGAAGAATGTTGGTAAATGAACAATACTGACTTCCATGGTACGGACACAAAACCACCAAGACATTTCCAAGACATATTTTTGTTTTGTGTTCCACAGAAGTCATCAGATACAGGTTTTGGCAAATAAATTATGAGATCTTTTTTAGTTTTGGGTAAACTTTAAAGGAGCAATGTGGAAGGTTTAGCGACATCTAGTGGTGAGGTTTGCGAATTGCAACCAACGGCTCACTTCACCTCTCCCTTTCGAAGCACTACTCTCACAAGACAAAGATGTTGTTGAGTTTCGCATCTTTGCCGAAGGAGATAACATATTTACGAAATGTGCTCTGTATAGCAGTTTGTCCATTTAGGGCTACTGTAGAAACAACAACATGGTGAATTCCATGCAAGGGGACCCGCGGTGTATGTACTATGTAGATAGAAATAGCTCATTCTAACATAATAAAAACATAACGCTTCATTATGTAAGGTCTTTATACACCTCCGAAGACATAGTTATGAATATTGTATTGCTTTTTTTTACTAAGATACAGGTTGAAATTACTTTTTATGATAACTGATGTTACACCCCAAATGCAATAGAGTTTAACTTGTATTGAACCCTGAACATTTCTGTAAGCACTCATTGTGACATTATCTTGAGAGGAAACCTGTGAGAAGAAAAGATTCATGCATGTATGCACATTGTATCTCAAAAGGACAAGGGGTGTGTCATACTGCCATTTGCCAGTGTTTGTAGTAAGCCCTGGCTGAGGTGTTTCCAAAGCAGGCCATGTTTCTCTATGGGTAGGTCTCTTTCCTCAGATAGAAAAAGCACAATTCTCTCAGGAAAGTGAGAGTGCACAGGAGGGGAGACGGGTTCCTTGGGGACCTGGGGGCTCTGCCGTCAAACCCCTTCTGGATCACACACACACCCACTGCCCTCCACCCAACACAAACAGCACTGTTGAGCCTTAACAGCCCCCACACACACACACTCGTATAACCCATCTTCAAACCCAGTTAGGTTTAATTCTTTGATTGATTTCCTTGCATTCAGCCCAAACATTGTCTGCCAAAAGTACCTTTTCTTTCAGATTACGTCTCTAAGGTTGTTTACTCTTCTTTTCTCTTCCTCAGGTCTGCACAGGCTGCCTTTGACCGTGTCTCGATCCACCACCCCCCTCAAACTTCTCCTGGCAAGTGGGCTTTCAAAGATTCACTAAAATGAGATCACCTTTTTCTTGTGGAGAAGGACTCCAGGACTATTCACCTAAAATATGTTGCGGTCAGTCCATCACAGGGGTACGGTCATCAAAGCTGTTTACGGTTCGATCTCTAAGGTTGACCGAATTACATGCCGCCCGAAGAGACCACCTGTCACTTAGCATATTCTCTTCTCTAAGGAGAGAATTTTGTTGCCTCTACAAATGTCAGAACTCTTGAAGCCTTTGTCAAAATGAACAATGGTTTATGAGGACTTTGACAGATGTCCAGACAGGAGAGCTATTTCAGACGATGACATCACCGTCCCGATGACCACGTTTCCTTTTCCTGCTGGTGGAACGAGAGTGTTGAGTTCTGTCCTGACGGACCCCCACGCATTCCCTTTGTATATGACTATTTTTAGCGTCATTCAACGAATCCATTCCCTATTGTGATGCGGCTCATTACTGGACATTACTGGGCTGTAGAGAGACATTGATCCAGTCGAGATTTATCAGCATCTGACTTGAAGCAAAGGAACTTTGGGGGATGATGAGATGATGTATTGAGTTTAGGGAACAAATGGGAATCATGCTTGAAAAGAAATTCATATTCTGATGATAAAGGTTTTATGTAAAAAAATGATGACGCCTAAAGCCAAAGGCCAAGTTAACTGTGAATGGTTTTTCCTTGTATGTATTCATTTGTGAATCTTCAAAGTGCAATACTATTTTATGAAAAGTTGACACAATTATGCAAATCAGACTGGACTGCTTTCCAGAAATTCGTGTAGATGACCAAATAAGGCATGTTTGTGTTGGCGGCGTCTGATCTAATTACGAACGCTTCGATCGTGCAATAAGGTCAAGGTTTGGTTTGGGTCGTATTTTTTTAGTTGAGGGACAACCACCACCGCACGTGACACGTTCCTGTTTCATAGACAAGGAGCTGCGACTATGAGAATAGGTTTGCCTGATTTAATAATCACTCATTGTTTTATATGGTGCAGTGTTATTTATGGTGTACACATCTGATTACAATTTTGTATGATTTTGTTATTTATTTACATTTTTTTATTCTCTCTGCATCATTTTAAGTGTTCTTCATGTGGTGGCCAGTAGGGGGCAGTGTGTCATAAAAGCATTCATTCTTGTTAGCTTTCCATATCTCAAGTCTTGTTGGATCTTTATCAATCAGTTTAAGTCTAAGCATATTAACTTTCATTAAATTTCCGTAAATTAGAGTTTGCCATTGTCATTGAGTGGCCTTTTATTGTCATTTAGCTCTATAAAGATGAATCAGTGCATAAATAATTGCCTAAATGTTTTTCCTCTCTTACAAGATATATTTTTACTGAATCCTTTGGCGTGGATGATAGTGGAAAAAGAGAAATGTGTTTCGAGCTCTAAAGTACTGGATTCAACAATGACATAATGATAGAATGTCTGTCCCGTATTGGTGGATGATTTGAGGAGTATGTTTTTCACTTCATTATTAATGGAAAAGACTCTGAAAATGCAGTGAGCATTAGGGTTTTGAGAAAAATGAAGTACTTGCTGCTATTTTAATAGTTTGGGTTACTTTGTACAACTAGCTATTTAGTTTGGGCAGATCCAACTCGACCCTTTAAAGAAAAAGTGTGAAACTGAAAATCGTGACATTTTAGAAAAGAACAATAAATGTTTCCACCTGTTTTTCTAACCAATGCGTCTTTTCTGATTCTGTTGTTCTTAGTCTGGGACAGTCATAAAGAAACTTGTTTTGGTCTGTATCTGCCTTTGACCATTATGTAGAGGTCAGCATATATTTCTTTCCATTTAAGCACCTGACCAGCGCTTTGATGGCGCCAATGTGGTTATAGTTAGCTCTGGTGTTGTGTGCTTGTCTGTACATACATCTTCCCCAGCTGTCCTTCTGGCCGTAGCTGGCCAGCTTTAATCAGGCTCTTTATTTTGCCCCGGGTCTGTCAGCAGGCCTGAAGAGACGGAGCTGTTGACCCATCTTGTGCTTTCCCCCCACGAATGCCTGTGGTAGATAAAAGCCCTACATCATCAGAAGAGTGCAAGTCACAGCTCTATATCGTCCATCCGTTTTCCGTGTTGAGTGTTCATTTCCGTTTTTTCCTCTTGAAGCAGAAAAAGAAATCCCGACCTCTGATTATGATTTGTCTGTCTGAGTTTTGTTTTTCTCTGAGTTTCCTCTGCTAAAAATTACTGTACCAAAGAGCTTTGTACTGACTAATTCAAAAGAATATTACAGCTTTGTGTTATAGTTAATGACACTAACACACACACGACACCAAGTCCAAAGACTGCATTAAAATGCTTACATTTTAATTTCAACCTGGAAATGTTTAAAATAAAATGGGGTTAACGTTTTTAAAATAAAAAAAAGTAAATATTTAGAAACATGAAAGAATTTAATAAGAAATACCTAAGATTTTCTTAAATGTTTAATCTTCTATTTATTTTAGGTTTTCCTTTAAAATGGGACATGTCCTTAAAATGCCACTTTGTGTCAAACATTTTGTGTTATATTGGGTGGACATGTCATTCCTGAGTACCACTGAGAATTCAACTGTTGCAAATTATTTTAGCATATCAGACAAGAGGAAGACAGCCAGTCTTTCACAGGTTGTGATAGGCTATCTTTATTGTCAAAACACAAGAATGAAGGGAAAAAAGACAGATTAGCCTTCCCCACAGTTGTTTGAAGTGTGTGCGCCAAAGTGCATTAAAAGATATTATTTCTTCTGGAAAACAGAAAACTTGCTACCGGAAAAGACTTGCTAATCAACTGATAATGGCCTGCACCGGCATCCACACCTACCTCACACACTCATGACACGCTCTCTTCACACACTCGGCAGCTTTTCTCACATGAACCCATAGAGATGGTTTTGTATTAATATAATAGAGTATTAAAAAAACTAAATCGTTTACTGCAAAAAATTCTTTGTTGGTTTTTGTTGGTTCAGCTTAAAATTTTAAGTTAATAAAACTTAAAAGTATTAGTTAATTAATTTTTTCATTGAGTTGACTAACATCGTGTCTACACCGACGCGACAAAAGACAATAGAACGCATTAGAAGCCATATAATAATTTTAAATTTTGTTCACACTGGATGCGGCGCGACGCGACAATCCTATTACAACAAGCCGTGTGTCATGTCACACCGCGCCGGTGTAGACGCGGTATAAATTTTTATAGACGCGGTATAAGTTTTTATAAGTTGAATTAACTCAAATTTTTAAGGCAACCAGGTAACTTATTTCTTTAAATTGAACCAACTATTTTAATCTGTTTACAAGAAAAATATTAAAATATAAATCAGTTTGTGATAAATTCTTTAATTTATGACATTGAACTGTGATTTACTTGCTCATCAGTTGCAGGTGGTAGGGGGAGGGGCATACTCATTCTATAAAGCATTTGATTGGACAAAAACCTATTTTTTTCATGCTATACAGTACAATACACTGTAAACTTAAGTTAAACAGCTTCATTAAATTTTTAAGTTAAACTTAAACTTAAATTATATTGAACTGACTTGAAAAATCTACTTGTATTATTCAATATAATTAATATAATTATATTTATATTATGTTATATTATATAATTAATATAATTAAGTTCAATTGACTCATTAAGCTAATTTTGTTTAACTTAAAAATTGGTGATTTTTTTTACTGTGATATCAATGTGAATTTTGTGAACAGAGCAAACCAGCAATACATTCATTCTTTTTTTTACTTTTCTAAATGTATAATTTTCTGTCCAATATTCCAAAATTATACTACTTTGTTTTTCAGTCAGATTTCATTTTACACTGCTGTAAAAGCATGTTTCTAAATCTAGCCCGCATGACAGCAGGTACCGCATGTTATCTGAGGTATATTCTCTTCTCCTGACCTTGTAACCTGGTTGTTTTGTGTCAGGAAGTTCCACCCTGATCTGCTATTGTTCTGTCACGCTTGTTGTATTGCAACAATTAGTATATAGGCAAATTTCAGTCTCTTGTAGTATGTTGACAGAGTATGTATATGTAGATGGTGCATGATGTATAGCCTAATTACTAGTAGCCTACATTGTTTATCCAGATCGCCTGTCACATTGCTCTGGACTGTGATAAGTGTATTATTTAAGTTAAGGGGCAACCTCCAAAACCGTATGTTGACGCTGTCAAGTTCCAGAGCCAGAAATCATGTGCTTTTCAGTGTAGCCTATAGTCAGATCCACCGCCCTGGCTCTTCCTGCACAGATAACAGGGTGAGGGACGGTGGTTGCCTGTTTAATGGGTGTCAGCTCCTTGACTCTTCTCGACCACTCCCCCCCCAACAGATTAACAACTTATCCTCTATTGTGTCTAGTCAGCTTTTTCCTCCTAAATACTCCAGGGTCTCCCTTATTTCTAAAGCCTGTTACATAAATGTGTTCCGTGCACCGTACAACATGATTGATTGAACCCCATTACCATCAGCTGACTATTTGAGGCGAGCGAGGGCTTTGCGAATGACGCGGCATCTAATTTTGCTGGGGCCCAGTAACATAGCATGAGCTCAACGGGCGCTTTACTATTATAAGGCCAGGTGTAGTCACCATCAATCTGTAAGAGAGGAAGAGAGTGCCAGAGCGACTCTGGCAGGAAAGATCTCATTTTCGGTGCTGTGGCTGCTCAGGAAATTCAGCCATTCACTGTTCTATATACTCCCATCCTGAAGTGGTGGAGTGAGGTCGTGTAAGAGACTAAGGGGTGGGGGGTACAGAAATACTAGTAACAATTACACGGTTTCCATTTTAAAACAGTTGTGTTTGTTTTCGTTGTCATCTCCTCCCTTTAATGTTTAATAAGCAGCTATTTTCTCTATTTCCCCTTTGCGGAATGTCTGTATTAATAATTGTGCTTTTGAAACCCTTTGTCTTTTTGATTAAGCCTTTCCCCACATTTACTGTTATATGTGATGTCTGGGATGTGTGATTCATATGGAACATTATCAAATTTATTCATAAAACAAAACTTACTGCATTGAAAAAAAACCGTAGGCCTACTTCTTGATTCTGGTTATACAACTGAACTATATAAACACAAGTAATATTTTGATTCATAGCAGTTGTTTACAAAGGGTTATTTTCCATAGACCTTAACCTTAACATGCTTTATCTGCATGTGTAAATTAATCGTCCGAGATGTCAGAGTTCTGGATGCGTATCATAGGTCAGTGGAAATCATTTTGATATTTTGCTGCTCTTCTGTCTTCCTCTCGCTCGCATCGCAATATTGACTCAAGATATTTTTATTGTCGTCTAACTTGGAGCCATTGTTCTGAGGTGGTTTAAAATTGTGCGGTTGATAAAACATGGGTGTTGACAGCTCAGGGGTCTTCAACGCACCGCAGGGCATGTGTCAGCCGGTGTCTTCTGCTACAGGAGAAAAACAAAGAGACAGAAATTAATGAGTCATAGAAATGGAGCAAATAACTGTAATGTCTCTCAGCAGGAAGCTGTCAGGGAAGACTGGATTCATGTCAGTGACCCTCACCTGCGTCTAGAGACAGGGACTGAGAGTTTAAATAGACAGTTTAAGCCCTATTCCAAGTAGAAAAGTGCTAGTTGTAACAACAGCTGTATCTCAGGTTTTAGTCAAAAGTTTAATCAGTCAAAAGCTTGTTAGCAGTGGAGACAATTCGATTTTAAGAGGTACTCATTATTATAGCATTATTATATTAATGTGTAATATGTTATCTGTTAGGCTATTGTATTTGTTGTATGTAATATTTTATGTTACAAGGACATTTTTCTTAGATGTCAGGTTGCGACAGATTGTCATATACAATATATTGAATAGACTGATTTATCTTGGTCAAAACCTTTTTTTGTTAGCTTTTCCTTTTACGATGTTCTGGACTATAATGTATTAGTTTATATAGTTTTACATTTTGTATTTATCTAAAAAATTTATAATTTGCACTTTAATGGCATTGTGATAAGAGTAACCAAACAGATCTCATTGACTCCCATAGTTATGTAGCCTATTTCTTTTTTCTACTATATGGCAGTAAATGGGGGATGAGATCTGTTTGGTTACCGACTTTCTTCCAAATATCTTTTCCTGTATTCATCAGAACAAAGAAATGTATACAGGTGTGGAACAACCCGAGGGTGAGTAAATAATGACAGAATTTTCATTTTCGGGTGAAATATGCCTTTAATGTTCAGTAGCTTTTCTTCCCAGACAAGACTTTAAAGCATGTGCCCACAGAAAGTGACTTGCGGGCACATGTGGGCACAACGTGGTTGTGATACACTGTAATAACTCCATAAATGCATGACTGGAAACGCGCGCGCGAGGAGGCGTGTGCGCTACTGTCCTTGGAGCGCGCGCAGGAAGGGAGGGCGATCTCTGTCCGGTCACAACAGTGAATGGTCCGAGCGCAACGGTTAAAAGCGCTCAGAGTTGAGACACATGATAAACCAGAGTCCGAGCACTCAGACACTAAATTATGTCTGAGCGCGATTTTCAGGAAAGCCACACAGAGAAACGCGCTTTGAGGGTTATTGCAAACAACGCAGTTTTGCGCGGAGCTGTCCAAGGTGGGGTAGGATGATGGGATGAAGCACCTGTTGCTATGCCAATGTCTACAAAGGATAACGAGGATGCGATCGATTCATTTCTGCGTGGAATGCTATCATCAAGTGATATAAACGGATTGCCAACTTTGTTACCTCCAGATATTGTTGCGTTAGGTCTGGGCACTTTTTTATTTTTATTTAACTTTTGAGTTCAACACTTCGGACGGTCATCGTTGCTCGATGCTTACCATTTATGAACGCATTTGATGTTTAGATGTTGTAAATAATCCGTTTAATCCATTACACTGTAGTCAATTATTTACCAGCCTGTTCCCCAGAAGGGCCCCTTTTAATTCAAAATCGTGATATGGACATGGAAAAAGTCGGCTGCGTTAATGAAATGCCACGAGGTGCTGGGAGAATCGCTCGCGCTGCGGGCTTTGCGGCTCGGTGATCCGCTGGCACACTTCACGCGCGTCAATGACGTTGGCTCCGTGGTTAAGACTGGCACGGCTCGCCCTGCTGACTGCGTGTATTTATTCATGGCTGGTGGTTCACGGATGCGGGCCGGGCCCGGGTTACGGCAGTCGCCCTCGGCAGCGCAAATTGACTCCAATGTCTTACAAGCAATACGTGCCCACTGTTTCTGAGAACAACCTGGGAGCGAGCGGAAAAGCGGAGGGCAGGATAACGCGCAACTCGGAGCGCTTCAATGAACTGGTGTGCAACTACAACACTGACATTGACTTCAAAGACGAGGAACATACCAAAGCCGACAGGTTCATGACCAAGGTAAAGGAAATACGCGTGTAGGCTAATGGTTAATAGAATCGAATGAAAAGAAGGTGTATTAAATATGCGTCCCGTGCACAATAGCTGTTTCATGACGCATCTGATGGTCCTTTGAACTCTCGCGCTCATCCGTGGCATACTTCATGCACAGTTAAACAGTACTTGAAAATAAAGCAGTTTTGTTATTACTGTAATTCAGCTGTGTATGATTGTCATTCTTTAAATGCATCTGCATAATTTTCATGTGCCACTTGGAACCAAGGGGTCCACTTGAGGAGACCACTGAGGTTTTGTTCAGGATTTAGATAGATCATTACCATAACGTTGATAGAATGTTTTGCTGTGTTGCCATGTTACCTGGGCAATTGTATGCACTTATTCCTTAAGGTAAACGCGAGAGAATGTCTGGAGTGCCATAGCACAGTTTAATCTGTAACTGAGTTCGTAGTTAGTGAGCTATGAAATGATCACTTCACCCCTACTTCCTTAGCATGGGAGTCTGTGTTTGCTCCTTGTACTGTAAATATGGAGGTGAGGCTAATACTGAATCTTACAAAAAACAAATAAATAAGGCAACATATTAGATATATGCACTGTAAAACCATTCAGTCCTCTCCAACTCAAATTGCCTATTGACTTGTTGCATCCAAATTTTCAATTGTCTGAGTTTTGTTTTGTACGTTTTTTACATTTTGATAAATTTATGAAATCTCTGAGCTAATTGAAAAATGTAGATGTTACTAGAAATGTTTAAGTTATGTGATATGATTTGCATTGTTTGGCATGCATTAATGAATCATGGTAGCATGGTCTTTTTTGAGATGTTACTGATAGTATTGATCAAATGTTTAGATGTAGCCTATGATTGCAGATTCGCATCTAGTTAACTGTAACCATTATGAAAGTGCTTCGAGTCGGTGTATGTGTACGTATGCATGTACCCTCTCGTTGCCCAACTCTGAAAGCTATCCTTTGTGTATCTTTTCAAGCCTTTGCGGGGTCGCCTGTGCAGAATTCCCGCTCGTTGAAGTAATGTCACCATCGGAAAAGACTCTATTGTAGTAATGACAATGAAACGCCTCTGTCCAACAGCATTGCGAGAAAAGTCTCCCTGGTTTGTTTTCTTCCCCTCTTGATTTCTCACTCTCGCTGTCACATTCCCATGTACATGTCTAAACATTCCATCCATCTGCCCTCTCGCTCAGACTGGTTCTTGCTTTCTTCTCTCTGTTCTTTACTTCCCGACCTTGCCTTGCTCTCTGCCTTTTTCCCATACCCTTTCAATACTCCACTGTGTTCTTCAATGCATCACTTTAGGTCACACGAATGACTATTTTCATAGAAAAATACTACTCGGCAAAGATTCACTATTGCATGAGGTGCACCTTGTTGTCCTTCTGAGGAGAACGGATAAATGCAAAAGTCTACTTTGACACTGGTGTCATTCAGAAGATTCTGTGGAAATGTTCCCATCATGCGAAGCAGAAAAAAAGGATTTGACCTTGACTACTCTGTAACAGAGCTGAAGTGTCCAAAGAATGCTGGAAATGAGTTAAAGTAGCTGTGTTCTTATTGTTAGATGTTAGGGGGGTGGTTATGGCCTTTAGCAGAGCAGAATATTCAGACATTTGCTCTACTAGCGCAAAAGTCTAACAATGAAAACACAATTGTATAAATTTGACAGTGCACTTTTTTTCTCAATAAAACCTTTGGTTTTGCTAACACCATTTGAGCTACAGAAACTTGTTAAACTAGCAAATGTTATTTGCCATCTGTTCTGTTTTTGCACACCTCTAGACAATTCACTGTCACTTCCACTCACTATTGGTCAAAGCAATAACGCTTTAGAATGTGTCAGCTCTGTACAGTTGAATGAACATCTTGTATTGTGGAAAACACTTCTCTTTGACTTGACGTCATTTACTCTTTCTTCACAGCGCTGCAAGGACTGCCTCAATAAACTGGCAATAGCAGTAATGAACCAGTGGCCCGGGGTTCGGCTGAGAGTGACGGAGGCTTGGGATGAAGATGGCCACCACCCTCTTGGTTCTTTACATTATGAGGGCCGTGCTGTTGACATCACCACCTCAGATCGGGACACTAAAAAATATGGCCTTCTTGCACAGTTGGCCGTCGAGGCTGGGTTTGACTGGGTGCACTATGAATCGAAATATCACGTCCACTGCTCTGTGAAAGCTGGTGAGGTTTATAAATGTCTTCATTCACCTTTGCAATGCTGAATACATTTCTTGTAATTATGTTAAGAATGATTGTCAAACCTCTACTTTATTTTAGATCACTCTGTGGCAGTGGAAAAAGGAGGCTGTTTCTCAGGATCAGGACTTGTGACAATGGCTGCGGGTGTGCAAAAGCCCATGTCATGTTTGCGGCCTGGGGAAAAGGTGCTCTCCTTATCTCGGTCAGGTGATATTGTTCTCAGCCGGGTTCTTCTCTTTCTACACCGTGATATCGAGAGCAGATCCTCTTTCTTTATTTTTGAAACCGAAAATGGAAAACAATTGTCACTCACGCCTAATCATCTCATCTTTGTGGCTTCTAGTCTCAAAATGCACCACCATGAGCATCGTGCTATATTTGCCAAAAGAGTTAGGATTGGGGACTACATACTTACTACTGGGGGGCATGGAGGAATTCAGCCATCTAGGGTAGTCTCCATTTCACTGGAGGAGAGAATAGGGGTTTACGCCCCTTTAACAGAACATGGAAACTTATTCGTGGATGGTGTGCTGGCTTCCAACTACGCATCCGTCGAGGATCACAGAATTGCACACTGGGCATTTTGGCCTTTTCGCCTCTTGTTTGGCTTTTTCCAAACAGAGAGGGATGGGAACTCAATTAAACCAAGTAATCCCCAAATCCCTATTATCTATTCCAGAGATCAGACCTTCCTCACTGATATGATACACAATAGCAGCACATGCAGCAAATTACAAAATGCCACAGCTGGAATGGAAAACGAACACAGTTTTGTACAACACTGTGATTGGGCCAGTGGGTCAAAAAAGGAGGTTTACTGGTATGCAAGATTTTTGCACACTTTAGGACAGATATTTCTTGACCCTCAGAGGTTTTACTGATCATCTGATAATCAAATACAGAATAGGTGGACTTAACACCAGTTGTGCCTGTCTGTGGGAACTTTATCTTTGAAAAGCATAACTTTTTAAAAACTACTGACCAAAAATGAAAATGCAATAGGCACTATATTTGATAAATATTACTCACTGCATTTAATAACTAGTAACATTTATTTTACTCATTTAGAATATGCGACTTTTGTGCAGATATGCATACTTGTGAAATATTCTGTGTATTTAAAAAAATAATTTTAAGACTTATATTTTAATAATACCCATGTGGACGATTTTTTAATTCTGAATGTAAACTTGTATTTTTAATGTAGCCTATGTTTTTAAAGAAAATATTTTGAAGAGTAATACATATTTATTTTTATACCTCTGAATTTATAATATATATTACATGTTCAACTGTATGTCCGTGTATTTCTGATTGTGGCTTGAGGCCCTTTATACCAGCAGACATTGATCATTGTTTATATTGATATTTTCACTTAAAGTTCTTGTATTGAATTACGTCGCTAAGTAAACTTATCTTCTTAGAGTCTTTATTCATACTAGAGTCGTACTGAATACACAGTGTATATCAGATGCCAATTTGTTACGTTAATACCATATCACCATATAACACGTATGTCCTGTATTAACTGTTTAAGATGAACTAAAACTGTTTTGTTAAAAGAATCAACCATGTTTTTGACAGAAATGAATTACTAGCCAAATATTGTGTTGACACTGTGATTAAAGGGATACTTAACCCAAAAATTACAAGTATTTCACCATTTACTCACCTTCGAGTTGTTCCAAATCTGTATAAATGTCTTTGTTCTGATGAACACAGAGAAAGATATTTGGAAGAATGCTTATAACCAGACAGATTTAGCCCCCCATTGACTACCATAGTAGGAAAAAATACAATGGTAGTCAAAAGTGCCCCAGAACTGTTTGCTGTCCTACATTCTTCGAAATGTCTTCTTTTGTGTTCAACAGAACAAAAAAATGATAAAGTAATTACTACGGGAATCAATGGGGGGCAAGATAAGCATTCTTCCAAATATCTTTCTCCGTGTTCATCAGAACAAAGAAATGTATACAGATTTGGAACAACTTGAAGGTGAGTAAATGATGACAGAATTTTCATTTTTGGGTGAAGTATCCCTTCAAGTTGTTTTCAGAAGTCAATGGGACAGACTGGTTTTTACCAAGTGTTTCACGCCCCCTAGTGGACACAAAAGGGTACACCACAGATTCTTCTGATTTGCCAAGCCTGGTTTTAAAAATCCATTTGTTTTCAAATTTAACTAATAAATTACAAAGTTGTTTATCTATATTCTACACTGATGATAAATATGAGTATGCACATCTGCTGTTTCATTTTCATATATATATAAAGTGCATTCTCTTATTTCATTTTTAATTAAAAAAATGTCAATAAAAATAATTCTGAAATGTACAACAACACATTCCAGTAACACTCTGGTGATGGAAACAATTTAGCATTTTGAAACAAAAGTATGCTTTTTAGGTGCAAAACTGATGCAGTGTTGTTTTTTGGTAACCACATGCTTTCCCCCTATTTTTTCACAGCTATAAAGGTATGCAAGAGGATTATCTTGAACATGGAGGGGGCAGATGGACACGCACCCCCACCAGAGAGATATACTGAAAACCATCTGGATCAGGCCAATGGCATAGACTGTAGTGTAGGCCCACCCTACCATTACCTTTGGTGAACCAATCAGATTTTTAAAGATAAGTGCTCCCTCCAAACCTTTCCTGTTCTAACTAATCCTGGTGAAAGCTGGGAATGAGTTATTAATCTTGTCAATGGGGAAGTACACATAGAAAAAATATATTATACAAGGGTAACCACACTTTAGTTGCATTAGACTGTTTAGGGTAAATATTCATGTTCGTGAAACTGTAGCATGTTGATATCTGGTCAAATATTCTCTATTAAATGAGGCCTGTCATCTGTTTTTGCTCCTTGGGACCCAAGCTATCTGCACTGTGGTGTTTAAAGCTCAAACAACAAATCTTCATCTGCTTGTTTTTCCAAGAAATCACCAATGCATACTATAGGCAAAGAACATATAATTTTGATAATATTTAATAGGGCAAAGAAGTGTAAGCTCAACATACAAACAATACAGACAACTTCAGAATCATCTTTTATTTCAAAATGGGTGACTCATGCACTTCAACTCTGGGTTCAATAGTCTGCCTCTTTAAAAATCTATACTTGTCTAGTGTAAAGTTAGCCTAATAGGTTAATGAGGATTTTCTCATCATGTTTTGTTTAGAATCGATTTTAAAGCAGGATCAACTGACATCTATTATGACTAAATGTCATTATACTGAGAGTAAAGTCTGTAACGTGTAATAGACTGGTCTCTTAAAACTGTTTCAAGAAGAAAAAGAAAGAAAGAAAGAAAGAAAGAAAGAAAGAAAGAAAGAAAGAAAGAAAGAAAGAAAGAAAGAAAGAAAGAAAGAAAGAAAGAAAAGACCTAACTTGCATCATGGCCCAGAAACGCACCCCAAATTTGTTTTTCCTCTCAGAAGTAGGGGTCGCAGTTGGACTAAACGTTGATGTAACCTTCTCAGTTTAACCTGCAGTTGTGCCTTTAGAAAGCTGATCCAGTTTATCCTTCAAAGTACATGAAGTTTGTCAAAGAAGCTCGCAACAATCATCTAGTTTTAACATTTGGGTTAATTAAAGCTAAGTGTGAATAATAGAAGCAAGCACGAGAAACCATAAACTCATTTGATTCATTGGTTCGGCCAGCCACAATCTTTATATCAGGTAGTTTAGCATACGTTTGCTCGCTAGACAGCACTTCCCCCATCAACAACAAACTAGTAAACCCTGCCTAGCCAAAGCTAGCTTAATGAAATGAAACGGACCCCAGCGATTATTATCCGGAGGATTGTTGCGATCATGTACGAGGACGTTAGCAGCGAATTATAGGTGAGTGTTAAATACAGTATGAATCTGTTTAAAACATACAGATAAATAGCCCTAACATAGCCGGGCCCCCTTCTTAGTCCATTTAGCGAAGTGAGTGCCAATCTATCGGCCGAAATGAATCTGCTGCTAGCTTCCTACGTACTGTTGCGTTTTTGATACGCAGCGTTAAAAACGCAAGCTTGTGCACCTTTTATTAACGTTGTGTTATACTCTCTACTTTTGTGTTACTTTTAAGCATACTCTTTGTGTTTTTTTTTGTTTCATGTGATGCTTGAGTGTTTATGTCCTTGGTAAATGGGTAAGCCATGTTTTTAGCCAGGTCCAGTCCATGAACCATCCGTCATCAAGGCATTTACATACGCTGAAAGCACGAAAACTATGTGTTAATTTAGATAGTTACAATGCTGCGTACTGTTTCCTTTTTTATTGTGATTATTGCACTTTATTTGTTATTGTCGAGTCATTGAAACTAGTCTATTTGAGTAGAGCAACAGGATTATCGTGTGTGAAAGTATCTGCTGGTTAGCTATCTGGGCTAGCAGACAGATGTGAAACTGGTTGTCTTATGCAATTGTTAATAAAAACATATACAAATAGGCGGTTTTTCGGACATGTCGATCTACCGTAATGATTGCATTTTGTATGTACCGTCGATATACCATACCTTTGATGATTGTAGCCTGTTAGCATGCATTGAACTACAGGGAAAACCTGTCAACAAATTAGTGAGAAAGGATTTGGCTTGACAGTTAATTCCAAGTTAAGGGTCAAGGTGGTGTGCTTCATAATATTCTCATTGTATGTTGCTTTTAATTCAGATAGCAAATCAAAAACGCTTGGGCAAATGGCAGCAGTGTCCCATATTGTGGACGTTAAAGTTAAAACGGGGAAGCAGTAGGATTAGACAATTAACCATACACTTACCATTCTAAAGTGGTAATCCTCATAAAACAAAATTAAGAAATTATATATATATATATATAACATTAGCACGCAGGTTGTTTAGCTGGGGTTAAAATAATAATTTTGGCAGCAGGGGTTCAGCCCTATTTGAATACGAGTATACCGTCTGTTAACATACTTAAGACGAATCCTTTTAACTATCAAAGCTATTAAACCAGTCAAAAACCCTACAACCTGCTGACCCCATCCCTTAGTATTTTCACATGTAGACTTTACTGTTTAACAGTTAAACGTTAGTCATGAGAGGAAACAGACACGTAAATCAGGAGATGTGGGTACAAGACAGGACGTTGTATTTCATTTCATTCCGTTTCATTTAAAAAAAAAAACACGTTATGTAACCTTTAACGTTAACTGAATTGCATTTCCTTTGAAAACCGATGATAATATGAGGTGATATGTACCCTATGTCAAGCTGTGACTGCTGATGACCTAATTCTTTTTTCACTTTTAACCTGTCATGTTACATTATATACCACTCAAAGTAATGCTGTCTCGTGCCTCGCGGTGTAATTTTGTTGGACATATTCGAGTATAACAATGTGCGCTTACGAATTAGGTCTCGCGCAATCACCGGCGGAACTAATTTTGGTTCCCACGTTTCAGCCCGGCCCCATTATGTCTCTCACAGGAAGCGCGCTACACGGAAGTTGTATTTTCTTTGTGTTTCTCCCTTTAGCGTCGTTTAACATAAAGAAAGTAACGCAATATATTAGTTATGCACGAAGTTGTGCTATTTTATTGACCGCGCGTCATTACTAAGCAAAAAAGCCGGATATACGTGTCTTTATTTGCCTGGTTTTGGTGATGGGCGATTTTATTATTTTGCAGGGAGTTTGTTAACCCCGGTCAGAAAGCTAACGCGTTAGCCGCGTCCAGGCATTACTGTAAGCTGAGCAGAACGACGCAGCTGCAGGATCAGACAAATTTAACAAACACACCAAACCATTGCTATCCATCAGCGTTAACCAAAACGGAGAGAATGCACCGAACACGTGAACCAACCTCATGGTTTGTGTTATCAGTTGCTTTTTACCTGTGTTTTTCTATATCAACTAATGTTTGCGTAGTTAGGTGTGGAGCAATTTGAAGTTTGCAGGATTATGCACGTTTGCTACGCAGTTGCTGGCTAGGCGCTTTGTGACCCACACATTTACTAATGCAGATTTTTAGGTGGTGTGCAGTATAAAAAGGGAGGCTGGCACCTGGTTTTAGTCTAAACTTTTCAATGATTTCTTATAATTAAGGTTGAACTTGTTAGCTGGCTAGCATGTTTGCTGGATATGCAAGCACGGAAATATACTCTCCTGTTTTATAACACTGCAGTTATGTGGCTGTTGATCATTACAAAACTTGAATTTGGACAGGCACAGCTGTTTCAAGTGTGGGGACTTTAGTGTGAAATCATGCCACTGTCTGCACTGCTAAAAATCTTTCATCTTTTTCAGATCTCTGCAATAGAGATCTTCTACAGGAGTAGAATGGACGAGCAGAAATCAAACTGCGAAGAAAATGATTCAGAAACTGCAGGTTGGTATTTGAGTTGAAGGCGAGTTGGCTAGAGAAACTAGATTTTTTTGTTTTGTTGGAGTTTATAAGTGTCATTCAAATTTTAATGTTTAAAACATTTTCAGTAGGTACGCAAACTTGCTATAATTTGCTTTAGTCAAATGCATAAGTGGGTTTTATACAGTATTTAATAAAATAACATACACTGAGTACACAATTATATTTGCACTAAAGTGATTGCTCTCTTAAGAGAGACTTTTCCGGCATCTGACCTTTACTTGCATCCTCTCCGAGGGAGTAGCACTACATATGAATGTTGTTAAAAGGGCACATTTAAATTTGCCCATCGAAACTTACTGCCATGTTCCTTACAGCTGATGATGGGACCCCTCCAAAGGAGAGCGTCCAGGTAGAGGGGGAACTGAGTGCACCTGTTGCTGCAGAGGACATCTCGGGCACTTTGGACACGTCCAGCTTATCAGCGTAAGTCCTTTAAATTTTGCGGTCTGCACTGCTTTACATAAAACATAGTACATGCTTGATCGAATAGCTTGTTTTTAAAGGAAATGGCTTCATTACATCGACAAACTGGGCACACGTTAACATTTAAATATTTATGTGCTCTATTTGCTTGAGTTCCTGAAGTATTATTTTAAGTTTTGCAGGAATTCCTTACTGTATCTGTGATTTTTAGGGAGACTGTAAGGGCCTGTGCTCTATGTAACTGTGTGGAGCGTAGTCTGCATGGGCAACGAGAGCTTCATTGTTTTGGACCCTCTTCCGATCGGCCCCGATTGGAGCCCCCTGTCTCCTCTCTGCCAGCAGCTGGAAATGATGACTTGTCTTCCATTGGATTCCCGGAATCCACCTGTCTGGCATCTCTCTTTGTTGACACAGGTATAAGGAAATCTATTGGTTTGAATCATACTGAGGTCATGCTAAGGATTTGACATTGGAACAAAATGTGTTTGGCTTTTGATTGATTAGCAATTATAAGTAGTCTCTTCCAAGTACTTCACCTCTCTATGGTTGTGTTGAAAACAAGGGCTTTAGTCTGTTCTGAATAATTATTATTTGTGACCTTTGTGAACAATAGGTGAAAAATATAGACTGCTTTTGTGTTTTTGAGCATGTAGTTGCCAGTTTTTAACAATTGTAAGGCTAAAAATATATGTGTGTTTTTGGTAAATCAACATTGAGATTAAAGCTGCAATCCAAAACTCCTGGCTCTCTATCACCATCTTTGTTTAAAAATGGCATGTTTCTTTACGTATCTTTATGTACGTTAAAAAATAACTGACATTTCCTGTAAAATACAACTCGAAAGATCAAATTAAAAATCATTATAAGCTTTACATTTTGAATTGTGGTGAGGTAAATTCATACTGATTGTTTATGTACTTGCATTAACTTTTTTTGTGTATTTTTAACCAGAAAAAGTTTAAGATTGCAGCTTAAAAAACAAGATCTAATAAAAATATATATATTTTACATCTGAATTTTGTTTTAGAATTTAGGAAAAAAGTTGTGACATTAGTAGTGGTGTCCTCGACTAAGGATTTACACAGTCGAATCAAAATTGTTACGTCTTGCCTATAGTCGACTGATAGTCGAATCGCATGGAATGTGTGTGTGTGTGTGTGTGTGTGGATGACACCAGGTGGTTAACAAGGGTACAGCACAACATTGATGCACCAAAGAACAATCAAACATAAATTTACGGAATTTGTTTAGAACAGAATAGACCTTTATAATAAAAATAAAATAAAAAAAATAAGCCAGATTCAAGTCGCAATGTGCAAAATAAATGTGTTTAGGTAAAATGTCTGAAATGCAGGGGAACATATATTCAAAACACAAGCCACAAATAAAATTAAAAAACATTTTCCTTAAAATCATGTAACAATGCTGTGCCACACAATATTAGACCAGATCTCGCCTCAAAACTATTTTAAAACTTCTTGATAATAATGAATTATTTTTTACAAACGGGAATACAGCACAGCACGTTCATTACCACTGAACTACCAATAAAGTTACTGCATGTAAAGGAGTAATACAATAAAGCATCTTACCATTTAAACAGTCAAAAAGTCCCTTTCACCTTTTTTCCTGCGCACTCTTTCTCTGTCCTCCTGACGTGCACGCTTGCTTTCAGTGCAGAGTTCCTAATGTCTGTGCCGTGCTTGCTATATGCGGTGATTTTGGTTATATTAATTTATTTGTTTTGTATAATGCAGCGCATTGTGTCATTAGAGGAGGAATAAATGTTGTGACATTGACCATATGAGAGACAACATTTTAAAATGCGCTGGGATTGCCATTTTGTGTTTCATAGTCGTCATACTAACTAAAAACCTCTCCTATATAAAAACAGGGCGCTGCTGGGTTCACCACTGGTGTGCCGTGTGGTCGGAAGGAGTGGAACAGACTGAGGGTGAGGTGCTGATAAATGTGGATAAGGCAGTCATCTCAGGGATACAGCGGGTGAGCTAAGACCTTTTATTTATCAGAGCAAATAAACCTCAGATATGCTACAGGATTGCAGACAAAAAAACGCATCCTTTGTTTATCTGGCTTTTTCTCCGATAGCCATGTGATTATTGTAAACGGATGGGCGCTACCATCCAGTGCCGGGCCGAAGGCTGCTCAAGGTTCTACCACTTCCCCTGCTCAGCTGCAAGTGGATCCTTCCAGTCCATGAAGCAGCTAGCTCTCCTCTGTCCAGAGCACATAGACAAGGCTGAAGAAATCGGTATGGAATTGTAGCCAAAGAACTGGTCTTATCAACGAGGGGTTTATGATTGCTAAGGGGTCTTTGTGTTATGGTTGTTGTTTTTTTGTAGCCGGTGAGGAGGCACGGTGTGCAGTGTGTGACTCTGCTGGAGATCTGTCAGGTCTGCTGTACTGTACAGGTTGCGGTCAGCATTATCATGATGCCTGTCTGGAGATCAGTGCCACACCACTTCAGCGTTCTGGCTGGCAGTGTCCTGAATGTAAGGTGTGCCAGACGTGCAGGTACGTTTGAATGATTTTTTTCCTGTTGCCACTCTATAGATGTGAGAATTTAATTAAAAGATTAAAGATAGTATGTTCTTTGTTTTGTTTTGTGAATTGTTGAGATTGTTTCCTCGACCTCATTCTTGCCGTGTTGATAGGTTGATAGGTTTTGACGCTCACATTGCATTAAGAATTTTTTTCTGATATTTTGTGGTATCCAGGCAACCAGGGGAGGATACAAAGATGCTGGTTTGTGATGCTTGTGACAAGGGCTACCACACTTTCTGTCTACTGCCAGCTATGGACTCTGTGCCTCCTGATTCATGGAAGTGCAAAGTAAGCTCATTCCCATGACTCATTCTAACATGCCTTTCCTTTCATCTGTGTAATATCACCATTTAAGGCAGAATTCAGACCTGTTTAGTTTATTTACATAGCAGAAGGCATGGTCTTTGTTTTTTTTCTCTGGCACAAATCTTGCCTAGAGAGAGCACTTCAGTTTTTTCAGCCAACGTGTTGAAAACTGTTTAATTTTAGTGAAGCCATCAGTTAAAATATAACAAGCAATTTTAAAAGGCAAAAGATAGGCTCTCGTGATAGCCCTAGGACATTGTGGCAATATCAGTTTGCGCAGATGTGTGGTGAATAGGAAAATGTGATGTTTGGGAGTAAAATATCATTCTATTGGTGTGGTTAACCTGATTTTGCATGTCTGTTTTAGCGGTGCCGTGTATGTATCGACTGTGGCGTGCGAGGACTGAAGCTTCCTGGCTCCGAACAGTGGTTTGAAAGCTACACGCTATGCGAAGGCTGTCAGCGCAGGCGCACATCTGTCTGCGGCGTTTGCAGTAAAGCCACGGAGCCCTGCGTACCCCTGCAACATCGCTGTGCCATCTGCCACAGGTCAGTTTGTGCTCCCACTCTCCTGCCGTAAAGAACCGGTAAAGCTAGCTCCAGTAGCTAAAATGGAGGTGACCACTAGTGTAAAGGGCAAAATTCGGCATACAGTAACAGACAATATGGCTTTTATCTGTTTCTTTGCATATTTTTAAGTCTCATGTTTCATCTGTTATTTGTTTTTCGCAGATGGGTACACAGCGATTGTGCTTCTCTGTCAGGGCCTCCCGAGGAGAAATGCATATGTGTGTTGTGCAAAGATGCTACAGATGAGGTCCCAGTGGAGTCTGTGTCATCCACACAAGTGGATGAGAAAGCTGAGGAGGTGGTGCCAATGGAGTTGGGTATGTTCGTGGATTATTTCACAGAAAATTTTGTGGAGAAGCAGTTCGTATATGAAAGGGGTTTTAAAGGATTTAAAAAAATAAGGTCTTAGTGATGTCATTTAGGAATAGTACTTTAATAGTATGAATTAGTATGAATAGTACAAATTCTGACATTCGCTCATCTTCAAGTTGTTTGAAATTTGTATGCATTTTGTTCTAGTAAACACAAGGAAAGACATTAGGAAGAATGTTTATAAACAAACAGTTCTGGGACACTTTTGACTTCCATTGTAGGAAAATAGTAGTAGTGGTAGTCAATGGTTCCCCTTTTCCTCATTCTTCAAAATATATTTTGTGTTCAGCAGAAAAAACAACATTTGTTTAGGTTTGGAACAACTTAAGGGTGTAGATGACAATTTATTTTTGGGAGAACTATCCCTTTAATAATTGTTTTCATTGGCAAAGAGCAATCTTTGTTGTCTGTATAAGTATTATTAAAGGGATAGTTCAACTAAAAATACAAATTCTGTCATCATTTACTCACCTTCGGGTTGTTTCATATCTGTATACATTTCTTTGTTCCGATGAACACAAAGATATTTGGAAGAATGCTTATAACCAAACAGTTCTTGGACCCAATTGACTATCATAGTAGGAAAAATCACTTTATATATTTCTTTGTTCAAAAGATATTTTGAAGAATGTAGGACAGCAAAACAGTTCTGGGTACTTTTGACTACCATTGTCATTGTTCCTACTATGGTACTCAATGGGGTCCAATAACTGTTTGGTTACAAGTATTCTTCCAAATATCCTTCTCTTTGTTCAACCAAACAAAGAAATTTAAACAGTTTTGGAACTTGAAGGTGAGTAATTCATGACAGAATTTTCATTTTTGGGTGAACTATCCCTTTAACTGGAGTTAAAACTGATATCACTGATATATATCACTTCAGGCATGGAGTCGGAGGTTGTTGGAACAACAAAAGTTCCAGAAAGCATTACGAAAGAAGCATTACAGTCAGAGGGTACAGAGATCTCAGAGTCTGTACACAGTCAGGTCTCTACAGAACAGCCGGACCCTATAGCTACTGTTGCAGGTAAAAGAAAACTGTCTTTTTGCTTGTCTTTAGGGACACAGATTATTAATAGCCGTTGTGTTGTCGAGTGCTCATGTGATTTGTCTCTCGTAGATGTTGATGAAAAACAAAAAGAGGAGACCAGCAATGAAACTGTGGTTCCAGAGGGCGTTGAGGAAATATCAATGGGCACTCAGGAGTCTCCTGTGAAGGATAGTCCAGACAGCCCTGACACTATAAAGGAATGCCATCTTGATGTGTCTGAGACTCGTACAGAAAGCCAGGATATTTCACAAGGTGAAGACAAACATCCTAAAACTGAGACTGAGGTGAACAGCACAGAGGTCCCAGACACAAAGCCTCCGACAAGCTCCTCTTCTCAATTCACACTCCCAGTTTCTGAGGAGGCAGAGCCTGTTGCTATGGACATGGAGGAGGTGGGATCCGAGACACGAAAAGAAGAGTTGATAGACAGGCCGCTTCGCCCTGCTCCTCAAACTGAAATGCCCACTGATACAGACGATAGAATGGGCGAGTCTGAGGATGATGAGGACGAGGAAGAGCAGGGGATTGAGGAATCCTTAGAAGAATCTCTCAATAAAGATGAGAGTCAGGAGGAAGATGTTCAGTGCGGAAATGAGATGGATATGAAACCAGAGCTGGTCCTTGATGAGACATCAAACAACAGCCACGGTGATGAGAGCAGCAGCGGTTTCCTTGGCTCGCCAGCTGAGGCGGATTCTCAGATGATGTCCATGGAGCTCATGATGCCGGCTGGTAGAACCCGTTCTGACTCGCTGCTCACTGAGACTGAGGACTCGTTGCCTTTTGACCCACTAAAGCCCGATGGGGAAAAAGTGAAGCGTAGGGGTTCTCCAGGACGCTCGCGAGTAAAACAGGTAGGCGTTAGATGCTGACCTTTGAATGGGTGTCTTTGTATAGTCTCAAAGTACTAATGCTCATGTTTACTGTAATTTCTGACTCTTCAGGGCAGAGGCAGTGGTTTCCCAGGGAAACGGCGGCCACGTGGTGGCGGCACTGGTGCTGGAAGAGGCCGTGGGCGGTCACGTCTAAAAGCAATGGCCTCTTGCATAGATGCATTTTTAGTGAGTCCGCTCATTTTGTTTTGAAGTATGGTGTTGTGCTTAAGGAAAGAAGTCTCAGTTCAAGTGTAAATCAATTGAATTTGTATTGTCTACAGTTAAGCATGACCACAGACACTGGACATAGCAAAGAGGAAGATGATGAGGAAGATGACACCATGCAAAATACTGTGGTACTTTTCTCCAACACTGATAAGTTTGTCCTGCAGCAGGTGAAAATCTCATTCAACTCCGACTTACTATATTGTTAAGCTGTGTAAAGCACAATAATTTACTGAATTTTCCTTCGTGGAACAGGACATGTGTGTAGTTTGTGGTAGTTTTGGACAAGGTGTTGAGGGCCAGCTGCTCGCGTGTGCGCAGTGTGCTCAATGTTATCATCCATACTGTGTGAACAGCAAGGTATGCTCTTACATTTTATAGGTCAGCACTGAGCTCAGTTTAAAGACCAGCTCTTTATTTTTGGCATCTGCATTTTCTCTTGTCTAGATCACCAAGATGATGTTAAGGAAAGGCTGGCGTTGTCTCGAGTGTATCGTGTGTGAGGTGTGTGGGAAGGCCTCCGATCCTTCCCGCTTGCTGCTTTGTGATGACTGTGACGTCAGTTATCACACTTAATGTTTGGACCCACCATTACAGACTGTGCCCAAGGGTGGCTGGAAGTGCAAATGGTACATCACCTGTCTTAATAATTTGTGTCAGGCATCTCCACCAAGAGTACAGTATCTATACCATTTCTTTGCGCCATACAGGTGTGTGTGCTGTATGCAGTGTGGTGCTAGTTCTCCAGGTTTCCACTGTGAGTGGCAAAATAACTACAATCACTGCGGCCCTTGCGCCAGCCTGGTAACATGTCCTGTGTGTCGGGAGAACTTCATGGAGGAGGATCTACTTCTGCAGTGTCAGCACTGTGACAGGTCAAACCTCAAACGAAGCCTAAATTGTGCATGAATGGAGGTGGATGGGATTAGTATGCAACTTCTCTTGCTTTGTCTGCCTGCATTTGTAGATGGGTTCATGCTGTATGTGAGAGTCTCTACACTGAGGATGAGGTCGAACAAGCGTCTGATGAAGGTTTTGCCTGTACGGCCTGCACACCATACGTACCCAGGCCAGTCGGTGAGTGGGGGCTTTAAATGACGGGGGTTTTCAAATCCCTAAGAAAATATAATTAATAGTTTTTTTCTCTCTCTCAGTGGAGTCTCCCATGATGTCAGCCTTTAAAATGAAAGAATCAGGTATGTTTTTTGAAGGCACGTCATTTTAGTTTGTTTTTAATACGCGTTTTTAATGTGACGTCTCTCCATGCACTGTTCAGAGCCACAGTTTTATCGTCTGGAGGGTGTCTGGCTCACAGAGACAGGCATGTCTTTATTGCGAAGCATCTCCATGTCACCCTTGCACAAACGCAGGCAGCGCCGGTCAAGACTTGGCACGCTGTGTATTGATGAGCTGAAAGAAGGCGAGGCTGATGGTGATGAGGGAAAAGGTTAGTTATTTCACATTGAATATAGTGACCTAATATCTTATTTATGGCTTTTTTGTAGGTGTATATAAGCTGTGGAGGGGGTACTTTAACGTATTCTTTAGAAATGTTTGTAGAACTCTACAGGCTGTTTAATTGATTAAATGATGTTGAATAACCAGGTTGTGATTGAGTGTGAATGTAAATATCCGCTCATATTTTTATAGGGGGTACAGAAGCAATGGACTGTGAGAACAAACTGGAGGCCCCTGGGAGCCCAGACAGAGATGGAGGAATGGACAGAGAGATGGGAGCAGATGGAGGTGTAGAGGGCATGTGCGATGGCGACGCTCTCAAAGGTGGAACAGAGGAAGCTGATGATGGGAAGAAAAGGAAGCGTAAACCATACAGGCCAGGTCACTGAGACGTTGTTTTCTAATGGCCTTTTAAGTGTTTTATGCTTGGAAACGTAAGTAAATCAATAAATGGATTTTCCACTTACAGGGATTGGCGGATTCATGGTCCGACAGAGAAAATGTCACACACGAATGAGGAGGAGTCTTTCTGCCTCCTGTGATGCTGTTCCTGATGGTCAAACAGCTGAAGGAAAACTTGAGGAAGGCAAGTGTGCTAAACTGACCCAACAACAACAAAAGTGACTGTTGGGATTTGTCGGTTACGCATGTAAACCCAGTTGGAATGCGCTTTTGCTGACTGTTTGAGCAGTTTGGTGTGATTTACTCATCAAACCATGATGCAGTTTGCAATATGTAAAAATAGTATTTTATAGATGGTCTATGTACAGAGCAAGTGATTATGTAAATGTAGAACAGCATTAAATACTTAAACTTATAAATTCTTGTGTTATTTGCCAACATGTTTTTTTTTTTTTTTTGGCCCAATATGAACATTTATGTGATGTCATAGGAGCTATCAAACCTTAATTTTATTTTTAAATAGGCCCACATCCTGATATACCTCTAGACGTCCCAGATGCAAAGACAACAGAGGGAGAAGCCGAGCAAGCCAAGAAACGCAGGGGCAGAAAGAAGAGCAAACTGGAGGACATGTTTCCTGCATACCTCCAAGAGGCTTTCTTTGGCAAGACTTTACTCGATCAGAGTAAGAGGGCTTTTCTTGCTCCTCCAGTCCAAAGACACACACAGGGCATTCTGAGGCCTCCGCTCCCGCTACATGGAGCCAGAAATCCAGCCTCTGAACCAGGTTAAACATGATGCTACATCATTGTTATTGTTTGAGAGTAATAGAGTAAATAGATTTAAATATTTGTTTTATTGTTTATAGTTGAGGCCATGGTCAGGCCAACTTGTCCTACCATAGAACTAAAGCAAGAGGGTGGTATATCTAAGCCTCCAGAAGATCAAGCAGGTAGGAATTTTAAGGTTTGGGTTGTTAGATATTTTAGCATTGAATGTTGTTAGAACATGCTTGACTTGCATAACATTTTGTAGGAGTCGGACCAGGCGCAATCGGGCAACTTTCCAACAGAGATCAGAGTTCAGGAGGTGGATCTGACAAACAGAAGAATGAAGGTTAGTATTTAAAAAAACTAAAATACACAATGACTGTCTTAAAGAGTGGTGTTACTTAAATGTCTTCCCCACCCTTTAGATCTTGCTCAGGGACAAGAAAGTCAGGACTCTGAGCAGTTCTTCAAGAAGGTTCTCGGACCCACTGAGGGGAACTCCATAAGTGGTGCACTTCAGCCAAGCATTAAACATGAGGGTGAGCCAAACCAAATTGGTTTGCCCCAAAGAAACCTTTCAGGTATGCCTGGAATTTTTCCATATGAACTTTGAACCACTTCTGAACCTTCATCTGCATAAATGTAAAACCACCACAATTTAACCTACAGGTTCTTCCCTGTCTGGCGCACTGCCTTCGACTGGTATGATGGACAGTTTTTCAAGTCTTTCCCAGTCACCATTTTTTGACATGCGGTAAGTTATGGACTATCCCTTTGCTTCTCCCTTGTTTTGTGTTTGATTTCTTTCTAATGCTATTTTTTTCTTGTCTGTCTCCAGGGATCGAAGTGGTCTCTTTAGCCCTGACCAGGATGATGAAAGTCCATGGGCAACACCATCCACTCCAGCCACCCCTTCCACTCCCCCAACTCCTACTGAACAGGAAAGTGATGGGCTCTCATACAATCAGCGCAGTCTGCAGCGCTGGGAAAAGGATGAGGAATTAGGAAATCTGTCTACTATCTCTCCTGTTCTCTACGCTAACATGAACTTCCCTAGTCTCAAGCAGGACTACCCTGGTTAGTATAAAACTGGCCTTTATTGATGTTGTGGTATTATGATACACTTGAAGTTTGCTCCAAATTCCAAAAAGTCTTGGTTTGAAACTTTTTTTTGCGTTAAGTATTACCTTGTTCTATCTTTATTATATCTTATATTTTTACAGACTGGGCCAGTCGGTGCAAACAAATAATGAAGATCTGGAGGAAGGTGTCAGCTGCAGACAAGGTTCCTTATCTGGTAGGTGTTAGTTTGAAACCTGGTTGTTAAATTCAGATTACTTCCTTTTCTCTAAACTTCTCCTTTTTTGTCACATAACCATTCAGCAAAAGGCCAAAGATAATAGGGCTGCTCAGAGAATAAACAAGGCACAAAAGGTAAGTGTCATTTTCTTAAAATGCTGCCTATGTTGTATGAATCGGATAGCTTGTATTCAAACACATTTTTCTTTATTGTCAACAGCAAGCTGAGAGTCAAGTATGTCGGCCTATCAAAACTGAGCCAGGTCGTATGAAAGGAGAGCGTCCTAATCTGCACCTTCAAATTCCCCCACCCTCAGGCTCTATATCCACTTCCTCCCAGCCAAGCTCTGCTGAGAGTCCATATCCCGGTGCCCTTGACTCTGCATCTTCAGCCTTCTTTTCTGATGGACCCCTCAAAACTCCTTGCTCAGCCGATGACCCGTTTTCTAAACTTCCCTCTCAGTCTCCGCACCTTCAGTCACAGCCATCCACTCCATACTCGCATCCTTCTTCCAGCCCCTTGCAGGCCTCCTCCTCGGGTTATCCTTTGCCCGGCCCACAGGGTGCTACTCAGGGACGACCAGCCAGTTTTGGCTCCCTTGACATGCAGCCAGGGACACCTCGTAGGGCACAGCAAGTTGACCCATTCTTTAGACCACAACACCAGATCCCCAAACCACAGCAGTCCTCTCAGGAGATCTTACATCCACCTGAGAGTCCTCGGCTTAGGGCAGTTGCTTCTGTAGACTCTCCATTGTTCTCACCACCCCATGCAGCTCATTGCGGTGATCCTTACCGTGGCCAGCATGGAGTTGCCCGACAAGAGCATGCTTCATCTCAATCACCCTCTGCTATAGCTTCTTCACCAGCTGGGGTGGTCCCAAACAGGGAAGTTAGTGCCCCATCTCCACGTTCTTTTTACAGACAAGACCTAAGCGCTGGTTCTCCTGCTAGTTTGGACTCTGGAGATGGGTTATTTAAAGCCCCCATGACGCCTCGCATGCATCAGGGGGATGCAGGCAGCTTGTCTGTTTCCCACCCCCCAGGTGCTTCTCCAAATCATCCTCCTGAAAGCTACCGCCAATCTCCATCCTCATTCTCTGATCCTTACGCCCAGCCTCCCCTCACACCACGACCTCAATCAGGTGACGTCTCGTCTGCTCTGCCCCAGAGGCTTACTGCGGCTCAACAAGAAACGCATACAAGGTTGCCTTCAAGTCCTCAGTCACAAGGCAGTTCGCAGTCACCCCTCACACCAGGAGCCATTTCCAATGATGTGCTTTCCCTGCAGTCCCCAGTCACACCGCGTTTCCAGTCTCCAGACCCTTACTCTCGCCCGCCTTCACGACCTCAGTCCAGAGATCCCTATGCCTCAATGCATAAACCCTGTCGCCCAACGTCCGTTACACCAGAAGGTAACCCTCATTTCAGAGGCTCGCCCCATCCTAGCCAACAACCTCCCTGCTCGCCTTCAATAGCAGATCCGCTCTCTGGAAAACCACCTGCTTTCAGCTGCAGTTCTGGTGTAGGGCTTCAAATGGGCCAGCAAGTAGCCGGCCAGCAGCAAATGAATACTCCTCAGCAAGCTCAGGTTCACCTCCAGCAGCCACAACCCCAGACTCAACCAGCAGGTGCTGATTTAAACTCAAGAATAGCACTTTCATCTGGAAACCAAGATGCATGCTCTGTGCGGTCATCAGATGCTACACATTTACCCACGATGCCAGGGACACAGGATTTGTCGGAGTTGTCAGCTGGTCAGGATCCAGCTCTCATGAGTCTTAGTCCATCCGAGTTAGAAAAGCACAGACAGGTAATAAAAAGTTGTCTAGAGAAACTTTTTGAGAGTTTTGGGTAGAATAGGACTTAAAATGTTTTGGCTTTTATTTACCACAGAGGCAGCGTTTAAGAGAATTTCTGATACGGCAAAAAGTGCAGAGGAATTTACTTCGCCAAGAGAAAGAAGCACCTGTTGCGGGTAGTCCTGCCCCAAACTGGCAAGCAGGAGAAATGGCAGGCTTTCAGCAAGACAAAACCCAGCGTGCACCACCTCCTTACCCTCAGGTATAATACAATTTAATAATTTTATTTGGATAATAGGCATGTTATTTATAAGTTACTGTAATAACGTGACTGAAAGCTTTAATGTTATAGAATTTCTTGAAATAAGAACATGCCAAATATATATTGCTTTGTGGTAAACAGGACAGATCTGCGATTGCTCAGGCACCCATTGCCAACAGGATGCCCCTACCAGTGGGAGCTATAGATGAAAAGCTGTGCCGCCCACTTCCTCCTGGGACACCAGCATCTGTAGATCCCAATGCATTAAGGTGAGGTTTTATTCAAGGTTTTATTCACTCCTGTGTACAGTTCACTATACAGTTAACCTTTCATATCATATATTTCTTGTAGGCAAGCTGCACCCAATATTTCTCAGGGGATGTATCCTCGTACACCATTTCCTGCACAGTGGCAAAGCCAGGGTGCTCCACGCAGATTTCCGCAACCATCTATGATAGAAGGTGTTCCCAGGCAGCACCTTAATACTCCCATCAACAATCCTCTCAACATACAGTCCATGCAGAATTTGCCCAATCCTTTGGCAGGGGTGCCAGGCTCTGGAGCAGAAGCGGTACAAAGCTGTGTGTCCGGAGCCCCGCCTCAGTTCATAGAGTTGAGGCATAATTCACAGCGGATGCCACTGGGTGCTCAGTTTATGCAGAGGGCAACCGTACCGAGATCACGCATGTTTCTTCCACAACAGGACATGAATGCTGCTTTTGTTCAGCAGACCTTACCACCATCTCTTGATAGTTCGGCAGCGCTTCAGCGTGATCCCCGACTTGTCTTACAGCAGGGCAGCATGGGCCTATTGATGCAACAACAAAGCAATGTTCCCCAACCTCAAACCCAACTGCAGCCCCAACAGGTGCCTACTGCTACACCCAAAACGCCCATTTCTCACAATACATCTCAACAGCTTCCTCAAACAAGTACAATAGGAGGTCAACAGACCATTGTCAATCCGGTTCACATACCCGAATCTGACTTGGTAGATGCGTTTGCTCCCAAAGTACTTGGTGATACAGTGGCAGAAACCGGAGTAGAAGATGATGATCTCGCTACTCTCGACCTGGATCCAGATAAAGGGGATGATGATTTGGGCAACCTTGACAATCTTGAGACCAATGATCCTCATTTGGACGATCTGCTCAACAGTGATGAATTTGATTTGCTCGCTTACACGGACCCTGAACTTGATCAGGGTGATCCCAAAGATGTTTTCTCTGACCAGTTGCGGCTTGTTGAAGCAGAGGGCGAAGGGTCGGGGTCTTCTGCTAATGTAGAAGTCAAGATTGAAGAGAAACCAAAAGCTGGTTTAACTTGCCAGGACACTCACACTGCCACTCAACCACCTTTAAAGACTGAGAGTTCTTCTTCTAGCAGTACTTTAAGCTCTCCTAAGGTAGAGTCTGATGCCATTAGACTGTCCTCTGTAAAACTAGAAGACAAGGGTTTGGTTGAACAACCCCGGTCAGGACTAACCTCTGTTAAAGATGACATGGGGGATGCTGTCTCTGCATTGCTCATCGAAACAAAGGATTCTAATCAAGAGACTACAACTGCTTCACTGAGCACTGTCCGTTTAGGTGGCATACCTTTTCCTCTTCCTGGCCAAGCAGATACGATGTCTTTCCCATCAGCTGCACCACATCCAGACCTGGGTGCTAACCCACTTGGATTGCCAGATGCTGGCCACCACTCCACAGTGGATGATTTAGACAAAGTAGAAAGCTCACTGGAGGCAAGTGAACTACCTTTGTTAATACAAGATCTTTTGGAACATGAAAAGAAGGAACTTCAGAAACAGCAACAACACTTAAGTGCACTACAGGGAGGGATTGGTAGTCAGCTTCACAACATTCAGAATCTGCAACAGCCGCCTCAGGGGCCGAATCAAATGATGATGCCACAGCACCACCATCCATCCCAGGGCCTTGTGCCTCAAGCGGGTATGGTGCCCAGGCCACCTCATATGTTACCACAACAGCAGCAGAGGTTAATTGGTGCCACTGTACCTTCGGCACCTCATGCTGCAATGGGACAGCAGCAAGGCGTGATAAGAAGTGGACAGCCTGGCAGAATTCATCCTGGTCTTGCATCTCCGCAGCAGACACCACCATCTCCACATGTTAAACAGCAGAATTTGGGCAGCAACTTTTTCCCAGATAAAGGTGTGTTGAAATAAGCTCCATCAACTTTGGGTGACCCAATAATCAATGCGTTCTTGTAAAGATTTATAAATTGAATGATTTGTCATCTTTTTCAGATATGGATAAATTCATGACGGATGACATAATGGATCCTATTGCTAAAGCAAAAATGGTGGCTCTAAAAGGGATTAAAAGGGTGCTGGCTCAAGATCCTATGGGTGTTCCTCCTGGGATGAATAGGTACCTCTAACTTTTTCATTTCACTTTAAGAAAACAAAGTTTTATATTAAATAACGTTTCAATTTTTTTTCAACTTTAGGCAACAAGTATCTCTTTTGGCCCAGAGACTAACCTCAGCCCCAGGAAGTGAGGATCCTCAGGCTCAGCTTGCTCCTGGGTCTTCTAAGGTTCATTTGGTTTCCTTCTAATTTATCTTCTAATTTATGAGGAATTGAAGGTAATAATGTATTGTTATTTTTCAGGAGGGAGAAGGTAGCAACCAGGTTCAACCAAGACCAAATCCTCCACAATTTGGCGTCATCAGTATGTTTTTGCCTTGCTTTTCTTGCAATAGTTAATTTTTTTATTTCTTTACCTATATAAACAAACTAATGTATAGCCCTATGATTTTGGTGATACAGAAAACACAGATAGATTCTGCGTGATAATACAAAGTTACTTAAACACAGTGATAACAGACGTATGTTATGCTTAGTTGCACGACACAGGTTTTTTCCTTGGTAAACTTCCAGTAAGTCGATGCATACATTTTAGAGAAGAAAACTATGAAAGATTTTTCAGTTGTATTTAGGGTATAGCATACTTGAATGAGTTTGCTTTAAAAGCTTGAAGTAAATAACTAATTCTGTGCCATCAAACTCATAACAGATGACGCTGAACAGCACCAATATGAAGAATGGCTTGTGCACACGCAGCAGTTGCTACAAATGCAGCTGAAATTCCTAGAGGAGCAGATTGGGGCACATCGTAAATCCCGCAAAGCTCTATGTGCCAAGCAGCGTACTGCAAAGAAAGCTGGTCGTGAATTTGCTGAAGCAGATGCTGAAAAGCTCAAGCTGGTCACAGAGGAACAGAGCAAGATCCAGAAACAATTGGACCAGGTATGTAAAATGTCACAATTTACAATAAAAAAGGTGTCTTCAAGTCATTCTGATCATGACAAGATTGTTTGTTTTCCAGGTTCGTAAGCAGCAGAAGGAACACACCAATCTCATTGCGGAGTATCGAAGTAAACAGCAGCAGCATCAGCAGGGGTCTTCCATGCTAGCTCCTGGGCCATCAACACAGACACCCCATATGATTTCCAAGATGCCTGGACAAGTTATTATGGGCCAACAGGGAGGACCAATTATCGGTCAGACACCTGGAGGGATGCCGCAGGGAGGGATGCCGCAGGGAGGGATGCCTCAGGGAGCGATGCCTCAGGGAGCGATGCCTCAGGGAGCGATGCCTCAGGGAGCAATGCCTCAAGGAGCAATGCCTCAAGGAGCAATGCCTCAAGGAGCAATGCCTCAGGGAGGAATGCCTCAAGGAGCAATGCCTCAAGGAGCAATGCCTCAGGGAGGTGTACCTCAAGGAGGGATGCCAATTAGGATGCCACAGATGCAACCCTTTAGTGGAGCCCAGCCTCCTATTCCACTCGGCAATGTGCAACCGGTCCCACCTCCTGGTTTTTTCCCACAAGGAGCAGACCCAAGAGTTCTACAGGAGCGACAGTTACAGCATAGGATGCAAATGGTCCAAAAATTGCAACAACAACAACAGCAGCAGCAGTTAATGATAGGACAGCAGCACCAAACTCAGCAACCTGGTATAATGAGCCAACAGCCTGGAGCCATGGGTAACCAACCAGCTCAAGTTTTGATGGGCAATACACTGATGGGCCAGCAACAGCAACCAAATTTACAGGGATTAATGAATAACCAACAAGGTCAACAAGGTTTAATGCAGGCTCCTCCAGGTATGATGGGCAACCAGGCTGTTGGACAGGCCCAACATAATGTCATGAACCAATCAATGGCTCCGACTTCAAATATGATGGTAGGCCAACCGCAGGGCATGGTGGGTAATCAGCAGATTGTTCAGCAGCTTCAGAGGCCTCAGGGTTTGATAGATCAGCACGGGCCAGGCGGACAGCTTGTTGTTAGAGGGCCACCGACCCCGGTCACGCCTCAACAGCAGAGTATAATGGCTCAGCGTATGCTTTTGTCACAGCAACAACAGAATGCCGCAAAAAACCTAGCACAACTTCAACAGCAGCAAATGGCACAACAGAAACAACCATCACAGGCTGGTCTGTCAGACCCACAGAGACCATTAGAAACTCCACCGTCAGGAAACACCCAAGGAGTTGCTGAGAATTTGCAACAAGGGGTTCAAGGTCTGACCCAAGATCTTCTGAATCCTGTACATAAAGATGGAGGAATACTTGGTCCAAAAACACCTCCCCAACAAGGTGGACCACCTACACCACTTCAGATGCCACAACAAGGGCCCAGTGGAGAACAGCAGTGTGTTGCTGGACAGCCACAGCAACCACATGCCTTTCTGGCCCAGCAACAACAGCAACCAAATCAGAATGTTGGAGTCACGGAACAACATGGTTATGTGAGCAGCCAACAGACTGGTTCACACATTCAAGTACAACAACAACAGATGCTACTTCAGACAGAGAACACCATACAGGTAAAACAGGAAGAGCAACAAATGTGCTTTACGGCCCAGCAGCAATGTGGTCAAATTGTTGCGCAACAACCACAGGATGTGCTTGGCCAGAATAGCGGTCAGCCTCAAATTACAATGACTGGCATTGCAAATCAACAACAGCAAGCCATGTTGACCCAACAGATGGGAATGCCTAGGGGTCCACAGGTGATGATGATTCAGAGGCCTGGTGCCCCTGTGGGGCAAATACGTACCTCTATTAACATTCAAGCTTTCATCGCACAGAACCCTCAACTGCGTCACTTGACTCCCAACCAACAGTTTCGGCACATTCAAGCAATAATTGCTCAGCGACATCTTCAGCAAGGCCAGATGCTAAGAATGCAAGGTCAAGCCCAGGGTCAAATGTGCCCACAGGGGGCACCGGTTGGTCCACGAATTCCAGGTCTTGAAGCGCAACAGCAACACCACTTTGCATTGTCTGGCGCTCCACAGCGACAACACTGTCCTCCTGGCACTCCACAGCAAACTGGAGCAATGGCCCACCCATCTGGAATGGCTCCACAGTATCATCAAGGTGTTGTGGGGACTTTGCAACAGAATCCTCAAGGGTCCTCACCACAGTACATCAGTAATGCTCAACAACAGCAAATGCTACAACAGCAACATCAGCACCAGATGATGAGGGGTCAAGTGCCTAGGCCAGTAATGGGGCAGGTTCGTACCACAGCACCCGGACAAATGGCAAGGCCCATGTCCCCTCGACAGTTAATGGGTCAGGGTTCTCCTGGAAGTCCGCTCCCCAATCAGCAGAGGATCATGAGAGTGTCTCAAACTCCACCGGGCGCCCAGCATCTTCAGCAGCAACCTCCTCATGTGGCCACAGCAATGAGCCCCTTTCAAGCATCTCCCTCTCACACAGGTTCTCCTGCTGGATCATCTGTTCCAGAAGCTGTTTCCAACCTGGCCTCTCTAAATAAACCTGAGCCAGGCTCCGTGTCTCTATCCAGTCACTTGTCATCGCCTTCTAGACAAGATAGCGTTGCGGGGAAAAACAGCCCGTTTCGCCACACAGGTGGAACAACATCTTCACCTCTGAGATCTCCGATGGGCAAGGCTCACTGCCTCAATAATGAAGGACTTACAAGTCCTTTTCCACTCAATGGTCCATCTCCTCAGTTGACCCACAGCCTACCACAGTCATCAAGTGGCACCCAGGCATCTGAGGGTCATGTGTCTCATCCAACACCAGTTCCCGGAGAGGTTTGCAAGATGACGCTGCAGAACATCAAACAGGAGCCACGTGAATTCCAGTGTGACACGGGAAGTAACATTGAAGCCCATTCTGATGCTATTAAGAGAGAAATCGCTGGGGAGGCGGTCAGCATGAGCAGTGCCACATCTGTTGGGAACTCCGTTCCGAGGAATCAAGCGGGAAATCTTGGATCCCAAATCCAAAGAACAGAGACAGGCCAACAGTTATTGCAGAAACTTCTCCGAACCAAAAACTTGCAACTGGCATCTCAGAGGCCCGCAGATGGTATCCATAATGAGATTAATGGGCACATCAATAGCAAGCTGGCAATGTTGGAGCAGAAACTTCAAGGAACTCCACGCAATATGGAGGTATGTGACAGCCAGTAATTTTGGTATGCGTAGAAGAACACTTATGTTGCATCTAAATTCTGTTTAAAATTTTTAGGATCTACAGTCGCTGACAAAGAGAGCTCCAATAGTTAAGGCCAAGCGTACTACAAAAGCTGGAGAGCGTGGTCCAAACTCTCGTAAGAAAGCTAAAAAAGACGAGCCTGGAAAAACAGAGGCAATAATGAAGCAGCTGAAGCAGGTTCGTGGCGTTTGCTTTTATTAGAATCTTCTTCTCATGACTAAATTTTTGGATTGGTATTATATTTTTGTTTCTTTAATGACTTTTTATGGCCTACAGGGACTTTCTCTTCTTCCTTTGATGGAGCCCTCCATTACTGCTAGTTTGGATTTGTTCGCTCCTTTCGGTAGCAGTCCAGCCAATGCCAAGACTCAGTTGAAGGGCTCCTTTGGAAATGCAATGCTGGACAATATTCCAGACTACTATTCCCAGCTCCTTACAAAGGTACGCTTAGGCCTTTCCTCTTTCTTCTGACCGTGTTTTTATAAACAACTGTTTAGGTGGGCTGCAGCTCGATTGTAACAGTTAGCACTTCATGATTTTTCCTTTTTTCTAGCCTATTTTAAAATTCTTTGCTGGGTTTTCTTTTAGAACAACCTCAGCAATCCTCCAACACCTCCTTCATCACTTCCCCCTACTCCGCCACCTTCCGTGCAGCACAAGCATCTGAACGGGGTGACCCCTGTAGAGGAACTAGCAGAAGGTCAGAAAGAGACCGAGGCGTCAGAGACCATGGGTAAAGCATATTCCTAATAGACACTCGGTCTGCAACTTTCTTTTTTTGTATAATATTTGAACATTTACAATCTCCTTTGTTTGTAGGTTCAGTTTCAGATGAGGTCAAGAGTGTAGATATACTCGCTGCTCTCCCCACTCCACCTCACAACCAGAACGAAGACATTCGGTAAATTACTGAAAACTATGAAACTGTGTGATCCACAGAACAGCTAGCCTTACATCATGTGTGAATATGTTAACACTAATGAATTTTGTCCTAACTTAGCATGGAGAGTGATGATGATAGTGAAGCTCCAGACAGCATTGTGCCTGCGTCCTCACCTGAAAGCCAGCTAGGTGATGAGACAACCCGCTTCCCCCATTTATTGGATCCGAAGGAAGAAGAGGATGAGAGGGCCATCTCTCCTGTCATTGCCATTATTCCCAGTTCTGCCATCCCCAGTATGTGGCCCATTTTGAAAAGGACTCTAGTGCATGTGAAGTTTTTCATGAATGACTTGACTCATCTGCTGATCTATACTATGTACAGGTTTCCCTGAGACAAAACCATTCGAGTCAGTGGATGGAAAGATTGTACCATCATCTAGCCAGTGGGACAAAACCAAAAGCAATGAAGTGTCTGTTACATTCATGCTTTCGTCAGGTGCAGCAAAGGTATGTAAAGGTCTAAATGACCTAACCCCTACAAAAAGCCAGGGCAAAGTTCTGTATTAACATTGAGGGTTTTTTGTCGTCTTGTCAACAGAATCTCAACACGGTGATGTTGACCGTCGCCCAACTGTTGAATATACGTATGCCAAGTTCATATGAGGTGGCTTTTCCCCAGAGTCCTGGTAGAGCAGGTGTTGGGCCTGGGAAAGTACAAGACTCCTCCAACCCAGGTACTTTAAAAACTATTTTGAGTTTTGATTGCTTAGATCTCATTTCTGCTTAGTTTTTTACTAAAAAACTAAATGAGTTCTGAAAGGGAATTGCTTTCAACTTTTCCAGATATGAAAACAGACCCTTCGGCAAGCCGTGATGCAGAATGGCTCAGGCAGTTTGATGTGTCCCTCCCAGGGTGTACCCTAAGAAAACAAGTGGACATTATGGCTCTCATCAAACAGGTGAGTCTTCCAACGTTGTTTCTTGTAATTTCTTTTTATTGTCATAGTCTGTTGTGCATAAGGTGCTATAAGTTTTCTGTTTTTTAGGAATGCCAAGATCAAGAAGATAGACCTGCACAGCACTGTTACTTGACAAATGTTTCAGATCTCGATGTGCGACATCTGCCTGTTATTCCTGAGGAGGCGTCTCCTCCTCCATCACCATCTCCACCTACGCGCCCATCGTGTGGTGTAACCGAGCCAGAAAACATCCCTCAGCCTGAGTCCAAATCTGAACCAGAGGTTAATGTTCAGACCACATCTTCCTTGTCCTCAAGCCCAGGTGGCCCTGCCAAGACTGAACCTGATCATGCTATCGTGAAAACAGAATCTCATAGCACCCCTGTTACGATGGCATCTGAAACTCAAGAACCGGTTGTCCTCCCCCCAGCTGCTCCATCTGAAGAACAACCCTGTGTTCCAGCCGGCTCTCCGTCTCTGGACTCCCCCACAATAGAGATCAAACCCATCAAGCACCGCAGCAGGCCCCTTTCTGATGAAGAAGAGGAACGCCCCAAAGTCAAAAAATGGAAAGGCTTGAGGTGGAAGCGTCTTCAAATAGTCATCACCATTCGCAAAGGTGGGTCCAAGAAAGAGAGCAGCCGTGAGGTTTCAGAGCTCATGGAGCGCCTTCGCATTACGCTGAAACCAGACAAGCTCCCCCGAGACAAGCGCAAGTGCTGTTTCTGCCACGAAGAAGGAGACGGCCCCACAGATGGTCCTGCACGTCTCCTCAACATCGACGTCGATCTGTGGGTGCATCTCAACTGTGCCCTGTGGTCAACGGAGGTGTACGAGACTCAAGGCGGTGCGCTCATTAACGTGGAGGTTGCTCTTCGACGAGGTCTGCGCACTCGCTGTGCGTATTGTCAGAAGACGGGCGCTACCAACAGCTGCAACCGTTTGCGCTGCCCGAACGTCTATCATTTCGCCTGTGCCATCCGGGCACGTTGCATGTTCTTCAAAGACAAGACTATGCTTTGCACCCAGCACAAGCTAAAAGGCCCCAGCGAAGAGGAGCTCATCAGTTTTGCCGTGTTCCGACGGGTCTACATTGAGCGGGATGAGGTGAAGCAGATCGCGAGCATCCTGCAACGCGGTGACCGCATTCACATGTTCCGTGTGGGCGGGCTCATCTTTCACGCTGTGGGTCAGCTTTTGCCATCTCAGATGTGTGTCTTTCATTCACCCACCGCTATCTTTCCTGTGGGCTACGAGGCCACGAGAATTTACTGGAGCACTCGCGTGCCAAACCGAAGATGTCGCTACCGTTGTCGCATTAACGAGCAGGATGGCAGACCCCTGTTTGAAGTGCGAGTGCTTGAGCATGGATATGAAGACCTGCACTTCCGAGACGAGACTCCGGATGGTACCAAAATCTAAATAATAAAATTAGAGTTGCACCGATACTAAATTTCTCCACCGATACGATGGCCAATTATTCAGAGTGATATTTGCCAATACAGATTCTGAAAATTAAATACATTTTTCTTAAGTTTCTGAATGTTACTAATATTTGGCTGTTTTCAAACTATCGGCCAATAGTGGGGAAAATGCTTTTATATATATTTATATATTGGTGCATCTCTAAATAAAGTATGTTATGGTTTATCCTACAACATTATACTAATGTCATAACAATGTTCTTCAGGTATCTGGTCCAAGATTGTGCTACAGGTCGCCAAACTGCGAGATGAAGCAGCCATGTTGAAGCTCTTCACTGAGCATGTCAAGGGTGAAGAGATGTATGGCCTCACTGTTCATGCAGTGATGCGAATCACTGAATCGGTGAGATTTTTTTTTTCATTTTTCAAGTCATTTCAAGTCACAAGTCATTTTTATAATAAAAACATGTTTTTTGTAGCTTCCTGGTGTGGAAAATTGTCAGAATTACACATTCAGATACGGACGCCATCCTCTCATGGAACTTCCTCTCATGATCAACCCTACGGGCTGTGCACGATCAGAACCCAAAATACTCACACACTGCAAAAGGTAATGAACATAGTTTAATATCCAGTAAGGCAAACAACACCAAGGTCATGGGTTTGTCATTTTAGATGAACTCGCATTTACAGATGCTTTTGTGACAATAGCAAACTAGAGAATTCCTTATGAATGGATCTTTTAATATTTTTGCTCCTCAGGCCTCATACTCTTAATAGCACAAGTGTGTCTAAAGCCTATCAGAGCACATTTACTGGGGAGATCAACACGCCCTACAGCAAGCAGTTTGTTCATTCCAAGTCTTCTCAATACCGTCGACTGAAGACCGAGTGGAAGAACAACGTGTACCTGGCCCGCTCTCGCATTCAAGGACTGGGTCTGTATGCAGCTAAAGACCTTGAGAAACACACCATGGTCATAGAGTACATTGGCACCATCATTCGCAACGAAGTGGCAAATCGCAGGGAAAAGATTTATGAGGAGCAGGTTTGTAGATGTCAGGAGGCATCATAATTACACTGTATGCCAGATTTGCTCTTCATTTTTTATTAACTTTGTTGTTTTTATACAAACAGAACCGTGGGATCTACATGTTCCGTATCAATAATGAGCATGTGATCGATGCCACCTTAACAGGTGGTCCTGCCCGGTAAGATCATAGTACTTCTCTTTTCTTACAATGAAAAATGTTTGTTTTGGGTCTTATTTTTGTGCAATTGTTCCAGATATGTCAATCATTCTTGTGCACCCAACTGTGTTGCGGAAGTTGTGACGTTTGACAAAGAGGACAAAATCATCATCATTTCTAGCCGCAGGATCCCAAAGGGTGAAGAGGTGAGTTACAGCAGAGAGCTTTAATTTAGCAAACGTCTTGTGTTTATCCCAAATATAAATAAAATGTTCTTCTCGGATTTATTTTCAGCTGACGTATGACTATCAGTTTGACTTCGAAGACGATCAGCACAAGATCCCCTGCCATTGTGGAGCCTGGAATTGCAGAAAGTGGATGAACTAACGGGGACGAAGACGGAGCCAGCCCTGCGTTTGTTCCCTGGTGCCAGAACACTCCGGCGCCAAAGCCTGTTAAACTCTTACTATCCAGATAATAAGCTGTTCTGAAATGAGGAAGAGAAGTTCACTCTGTCACCCGAAAGACGAGACTTTCACAACAAGAGCCAAAGCTTTGATGAGTTAACTTCTGATGCCACAACCTTTACACGCGAAAGGTATCGGACCTGCTTGAATCTTTCTTGTTGAGAAACTTCACCTCTGCCAAAAGCACCTCCTCCACTGTTTCTTCCTCCAATAAGCTGAGTCAGCTGCAATCAATCCCTTCTACACCCACCAAAAGAACTGCAAGTATAGCATATCAATACACTGACTAAAGCCATGTAAGTACTGAAAAACCAACTAATACACTTTAGCTTGGACCTATGCGTTGCGCTCCCACAACCCCCCCCCCTTCAGAAAGAAGCTCTCGCATCAAATCATCATCGATGAAGATTGACATCGTGGACTTTGGCAAGACAATCCTGAAGTGGCTCTGCTTAGAACTGTGTATCTATGATTGATGAGATATGAAATACTATTGACCTGTGGCTCGCAAGGCACCAGATGTTTTATTATATTGAGTTGAAAGGTGGGTTTATTTCACCCAGTCTACCTCATTGAGTTGGCGGGAAGTCACTGCTTTGTATTAAACTGTTAAGTGCTACTGTGGAAAGGGGAAGGCGGGAATGTGTCCGTGGCAATTGCCTTCTCGGCGAAGCAGGGAAACTTAAGCAGCAGGTTTGCTCCTATCTATGTTTTGATTACAATAATGAGCCAATGCAAATACTATTTGATTATACAAATGAGATACAGTATATGACAGTTCCGATACGATCGTGCATTACTTTTCAATAATGGAAACTCAAACGGGTGTCTCTGATGTCACCTAATCTGACTGTAGATATCATGTAGCTGTTTCTGTCTCAGCACATCACGCTTTTTCGTGTACTCGCATCCGAATCCTCTTGCATACTCGATGATGGAGCAAACTGTGTGAGTGACACTTTGAGACGAGGCAAATTTTTTTGTGAAAGTTATTCCTGACGCTTCAGGCTCTCTTGGCAAATAAAAGGCGATGCAAGACTGCCACTGCATTTCCCCATCTTGAATTCCTACATCACGCGTTCATTAGATCTCCATTCGGCTCTCATCACTCCAACCAGGAATCTTAGGTGTAAGCCTCTTCCCTTCTGTGATAGTGGACTGTTGTAAACTTACTGTAGTAAGTCTTTCTCTGCCTGCTGACGGCCGGTGTATCTTATCTATGTATCGTGGTTTGATAGTGGTAGCACAGTCTACGGGCTCGGAAGCTGTGGCGGAGAAAGGCTTAAAAAAGGGCATTTCTATTTTCTTTTATATAAAGTAATTTAAAACTGTTAAAAACAGTTGAATTTCAAAGAAGGGAGTTGAACAAAGTCTCCACATAGCCCATGCTACTTTGTTCCTTTCTCCCCTGACTTATGACCTCACAGTAGAAATAAATGCAAAATGTATAAACTGTACATAATAGGGGACGAAGCTCTTTATCCAGCCCCTTTTTAATCAAACTCGTAATTGTAGAGAAATAAAAAATCATGAAAAAGCAACCACTGGATATCATTTTATCAGAAGAACTAAATGTGTATATATCTATAAATATATGTAAAATGGCAAACTAAGTAATATCTTTATGTATATGAACCAGAGTGTTTTTGCATTTAGGTTTTTTCTATCTGCGTTTTTCCTACAAGACCATATACAGTTGAACTAAAGGTGTGCGATGTTTCTCGTCTTCACCAATGAAATTGGAATGGTTGTGGTGAATGAAACAAACATTTAGGATGGGATTCATGTCGGAAGGTTCTGATAATATTTCTTCTTCATGGAAATAGATACTTTTGGAAAGAAAAGCAGTAAAATGGTGCATAGCATTTGTGTATTTATGTAATATTGTTCACGTATATTTCTTTTATTTATGCAACTGCTTGTGAATTACTGAACCCTGTCCTTGAATCAGTAACCGTTTAATTAGTATATAAAGTAAATGGAAAATCTTGAAGCTCCCAAGATAAACTGTTTTTGATTTGTGTCCTGTTGTTTTTTCCCCCTGCCCTCCCCGTAGAAGTGAATGTTTTATACAACTTGTGAAATGGCCTAATCGTGGGAGAATGGTATGGCTTCATTAATCGAATATATCTCCATAATTACATGTGAATTGCACTCGAAATAGTTTTTATTTATCTTTAGAGGTTTTTGAACTGCCGTTTGATGCAGTTAACTCGCTTTTTAAGCCTAGTCTGTTCAACACAAAGATGCTCACTGGATCTTAGCCAGAGTAACTCGCGCCCCCCTTTTGTTTTTCTGAATTCTCTTAATTTAAGGTCTTTACATGTGTTGTAATTAATAGATATTGATTTTCAACCTGACCTACTTTTTAAAAAATATGCTGCAGCTGTACAGCAGAGCTACTTTTAGGGAAGATGAATAAATGATCGTTTTTATTGTATGTGGCATGTTTTGTATGGATATAATTTTGAATTGTACATATTTTTCGACGTCAGAGGTTGCATCTCTTTATATACGGCTGTGCCCTACACTCCCAGCCCTTCATTTATTTCCTTGTCTTTGCTTTATTTCTTGTAAAGAAAAATAAAATGCATTTTAAATATAAATATGCTTATGGCGTAATGATTTTCATGATTTTTTTTAGCATACCTAAATACAAAAAGTAAATCAATAACCTGCAAGTCAGCTATTTTATCAAAGATTCAATGAAACCGAAATAGGAAAAAAGTATTTATTACTGTATATCATTTATGTACATCCTATTAACCACAAGTGGATTTGTTTGCAACATGTTTAAAAGTACTCCTGAAACCGTAGGATCAAGAACTCGGATGCAGTCTTATTGAAAGCATAAACTACCAAGTCTGAACTCATGAGTACTAACGTGGACAAAATGTAAGATAATATTAAAGGAACAGTTCACCCAAAAATGAAAAAAATCTGTCATCATTTACTCATCCTGAGGTTGTGTTAAACCTGTAATGAACTTCTTTGTTCTGTTGAACACAAAGATATTTGGAAGAATGTTAGCAATTTTCACTACCATAGTTTGTATTTATTTTTTCTGTTGAACATTTTAGGAAAACAAACAGTTCTGGGGAACCTATGACTACCATTTTATTTTTCCCTACTATGCTAATCAATGATGTCCCAGAACTGAAAATTGCTCACATTCTTCAAAATATCTTTCTTTGTAGTCAATGGAACAAAGTAATTTATACAGGTATGAAATTACACGAGGGTGAGTAAATGATGATAGAATTTTCTTTTTTGGGTGAACTATCCCTTTAACTGTCTAAATTTCCCCCACAAACCGGCAGTAACTACTTTGCCAACATTGTCCGTAGTGTCTTTTACCCCAATTTAAACCAAAGGATAGAGCATGTTTTTACACACAGTTCCCAAAACAAATTTTGGAAAAAAGCAAGCACAATATAAATAATGATTAAGCCTACATGTTTCCCTGTATTTACACAATGACAGATACCCAGTGTATGATGTAAAGCACCATGTTATAAAGGTCAGTCGTAATGTTTAGTATTAGGCATTCTCGATTCAAGTGTAAGTACTCTCAACTGACATATTCCAACCGCAGAGATCAGATTCATGGGATATGACCTCAATATAAAACACACACTGGACATGGACTGCAATAAACACAGCCACCACTATTTCAAATATATTACACATAATATAGAACACTCGCTCTCATTCAGCCCATTTTAATCTATACACCTTTAAAACTGAGGCAGACCCTTAATTCCAAAACTTAATGCCATGTTCATCTTGTTATAACGCATTGCAGTCACTATCACTTAAGATCCAGTTTATAATCAGAACATATGGTTTCTGAGTGTATCAGTGAGCACGACATTGCAGATAGAAGGGAGCGGTACAAGTGGCATTATAAAAATGTGCTAAATGATGAAGTTGCAGTTCACACAGTTCATTGATTAGTATTGGCATAAAGGAAATGATCAGTAGTACAGATGAATTTAACAATAGAAGTGTTAAAATACAGGCAAAAAGAGATGCAAGATTTGACTTCATAACTTCACGTTTTCTGACTACACTACATCCCTAATAGACACAGAGCAAATATTAAACAACAGTGCAGTTTAACATGCCAACTCCCCAATACAAAGTGATTTTGCAATACAACAAACGTAACGTTCCCATTAAAATAAAGTTCAACGGTCTTAAAAAGCATACAAACGTTAGCGATTATCTTCAGCAATGTCCACCTTTTGGTGAAGTGTGAAATACGGACAAACCACTGGGTTAAATAAAAGGAATAGTTCACCCAAAAATAAAAATTCTGTCATTTATTCACCCTCATATCCTTCAAAACCTGTTTATGACTATTTTCTGTGGAACTCAAAAGAAGATATTTTGATAAATGTCTTAGTGGTTTTGGGTCCATACAATGGAAGTCAATGGGGTCCAATGTTATTTGGTTACTAATTTTCAAAAACTCTTCAGAAGAAAGTAAGTCATACGTGTTTGAGATGATATGAGGGTGAACAAATCAAATAATTTCATTCTTGCGTGAACTATACCTTTATAGCTTTAACCTAGAGAATTATTCTAGGTAGGCCTATATTTGACCCAAACAAGAAACAACTTGGCATAGGTTAATTCAAACCCAGTAGCTGGTGTTTGTCCATATTTAAGACACAAGCCTGCATAATTTTCCTCAGTACTGTGAGCGTTGGGAGTGAGAAAATGGACCTCATTCGGAAATATTAGGAATAAACGTGAACAAGCTATCATTGCCCCCAAAGCGCTTGAACGTGGATTTTAAAAGCCCCCAAAACAATTAAAAACGGCCAAACACACAACAAGTGAACATTGAAAGCTTTCAAACATTTGATTGCTTTCAAACTAGAACCCACGCCGAGATCTGCACACTGATGGAGTGAAGCAAATGTAGCCCAAAGATAAACTAGCAGGCTGACTTTTTACTGATGTTCTGCCAGAAGCAGTTTCAAGAATAATGCATTTCGTTTTTGAAAAAAAAACGAAGTACTGCTATGTCTTCAGTATGACAGTCACACAGTCGTGGTGTCTTTTCTACACTTAGCTTTGGACATGAATTGTTAGTCATAACAGGAGAAAACAGTGTTATCCACATTTTTCACAGTCTCACAACAGCAGTATAACACTATATATTTCTATATTTTTCACGAAATATGACATACTTTATAATAGTCAGTGAGGGATGGACAAAACTGAAACATTCTTTCAAACATCACGCCGCAAAGTCGATTTTGGATGCAACATTGAAGTGGTAAAACGAAAAGAACAAAAACGCAAACGCCTTTGCTCAATTGTCATTCCTGCCAAAAGAAATAACAAACAGGTCCTATGAGGGAAGTTGTGCTGACGTCAGGCTCATCCTCGACTGGGAACGACGACAGGCTGATTCACCTCCGGAGGAACGTAGAAGGGCTGGGATGGACTGACGCTCAGTAGTTTCGTTTGAGATGGTGAGGTAGGCCTCATCACAACTTTAAAACGTTAAAAAAAGGGATAAAACTGGCAGGCTTTTTTTGGCTTAAGTCTTTTATGTGTGCTTGTGCGTCTCTATGAGGATCCGCCCATTTCAGATCTTAACGTCTTCCTGGACGCTGAGTTGAGAAAGAGTCTTCTTAATCCGCAGAGCCGTAAGCCGGGCGGCCCCATTGGCATACCAACACTCCCTCATGATCTTCCCCATGACTCTCAGTGCCTGCACAACAAAGCAAACCCCAATCAAAATGACTCCTTTCAGCCTCCAACAACAAAGTATGCTTGCAAAAATAATAACGGAATTGAATTAAAAAGCTGTATTATCACATTTAATCGTGTCTGTCTCAGACAGCACGCCCACAGACCGTCTGATGCATACTGCATACAAAAACTACAAGAGCTTGCTTCTGTGCTATTGTTTGAACTTGATTCTCATTGTGGTTTATTATTCAAATCGATTTCAGATTTAACTGAAAAACTTTCTATGCAAGTAAAATGTGTTTGAGAAGGCAAATTGTTCTGTAGCACTGGGAATAAAAAACTCTTAATACTAGATTCAGATTCTTTGTTTAATGTGCTCAAAACTATATTATGACCCAGATATGGTAATATCATAAAACTGCCAGGTCCCTGATTCCCACTAAACGGAGACATGTACATTATACACCGTGGTTGGTCATTAAACGCGTCTTAAAGAGTACATAACTAGGGATTTTTAAGATCCTACTTTGGTTTATGGAGTGTCCAAAAACAAATTTATGTACATAGAAGTTGTAAAAACACAATTATTTTGTAATCATAGGCAGTTATTCTCAAATGATTCGTTCCGCGATTCATCTGTCTAATCCCCTCCTTTCCGCTAGCCTAGTCTGATGTGATTGGTCAGATGGTCTAGTCTGCTGTGATTGGTCTACCGTGAATGAGGCTCACGAGTTACAGTGTTTGGGGGAGAAGAGCAAAATTTTTGTGGGCAGTCCTAGCAAAACGTAGGCGGGGACTATATGTAGTGACGTAAATCCGCGGCGGTTCGCGAATCGGACTAGAGACGACTTGCTTGCGTGATTCAGAGTCGACTCCCTTTTTTCCAAGCCAGTAACTTTGTTATTCATTCACCTTTGGATTTACAACTTGGCAGACTGCTTACTTTCAAACACGGCAACATTACACACTGCATGAAATGTCATTTTCATGATTTCATGTTATGTACTCTTTAAAGCTTTTACCTCATAGCTTTGCCACCAGTTGGGCACATTGGGCCGTAACCTCTGATCACACACCACCTTCCTCATCTCCTCTATGGATGGGTCAGAAGGCACCAGATCATAGTAGGGAAGCTGGTAATCTTCATGGATGCCTGTTATAACAAAATTCAAGGTAAATCGTGATGTTAAAGTTTAGGGTTTAATGCTGATTGGCTTTCAAACAATAGGTTGTTTTTAGTCCAATTTTCCAATACTGTGGGTGAAAGATTTGCTCTCACCTCCAGCGTTACACCGTCTTGCTATCTCCCAGTATACCAGTCCCAAAGCATATATATCAGCACACTTAAAGGAATCAAAATGTTTCATGTTGATCGTTTCATCTAGTACCTCTGGAGCCATATATCTGAAAGACAAAACACACTCATGTCAAGTAATCCAACTGTGCCATATTACAGTATCTCATCTATTTATACTGTAATATTTATATATACCCATTTATACATTATTTACAATCAGGGTGTAGTATGTGGAGGTAGACGTACCTTTTAGTGCCAACCCTCTGATTGGGAGCAATGTCTATAGTATCAGTGATGGACTCGTGACGTACAGCGAGCCCCAGATCTGCTATGGCACAAGTACCATTCTTTTTCACCAAGATGTTTTTAGATTTGAGGTCACGATGAGCAATGCCCGGTTTTCCTGTGAGAGGTGACAGTGAAGGTTTAAATGTCAGATTTGTTGCTTTCTTGTGTACAGCATTGATTTCAGTTTTGTGAGTACAGGAATACATAGGATGTTGAGTCAGATGAGTTCAGTTTATATTTACCCTGTGTACCCAGGATCTCCATATGCAAATGTGCCAGCCCACTGGCTGCTGAGAGCGACAACTTAATCATACCCTCGATTGTGACAGAGTAATGGTTCAGATAGTCAAATAAAGAGCCGTGTTCATGGTAGTCAGAGACCAGCCACAGCTGCGTCCATGTGCCATTGTCTAAGAAACGGAGATAAAAACGGTAAAGATTTAAGAATGGAAGAAAAGTTTCTCTAAACATTTGTATATTATAGGTAAGGTTTGGCCAAAACTAGGGCGGTCACAATAAGTTTGACACTTTTCAGATTTTTTTACATTATTATTGTAGCAAAAAGACACACCCAACAAGGTTGTTGTAGTTTACTGGGACTAAAACTGTTAAAAATGTTGTTATTTAAAAGCAAATCAAATATTGGCCCAAATATTATTTGATAAACTTAAATTTACATCAGCTTATTGCTGAGGCAACATTTTGTTTTACTTTTAAGTTTAAGTTGAGACACTAAAGTTATTATGTGAAAATGTCAACTGAACTAAAACTGAACTAAAAATGTATATAACAATATAAAAATAAACAACTAAATGATACACTGACAAAACAAATAAATGGTAAATTGACAAAAGCACAACATTGCTAAAATTAAAATGAAAACTAAAAATATACAAATAAAACCTCATTTAAAATATCAATAAAACTACAACAAAAAACTGACACAAACAGAAAAGAAAAACGTCAACTATTCCATTAATTTGTACCAAAAGTCAGACACATTGTACCTTTATTATCAGCAGCGATGAAGCCCAAGATGTTCTCATGACGGAGCATGATGGTCTGATAAATCTCAGCCTCGCGGAACCAAGAGCGCTCTTCTCTGGATGAAAAGATCTTAACAGCCACATCTCCTCCTCTCCATCTCCCCCTCCAAACCTCACCAAACCGCCCTTTACCTATAATTTCCTGCAGTACGATTGTCCTGGCCACCGTCCGCTGGACAAACAAGGGCAGACCTGCAACGAAAAAAACACTTCAGCTCAAAAGCCCAAAACTTGTATGAGTAAAGCATTAGTGCTATAGTTAAAGCTGTGACCTACCGGAGCCTGAACCCGAGGTGGACAGATCAAAGATGAGGTCCTGTAAAGTCTTGTCTTTGGCTAAGTACAGATGATCACAGGATGGATCTTCGACATCAAGTCGCTGCCGGTGGTTGTAGTTCCGCTGATGGTGCTGGAAAACCAGCACTCCCACAATAAGCAACAGGCAAAACAAGAAGACCGGTCCTGCGATCACAGCCACCAGCTCAACCGGACCCCAGCTGCCCCCTGAGCCCGACCAGTTGTTTTCTTCAGAAATCCCTGAGAGAAGAGTTTCATGCACATTACCACTCACAAGTTGTGATTTAAAGGGATAGATCACCAAAAAATAAACTTCACCCTCATTTCGCACAAAACCTGTACATGACTCTTTCCTCTGTGAAACAAATATCTCCTCCGAGGAGATATTTTGAGAAAAGGTCTCACTACTTATGTGTTTATATAATGAAAGTCAATGGGGGCCAATTTTTTAGGTTACCAACATTCTTTAAAGTATCTTCTTTAGTGTTGTGCAGAAGGAAGAAAGTCACACAGGTTTGGAATGACAAGCATGAGTAAGTAAATGTCTCATAACACGTCTCAGGGAACACAGAAATAGCAGCACAGGAAACAGAGACCTAGAAACCAAAACAAACTAACTAACTGGTCCAAACATTCAGCCTTTCCTCCTACCGTTTGGAACTTGAAGGTTGATGCTGTTGCAGAAATCTGTGTAACAGCAGTGCGTGTTGAGCAGGCCCTTGGCGCTCAGGCAGTAGATGGGCTGTCCTGGTGGTACCAGGCTGACACGAGGGATACAGATTCGCACCTGCTGCTCCTCCTGACCGTTGATGTAGGAGGTGGAGGCCATGCAGGCCCCATCGGTCTCGCATACATAACCGGTCTTTTCACAAGCAGTGCAGTTACACTTAAGGGCTGAAAAGAGAGAAATTCAAATATGACTGTAAAATAACTGTGTTCATGTCTTCATTCCACATGAAATCTATTTTGAGGACTTCTTTAAGAATATGCAGCAAGTGCACTGTGCAAGCCTGAAACGACCACCAGGGGGCAAGCTAGACCCACAATGAAGAACGGAAGCGTTGAGCAAAGTAACTCCAGCAGAAATACTGCATGCAGAATCTAGTTTGCTACCAAACTGCATAACATGAAACTGAATCCACCACTGCAGATGAACCCAAACAGAGTAGACCGTACACAGCAGACCAGACCCACACTGCAATCCCTTTATATCAGCAGAACACCTTCACAGACAACACCGCTTTACTGGCCGGTCAAATAACACAGTCTGTGACAAACAACAGCCACTCAATTAAAATGGCGTGGGAGGAGGTTCAAAGATATTAATACATATAAGCAATCTTAACATATTGATTTTTAAATTAATTATAAAAAATAGATGGTTGCTAAAGGGGTCTGTGGGTTTAACTGACCAAAGTCAAAAAGATACTTTGGTTTTGGGTCCTTTCTTTGAGTCTAGGGAATTTTAATTATCCGAATGCTTAGGAAAGTAATAGTATACGTGTCAGCAACTAGTTGTATGGTTTTTGGTATCGTTTGTGTTTGCTTTCCTACATGATATCTTCTTTTGTGTTGAACAACTTGACTACTTTGGTAGTCAATGGTGGCCAAGAACTGTTTGATTTCAAGCATTCTTCCAAATGTCTTTCTCCGTGTTCATCAGAACAAAGAAATCTACAGATTTGGAACAAATGAAGACAGAATTTTCATTGAGTGAACTGTTCCTTTAATGGTCGAGCATTGTGTTAGCAGTGCAAAGGTCATGTGTTTGATTCCCATAAAACAAACCTACTGATAAAATGTAGAGCTTGAATACACTGGAAGCAAAATTGGATGACGTGTAAACCAAATGCATACATGTAAACTGTACATTTTTTAAACTATTTTTAATATTAAATACACATACATACTGTTGTATGTACATACAACAGTACATAAATTATATTTTTTGCATTACCATTGTACGTGAACTATGGTACTACTTGTACTAAAGAACTTTTTGGCAGTGAACATTTGGGAATTTCATATGGCCTCCTCATCTTAGATCCCTGTAGGCACAACTAAATGATATCATCAATCTTCAGAAGCATACGAATACTCAGACGCCCTGACAGAACACTGCCTTACATTTTCGAGCTATTTTCGAGCTGTCATCACCATTGCGTATTTTTGTCTCTCTATAGCAGGTCAGACAAACAGAATAGGAATGAGGACGGACACACACAGACAGACCGCTGCGGGTGACCGAGGTCAAGACATGAGCGCTGGCTGTCACACCTCACTGGCGCCCTTGGGTTTATCAGCCCAGCGCTGAGCTCCATACAATGGCAGACCACTTAAGACAAATTTCACTGGTTTTAAAATAACACCAGCTCAGACGCTTGATGGCTGATCACAACAGGACCCACCGAGGGACAAAAAGCCCTCTAATGCAAATTCTTTTTTGGGCTTCCCTGTCAGGAACGTTCTATTCTAATCCTCTCCTCTCTTCTTTTCTCATTTCATTGCTTTTCCCACAAGCTCAGGCCTCTGATGTTTATGCAAGCCTTTTATAGGCAGATCTGCTTTTATCATTTACTCCTGTTGTCACTCAGCTTTCACACACACACATTCTTCCACTAACATTAATTGATCTGACTCACTTCACTTCCTTTCGATGTTTTTCACACGCAGGTTTACTGCAAAACTCATGACACGTCCGAGACCCAACCAAACCCCTCTGAACAAGCGTCAACTTCGCTTTTTCAGCGTGTATGTGGGTGTGTGTCAGTGTCCGCGAGGGAGTGCAAGAGTGTGTTTGTGTACTCTTTATAAATCTTATAAAGGCTGTGATCACCGAAGTGCGCTGCCAGTAACCGTTAGTGGAGCAGATCCAAGTCAACTGAGGTTCACATGCACGAGGAATTTCCTGCAGATTACGTCGCCGGTCCTGATAGCGGGAGAGAAAGAACACTTTGCCATGAGCCACTAATAGTTGCTTTAATGGAGCACACGCAATATCATTAAATCACCCACAGAAACACTGGGAGGCAAATCAAATGACTGTAATTGCCTCATGGCCTCTTTCTGGAAGAGTCTACTAAAACACAACATCACAGATATCACATTAATTACAAACAGGATAACCGTCGAGTCTCCATCAAACAATAAAGACCTCATATCACTACTGCCAGCCACTTAAATGGCGTCTGTCACGATAAACCGACGATAAATATCACGTGATTTATGCACAGCTTTTGAGTGAAGTACGGGAAAATGCTGCTGCATCCGAAAGCCAGAGGGCGCTCTCGTGCGGAAACTCCAAATACGCACTACAGAAGAAGACCATAACACGTTCTAGAATCTAGGAAATGCCTATGGAAATATTTTTATCACTGTTACGCAAGTTCCATCAGGTATTTTCATGATAATAAAGTATATTTATCATGATCATGTTTGACGGGTGTTGCTTTTCCAAATGCACATTATAAGCGACTCAAACTCGCACTGCTTTTAGATCGAGCAGCATTTCCTACTGATCCCAGAGCCGTGCTTCACGGACAAGCTACGCATTAAAAAATATAGACACATTGCATATCGCAGCCAGCTCGGTTACAATAGGATTGAGTGGTATCGCGATAAATTATCGGGCAGCCCTATTTTGCACGTAAAATGAAACTTGATCCAGCATGAAAACACAAAGCCTTTTCAGGTCAGCCATTATGTGCATGTAATCTGGACATAGACACACTTCATGTAAATGGAACTTATGTCGGCGCGACATTTTCTCCCAGTGTGTGAACAGGGTCATGGTAAACATTTCAAAATACTGGAAACACCAAGCTTTGAGAGGACACTACAGCTTATTTAAATAAAAACACAGCAAGCTTAGACAGGATCCCATCCATTGTGGAATTTCAAGTTTTGGGGCTTATTAGTCATGTACATAACCAGACACAGTATGATATGAAATGCTTTGTACAACATGATGACACAAACATAAAAAAGAAAGAAAATAGAATGAAATCTGAAAAACGTTTTGAATTTACAACAACAATAAAATGGATGTACATGGATGTAATAATATGTGCACGATAAGAAACATACATGTGAATGAATAAGAACTTTATTAGCATCAATTGTGAGTCGATTTGTTGTCTATGTAGAGTTTGGCTTTAACTTCTTATTTACTTGGAATTAATAATTGCTTAGTATTATAATCTCTCGCAAACCATCGTTTATTTTTTCCAACGAGACCACTGTCACAATGCATTATGGGATTCCCATCTCACAAAGTACTAGCAATTTTGATAAAGCAAAGCAGCATGTCTCTTACAAAAATTTAACTATAGTGTTCTTTTTTGTTGTATGTGTGATAAAACCATACTAACTACAGATTTACAATGTTGTTACAATGGTATTTGCAGTAAAATAACACTACTAGATAAAACAAATAGTAATCAATCAGCCAAAAAAAAAACATATTGATACCACACCATACATACTACACCAAAAATAGTTACTAGTCCTTAGGGTTTGCCTACATTTTCATGTAGGAAGCATTTCTACAAAGCCTTAATGGGAAAATTCACCCAAAATTGTAAATTCTTTCATAATTGAATCGCCTTTATGTCATTCCAAACCTGTATGACTTTTTGTCTCCTACAGAACACAAAAGAAGATATTTATAATAACGTTGGTAACCAAACAACACTGGCTCCCATTGACTTCCATTGTATGGATATAAAACCACCAAGACATTCCTCAAAAGATCTTCTTTTGCGTTCCACAGAAAAAAGTCATCCATGTTGTGAATGAAGGATAGCAGAATGTTTGTTTTTGGATTAACTATCCCTTTAAAACGTCAGACAACTAGGTTATAAATCAGAACATAATATCTAATATTACAGAAATATTACAAAACCAAACACAGTTCATAAATACTAAATCACTTCTGCTACACGAGCCGAACCAATATCACACTTTTTACACGCAGACTCCTCTGAAACTGTAAGCCACCCATCCAAGTTTATGCCGAGCTGGCTAACAAAACAAAAACATACAACTTCCTGCCGTGCATGGCTCCAAACCTGTAGCGAGGGAGCAGAAGCGGTTTGGGCCAAGCAAGGTCTAGTACGTGCATAATTGGTGGCCTTACACTGGCTCTTTGTTTGGAGATTAGAGAGACACGAGGAGGGATTGGGCGTGCTGTGTCGGGACTCGGGACAAAAGGTGGGAGTGGGTTGCGTGGTGGAGGTTGGGGGAGGTTACCGTTATGGTTTCAGGGGGTAGGGGACTCCCTCGACATGCTTTAAAGAGCTGCTGGTGAAACAGATACGCGACGACAGAACATAAAGAGGCGGCAGAGGGGTACGGGGTCAGGGGGAGCGCTTACAAAGTCCCCAGCTGCGATAGGATTTCAGCTTGGACAGACCTTAAAACCTAGTCTAGACTTGGCTTAACCTCACAGAAAAGGGGAACTCTGTTAAAGACGACTTCAAAATCTCACCGGGAGTGTGAAGTTCCTATCATTCCATTCTTGTTCAGACAGGAAATGAAACCCATTGCGGGAAAACCTGAATGAAATCGTTGCCATTAAGAGTGTGCTTGGCTGATTAGAGGCTCATGGGAGAATTTAGTCAGTGATGAAGCCGCAAACAACTTCACATTACTGGTATTGTGACTAAGCCTTCACTGTGGAATACACGTTGCACAACATTTGCATCAGGAGCGTGAACTTCCAAGTCAGGGTCAAAAAGAGACTTCACACTTGACATACTATATCAATTACAAATGGATGGCAAACCAGTACTCGTCTCTGCGCAGGCATTATCTCTCGCTTCACCTCCTCAAGATAATGAAAGCCCATCATCCTCAGTCGCTTAAGAGAGCAGGATGCCAGGGGCTACTGAGAGTGGGCAGACTGAGAGAGTGCAGTTACCCAAGATGCATAGGGCTGAAACGGGATCCACGGAGTACCCAGACAGGGAGCTGATTAAGACATGCAGACGCCACCAGACAGAGCGCACACACTCACGTAGACGTGCACTCTAAAACACACATTGAGCCTCGTTCACCCACTCACAAAATCAATGCGACGAAAGAAAGGGGAGCTTCTTCGGCACCCTCGTGGTCAAATTACCGAAATCTCTTTTTTTACCCAAGAAACTCTCTCTTTCAAACCCTTTTAAAATGCAAAATAACACAACTGTCTTGGGCATATGATTAACAGCGTTAATAAGAGATACACAACTATATAATTTGAAAAGAATTTTTTTTACAAGAAAACAGTGACATTATTTACTCACACTGTCATTTTAAATTTTCATGCTTGCATTTCTCTTTTATTTAAGGAATCTACACTTTCTAGTTTTATGTTAAATTAGACAATAAATAGCAAACATCAAAAATAAAATCAAAATTAAACATTTAAAGGAACAATTCACCCAAAAATGAAAATGTCTGTCTTCATTTACCCACCCTCGTGTTGATTAAAATCTGTATATATATTTTTTGGTTCTGATGAACACAGAGAAAGATATTTGAAAGAATGCTTGTCACCACCAAACAGTTATTGAGCACTATTGACTACCATAATAGGAAAAACTGCTTTATACATTTCTTTGTTCTGTTGAACACAAAAAAGATATTTTGAAGAATATAGGAAAACAAACAGTTCTGGGGCACTTTGGACTATTATTGTAATTTTTTCTACCATGGTAGTCAATGGTGACCAAGAACTGTTTGGTTACAACCATTCTTCCAAATATCTTCCTCTGTGTTCATTAGAACAAAGAAATTTATTCCGATTTGAGACAACTTGAGGGTAAGTAAATGATGACAGAATTTTTATTTGGGATAAACTGTGTCTTTAATGGCTGCAATACACTACAAGATTTTAAATCTGAACAGATTTTTTTTAAACTAGACATCATACACTTGACTGTATTATTCAGATAGAAACACACTAACTGACCAAATCTGCAGACTGGCACAGACTTTCTGCAACAAGTCCAGACTGAAAATCTGCGCAAAAGTCTTGTAGTGTATTTTAACCTTAAGCTTAATAGAATCATAAGTCATGACCCTTATTTTAAGGAAAGCAGGAGTGAAGATGAAAGACAATTTAGTCATATGTTTTTTTCCAACTAAATGTAATATTTCTAAACAAGCACTGTAACAGAGGTCAGAAAAAGGTCTGCCTCTCCATGTAATGGACCATTCAGGTCATTAGCAAGGTCATTAAAGAAGCAGACACCAGCTTTAGTCTGCTGTGACCGTGGCCTCAAACCCCAGCCGGCCCCTCCAGACAGACACACACTTTACACACACTCCCTATGAACCCACATATCTTTCTTTGCCGTACTTTCCGTGCTCTGATCTTATATACAAGCACACACATGCAAAATATGGCTTTATGTGCTCCCTTTCATTTCCATAACACCACTCTTACAGCACCTGGAGCCTTCCTGCCATAGGGGCGCCAATCATCCGCTCTTTCCTGCCTTCATAACACAGGCGTTCAGCTATAATATATCTTGATATTAAATGGATTGCTTTACCATATTTTAAGAACACTTGAAACGTAGTGCATGAGTCCTCTAAATAAAACTTTTGTGGCATTTCTTTCTCCTTACTGGAGCTTGACAGCTACTGGAACTGGTGTTGAATGGCAAGCAACCGTTCTTTAAAAATTCCATGCAGGTTTTGCGTAAAATCCTGAAATGTAAAAGTAGTTCTAGGGTGAATTAACTGACGCTCAACAAATTTTTTCCACATTTATTGTTATTCCGAGGAGTGGAACACATTAACAATCATTTCTTGTAAGCTAATGAATCACTTATAAAATGGGTATAAATGGGTTACTGTGACATTCCTAAAGTGTTTTTCTCCAGACGTCAACGCAGAGAAACTGCAGTCCTGCGAATCAGTGCGAGTTCGGCACTTCAGCTTTCTCTGCGTGAAGGGAAAAGCAAAATCTGGGAAAGAATGAAAGATGATGAAAGAGACGCACCCTGCCTTACGGCTGTCTGCCGAGCTCGCAGTGCCCATATCACATTGCTGTTGTTTTCTCACATGGGCCTGCGAGAAGCGTCACACGGACATCGAGGAGCTCAAACACTCACGACAAGCCAGTTTATCAAAAACAAACAAAAACTCTGATAGCACGCTTACTGAGAAAACTAGTCAGTCGCATATGCCAAGCACTCTCCGAACAGGGCCTGGGGACACCGAATCGCTTCAGATTCCCCGGTTTCAACACCTCAATGGAACAATTACCATAACATGACTGGAGACTCCAATTTGTTCCATTTCCACTAGTCTGTATCCAACTGCCGGCAGCTGTGCAAACCCATCACTGGCAGCCAAACAGCGCCTCTCGCACTACAATCCTCTCACTGTCGAGTCTGACAGTGGCCTGACCCAGTCGAACTTACTACAGGTGGGATCTGTCCGTTTTGCCTTTCCTATCAAGTTCTATTAGAGCGTTTGGCAGTATTTTGCGCATCACAACCTTACGTGAACAGAGGGAGTTTCGTGCAAAAAACGATGACTCACCGATTAGAGATCACAGATTGCTTAACTTTCTAAAGTCCTACATGAAGACGGCCCCTGCTGCGTTGAAATTCATTAACAGCCTTTCTTGGGAAGCCTTGAGCAGATCAAGTCACAACAAGAGAAGGGGAAACATTCATATTTTAAGATTGTGGAATGTAGAAAACAATCCACATTATAACATACATCAAAAAGATGGCTCTGTTCATACAACTATTTTTCTTGACATGCCACTATCATCTACAAAATGCGTGAGGTTTGTGTTCAGAAGACATCATACTTCCAGAAAATCTCGCCTGTGTTCACAGGCAAAAACTGTTATTGCACCGTGCCGTGCAACCACAGACATGTTTGTTTGTGCTGTGAATGTAACGACCATCAGTTTGTCCGTACAAAAGAAAGGCAGACTCCCTTGACAGGTCAGTGAATAGGGCTCATTGCCTACATTTCCATTACAAAGCCCCAGACTCTGCATCTGACTTCAGTCTGAATTTGCTGAATGACCAGCTTCCCATCGTACAACAGAAATGTACTCACCACGAGTTATAAAGCGCAACTTTCGGAGAAATACACCTTGTGAATAATTTATGTAATATCTGAAGGTGGGTTATCCTTCGTTCTTAAGCATCATTACCAAAGTTGGCAACACTTCCTGGACCTAATGGCTTTTCAACAATCAATGGGGTCAATGAAGACTGTTTTTAACAGAAGAAATGCACAATGTTAAGAGATGAATTAGTAAACCAAGCAAACACTGTATGGGTATTTATAACATCAAACATCGAATACATTTAAAATAATTGTTTACGATGAGCAACACATCGGTGTTAAATCCCTAGTTAGATTCATTTTTTATATAATAAAAGTGTAGTAACCAACCATGTACCATGGTAAACCATGGTTAAAATGTGGCTATGGTGATGAGACCATAGTAAATTATGGTTTCTAACTATGGTTTTAATACGGTTTTACTACAAACCAAAAAAGCATGGGCAGTTTAGTTAAATCATGGTTTATTTTCGCAAGGGAACCGCAGGTCGCTTTTGCAACATCAGTAGCATTCGTTGTGACGTCAGTGCTGTGAAACATTGGAGGTCATTTGGGAAGTTAAGTGCACGCTTTTTACATACATGTCTCAATTCACCTTGAATCACAGCTATGACCAACATGTTACGCTTTGAAAACGTGAATTCTTATAAAGAACACGTCATCTCTTCGTTACAGGTAATTAAAACGTTTTCAAATGAATTTTGTAAAATGTAAGGTTGCATTTACAGAGGTTGATCAGAGAGTGTGCTTGGGAGTTGAGGAAAACAAACGCTTCAGCGCGGTTAATTCCTAACACACATATATCTAAATATATATATATATATATATATATATATATATATATTTGTACGACTCGTTTGAGACTAAATATAACATAACGTTACCAAATAAACGCCACAATGCAGAACCGGTTATAAATCAACCAAAAGTTATTTACGCTATACACGACACGGGTTTACAAACCCCAGCGAAAGCGCCATGATGAGCGCCAGGCTGCCCCGTCCAGCGCAGCCTGGCCACTCTCTCCACACACACCAGCAGCTTATCAAATAAACACACACACACAAACACCCGACTCACCATCGCCGATCGCTATTAATCCACACAGGGCGAGCAGCACTACAGCAGTTCGTCGTGGAAACATGACTGCACGATTCCCATCTCTTTGCATTAATGCATTCGTTGTATGTGATTATTGACAAGCGAGCGAGACTTCCAACACAACCACAAGCAGACCATACACCGCCTGCCAGCCTCGGGTAGACAATAGTGGGTTAAAGGGGTGTGCCCAGTTTTAAAGGGGAGGATCCACGCCTTGGCTCCTTTGTTGTGGTGTAATGTCTCTTTACAAGGACTCATTTGTGAATTGGCGTGGTGGTCCGGTTTAGAAAGTAGTTAAGGTCACGTAATGATTGTTTCTTATTCTGTGGTATTTGGTATTTCATGGTGAAAATAATATTAGGCTATCTTATGATCCTCACATGGATGGCTAACTGGAAAAATAAAAAATCATTATTTTGTGTAGTTTTAAAGATGCATAATAACATCTCTTTTTCAGATACACAATGTAAGATTAAGATATTTTACATCGCTCCTAAAAATGGGGCTTCATGATGCCATAAAAGAATGGTTTGGGCAGAATGGTTCCAAAAAGAACCTTTAACATAAAGAACCTTTCTGTTTCACAAAAGGTTCTTTGTAGTAAAAAAGTTTTTTACAGAAATGGTTATTATAAGAACCTTTGAGAAAATGGTGCTTTGGGCAAACAAAATTGGTTCAAAATAACTTTTTGAAGCACCCTTTTAAGAGTGTTGGCACAAACATCGTAACTGCTCTAAGTGGCCGTTACAACATCAAGTTACTTGACGTCGTTATGGGGAAAAACACAACAAACTTAAAATATAGGCTTTTCCTGCAAACATTAAAAAACACTTAATTTATTGATTTTCAAATTATTTTGATCAAATTTGTGACTGAAATTAGCATAGCAAACAAATCTAAATTGTGCTTACAAATCGATTTTTAGAATGATTAATATTATGACTTTTTAAAAAGAAGGGATCCCTTATTATATCATTTTGATTTGTTTAACAATTTTGGGCAACCACATATTTTTATCCACATTTCCATACTTTTTAGTTATAGTTGTGAAGATGAATATGTATGACTGCTATATATGAAAATCTGCACTTTTATACCTTAATGTATTGGGATGAGACTGATAGGATTGCTTGCACATTTGAAGCAGACCTAATGCAGTTGTTGCTCTTCTACAGGGTTTCACAATTCAATATGACTCAGAATCCAAAGTAACTTTTGTGAGCAAACCCATATTGTGCGATGTGTGTGATCCAAAGGAGCTTATAGATCCCCTGTGAGTAGCATAGAAAGCATTCAGAACTCTCACACACAAAACACAGCATGGGTCAAGCTTTAAAAACCCTAAACCCTCAAATCACTGATCACAAAAAAACACATTAACAAACATGACATGAAAATTTGTTCTTTTATGATAAGTCTACAAGAAAAAACATGTCTTTAGAGAAAGAAGTTAAACATTTTCCTATATTCCCTGCTTGTGCCAGCATCTGTTTACTTCCTCTAAATATCGGGGCAGAGGGGAACTTGTGATTTTAATTTTGTGGAATAAAGAGGCATTTGATGCACTCACCATTTGTCCTCGTAATGGCCGCGGCGTGACACGAGTGGACACTCTGTTACTTAGCCTTATGGGTACATAAGAAATGATGTCGAAAATCTAATCTAATTACACAGAAATTCCTTTCAAGTTGCTCTTTAGATACGGGTCACATAAAATGCTTTTAGAGCTGTGCCCTACAGAGTACCGCCTCTATTGTGACAATTAACCTCTTTGCCTTTGCTTTCTACACAGTAACCCTCTCCCTGCCTGTCTATTGTTTATAAAGTGGGGTCTTGTAATGATCAAAGTGTCAAATTTATCTGCCTTTTTCAGCTAGGCGTTCATATCCTTTTTTCCAAACAAAGACTTTTAGAATAGGTCACTGTAGGGTGACCAGACGTTACAGTTTACCCGAGACCTGGTTCTTTAAGGTTTGTCGATTTTAAGTATTCTTGCCTCAGGTTTTAGGCTCTTTGAGTTTTGTCATTGAATTTAAATATACAGTTTTTTGCTGTCATGGGAATCATTAGAGACATTTCTTTGCTTTTGCAAGTAGATTTTTTAACAGATCAGCTTGGAATGTATAAGGTTGCCATGACAATCATTTTTCATTTGCTGATGCTCACTGTGGGTATAAGTGTAAAAGATGGGAGGTTTTTAAGGCCTGGTCTCTCCAATAATTCAGTAAAAAATATTTAATAAAAAAATCGACCCCAATAAGCATCACAGCTACTTAAACATGTTTTATTATTCTTATCTGACCTGACTGTAGCTATACACTTTATAAGCTGAGTTGCAATATTTCCCCTTTCATTTTCTCCGCAGGCATTTAATAATCAAACAGCATTTAAAAGGTAAAAACAATTTTTATTAAACATGCAAAAACAGTTAAATTACTGGCCTTAGAAACGAGACTGACCAAGCTCTTTTATGCTGGGCAGGCTATTGATACTCAGCTCCTGTGCTCTGTTAAAAATAACCCTCTCTTCATCTGACTGGACAGGCAAAGTGGGGCTGTACTGGGGAATTATCTCCAGCAAAGCCCCTCTGTGTTTTACCGCAGATGGATATACCGAGGCACAGATATAGATAAACAGGCAGACTGAATCAATGCCCATTCTCTCACTTTAACCATGCAGTCTGACAGCAAGACAGACAAGCCACACTAAAGGGAAACTTTGGCTTGGAAAAACACAAGATAAGCATCTTATGTCAATGAGTGGGGCATCTGCTTTTTTGCCCTCCTCTGTGTGTGTGTCAGTGTGTGTAGGAAGGGATTTACATCGGAAAGACACCCATTTGCCAGTCTCATTTCATTGAATAAGATATGTGAGATATCTGTTTGCGTGGGGGTAAATATAGGTCGGTCTGAAACATGATCGTGAAGGATGAATTCTGTATTGTATATGTAAAATGTTGTTCAACAACATCGAGGAGTGTCTTGGTGGTTCCCAAGGGTACTCAGGTCATCTAGAAGGTCTTGTACTGAACAACAATTGCAAGATTGTTTATAACAATAATTACTGTGGCCAGAGAAAACAGACGTCTTATTTTAACTTTAGTTTTATCTGAAATGATGTTGTATTCGTTAACCATAACATTGGCACAGAGGCAGTAAGAAAGTAGCACTCAGGAAAAATTGCAATTAACGACGCCCTCTAGTGGACAAAACTGCTAAAATAAATTATTAAATAATATTTAAATAATTTTCAAAGCCTGCGTCAATATTCTAACGTTTTATTATTAAACTTTACAATACATACTTTTTGGAGTGAAAATTATAATAGACAATAGTTGTGTGCAAAAGTAGACACATTTTCAATGATGATGATAATTTCTCAAACAGCAAATATATTATACATTTAAGTTGTAAAAAAGAAAAAGCATAGCTAACTGATGATTTCATTACATCTCGTAGAAAACAATGCATTACTGTAATATATCCTCTGATTTAATACTTTCTTGGTGCAAGATGTATAGCAGTTATGGTTCATTCTAATTTTAAAAAAGGCCTTACATACAAACATACTTTAAATACGAAGTCCTTAATAGGGCTGAAAAGCAGCTACACAAAGTGCAACAAAAACAGTCTAAAGCATGTGCCAGCCTTCCAAGTTAAGAGTAATGTCCAGGAAGATCAGAATTTCAGGAAGCCCTGCAGTTAGGAAATCCAGAATGACCCACATTCTGTCTGGAGAACATGACAATACCTTCTCAATTTACAAAAAATTATATGCAAAAGATATATTTATATATTGTCAGCCCTGTTTTAATTTCAGTAACGGATGAATCTCTGTATTTAAATATGCAGGTCATCCTAGATGGGCAGTCGTGTGGATATATTCCACAGGAAACGTTTAACAGCCGTTATGGGCTCAACTTGCCACAGTGAGTCATTGTCAATAGAAGATAAACCATGTTCAGAGGAGGATTAAGACATAACCACATAAAATTTTGAAAGGCACATCAAGAGAGTATATCAGTATTTAGATGAATAATATGCAATGTGGGTCCGGTTGAAATGAACTTATTTGGTATTGCATGGTGGGAGGTTTATTAGAGATCCAGCTTAAGCTTGTCAATATTGTAGTCATGGTCCTGGTCAAATTTAGAGATGGTCTTGCGCACACGCAGGGCGGTAAGCCGAGCCGAGGGGCTTTGGAACCAGCACTCTTTCATAATCTTGGCAATTGCGGACAGGATCTTGACAGAAAAACAAAGAAGAGGGAAATAATCATTTGATTTGTCATGTTTTCTGCTTCTCTTGGGTGTGTGTTTATGAGAATATAGCTGACTGTGTCTGGAATTTATTTCAAATGTTACAACAATAACAAAGAAGCAAAACAGATTTCCCGTGCATTTAACTGTACACCCAAATTTAAATTGACCAACTTCTGACAAACAAACAATAATGACCCCTCTGTAAAACGTGTCATAATTATATTTGTCTTTTAAAACTGTTTTTTTATTTGATAACTGTTGTTTTGTAGGAGGAAGCGCGTGTGTATGTGCCAGACTTTAAAAAGTCTAATGTGTCAAACAACCACAGATATGGACTCTAAGTGAAAATTCTTTTCGTAGAGCATCTAACAACAAATCCAGCGTCTAGACTCCTCTGCCTTTTTCCTTCTTTAATGTTGCTGCTGAAGCTGCGTGCTCGTCTCGGGCTCAGACGCCACACACAAGCACCACCCGCTGTCTGTTTCCTGACTGTCTGATGCATATGGCACGCAAAAACAGCAAGCGCTGGGTGAAACTGCCAGTTTCAATTTGATTGGCCGACTTTATGTAACTTCTAAAATAAGGACACACGGGTTTTTGTAACAGATCACTGGGAGAGAAAAACATGCTACAATACTAGCTGCAACAATAACTGCTTTCCTTTATCTAGGTCAGTGGTTTCCAAACTGGGGTACTGGAGTATTTATGTGTACTATTTATGTGTAAAGTTTGGGCAACACTGATCAAGTTAATGATGAAAAAATATCATGCTAAATTTCAATTTACTGTGTTCATGTACAACAAATATGCCCTCCGCCACTGACAAAAAATTAAAGATTTAATTCTTTAATTATAATAGATTGATATAATTTTTTGTCCCACACACATTAACATTTATTGCTTTCCTAACAAATTGCTGCAGATTGCAGCTGTCAAAACAAAGCCTTGTCTAACATCTGACTGGAGTCCAAGTCTTAAACATGAGGTCCGTGTCTCTGGTATGTTTCATTATCTTACCGGATGAGAGTGTAGTCGATTGTGTAGACTTGGCCTGTGCTGGTCAACGCACACCACTTTCTTCATCTCCTCGAAACTGGGGTCAGAGGGCACCATGTCAAAGAACGGCGGTCTGTACTCCTCCACAATCCCTGAGGAGACCACAGATTCGCTCAACATTCGCTGACATTACATTCGTCTTTTTACTGACAATAATGTGGATGTATGCCGAGACTAAGGGTCTGTTCTGACCATATCTTTTGAAAGTGTGGTTTGGATATTGAGGAAGGTTGGCAGTAACTTATACTGCGGGAGTAGAGTTGGACATTCTCCAGAAGGCCTACATGTGCGTATGGCAACTGGCATTATTGGTGGAAAGCTATTGAGAGCAAAGCTGTGTAAAATAAACTGAGCAATGTGACTATTTGTTATTTGGTGAAGGCTAGTTAAAGTCAGATTGCAACATGGGTATAACTTCATCCTTGAAAGCCAGGAAAAACTATGCAAGGTTGCAACATGACCGATGTACAGTTCAAAATGACAGCAAGCTGAGAATCACTATCACCATACATGCATGAAAAGGACCGGTTTAAAGTTGGCTTAAAAGTGTGTGTGAGTGAGAGAGAGAGAGAGAGAGAGAGAGAAACAGAGAGACCGCATCTGGTCTTTATGAAAGGGAGTGCTGACACCAGATAAGATTGTTTATAATTACTGGACCGCTAATCGTAGGTGGATAGAGCAGGCACACAGACACACACACACACGCACACACGCACACACACATGCACACACACACACGCACGCACGCACGCACACACACACACCCGTTGGGTTTCCATGTTTTATGGGGACATTCCATAGACACAATGGTTTTTATACTGTACAAACTGTATATCATATTCCCTACCCCTAACCAAAAAATGTCCCCACAAGGACAAGGATTTTGGATATTGCCATCTTTGTGGGGACATTTTGTCCCCATACCGTAGGGTTTACCCTTCCCACGCATACACACACACACACACACACACACACACACAGAGAGAAAACATTGGGGGAGGAATGGGGGGAGAAGTAAAACGAAGAAACTTATGTGATAAATCTATTACGAACATGCTGAGGATAGTTGCTTAGCAACAGAAAAAAGTTTTGAAGAAAATATTGAGATCCAGCTGTGAAATAACTTTCATAACAAGCTGAAAAGTTCACTTAAAACTTCATTACTTAGAATTACTTAGCTGGGGGTTCTTCATAAACAACTATTTTGGTGTCCTCAGTCTTACCAACATGTTTGATATTTTGGAAACATAATTAATATATTAAAGTAAGAAGAGCAGAGAATGGGAGCAGTTATTATAGAGTTATTATTTTGTCTTACCATTTACAACAGTTCGACGAGTTATCTCCCACAGGACAAGACCCAGAGCCCATATGTCGGTTTGTTTATAGGACTCAAAAACGTTAACACGAATACTCTCGTCCAAAACCTCAGGTGCCATATAACGCTTGGTGCCCACTCTTGGGTTATTGCCGACATCAAGATAGTCATTCGATTGAGAGTGAATGACAGCAAGACCTAAGGGTTAAAACAAACATATATTTGAAATTTTTTTAAAAGCAATGCTTATGTGTTCTGAGTTGTTCTTAATGTGTTGATACAGGGTTGAAGTGGTGTTTGGGGTGTGGCTAAATGGCTGCTAGGGTTTTAGTCAAACGATATTTTAAGAAATGTCTCTGTGGTTTTGTGTCCATAGAATGGAAGTCAAAGGGGGCCAATGTTGTTCGGTTACCAACATTCTTTAAAATAGCTTCTTCCACCAAAGAGTGAAAGTCACATAGGTTTTTTAATGAAATGATGGTGAGTCATTTCTTTTTCTTTTTGGGTGAACTATCCCTTTAAGACTCTAAGTTCTACTTTCTCACCCAGGTCAGCAATGCAGCACTGTCCATTTCTCTTCACCAGAATGTTGCGGCTCTTCAGGTCTCTGTGTGCGATGGCTGGTCTGCCCTGCATGCCCAGTATCTCAGTGTGGAGGTGCACCAGGCCACTGGCTATGGACAGGCACATGCACAGACAACCTTCCGGGTCCAGCGTGCTGTACTGCAGGAAATCGTAGAGAGAGCCCAATTCATGGAAGTGTGTGACCAGCCACAGCTGAGTGCTGGAGTTTTTCGATGTCATGTCTGATGCTATGAAACCTGATAATGAGAAAAAAGTGCTTGTGTGAGAGCGAGAGAGACCGATATTACATTTTAATCAAAAGTTGCATAATTGGGGGATGTTTCTGCAAGCCAGAACTTAATATGTTTGCAAAAGTACTCTCCAAATGATTTCTTCCCACACGAGCTAGGAAAAAATGCACACTGTGGGTGGAACTTACCCAAGATGTTTTCATGCCTCAGTTGGACGGTGTTGTAGATCTCAGTTTCTCGAAACCAGGACTGTTCATCACGAGAGGAGAAGATCTTAACAGCTACACTCTCTCCCATCCAGGTACCTCTCCACACCTCTCCGTAACGTCCTTTACCTGCCAGAAGCATTCAGGGGGAATTGTTAATAATGACATAGTTTAGTATAGTAAAGTGTAGCAATGATCAATGCATTGTTGCAGGGTTGTTTTCGAACAGTGTAGTGACTGAAAAATGAACGTTTCACTCACCTACACATTCAACCAGAGAGATCTGTCGTGCCATGGTCATCTGCACCAAATAAGGCAGCCCAGTGCCACTGCCCGATGTACAAAACTCATCAAAAATATCCTGAAAATAGAGAATTATACGTTTTTCAATCATTGTCAAAGCTAAAACATTATACACAGCTACTGTCAAACTATTTTATAACAGTCTTTATCATAGCTCATATTTTTGAACTGAATTAATTCAATTTGAAAGAAAGATACCAAAGAGATTTAGGCTTTCGGTTTGGATTTCTAAAAGCACAACAAACATCAGATCAAGATTAATTATGATTAGCAAATTACAGAGAAGAATGTGAATTGTGAAATCAGTCAAACACATTGTGCATGGAATACAATAACACAGGTCTGAACTGTTGTCTCTTACCCCGTAAGTAGGGTCTCCCCCAATAGGGACTTTGATCATGGAGGTTTTATGATCCACCAGTATGGTGTGCTGTCGTTTTGTACGCAGCCACAATACAAGCCCGCAGGCCGCCATAGACATTACAACCAGCACCAACACAGGCACTCCCACCAACAGAACCATAGATTTCTCCTGTACAAGATCTGAAATGACAGTGGTGTTTAACTGCATGTGCTTTTATGAGGTGACATATGTTCATTATCAACTCGTGTATATATATCATCTATATAAAATTCAGAGCCCAACTCAAATTTTGTTGACTTTGTTTTTTGTATTTTTTTCAATTGGCTCAATTAAATTTTCATATTTGTGATACTTAGGGCAACAGTCGTTTTAACACGCCTTTGCAAAATTCACAAAAGTTGAGCCAACTGAAAAATTGAAATTTTGAGTTGAAGAGTACTCAATGTTTCATTTTACAGTGAATCCAGCACTAGAGGGCAGCAACAAAACCTCAATAGATGCTTAGGTGATGCAAAGCCAGGCAAATGGCTCTTTGTGAATATAGCAATGAAAGTAAACTACCCCCATGACAAAATTATCCTAAAAATATTTTTTAAGTTTATTCAAGTGTGCTATTATTTCTATCTATGTTCACCATGAGATTGCATGGAATTCACCATGTTGTTACAGTAGCCCTAAACAGACAAACTGCTCTACAGAGTGAGTTCCATAAATATGTTATTTCCTTCGGCAAAGAAGCGGAAACGTGACGACATCATAGATCCGTATCAGCCACCATAGTGCTTCGAAAGGGAGGGGCAAGAGGTGGATTGAGCCGTTAGTTGCAATTCATAACCTCACCGCTAGATGCCGCTAAAATTCATTCCACATTGCTCTTTTAAAACTACACTTAAGTATACTTGACTTATACTTACAACTAGAGTGTGCATCATTCTGCACTTTGAATTTCTACTGGAAGTAGTAGATTATCCGGGAATCTTTGGAATACTCTTTTCAACATACTACGATTTGGGACATACTAATTTAATTTTCGAATACTAGGACAGATAGTATGCGAATTGGGATGCAGTGAGAGTCTTATAGGCCTGTACTTGCACATTTATACTTTTAAGTTTATCACAATCAAATTATTCTAAGTATACTTGGCTTATGATTGTCTTTTTTGATTAAGTACATTTTCACTACTTACACTTGTAGTTTGCTGAAAGAGTACTTCAAAGTTTACTTTCATAAACTAAAAAATGTGCTACAGTTATTGATAGTAGTAAACTATCAGTAGACCTAAAGGTTCACTTGTAGTATAGTTGAAAATTGCAATACAAATGAAAAATGTTAAAACTAATTACAGTATGTACTCAAAGTTTACCACGGTAAAGTATATTTTTATAAAATAAAAAGTGCACCAATTTAGTCCCAAGTAGTACTGAAATCTACAAGTATACTTATTACATAAAGTAAATTTAACTGTAATTAAACTTTACTTATGTCTACTTAATACAATTAACTTGAAGTATACCTGTTTTTGTAAGGGTTGCTGGTTTATGTATCTAGCAATAATTACGTCAATGTAAGTCATTTAAATGCACCGCAGGGTTGTTTCTTTGTACATTTACTGACCTTTTGCAGGTACTTCGGAATTTTCATTGCAGAAGTGTGTGAAGCAGCAATTACAATAGAGTCCAGAAATATCAGGCACATGGCACTGCTCGAAGGTTTGAAAACAGCCTCTCCTTTCTACCTCATTGTGCAAAGTGTGGTAGCAGTAATTGCCCCAGCAGGTGTTGTTAACACAGTCATAAACGTTCTCACATGCACACTGTAAAGGCACCACCTTGTCTGTTGAGAAGAAAGTGAGGTTGAAATGTAAAGTGTGATATAGGACTGAAATTAAAGACATTTTAAAGGTGTCCTGACAAACACAGCTGTCTTGACAAAGCAGGAAGACACAACTTCCTCTTTGTCAAGACACAATTTCCACTTTGTTCCTTTGATTGCTTATGAAAAACAAATCTCTGATTCAATGTACATACAGTTTGCAAATTAAACTGGGACATAATGAAAAAAAAAACACTGTACCTTTACTCAAATCGGCTGGATCATAACACTGCAAACAGTGCCCTGAATTTACCAAAACAGACAGGACCGCAAACACCTCGGCAGACTTCATCTCTAAGAAAAAGGGAATACAGAATCACAATACAGAATGAAACATCCTTTTCTGATTGGGCACTTACAAGGCACCGTTCCATACTGCAATCATACAATAACATGTTGCACTATAATGTCTTGGAATCTAATAACAAAAGAGCCCTTAATGGAAAAAGGCGGTTCGATAATCTTAGTTCACACAAAAGGCAAATGGTCAGGGCCAGTCAGTCTGTCTGTGCTGCAATTATAGTCCGAGTGGGTGGTAGAGGACTTTAGTGAAAGCAGCTCGGCTCTGCCTCTCTTTTCTCTGTACCACTGGTCCTCGCAGACACCCTGGCTGCTGCACACGCAGAGTAAATATTGATGGCTATACTTCCTGCCATTCAGAGGCCGCACCCGGCTAGCCGTCCAGAGACTCCGGATTCCTTGTTCCTCTAGGCCTGGAAGTCGCCTGGTCACGCAAGCACAATGGCTGTGTGAAAACTTAATTATATGATGATGGAAAACATGCAATTTGTTGGCCTGGATTTCAAGCCACTTTTAACTTGGAAAAATGTAAGAACCTGGAAATGACAAATACAGTACATATAATGAATCTGCTCTGCATCTTTATGGTGCATACATAAATGTCATTGCATTATATAACAAATATATATTTTTTAAATATATTTTAAAGAAACCTTTTTTAGATGTAAAATGATTAAAACATACAGTATTTGGATACTTTCTGGTTGTCAGATGTCAGGGAAAATTTCCATTCCCATTCACCAAAAGTCATCTTGAGACCAGCTAGTATTTCCAAAAATACACAAGAAAAGATTTTGAGGTGTTTTGAAAAAAGATATACCACGTTCAAGATACCACATGGGTTTATATTTATCAGCAGATGGAATCAAATTCATGCATTAAAAATGCATTTACGCGGCCAGTGTAAGATCGTGTTGGCTAAGGCTTCAGAAAACAGCAAAACATACAGTGTCTCCCCAACACTTTAATTAAATAGGTACACTGTTTACTTACGTGATGTCATGGAAAAAAAGAGTCAGCTGTTTTGAAACAGATCGGTAAACAGAGCCTTCTCTTCCTAAAGCAATATCATACACATATGACTGAGAAGTTATCTTAATGGATCAGGGGCGTAGCTACATGGTGGCCATGGGTGGCCACGGCTACCCCTGAATGATGGATGGCCACCTATCTGGCCACCTCTGTTGTGCGAAGCATTTTTAAGATGTGTGTCGGAGTTTACGAAGTGCTGCGCAGATCATTTAGCGTATGCACTGAAAGTAACGCGAGAACATTACTCTCGCATTAAAATGATGTCATACGCTGACGCACTGACGCAAGCAGTCTGACCGCTATAGCTGAACAGCTGCTAACCGCTTCGTGACAATGTACTGTCTGTGTACCATGGAAGTTCATCGCAAACAGAAGGACCAGGTCAGTAAAATCAGTCTTGTTTAACTGGATTTCATTCATTAATTACATTTTCGCAAAAGTTTAAGTTGGGGTACTGCAATGTTTATTTTCTATAAACAATGCTACCTTACTGCAAATGATAGCTAGCAAATTATTTAAAAATAATGTTATCACATGAAAGCATTGCAAATAAATTGTTTACTTTACGTTCTTTGTGTATGTTTTTGACCAGCAAACTATGTGTAATGAAGAATTGGTGTAAATTACAGTAGAAGTTAAAGAATTTCGGTCTGTAAGGATGTTTTGGTCACCCTAATAAAATCACTGGGTCTTAAATGGCCACCTCTAAAAAAAGTTCTGCTACGCCCCTGTAATGGATATATACAGTAAGTCAGTTTGTCAGTCTAATCTGTTACACTTGTAATTATATCAAACAAACAAATTGAAGTCGGGGGTCCGCAAGACCACACACACACACGCACATGTTGGGTTTCCATGTTTTATGGGGACATTCAATAGACGCAATGGTTTTTATACTGTACAAACTGTATATCATATTCCCTAACCCAACCCCTAAACCTAACAATCACACACAACTTTCTGATCTTTTAGATTTTCTAAAAAGTTAATTCTGTATGATTTATAAGCTTGTTTCCTCATGGGGACAAAAAAATGTCCCCACAAGGACAAGGATTTTGGATATTGCCATCTTTGTGGGGACATTTTGTCCCCATACCGTAGGGTTTACCCTTCCCACGCATACACACACACACACACATGTTGGGTTTCCATGTTTTATGGGGATATTCCATAGACGCAATAGTTTTTATACTGTACAAACTGTATATCATATTCCCTACCCCTAACCCACCCCTAAACCTAACAATCACAAAAAACTTCCTGCTCTTTTAGATTTTCAAAAAAGTGAATTCTGTATGATTTATAAGCTTGTTTCCTCATGGGGACAAAAAAATGTCCCCACAAGGACAAGGATTTTCGATATCGCCATCTTTGTGGGGACATTTTGTCCCCATACCGTAGGGTTTACCCTTCCCCCCCACACACACACACACACACACGCATATATGAATGACCACTGGTTTATGTAGACATATACATCCCAATTCCAGAAGTTGCTTTGTCTGTGCGGTAGCCTTTTAAGTAATCCATTTAAGCATGCCAATGTAAGTGCAGGTGGGCTAGTGTAAACAACTTTGTCACGTAGGCTCAATGCACAAAAAAATGAGTAATTGCCGGGCCCTCTGGGCCACATTTGTGAAGGAAAACAACCCCACCCATGTGGAAATGCTGATCTTTATTTCTAGGGTGCCAGGATGATTCTCAAATCAGATAGCGTCACCGCCTTAAATCAGAGATTAAGAAGACTATGAAATGTAAGTCCTGTTTCAACGTCCGGCTTGTCAGCATTTCTCTCTCAAAAGTCTCATGAGAACGAAAAGTACACTTATAATTCTGCTTCCACTTTTCTCAGGACTTATTCTCTGAACTGGAAGGAAATGTGTACGTGCTATTTTTTAGATCTTGTAGCTGAATCACTTTTGCATTTTCAATGCACTGCAAGTCAGCAAATCATTTAAAAAAATACAAGAATTCAAATTTCTCAATATCAGCTTGTATGCCTAAAATGATAGTCGAGTATAGCATGTCACGTGGCGGTCGTGGCCTAATGGTTAGAGAGTCGAACTCGTGACCAGAAGGTTGCCGGTTTGATCCTCAGGGCTGGCGGGTAACAACTGAGGTGCCCTTGAGCAAGGCACATTACCCCTACTTACTCCCCGGGCGCTGCAGTGACAGCTGCCCACTGCTCCGGGTGTATGTGTGTTCACAACTTGCTGTGCGTATGTTCACTACTCTCTGGATGGGTTAAAAGCAGAGGTCACATTTCGGGTATGGGTCACCATATCTGACTAATAGGTCACTTTCACTAATGCATTGTATGCTCCTGTATAGAAAAAATATTAAAATTGTAAAAAGGACATTCAGTATTCGGCTGCATATCTCGGGTACCATCTTGCAGCTGTAGTAACTTGTCTGTTTTGACTGCAGTTAGAAAGAACCGCCATGCCTGAATGTTTTAGTGAGCACCAGCATTTCACATCTACAGAGATAAAAAAGACCAGACTTTTTTTTAAAAGACCAGACTCACACTCCACACCCGCTCTGATCTGCACTTCACACATTCACCCACCCCCTGTGCAACCCCCCCCCTTCCTCCCCCACCATTCGACCTGCACTTAAGGTATGTGTAGAGGATGTGAACCGGGTCTTCAAGAAGCAGAAGACCAAGAAAGCTCCGGTGTTTCATCTGCCTGTTTAAAAGTCTGCGCTAACCAACTGGCCCCCATCTTCACACAGATCTTCAACAGATCTCTGGAGCTGTGCGAAGTTCCCCACTGCTTCAAACGCTCCACTATCATTCCGGTCCCCATAAAATCCCAAATCTCTGTACTTAACGACTACAGACCTGTCGCTCTCACATCTGTGGTTATGAAGTCATTTAAGAGACTGGTCCTGGCCTACCTGAAGGACATCACTGGACACTTGGATCCTCTTCAGTTTGCAAACAGGTCTGTTGATGATGCAGTCAACATGGGGCTGCTTTATGTTCTACAACACCTTGACAGACCTGGGAATTACGCAAGGATCTTATTTGTGGACTTCAGTTCGGCCTTTAATACCATCTCTCAGACAAACTGACCCAACTCTCCCCACTGCTCTTCTCACTGTATATAAACGATTGCACTACAAAAGACTCCTCTGACAAGCTCCTGAAATTTGCAGATGACACTACCATCATCTGCCTCATCCACAATGGAGACGAGTCTGCCTACAGACAGGAAATTGCAGAGCTGGCTGTCTGGTGCAATCACAACAACCTGGGGCTCAACATTATGCTCATCCATAACTGTCTGGTTTGGTTCAGCTACTAAATCAGACATTAAGAAACTACAACGAACAATCAGGACTGCTGAGAGGATTATTGTTGCCCCCCTGCCCAACCTCCAAGATCTTTACCTCCAGAAAGAGAAAAAGGGCTAAGAAAATCATTTTGGACCCCACTCACTCACCCAGCTCACTCCCTCTTCGAACTGTTGCCATCTGGCCGGCGCTACAGAGCACTGACCACCAGAACAGCCAGACACAAGAACAGTTTTTCCCCGCAGGCTATACACAGCCTGAACAATTAAAAGCTCTTACTACACACTGTCCATCACATTGCACACTTGCACATTGCACATAGCATCTGGAAACTGTAGCCTACATCATAAGAAACAATCGGTTAAACCTGTAAATAACACATCTGTACACTCTTTAAAAAAATGATATGTTGTTTTTTGTCTATATTTTTTCACTTTTTGTATAGAGTGCATTATTGCTTTTATTTCATTTCTAATTATTTCTATCTTAATGTATATTTGCACTATGTTTGCACCATGTGTACACTTTCTTCTGCACTAAGCTCCTGTCGCCAAGTCAAATTCCTTGTGTGTGTAAACATACTTGGCAATAAAGCTCCTTATGATTCTGAAAAATGTAACCCTGCCTGTGAAAACGCATCTAAAGTAATTTTTGGGTGATCACTGTTTTCTACATAAAACCATCCTACATAATGTAAAGAACATTTTGTGAAAATATAACCGTGATATCGTTATTATTGAACAAGTAAGGTCATGTCAAAGATTAAAATCATGGTGAGATTAATAGTTGAAATCAAACTTTGATACAGCTTCATCTGCAGCTCTGTCCCTGCCTGTTGAATGTAACAGGGATTCCTGTAAACTGTGTCTTTTGTGCAAAGATATCTAGGGTATACTATAATGATAAAATAATTATAATCACAGAAGCTCTTCTTGTTTTTTAGGAGTTACAACATATTTAATCAGTTTGACAAACAAATAAATAAAACCAGTCTCTAGAGCACCTTCCACAATCAGGAAAAAAGGGAAAAATAAAGAAGTCTGCTATAGATTGTTTCTGCGATGATGCTTTAATAAATAAATAAAGCAAACAAGGGTAAAATTTGTAATTACCAGTTATCCATGACCCTTTAAAGTAGGAAACCATATCACAAAGCAGCTTTTACTGACGAAATGCCATTTGTATCCAATCAAATTATTGACTCCATAAAGCAAAGTAATGATTTGAAAGATCGGAAAACTTAAATAAGTGACTTAGCCTACCTGTTTTTCCTTTTGCGTTCACTTACAGATCCAGCTGATCAAACTTCATCTGTTTTCAATGTATGCTCTCATTACTTACAGAGTTAAACATATGTAAAATCTTATAACCGCGAATATACAAAAATCAGCGAAGCACGCACGCGCAAGTCATATCCAGATGTGATGGGTCCTTAACTTTTCCGCGTCCTGACATTTCCCACTGTATACTGTATGGTCAATTCCTTCGTCCTCACCGCACTCACAATACGAAATGTTATTTCCTATTTCCTCATGCGTAGATCGGGCTGTGGTACACATATATCTCCAGACAAATCTTCTGCTGATAAACCGAAAAGTAACTGGCTCTCGGAGAAGAAACAGTAATCTTCCGCTTGGAAATAAACATTCCCAAATCAAATTCCTAAGACTTTTTCTCGACAAGTCTAAAGCAAACTTGTCGCTGATTTAAGGGTTAGATTACGCAGTTACAGAAATATACCGTTTTGTCCCACCCCTCATTGTCTGTGCCCGGGTTCGCTAGAAATGCGCTTTCATAGCTGTTTTCCTGTTGCTCGCGAACCTTTCCTTTTTCCACAACTGTTGTTTTTCTCATAGCTACTTGTGAGGAGAACTTCAAAGGTGATTACTTTTTGCACATTGCTTTTGTAAACGTAGTCTGTGGTATTCATTGACAAATATTGTTTTAGTTAAAAATAATACAAAAGTTACCCTATTGTTATGACAGCGCGTATTTCTTGGGTCACACCAATTGATCTGGGCTGATAACCAAGGATGCAAGAAAGTTACTCTGGTTAGGGGACTGTTTTTAAATGTCATTTGGACTAAAGTAACATTTAAATAACCAATCAGCGATTAGTAATGCATCTGGCTATCCCTCTTGGGGCTCTTTCATGAGCTTGTGGTTTTAAAGGAGATTGAACACAGATGGACAGTTGGGACATTGCTGAAGGCGGCGCGACCTTGGGTTATTGTGACATCTACCAAAGAAGCCTGAAGACTTCCATACGGTTGAATGAGGCAAAGAGGAGTCTCAGATTGTTGTATAGAAAGTGTCTCTTTTAGAGATATTGTGAAAATAAGTTTGCCAAAATACTACTGTTTTAAATCAAGAGATTACAAGATGAACAATGTTAAAACATGCCTTAAATTCATTTACAACCAATTTATCGGATGAACTGTGATTATGACTCTATACTCCTATTGTATGTCAACAAATGTCCATTTGGTCTCCTGAGCTTTGAAAGAAAACCACTTAGCAAGTTTCCATAGCCCTAAATACCATCTCTCACAGACGGTGGAAACGGAAATAACGTTCTCTTGTTTGTTACAACAAAACAGAGATAGGATTCAAGATTAACCACATCATAAGCATAACACATAAGAAAAAAGACTTCTCTTTTGGCTGCTGTTTTCAGACACAGCTGGCACTCCTCAGATCTGAGTGGAGTAGAGGGAGAATTGTGTTTTAAACGGTATTCATTTATCCTGTTCCCATGATATGTATGATTTTGAGAGTCTGTCTTTTCTCAGACTATTTAGTTCTCCCAACTGTTTCCCTGTGACTGATGGAAATCCCTTTTTGTTGGGCAATTATGAGAGAAGATGACACAGCACTTCTTTTTTACCACTGATAATAAACTAATAAACATAATAACATAATCAATTTAGTATTGAATTCAGTAAATAATAAATGTTTCCTAAAGAAATAAATGCTTGCCTCAACTACAGGGATAAAAAACTAGGTCTAAAATATACAGTACATATTGTACATATATATGGCTGTATAAAAGATGTGGGCTCTGTAACTTTATACAATTTGATTTGGGTTTTATCTTTAGGATCACTTGCTCTAATCAATTACATTTTTTTCTACAAAACTAATTTCAGACATTTAGCTATACATGCCTTCTGATCAAAAGATTTAAAATCAAGCGAGACATTTCACTAAGTTTTGTTTAATTAGAACTCCTTCTGCACAACCAGAAGTGAAAATGCTGAGCGAAAAGCTTAATCACTAAAATTCATGGTACAAAACAAAGGTCTGCAAATAATTTGCAAAGCAGGTTATTTTTGTATATGCCTTAGAAATACCTAACCTTCTGCCATGGTAAAGATCTTACCAGTCACGCAAGGGCATAATGAGTAAGCAAATACTTTGCTAAACCACAAGTCCTATTTTGTATTTCGACCTTACGGCTCCAATTATAGCCTTGCTTTAACAAGCTTATAGTGATTGGTTTACAATCTAAATCATCAGTGATAATATAAAACCTGATTTACAAACATCAAAAACATCATAGCCCTTCATGTATATAACACTTTAATAAATATCTCACAATTTGTTTATGCTACCAAAATATAATACAGACTAACAAACATACAGTACAACATTTTGGCCAGTGCAAATGTACCTTATAGGGGAATGTATAACTTTTTGTCTTATGAGTTAATTCTTATTTGCATAGATATGTTACAGATTTTGCTTAGTCAGATATTGCTTATGCGCAATAATACTGTACACTCAGTAAAATATGATTTTGTCTTCCCTGAGTAACATTTCCATGATAAATCACATTAAAATAAATAATTTTAATTTTAATAATTTATTCATTAATATATTCATTTATTTATTAGATATTATTTATTATAATAATCTTGCTTGATCTATAAACACCATGCACTGTGCTGTGTTTTACCTTTCTGTGTTTTTCTTATTTGCTCCTGTAAAGCTGCTTTGGAACAATGCACATTGTGAAAAGCGCTATATAAATAAAATTGAATTGAATTAATTGCATGTACAGACGCATAGCTTTAGTTTAGAAAAAAGAAAACTGGTAAAGATTGTCCTGTAATACGAACAATATTGTCATCGCAGATGCATCAAGTATTATGAGCTTATAGTGCTTTTGGCTGCTTTGTTACGCCATTACTTCAGTGAAACAGTACATGCAATGATGAAAAACAACAGTGAGGACAATATCCATCCACACTCACATGACATTGTCCCTTCCCTTTAAACTCCTAGCACAGGATCTAAATGATCTATATGGATGGCATATGAGTCTGAGAGCTGTAATATCATGGCAATAATCTGTTGGCAGTTCACTTATTTTTACTCTTCTTATCAGTCTTTTCTTTATCTGCTTTTTCTTTTTCCAACCGTTTTTTCTCTTTCTTCTCTTCTTTAGCTTCCTTGTACTTCCATACTGGTGGCTCTAAGTGACCTTTGGATTTCTTCTTCTTCTTCTCCTTCTTTGGTGTTGGTTCCCCAGACTTTGTCACTTTGATATGGGGGATGCAGCCAGCAGGGAACACGCTATTGCGTCGTGCCATGCGTGGGACAAACTTGCGGATGCCATTGGAGGCCAAAGAGAGCACGCTGCCTCTCCGCACTGAGTCAGAGCAGCACGAGGCCAGCGAGGAAGAAGAGGTGGAGGTGGTTGAGGCAGAGATAGAGCCGTTGCTGTGCTGGATCGCATGTATCGTCAGCTCTTTTTCTGGGTGCATCTGCATCAAATCAGGCACAGGCAGACGTCTCTTGCCAATCTCCGGCGGACTGGTGGGGCACAGAGGACGACATCCTGTGACCACCAAAGGACTGTGGATGCTTGTGGTGATACGCACCATACGGTCCATGACGCCATTGTCCTGGGGGTCATGTGGAAAGCTGAAAGTGAAAGTTGATTTCAGGCGATGGGTGACTTTCCTCCCTGTGTTTTTTGTGCCCGTGGCGTTGGCTACAAGTTCTTTCAGTTCTGGCCACTCTGGGACATAAGTCTCACAGAATTGTTCTGCACGTGGTCTGCTGTTCAGTCGTCTGAGCCTGTTTAATGTGTTAAATCGACCTGTCTTCAGGGCCCATTCTTGCATATCCTTCCCCCTTGCGGCATCCACTACATTTATGTCTGCCCCTAGCAAAAGAGAGGCATACAGGAGATGTCAACAACATTGCTTCAGAAAAAAAGAATGTATATACAGTGGAGACCAAATGCTTGACACCCTATTGACAGTCTAGAACTAAAATATCATATTAAGAATAAAAATTGTATAATGTAAAATTAATAAAAATTCAATGTACAGTTTTACATCGGTGCACATATGATGCTCTTTGAAGCTCTGAAACAGTTTTGCACAAATAGTCTATGCTCAAGTGTGTGTTCTCCTTTCAGCATAAAAGGTCACATTCAAAATACCTAAAATGGTTTGGCAGGTAATAGAATGTATTCATTATTTTACAAACGTAAAAATGTAAACCATTTTCAGTGGTAGTCAATGGACCTCGCTGTATGTGTAGGACATGTGTTGGTGGCCTAGAAATATGTAAACAATTATTATTGCCCCACCTAGTGTCCGCTTGAGGTATAGTTTACAGTCAATGTCGAGTTTAATGGATTTTCCATTTTTATATTGCATACTGCATAGTGATTACGTCGTAACTATAACCAAACAAGTTTCGTGTAACTTTTACAGGGCAAAACATTTGCATGGGTTCTAAATAAGAAGCTATTGAAGGTGTAAAAAGTGTAACTGAATTGTCAGAAGTGCACGTTTACACCTAAGATTTCACCTCTAATCCATTACTCGCCGTAAACGCTAATAGATTATCCGAGGATCAAACAGAAAATGACCTCAGGGTCGTATTTTAAACCGGCTTGCACTTCCGTCACGTCACAACATGACGGTGCTTAAAATGTAATTTTGTTGTCTGCTTCATACTACATACAACTTACAAAAGTGTGGAAAATCAAATTTTAACAAATGTTGACACTGACATGAATTTATCCACCACATTTCAACGTTATACTAAAAACATGCGCGTCCAAAAACGACAGTAACGCTTTTATCAGCTCTGAAGCCATACGTGTTTACAAACCTCAAAACAACGCAAATAATGAGCTAGAGCTAGCGATGCTGGTTTCGCCTTCACGCACGCTTTAGGGAAGGGGAGGGGGGCGTGACCAGCTCGAAATGCAACAGCAGTGTGTAGATTTTGCCATTTAAAGAGCTTGTTTATCTATGCAGCATAAATATCTACTTAGATTATATATTACAACTAGTGTAGGAACTGACAAATGTAAATTATATTACTGAATTTTCATTTTTATTTTGCACCTAATGTTGCACATAAGTTATTTAAAATGTATATTTAAATACATAAATGCATTGTTATTTTACATATTGCATTGCCATATTGCATTCTAAATTGAATATTGCTACCAAAATGCTTCCATTTTTGCACGTTCGTGGTTGCCGTGCATCATGGAATTGAATGTTTCATTCGGTGACTATGCTGCGTGCAGCTCTCACTAAATCCTTGTTGTTTCGAGTCTGACGTCATCAGATCCGTGGGCGTGGCTTGTTGGTTTTGACTAAATCCTTGGTGTTTCAAGTCTTACGAAACCTTTACCCTAACACACACCATAACCCTAACCTTACTCTAACCGTCTAAACTACATTTGATTGTTAAAATCGCCTAGAAAACACTGTTGCGCACTGTTGCGTGATGACTTCAGACTCACACCTAAACCCGAAAATAATTTATGGAACGGCGTTTTTTTATGTTAATAGATGGAATGTTTTAATTCGACTAATTTATTAGTAACATGAATGTTTTAATGTTACAAAATATTTTTAATGTCTAACTAAATCCAGACTGTACTTCCGGGTTTGTGGTGGAAAATATGTCAAATCCGAGGTGTACCTTCACTAGTGCATTTTTTATTTATATATGTCGTCTCAAGAGAAAGTTTACCCGTATAACGTTACGGTGGTGGAAAACAGCGACTGGATTAAATATGACGTAAATTACAGTACATCCACATAAAAAGACAACACGCGAGTGTGCGTCGAAGAGTGGTTTAACACTGACATGACAGGCAGCTAGATAACCGCCACAAGTTTACCCAAAATACAGTAAATTTGAATTGAATTTGAAATGGCCTCACACCTGCTTCGTATGATTTGTATAACGTTATGATTTTTTTACCGTCACCATTGATGACAATGGTATGGGTTTAGCCGTGTCTAATGCGTTTTTATAATTTTGTAAAGTTTTGCAGTAGTGTAGTAATGCTCTTCTAGTTCTAGCATAAAAACAGGAACGACCAATTTAATTTGCACGGATTTAAAGAGACAGGGCACCCTCAGTTTGCTTAAAAGAAGCTGACTAGAACTCACCTGTTTAAACTAACCAGTCTGTAAACTGATTGTTTTTATTGTTGTTATTGACCTAGAATAACATACCAGCCATGACTAGTGAGGCCACACAGTCATCGCTGCCCTGCATGGCCGCTTTGAGGAGTGCAGTGAAGCCTCGGTTGTCCCTGACCTCCATGTCCACTCCAGAGAAGTAGTTAAGGATGTAGGTAAGAATGGTGACAAAACCTGCAATAGTGAGCAATACTGTTTATTGTTTATACCACATATTTGTTTTGTTTAATATGCTAAAAAGGCCAGAATAAGCCAATATGATGTTTTTATGCAGGCCATTAGGTTGGATGTTGGTCTTACTGTCAGTAAAGCCTAGGCTGTTAACCAAATGCATCTGCTTGTACAAGTGCTTTAGCATCCCCACCACAACAGTACCCAGCGATGCTGATCATTGCAGCAGGGTAATGTGTTAAAGTAAAGCTTACCAGCTTGTGCCGCGATCATGAGTGCAGTGTTGCCATCATTATCCTGGTGATTGATATCCAGAAACGGGCACTGGTTCAGTCCATACACAATATCCACAAAACCTTTTGAGATTGCCAACATCAGACAGTTCTGTCAGAGAATAGTAAGAGGATTCATCAGAGCTTAAAGTTATGCGAACCATTTCTGCTTCAAATGTTTGATCAGTAATATGAATGTGTGACTCTACCCTTCCATTTATGTCTAGATCCATGACTTCATCTCTTGTGACACCCCTTTCCAGAACTCTGTGGAGCGCTGCAGCATTGTTCTTGGCACAGGCTTGGTACAAGGTGAGGCCTCCGTTGGCCTCTTCCCGCTCATAGTCAGGGAGCACCGAGTCATCTGACAGCACGCTCCCGGAATCTGAATCATTCTCTGAAACTGACAGCTCGGAGGCATCCTCATCTGGACCAGAGCCCAGGTTTGGATCAACCTGCACCATCACTTTAACCTCAGCCATCTGGGCAGCAGGAACCAAAACTCACACAGTCAACAGGCACCTAGATATCGTCTGCATCCATTGTGCTTCCTCTTTTAGAGCCTACAATGCAATCATATAGATTTGATAAATTTGGCAGTTTTTTGTCATTTGGTATTTTGTACCCATTTATCGCCCAAGTAAGATAAAATTTCTACTTAACCAATAGATTGATTTTGTTGAACGCTATGTGAACTATTTGCATTGGCTTAAAACTGAACTTGCAAAGCACATAGTTGTAAACGCCAAACTCGATAAAAGTAAATGAGATGGAACTTGTGAACTTTTGTTCAAGCTTGCGGAAAATATCTAAAACTGTTGATAATGTTGATAACAAGGTCTGTTGACATGACAACACAGAGAACGTGCCAAACTAAACGCATTGCAAAATGAAAAGTATCTGTTTTGGCACCATGTTTTTTGCTGTTGTTGGTTTTAATGAGAATAATATGTTGAACTGAGCACTAGAGCAATTTTGTAAATGGTTTGAACTGAGTGTGTTGTAGAGAAGAGAGCAGAATCTGTTAGTCAAGCGTGTGTGTCATGTGTCTGATTCTGTGTCAGCAGAGGCAGACTCTTGACTTGTCAAAATCATACAGGAGAATTTCCCTTGGTAATATTAGACTACCCTACTCTTTTATATTCTCATCTTTAAACAACATGTTGTGTTTATATAAAATAAGTTCACTCAACCAGGAGATTCTGCTTGCTGTTACAATTCACTCTTTTGACTTTTTTTGTATGACTGACTGTCATGAACAAGCCACGGTTGATGACAAGATTTGCAATAAGTGCAATAAATATTTTTCGTCTCTGCTTCGCACAAATCTATCACATGGCTTCATAAAAATGTATATATAGTGTATGAGAAATATGTTCTTTTATCATCATTTTTAAGCTTGACAGCTCATGTCAGCACTCAGCATTCTTTGTAACTTGAAAAAAGTGACCAGCATTCTTCAAACACTATTTTTATGTTTCGTAAATACAGTTAGATGAAAAGTGGGAGTAAATGATGACAAGAGTTTTCATTTAGGAGTGAACTGTTCCTACACCTCATGTCTACTTAGCTGACAGATACCAAGTAAACACAATTTTTTTTACAACTTAAAGATCATGTCCTGTTTCACTTTAGAAGTGAGACCATTACACGCTGGACAGAGCTGATGGATGTTGTATTAACGTAGTGCCATCAGATAAAACAAAAACATTTGGGGTGTTGTGGTGTAGTAGTTAAAGCTTAAAGGAGTAGTTCACTTCAAAATTTGCCCCCATTGACTTTCCATAGTAGGAATAAAAATTACAATGGAAAGTCAATGGGGGCAAATTTTAAAGTGAACTACTCCTTTTAAGGCTGGTGACCCCAACATTGAAACGAGCCAGAAACTATCATCATTGCCATTTACACGTATGCTTTGGATACAAGCAACTGATGTGACAAACTATTTATAATTCTTTCTTTCTTGCATATGTTTGATGTAGAAAGGACACATTGGTCACATGAAAACCAATGCAATGACAGGTTTGCTGTCTAAGCTGCTCCGTGCATGAAAAAATACCATAGATAATTTTGAAAAAGATTATATTTGCTCTCACGGTGCTTTCCCAGCTATATTTAACCGTTGTTGCTGGTGGCACTGTGTAACCAGTGCAAGACAGACTCGCAGTGTGCGTTTGTGTGAGGCTGAGACAGAGGGAAGTAGCGAGGATGGGAAAACATTCCCTGTTAGTGCCATATAAACAATCTGTCCTGTGAGAGCCAGATCTCGGTCCACACGCTGTCCCAGGCAATCCAAACATAAAATTGCACTACAAGATACAACGTTTTTGTTAAAATAATAAGAAATATTCTGGCTACATATATAAAATTGTATTCATAGTAGTAAATAATATTTTGCTCTGGTTGATCTATGTTATATACTGTAATATACAATGCCACATATTAGAGCAAATGCACAAGAATATATATATTGCCAACTTGTTTCTAGAAATTTGCCAGTAGTTCTCTTCTGCATCACTTTTATGTAGTCTTAAGTAGTAACTTAAGAAGTAGCCAATGCAGTTTTCCCAAGTTTTCACCAAATCAATAAAATGTTTCTCACCATTTAAAGTGCTCAGATGAAGGTTTAATTTGGTCCACTTATCTCTGGGTGATCAGATCATTGCGCCTGCTGTGTCCGAGAGGTCCATTCACTATGGATTCCTACTGTTGACTGTCTGATCTCGTAGGTCAGAGTAGTCTCACTGCCTATCCCCTCCTCTCAGCCCTCAGAGTCCGCTCTGACACTAAGGCCTTCGATCACTGAAGAATCCCTCTAAATCTTTACACAGGTGCTGTGCAGCATGCCCCGCTCTCATCCTGATTACAGGAGATTTGTGGATTAACATGCAGAAATGGCAGCTGCCAGGAGTCTGACTGTGGGATTCTCCCTGCGTCACCCCTCTGGTCTGAGTCTTCATGTTTCTATTAAAAAATGACTTCCTTTTTTAACCAACTGTGAGCAATTGACTGTTTTGCCATTAACTGGGAATTCCATTAGTACTTTACCCCACGCAAACACAGGACTTTACATTTGCAAAGTCATAAAACACTAAACATCACCTGTATGCAGGGAATTGGATGGGTATTATAAACTTACGCCTATAAATGTTTTTTTTTGTTGGTTTATTTTTATGCCTGGCATGCCTTTGAATTGTCCATGTCTTATACATACCCTTAAATAGCAATGGATCGAAATGTGAGTTTAGCCAATTAAAAGGTGCTTAAGCATTTCAGTCAAACCCCAGGTAACACCTTGTGCTATCTTGAAGTCACATGAAAAATGTGAAGAGACTGAAATTGAAACTAATCTAACCAAATTTGTACTGATTCAGCTATTGCCATTTTTGTATATTGGCTGACCAGTCGGCGTTTTATTTTGTAACTAAAATGAAAGAATGTTCGTGAATGTAAAAAGTATTTTTCCCCTTGAAATGCTCTTAAAGGGATAGTTCACCTTCATGTCATTTTAAACCTGTATGACTTTCTTTCTTCTGCAGAACTCAAAATAAGATATTTTGAAGAACATTGGTAACAAAACAACATTGACTTTGCTTGTCTGGACACAAAACCAAAGACATTTCTCAAAATATCTTCTTTTGTTTTTCACAAAATAAAGAGTCATATACGAGATTTGAAAAGCATGTTCAAAACGGGTGAATAAATGATGACAGAATTTTTTATTTTGGGTTGAACTGTCCCTTTAACACAATTCAGGTATTGCCATTTTTGTATATTCTTTGACTACTCAGGGATTTTCCTTTTGAAAAAGCTTTTATTTTCATGCACTTAATTTTTTTCTTACATTTTAATTCTATTCCTGGAAATGCCCTTAAAAATCCCTTGTTTCCTAATGTATTACTCATTTGAAACACTGTGTTCACATCCCTGCATGTTTATTTGTATTGAGACAGCAAAAGTCTTTAAACAAAAGAGGGCACTTATGCTTGTCATGACGTTGTGAACAACAACAGCAAACAGACTCACATGATCCCGTTCAGTGATTTCAAATTCAATTAATTCCATACAGCAAAGTGGGCTGACACATTTGGTGGGGTGCACACTGTTTTTAGGGCATTGTAATTAAATATGTGAACAAAACAGGAGTGACAGGAACAGTGCGTTCCAGGCAGAAATGTGAGATTCTTGAATTTAGTAGCACTGTGATACTGTTATGTATTTTTAAGAACTATAGGCCACATATTGTGACACAATAATCGGCTTTTACATGTAGTTTCTACAGTAGTAATAGTACTAATAAAAGTTCAGTTAACCTATATTAAGGCTATTTTCAGTCATAATTATTGACCTGATTAATGGATGAGTTTATATAACCTATGGAAACACATTCAGCCAAACTTGCTGATAGATTTAAAGCATCAGGTCGAGTTGGCTGGATAAGCTGTATTGTAAAAACAGGAGAAGAGGGTCAGCAACTGTTATTTTCTCAAACTCTTGATCTGAAGAACAGGAGGTATTGCAGGAAATGAAAGAGAGAGAAAGGGGAAGCTTAGCTGACCAACTTTCTTTCACAGACTCTCCACAAGAGCATAAAAAGAGCGGTGAATTAAGAGGGAAAAAATTGTGTAAATTAAAATATGTATCTCCATAAACAACATCACACACATTATATGTATAAGTGTACACTGTATTTTATGAGCACTGCAATGAAATGGTTTTGGATGTTTTTTTTCTCATTTCACCAGCAGAGGGAAGCAAAGTGCACCACTACAAACTACTGGTTTGTTTATTTGGTGTTGTCAGGGTACTCTATGTAGCCTACCATAACAAAATAAACCTCAGCATGATTAAAATACTCATTTTTGAATGGTTTGTTTTAGGGGTGTGCGAGACTAATCGACTAGTCGATTAAACGGTAAGCTCCCACTAGTCGACACTGAAAACAACAGTCGATTACACGAAAACATTACACAAAATACTATACTTTAAATTACTTTCATTTTAATGTTTCGTTTAAAAACCTTTTAAATTACATACTAAAACAATATGTTTGAAAAAATAATGATTAATAGTCTTTAAATCAGGAACGAAATGTTTTAATTTTTAGATCTAGAGTGCGTTTCCTTTGTGCTAATTGCAGCACGCTCAGAAATGACCACTTGAAAGACGGGTTGTGGGGGTGTTTTGAAAGAGGAAAACGGGGAAGGTTTTACGCAAACTATGTCATATCAAAGTGGCATAATAATAATTTCACTGGAGCCATGCGTAGCCATATTGTATTGGGTTCTTCATATTGCCGCGATGCGGAAAATGCGTCGGAAGCGCTGAATGCAGTCATAAAACGAAAAAGTAGATAATGATCTAGCTACATACAGTTATGTTAACAATTACTTAATAATACATATCAATATTTTAATATTTAAAATGCATGAAAGACGGATTGACGTTAGCCTATTTGATGGCAGAATGAGCTATAAATGCGGTGAATGCATCTTGAGCACACTCAATAAAACTGAGATGAGAATGTCTCAGCTTCTAGATTCACAGAACTTAGAAATTTCTCTGAATATAATGTTTATCACAAAAAAGCGCTTGAATAAATACGATCGCTTAGCACTGTTATCTGTGCGCCCTTGCAGAGTTTGCGCAGATTCGTCAGACGGAGTTATGTTCACAAACATTGAGCCGACTTTCATCCGAGCATAATGCTTGCATTTCCTCAACAAGAACATGTAAAATAATAATAACATCATAATCACATGCGGACTCAAGTGTTTAGCCTATGTATGTTCTATAAATAAGCTAATATGGGCCGTATGCTTTATTAGCTGCTATTTTAGCTTGTTCTGTACTTTTTGTCCATTGCTTTTTTGTTTACACACATTGCTTTGCTTTGCTTTGCTTTGCTTTATAAATAATAAAAACATGATAAAATGTAATCTATTGTGTTTGTTGATAGGCTAGGCTAACCTAATTATAACTTGTAGGCTACTTAAATTGCGACATAATTAAAAAAAGTTATGTTTTTTCATTCAACATCAGTTAAGTAAACAAATGATGAAACATTCGTTTTTAAGCTTTTAATTCATTTTTATTAAATTTTTAAAAACTTTTTTTTTCATGATTTCAGTGTAATAGACACACTTTTACTAAAATTTAATTTAATTTGATTACTAAATTTTAATTGAACTTTCAGAGTCCGAAAAGTTTAAGGACTTAAAGGAGAAAATAAAATGGATTTTGTATAGGCTACATATTTTAAGCCCAGACACAGAACAGCCAAAGCAAACAATCATCGTGTCACTTCTTGCAGCTGCTAAAACGATGCAGTCAAGGTTGGCGCATCAGCAAATGCAGAAATATTAATGATGGTAACGTAAGGAAAGTGCCTGATATGCCTATATATAAACACATATGCCTGAGCTACATTAAATATTGTATGTGAACAGTTCAATTAATAGCCTACATTCTTTAGTCTTTAAAATGTATTACATAGGCCCTACGCAAAGTTTTTGGACGCCTTCTGGGCCATATAGTTTTAGACTAGTCGACTACACGGTTACAAAAACTTTTGTTTAAACAACTGTCAAATTAGTCGTAGCGCACATCCCTAGTTTGTTTTTGATATGTTACCTGAATAAAATATGAATAGAAAAAATATAATGAAAGATGTCTGATCTGATTTATTAAAGGAACAGTTCATCCAAAAATGAAAATTCTGTCTTCAATTACTCACCCTTGAGTTGTTCCAAATCTGTATAAAGTTCCTTGTTCTGAACACAGAGAGAGATTATTAGAATGCTTCTAACCAAACTTGACTACCGTAGGAAAAAATGTCTTTGTAAATGTCTTTGTTCTGTTGAACAAAAAAAGAAGATATTTTGAAAAATGTAGAGATGCAAACAGTTCTGGGGCACTTTTGACTACCATTGCAGTTTTTCCTACTATGGTATTCAATGGTGGCCAGAACTGTTTGGTTACAAGCATTCTTCCAAATATCTTTCTCTGAGTTCATCAGAACAAAGAAATTTATACAGATTTGAAACAACTCGAGGTTGAGTAAATGATAACACAATTTTTTCTTTTTGGGTGAACTGTCCCTTTAAGGTCACAATATATACAGTATATATTTTTTGTACTGTAGTTCAAACTTTAGTGTAAGTACACACACTGTTCGGTCATTATAATCATGTACAATTAGCATAATTATAGCACTAAATCATTATTATGTTCAAAGTAAAATGCACACTGAATTTAACTCTATATGTTGTTGTTGTTGCTGCTGCTCTCATTTAAAACTTGTTCGAAACATCTGAACCCACAACTCGGGCTTTGTCATTTTTTGCCATTTCAGCCTTTCTAATAAGTAACATGATTTGTGTTTGTGCATGTATGCATGCATGTGCTCTGGTCTGCAGGAGGACGGCCCCTGAGCTCTAAGTTTAGTCACAGAAGCAGTGCTAAAGACAGCCATGTGCCGAGTTATTCTTAGACTCTTGGCAGTGTTTCCACAGCCCATCTTTACACTGTTTGGCTCCAGCTCAGATGGGTTCGGCCGATTGCTTTCCGCTCTCCTATGTCCTTTCATACTCCGTCCGTGAACATACACCATCACATAAGAATTTGTCTGGGGAAAATTCAACCCGGATTGGTGTGCGGTTGCAGCGGAGAGAGACCAGACTAACATTTGTAATTCTATAAACATGTGTCGTGACTGCAGGCCAGGTGAAGAGGGAATGAGCAGTAGACTTAGGAATGTGTATGTCTATTCAGCTTAGAAAAGCACACATACGTTGCGGGCCACCCACGTATGTGTATCATGACACGGTCACCCGTTTATTCTGGAAAGTATAAAGGCGAAAATAAAAATGAATCTTGCACTGTGAAAAAGTTTTTGATGGTACAACATTTCGTCCATATAAATGATCACAAAATATGGTTCATTTATCAGGTAGTTTAAAAAACAATTTCTGTCACCTAATTAAAAAAGATCATTTTATGTCGGACTTCATGGCTTCGTGCTTCGACTCGCTGTCTTGTCCAGACCCCACCTCCTTCTCTCTTCTACTTTCCCCTTCCCACTGAATAAAGTAAAGAAAAAAGGACAAAAATAAATCTTAAAAAAATATATTATTACAACAACAAACTAGTAAATTAAAATGGTCGTCGAAAAGTGCAGCTGACTTTACTGCAGACTGAATCTTCAGCATTCAAAATGTTTTTTTAGTCATTTGTTTGCTTTCATTGCTTTATATATGGCAGTTCAAGCAGTTGCACACACAGTCTGACTAAAAGTGTACTTGTCAAGTGTAATTAGATTCATATGTAGAGATTCTTCTTCTCCCCTCCTCAAGCTCTTGTTGTGTTTAAGAAGCGGGCAGCTATTATGAATAATCTCTGACAGCTTCTGTGTAGGTACCCTGAGTCCAGCACAGCTGCCTTATTTGGCTCTTCAAAGTTCAACCCCTCACTATGCCACAAGCCATGTGTCATGTTAGAGCAGATGGGGAACAAAAAGGCTACATCCAGCAAATGATGATGGAAGTACAATAAGAATGATGGGTGAAGAAGTAAGGGAGGCAATTCTTAGAATCAGTGTTGTTGTGCAAGGGAGGCACAGTAGAAGATGAAAGTGATGTAGAGGGTGGAGAGGAGTTGGCTGGAGGGGTGGTAAATGCACACAGCCAATGACAAGCCAGACTGGAGATAAATGTTCAGTTCATGTTGCTTAAAAGTCCAGAAAGTAGTACTGTCTGAAAATCAGGAAACATAACGCAAAGAAAAGCGAGACATACAGAGTGATTTTTTGTTTACTGTGGAAAACACTCTCGCGGGAACTCTGTGGCTGTTTTAGAGGGAGGGGGAGAGAGGCCTGGCTGACCCACAGCAAGACTCCACCTGTGTTCAGTACAGAAGCCAGAGAAGACGCTTCGGACAGCAGCACCCCTTTCTCTACAAGCCACTTTAAACTAGATGAAACCAGACGATCCTGCTGAAATAAATGATTTAGAGAGTGTTTTAGAGGAGCAAATTGGAACTATACTGCATCTCTTGCACAACGAACCGCGAGAAAGAGCGATTTTGAAAGAGGGAGAAATAAAGCCAAAGAGATTCACAAAGACTACGGCAATATGAAGCCTCTACCGAAGAACCAGGGACGGACCGATCAGATTTTGGGTGCTATGGCAGATATGCTGACTTCTCTGGCGATACCGAATCAGCAGTGGGTGAGTGACTAAACCATGACTTCTTTGGCCTTTCACCTCTGTAAATCAACACACACATACATGAACTACACGCTACTATTGCGAAATAATGCAAATCGCTATCTGTCACAGTTTTCTTTTGACTTTTTGGTTTGTTAGACACAACCTTGACTAACTGTAGGTTTTACGGTAAGCCGCCTTTCCTCTGAGATATTTCAAAACAGATTCACATTACCTCCAAATGATGAAATCCAGCTGCTTTTGCTTGTTTGTGTTTGTTTGCTCAAACGTTATCCACACTGTTAGATGTTTCAAACTCGTAACCATGGTCATAATTGTAGTAATGGAGCGTAAAGAGTGTTGCTGTTATGTTACAGATGTGCATCTAAAAAACAGTAACTATTTGTTTTGGGTCTTATCGCATTAGAAGTGAAGCATACAAACATTCATACAATCTGACTGGGATGAGGTCAGAAAAATAATGTATCCCAGAAATCAGTATGATTCATATCTTACATAAGACACATTCCTGCTGGAATAGTTTGTCAACATGTTCCTGAGACTGTAGTGGGTGAGGGTGGGGGTTATGTATGCAAGGAGAGATGACAGATCCTTAATTAAACAAAAAAAGTGTGACTGTCCACGTGTCCATGTGTGCCAATGATAAAACTACCCCTTAGGTAAACACCCATGTTCAAAATCACGTCATAACAATGACATCAAATCAAATGGTTTTATCAGAAGACAAGTGGTCCCTGGAAAATAACGAAAAGACAAACAATGATGTCAACCAGAAGGTGGCAGATACATTTTTCAGGGAAAAAGTAAACAAGGATTCAGTGACAAAAGAAGAATCGCACTCATGGGTGTTTTGGAGTCATTTGGAGCACTTGCATACACGGAAAAGCTGAAGGGCTGATTAAAACATCTACCCATAAACAAACACACGCATGCCGTCTTCTCAAAACAGCTGGCAAACTGTAGGTCCTAGGAGAACTTCCCATCGGACAGCCTGCTGGTTTTAAAAGGCATACAGTGTGTTTTTGGACACTTTGTCCTGTCCAAACAAACCAAATCGTCTATAAGATTGTTTGTAATTCACACTCTAAACAAAGACGTAATAGAAAGGAACAATAACTAAAGTGTAAATGTATTAACTCATTTGATTTATTGCTTCCTGTGATGTACAGTATATATGACAGTTCAAGAAGTGCAACAATGCAGAGCAAAAAATGACCACTCATTTTCATTTCCATGGCCTTTGCCAAAATAAAGTCTGAGGAGGAAAACATTTGTGTGAGGAATGTTAAGATTGGTTGGTATCGAAGCATCTGCTGAGAACATAAATGTAAATGTGACGTAAATATAAATGCATCAATTCAGTATCAGCGTATTGGTTTATTAACCATAATATTGCTTTCATTGATATTTAGCAGATGCGATAGTGAAGCATTGAATTTGAGAAATATGCTTTATTTAATATTTGGATGAACTATCTAAATACAAAGACAACTGATTTTCCAACTCTCCTCTGAAAAATATTTTCCTTGATACATAGTGTGGATAAGAATGTGCATGATGTTTGTGTGACACAGAGACTTTGTAATGGTGCTTGATGAAATTTGAACTTTAGTGGAACTTTCTCATAAGGGACGGAGCTTATAACTCCTGTGACATGCCATGTTTTGTTGTTAAATACTAATGGCACGCCAAATTTATGATAGATAAACAGTTAATAGGTAGGGAAACATTACAAATGAACATACACTGCATGGTCCTATGACATTCACAGAAAGTTTCATGTTTTATTTTCTTAAAGAACGGAACTGATCGATTATCATTTGTGACTGTCCTTATTTGGTTTTAGAACACAGAGGGTATTGAGCACCTGAGTGTCAAACAAGGACAGAAGATTTCAAAACAACCCTCATGGGACACAGAGGATCTGAACTGGGAAGATCCATCGAGGAAAAGAGGACACCGAAACCGAGCAAGTAAGGTCCAACGCCCATATTTGGTCAAATGTTGCTTGACTTGAGTTGTAGCAAGTTATACATATACACAGAAAATATTGCTAGAGATCTACTGTAATTGTATTATGAGAAAAATGGAGTAAAAAAAATGTAGAGGTAGTATATGCCAATGTTGATGCTCGACCTTGTTCCTGTTTAAACCAGCAATCATTTCTGTTTTAACTACGCCTTTCCTCTGCCATATGTGCGATCGGGTAGTTGTTTTGATTTGTGGAATATTCTTATTGACTGATTGATATCCTTATGATCGTCCGAATCTTATGAAAACAGCGTCTTCGAGCTGTGCTACAAATAAACATACTGGGCCACAGTGTTTAGGGTTTGGCAAATATTTACAAGTGCAGTTAACACTACCAGCATGTTTTGGTTTCTTAAATGAAATTATAATGATTTCAGCATGGGTAGAAAAGATGTAAATGATGAGTCAGCAAAGATGTAAAAGCCAGTCATGTTTGAGATATTAACCCTTTGAGATTTTTTAGATTTTTATTTATATATAATTCTTTAAACAGGTGAATATTTTGAATATTTTGTTTATTCCTTAGATGTTTACAGATTTTTAAAAAAATACAACAGCTCTTGGGGACCTGTTGATAATGTCTTTGATGTTTGATAGCCAAACAAATAGCAGTTGTCATTGATGCCTTAAATCTGATTTAGTTTAAACTATAAATTTATTTGGAAGTGAATTGTCTTTGCACGTTTTAGTTTTTACACAAAATGAAACCAAACAGGTTAAGTTGAATGGTATTTTTGACAACAAAACAACAACAACAAAACTTCATTCAGCTATATTTTCAATTAAATGCCCTATCAGTTTTTATCATTTAACCACATGTAAATATTAAAAATATTAGGGCACAATGGAGTATTCCTCATGGCATTTTGTACTGGAGATTTTAAGTATGATCTCAAAATGAAACATTCAAGATTTTGTTTAAGTTAAACATACTTGTTTTTTTATTTTTGGCTCCAAAATGTAATATTACAAGTAATGCTTGGTCATGATTACTTAATTGTGCAAGTAAAGACAAATTTGGGGTTTACATTGTGCCATTTTGTAGTCAATATTTTATATTTGAATTATTATGTTGTTTTTAGACTTTGGGTGTATTTTCAAAACATTTCATAAAAAACATTAATTCAAGTATACATTTTGTTACTACATTTTACCAATTACAAATCAATAATTCACATCTAATGCTAATGATGTGTTTTGATCGCGAGTTAATTTCTGGTCAGAGAAGATATGCGCAGGTAACAAAACTCTTATCTGATTGGCTTTGTGACAATAGTTAATGAACCACACCCTTTAATAGTCCTTCATGACCTGATAATCAGACTTGCTTAATCCTACTGTATAGAGGAAGTGAGCTCTGCTAATGTTCCATGGAGAGAAGTATGGAAAAGCGTCTCTGAACTGTTTCCAGATGGGAGACACACTTGCCTGCCTTCACCCAATGTCAGGAAAAAATGTTATTTGTTGCAGCTATGGTTATTTTATCTATGGAGGTTTGTCTGCATTTAAATTTTCCAAAAGTCCCCAAGAACAAAAAAACCTTTGTGGTGACATTGGGTACTGAATGCTGAGGTATGAGTTTTGTGACCAGATCCTTAACTATTCAGAACTTGACGAGAAAGCTGAAAGCCCTAGGATGTTTATTGCAGATGAGGCTGTATAGATGAATTGCAGTGTCAAAACTGTAACCTCTAAAGGTTAGCTCTAAAAGACATACAGAGAGTAAACGCCATCGGCTAATATGGATAGTGTTTATTTTTTGTGTTAAGTGTTCATACGTTTTTTTCTTGCCAAAATATGCACTAAAATTAATTTTAGTTCTCAGAACCTCCTTAGTCCTTTTGCAAGATGCCTGTTTTCTCAAGTTAATGCAGTTTTAGTTCCCGGTCAGTGTGATTTAGAAGGGGTCAAAGTTGTCAGTAAAGAGGCCCTTTCTAGCATTACTGCTGAGGATCTAGAGGCACCCATCTGTTAAAGATTAGAAACAAGATGCCTTCTAGTGGCTTCAGTGGGATCACGGGACAGTGCCAGCATTCACTAAATCACATGCACATGGTACAGATCGCTGAGAGATATGCACACATTATCTCTCTCTTTTTCACTCGGTCTCCCTTCTCCACGTTTTACAGGGCCAGTGTCCATCTGCTCCATTGCCCACACTATATTTTGATGCAGCCAACCTGCATCTTTTAGCTGTTTCGTAGGAAGGCTTGCTGAAGATTACTCTACGTACGCTCAAGACTACACGTATGCCCTTCATTTGCTGACTTGTCTGGTTAAATGCTTAGAAACACAAAACTTGAATGCTTTAGCAGCTTCCTGTTTCTAAGCACAGGTTAGTGTGTGCCGTACTTAAAGGAATAGTTCACCTTCAGAATGAAAGTTCTATCCTTATTTACAAGCCCCCTTGTCATTTCAGACTTGTTTGGTTTTCTTTCTTCTACACAACACAAAAGAAGATATTTTGAAGAATGTTGGTAAACCGTTGGTCCCCATTGACCTACATTGGTTTTGTGTCCATAGAAGTCAATGGGGAGCAACGGTTTTTAGTTAACATCATTTTCCCAAATATCTTCTTTTGTGTTTTGCAGAAGAAAGAAAATCACACAGGTTTAAAATGACAAGAGGGTGAGTAAATGATGACAGAATTTTCATTTTGAAGGTGAACTATACCAAAGTCCATTTAGGGAAGTCATGCCACTCGGCGGCCATCTTCGCAACGCGCCTCCGGGCAGTTATAACGTAATTCAAACAAGACGTGAATACTGATATTTCTACCATAAAACCCCAATTAAACAACATATTTAAAAACAACATTTAAAAATGTTGTAAACTGTACCATAATGTTTGTTATCCTATGATCAAATTGTGCTTATAAATATATTTTTTCGTGTTGCTTTCGATACTGCGCATGCGCAAAGCTTGTTGTGGAAAATCAGTCTAAAAACTTTGAAAAAATTTCACAAACGAAGAAGGTCCAGGTGTCAAGAGAATTAAACTTTATTTGCTCGAGCCAACAAAGTGAGACGTCCTCAAAGCATCTGAAGATACAGCATTTTGCATCAATTATACAAAAACTTCAGAGGGGGTTCTCCGCCCTTTACTTTTACTCTTCTTTAGCCAATCCCATTTCATCTGCCACCCTTATTTCCTAAACAACAAGGTATGGTTCTAACTGTGGCAGACCAATCGTATTTTAATTTTTTAAATACATTTACATACAATAGGTACGCTTACTTTTCTCCTTGATACCAGTCTCTGAATCTTACAGAAAAACATGTTTTTACCAATATTACTGGACCAAGACCATTACTAAGGATACTCAAACACAGTGGAAAGTCCCCAGAACTTGTGCAAGCTTTTAAACAATGGTTGGTTCACTTTTAGGTCAAAGTATGCCCCAAAGCCTCAACCTCTACGCCTCAAAATCTTAGGCCTTAGTCATTACTGGTTGTTCAAGGTGCTCAAAACCATATAAAGTGCATTTGTGTAAGTAATCATTTATTAGATATACTGATTTCAATGTCTTTAGTTATAATAAAACTGTAATATTATAAAAGTGCAACAATTCGTTAACAAAAGTGTGATTTATCTATGTTGGCTACGTTTCCTATGAATACTTCTTAGTTAAACATAATTGTGGTGAGTGAAGAATTGATTATGCTGTGCTTTTATTTTATGCTATACCTTTAAAATACACAATAAGCTTTGCTAGGGCGGCCAAATTGAGCGTTGCGTTCCTCCCCATTAATTTCAGTGGCAGTGACACATCTTGTTAATACAGTATAATGTTTATAATGTTTGACTATACCTTTACCGTGCACCAAGATGCATTTGCTGAAACAGTAAAAATTAGCCCCTTGATTCATAAATAATACATTTTAAAAGGAAATTACCTCGAACACTTTGAGTAAAAATGCTTGAAAAACATAAATCCCCAAAAAATGTTTGTGGTTCCATTAATTTTTTTAATTGGATTTAAATTTTACATTTGGTAGAACCTGTGCGTGCAAAGGCTGACTGATCGCAAAACGATTCTGTGTTTTTTTTGTTCATAATTATTTTATTCACAATGCTCATTCATTATTTAGACAATGCAAAGCTTTTATCCTCTACCGAGCGTTGCTCTGTGATGTGTCATTTTCAAGCAGTTAAGAATAATTATGCATTCATCAAAACTGTAGAAGATGCTGTGCAAACAAAGAGTTTTTTTGGCAGGATATTTGACACAAAACATTGTGTTTTACACTGGCCAGAATCCTCTATATATGGCTTGTTCTGCAGAGAATGCTCATCCATTCATAAGTTGGCCCATTCTGAAAGCCTTCTTTGCACATATTCTTCGTACATAAAATAACAACAGTGCTGGGGTAATGTGAAGTCGGACGTCCCGGGAGACCCATAGGCAAAGCAAGTCCTGACCTTAAAAGGGGCTTTGTTACCACGGCTTTCTAGCTGTGGTGCCACACTGGGGGGAAATTGGTGCTGGACACCTCAGGCTTTCCCAGCGCGTGTATGTGTGCACTTTTTCACATCTGTATATTTTATTGCGGAATATTTATACTTCAATGCACATCAAGCCTCGAAAAGTACATAAACCTTGACAATTATTGCTACAATGGAATCCGTTATCCACCAGAGTCTGAAATGAAAATCCGGGGGTCAAACTTTGCATGTCAATGTGAAAAAAGAGAAGAAACAGATGTCAATAGAAAGAATATACTGTGTGTAATGTGAATTACTCTAAATAAACTCAGAGCATAAACTAATGAGATACGGTAGTTTACCACCCCCAAAAATGTTCATCTATACATGTTTGAAACCACTATGAGAAGATGACAGAAAAAATAATGGCAGAATTTTAATTTTTGTGTGCACTGTTCCTTTAAGACTTGATAATAAACCAGCGTTGTTATGGAGAGCAGACAGAATACTTGTGTTAATTCTGCAGACATGTTGATAAACTGCTGGTCTCTGTGCTGGAGTTCAGGGCTGGGAGCCAAACGTTGACACCCTGCAACCATCAGCCATCTTCTCCATCAGCTTCTAGAACAGTGTCAAACACACCATAAAGTTGTAGTGCTGTTTGTGTATTCCACCGTGTGTGTTTATCAGTTGGATGTAAATAATTGTTAACAGTTGGGTGAGATGCAGCATGTTGTTGATAGATCCGTGGTTAAGTTGGAGCTCGGAAAGTGGACGGGTCATGTTTGTGTGTGGTGGACGTAGGTCTGTTTTGTTTTGCTCTTTGGTGCTAACTGTTGCCTGTTGGTCGTTTATCAGAGCAGAGTTCTCTACACATTCTTCCAAATGCCATAGCCAAGTCCACATGATGAACAGCGCTCCGGGGAGGGTAGGCTTTGATCCGAGCCGCTGAGAGACGGGGAGTTTTTGAGGAGTCGTTCTATTTGGCTGTGGGGTTGAGAATAACATTGTTGCACATAGATGCTGCACAGCAAAATCCCGAGTGTTAAAAAATGTCAAGTTAACACTCATAGTGTATATATAATCCACACTATCCAAGTGTGGATTATATATACATTGTGAGAGTTAATTTGACCTTTTTTAACACTGGCGATTTTGCTGTGTGGGGTCTGTGTTTGCAGCCATGAAGACGTTCTTTCTTATCACATGAACTGATGTTATGAACCGCTTCTTTACTGTATGTATTACAGTGCATTTCCATTAGGAGTTGGAATTAGCAGTCTTGGCAGTATAAATCGGCACTCCATCTTCTCTTTTATCTACTTTGGAATTTGCACAGTTAAATTTAAGCGTGTTTGGATTTTGTATAAATACAAATAATGAAGTGTAATCTGATGTTTTCTGAACAGACACCCGGAAAGAGATAAAAAATTGAGAGGAAATGTGTGATGCTCCAGACATCAGAATAATATGCAAGGAGAGGCTTTATAAGGAAATGTAACTTTGGAGTGTGTATATATTATAATTGGAAGCAGATTGTCTTACATAAGCTCAGCATTATTTGTGGTTGTCTGATAGCGGTGTGTGTCAAGAAGTTGCAAAGAATAATTGTGTTTATGTTATAAACCTATATTTTTCAATATCTCAACAGTAATCCTTAAAAATCCTCTTCAGGATGTTTTTGTGAGTAGATTTATAGGATCGCAGGGAGTATAGGCTTAAGTAAAGTATGCATAGAATAGGAGTTCTGGTCAGAGGGATTGTGGGAGGAGGCACCTTTTGGTACATTTCCCATCATCCTGCAGGTGTGTTTTGTGTTTCTAAATGTCAGTCAGAAACAAATCTGAGGTCTTTTCAGGCTAAGAATGGGATTCCTTTTAATTTATGAGTTGGCATTTGAATCATATGTATACGTGTGTGACTGTCCTGGCTAATCTCTGAGTTCAGAGCAAAAAAAGTGCAATGCATACAACACCATGACTGCAGTCAATCGGCCCGCTGCCCACTCTTTCTCTCTCTGTCCTCCCACTGCTGTGTACTCATGCAGCCTTAATTGGAGCTCCTGCTTTTAGTAAGAGAAAGATGAAAGTATTAGAAATTGAGAGGACTAAACATCCTAATAAAATCAGAGCGTGGCGTTGATTCGGCGGGTGGAAGCAATTGCTCATGATTATTTAGATGTGTTGGTGAGGGAGAGAAAGGGATGGAAAACATATTTACAGCGAATACATCAGCTTTTTCTCCTGACCGTGCCCTCCACTTACCTGTAAACAAGTCTGCAAGATTTGTAAATATGCCTTATATTGTCTTAAATGTACACACATTTGTGCAAGTTGACTTACAGGACAATTGTTATAGTTGCATGATTAGATTTAACCTTTGATTTCTGGTGGTAAAAACAGTAGCTTGCGGATCTTAAACATGCTTACTGTGAGTATTGTCATATGCGAGTATTTATTGTGAGTATTTCGCGTGTATTTAGGATGCAAACAATGTTACAATAAACCAATCCCTCATTTTGACAGCTGTGAAGGTTTATAAGAAACACAGGAACATGTAAACAATGTTGTATGTACATTCAGCCAATATGTGCTTTTGTGTTTGCTAAGGATATGAGAAAAAACAGGATGCAGTGAAATTTGGACCAGACCGCATTTGTTAGGTCGCAGACAAGAAGTTCTGCTGAGGTCACCTCTGGTTAGGTCATGTTAGGTCACAACAACAAACAAGGAAAGCACATCGTGACCATAATAACAAATATCAGTGATGCTGATCAAATAAATGTGGGTATCTCTTTAACATTCTTGGTAAAATAACACAGATCAGAATTGGATCTGTATGCATGGATGCAACATGGTTTATGAAAACAATGCAGCATCATGATTGTTCTCATTGTAAAGAAGATATGTGTTCAGGTTTTTTATTCAAAAAAAGATAATGAGATTATTTTTTTACCTTGGACATTAATAATTATTAAATGTAAGTATGTTTTAGATATTATATATATCATATGTTTCTTTTTTAACAAAATTACATATAGCAACGTTAACGTTTATGGTTGTATTGATTTAAAAAATAACAATAATGCTGCAGGTCCACTAGACCCACAACATTGGCTGAATAACAAAAACATGAACACCATACAAAAGTTAAATAAGTTTTGACTGCTGTAAGAGTTTTCTTTTATAGTATATCTACAGCATTTATTTAATGGTGTACACAAGGAAATGCCTGTTTTTTGTGTTTGGCCCTTGAGTTTCACAGAAAATCAGATAAGAAGATTCTTGAGGGCCAAATATCTACCCCGATGCACAGTATCCCCCTACTGACAGAAAAATTTTATGCACCCTGTACGTGCATCTTTGATGACTGGGTGTTATTTCACAATAGAGAACTTGATTATTATGTAACAGTCTTCTTTAAAAGTACATACACTGCAAAACATGTGAGTGTGCCAAATGAATTCTTCCTCTCTGAGTCTGTTCTCAGGATGTTAGTTTTGAGGGAGGCATTTGCCACCGAAACTATTTGCTTGCTTGTACCTCAACTGGAAAAGCAAACACAACATGAGTTCAGAACAACTTAACTAAATCTGCCCTCCTGTCATGGATAATTTCCTCCAGTATTGCACTGAGCCAAGAGTGCTGGTGAAGGGCAGAGTGAGGCAAAGAGAAGCAGGGACACGAGGAGGGTAAAATGAGAAAATTGTATTGTATTGTATCTACAGTGCGTGTTGTTCCCTCTCACAGTAGTAAACATTAGGTGCATTAACAGATGAGAAATACAAACAGCACATCATGCTTTGTTGTTCTATCCTTTGAAAATTCCTTTAGTTTGATTTAATTTGTTTTCCTTTTTAACCAAATTAAAATACTGTTTGTTCTGTCTGTGTAGTTGGATTATACCGATTATAATAGAGGAACATGCAGCTCCCTTTTGTTCTTGCAAGTAAAATCCTCTGCCATTTTTGTCAAGGCAGACAGCAGGCTGGCTGAGGTGGCGTTTACACTAAGATATGCGTAGGAACACAAGAGGACCTCATGCGGTTTCAATGAGATTTGGCCATTTGGGAAGACATGAGTGAGACAGACCACTGCCGAAGGGACAAAGTTGAGCTTGAATGCAAGTTATGCAGCTACCAGTATGCAGATAGCGAATGTCAAAATGTAGCGAAGAGTAAAAAATGTAACATTATTTTTTTTTACAGATATATTCAGTTTATAAAATATACCATGTGATATCATAATATTAAAAATATAAGTTTTGCATATAAAGAATTTTAAACATTTTTTAAAAACATTTTATTATGCCTGAATAAGCATTACAGCGATTTAATTCTTATTGCTGTCTGTGAGCACTCCTTTAGAGTTGTCTGCCCTGCCTCTATTCTGTCATTAAAGGTACGTACAGACCAGGACGTTAATCTTTCTTTTTATAATCTAAAGAGCCTTCTGTGGTTCTGTGGATATTAAAGTTACATTCAGCCAGAAATGATTCTTCTATGGCATTATGAGCCATGAGTGTATACGTTTTTAAGTTGTTTGACAGTGTATATTTTTATGTATTCCTTACAAGGAGCCTCTCTGCTTTTCTGCAATAGACACTGGGTAATTGGGCTCCAGAGAAAGACATATACCACCAACACACACAAACTCAGCACAATCTCCAGACTGCACTTCATTTCCTGCTCCTCTTCACCAGCATCCCACATTACAACATACGCACACACACGCACGCACACACACACACGCACGCACGCACACACGCACGCACGCACGCACGCACGCACGCACGCACGCACGTGCGTGTAAACAAAATGTTTACAAATTTGTCCCTGTAGTACACCTAAAATATGGTCATGTGTCAGTTACATTCTCTGCCTAAATGTGTCGTATATCAGGATGTCCAATCAGAGTTGACCTGCATTTAAATACACGCTCACACCATTCGGCCTCCAGCGTTGGGCGTACAGTATGAACACACCATCAGACATGTGTGATCAAAACCTGTAAACATTGTAATGTGATATCCGTATTCACCACACCCAACTGCGTCTGTGTATCTTCCCAGATCTGCAACTGTCTGAAGTCATAAAAGGGCAGCCACCGGTATCTTGTTGCCCTCGTGCCCTGTAAACTCTGTGTACAGTAAACACAATCCTCCCATATTTTCTGTTACTGCCCCTCTGCTTGAAATTGGCCGATGAGAGACTGTTTTAGCCCGGCACTCCTGATATAATTACCAGATGCAATTACGTGTCATTAGACTCATGGGAAGATTTTCTTCCACTTTGTTTATCTTAAATCTGGAGTAGCCTGAGCCACAAGGTATTGTGAAGGAGCTAAACGGAGCAAGACAACTTGAATCGAATGAAGAGAGAGAGAGAGAGAGCAAGGGAGAGAGAGAATTATCAAAAAAGATCAGAGCTTTAGGGGAGCAGAAGATGAAGAGAGAAAAGGGGGAGTGGGAACTGTATCCTGGAATAGCCAGCAAGTCGAGCCGCTAACTCCACCCCCCACACCCCCTCCCCTCTCTCTCTCTCTCTCTCTCTCTCTCTCTCTCTCTCTCTTAGCAATCTTAGTCTGTCATTTAAGCAGAGCAGGAGCGTGGAAAAACAGGGGAGACTGAGCTGTGCTATTGACTGCCGCTATTCTCTCCTTGTGGAGTGACAACCAGAGGCTGGATATCTGGACAGTATATGATTCCCTTTAGGAGTGGAGGACTTTCGCGTTCTTTCCGGGATTTGTTTGAGGTTCTCCTTGAACCTCTTTGGAATTACAGTGACGGGGATATCCCTGGCACGAGTGTGCGCGCAAGTGAATGAGTGTGTGATGTGCCATGCCCACGTCTGCTAATCTTGTGGTCAGCGACTGGGGTTTACCATGAAGGGGAGTCATCACCATCGGGGCTGCGCCTGCCACCACTTGTTCCGGAAAGTCCTGGCAAAGTGCGGCTGCTGTTATGCCCGGGTCAGAGGTCAGTGACTGCGCATGTTGTGTCTGTAGAGGCAAGCCTGAAATGGTTCTTTTATTGATGTAGTGAGCTGTATTTTTTTATAGAACTTGAATAACGTTTGGCTGAGGAGCGCTGAACATGTGAGCTGTAGTTGATTTCTATCCAGTGTTATTTCAGTTTTTTCAGTCCTCCCCCACCAGTGTTCTGTTTTTGTTTCTCCATTCCCCTGTTCCAAATCTACTGACAGATGCTCACCCACCTTTTTCCTTATCGCTCCTTTAAAAAGCGCACACTGTTGCTCACCAGAGCTGTGTGCTTGCATGCATTGCTTTGCATTACATGCTTGTATGTTTGTGTATGTGTGTGGGGGGTGTTAAAGGGGGGTGCCTCTTCTCGTCTTGCGCTCAGCTGGAGCAACAGATGTCTGCCACCTCTCCTGGTTAAGGCTTTCCTTGCAAACACTTTTTTCCTCTCTCTCAAACGCACATACGATTATCGAGAGGCAAAGCGTCTAGCTTTGTGTACTAGCCGGAGTGTGTGCACACGTGTAATTATATGAATGTGTGTTTCTATATATGTTTATGTGTGAACGTGTTCATGGGGGGTCTGGGTGGTCTATGTATGTGCAGCACGTGGGTGGATAAAAACTCAAAAACATTCCTTCTCTGTTCCTCGGCTTGTCTCATCCTTTTTGGTCTGTGTTTGTTTTCAGATGGTCTTGGTGGTCAGTATTGTTAAGGTGTGGCAGTGCAGAGCTTTGAAAACTATGGATTCGGAATAGGGACTACAAATACACATACAGACATGATTAGTGCAAATGATTCTTGCTTTATTCTGTGTGTTTTGCGGCTAAAATTAGTGTAGATTTTAAATGCCCTTTTAAAACTAAAATATGTAGTTTCTGTGCCACCAGTGCGACCAAACAGAGTTGCAAAAATCGTGGAAAAATGAAGCTTTCTTTTATCATTGTTTGTGCTATAGCCACCTCTGCGGGGCTCTGGCATAGTTAAGATGCCTCCAGTTTAATCTCCATTGCTTATTTAATGGATACTCTTCCTCTGAGCCAAAGTATGAGCTTCCTACCTTCACTTGGGATCATCTAAGTTAGCCGCAGACATCATTCTTAACTCTCGAGATACCACACAAACCATGTAAGGGCTGCAAACTCTCCAAACTCTAACCATTTTTGTAACTAAACATCCATTTCCTTACTGTTTCGAATTGATGCATTGCGGTTACATAATGGCCTTCTAAATGCTTATCTTCCCTAAGAAGGAACGCTGGAATGGCGCTTTTAATCATACAAACAGCACACATTAGGTGTCAAGGCAGATCTGTAGTTCTAGTGGACGTGTGTGTGCTAACTTATCCCTTAAACGCCTTTTAAGCAGAAAATGGCTGTACGGTTACTTGTGATGCTACCATGTGGCTACCAGTTCTCAAATGCTAGCGAATATAATTTTAATGCAGGGCATTAGCATCAATCTCTCCTGCTTAAATATAAATCGCATGATGAGAAAGCTGTAGGCAGATGGAGCAGCTTAAATTCATATGCGATTTCCTCCTACCATCTCTTTTTATGTTTTTTTGTGCTTCCCAATCTTACTCTTTTACCTTGGAGATTATACAGTATGTCTTAGTCTAACACATAAGCTGTATTCTGTAATAGAATTGGGTATAAATGGCTGGTTTATGTAAGAGCATTTAATCACGCTTGGATGAGAGCTAAATGTTTATTCAGCCCCAGGAATAAAGTACACAACCTGAATACGTCCAAAGCAGGAGGGCGGCAGGCGAGCTGTTTTCTGCACAGTTAGATGGGCAGGCGGTCTCACACTGTCAGTTTAGTTCACTGTGTCACGCACACCCCTGCTATGACCCTACAGACCGTCTCCCAAAACACACTTTTCCATACCCATGGCTAGAGTTATGCAAGCAGCCACATACTGTACACTTGACTTTGCAACTTGTCCTTTACAAAAAAAAAGTAAAGTGGTGGTACCATGGTATGAATTAATGGTTTCAAATAAAATGTATTTGGATACTTTAGCCATGCACATCTTTGCATTATGTCCCAAGCAAGTGTTTACATTAAATGTAGCACTTTTAGGCAAACTATTTAACAAGGAGGTTGTTGGGTTTTGATTGATTAAACAATTTGTTACAATTTTGTATAATGTGTTTTGACACTTTCTGGGCCATAGTTAAAGTGCTGAACTACACCTGGGGCAGCTTTTGTGGAGTTCTTTAAAAATGACGCCTGAAAACTAAAGTTAGTTTTGAGATAAAGGTCTTGCACAGTTGGTTTGCAGATGTTAGATTTTTTGTTATCTAATGCATGACATTTTTACTTTAGGGTGGGACTGAAGTGTCTACACAGCAAAATCGGCAGTGTTAAAAAGGGTCAAATTAACTCTCACAGTGTTTATATAATCCACACTTTGAGAGTGTGGATTATATATACAGTACACTGTGAGTGTTAATTTGACCTTTTTAACACTGCCGATTTTACTGTGAATTGTTAAATTACCATGGGACCGAGTGATTATCTTATTTATTTATATACCATATAGTATTTACATGCTACTCCAACAACAGTATAGTACTTAGTAGTCCTATCCAAGAGGATTTTTCTCTGTTCTTGATTTTTATTTTGTTGTAATATCATTTTATTTAGTTTATTTCAATGTCCTTTTATTATGTTTATTTTAACATCATTTTATTTTGTAATATTTCAATATTATTTTATTTTGTTTATTTTAATAGCATTTTATTTATTTTATAATATTTATATAATATTTATTTTATTCAATCATTTCCACACATTCACAGAGTCATCTTTCCAAAGAACAGAATGCAATCGCATTGTTTTTTTTCAGCCAAGCTATCATTCTGGTAATTACATAGCAGTGAGTGCTGTTCCTTTTCCACACTGCAGCTGATGGCTATTATTTACAAGCCCAGCAGGATTCCACCAGATGACGTCTCTTCTCTGTCTTAATGACACATGACAATCATCTGTTTAGTCATTATTAAAATGATCGTGACTAAGTAGCTTATAGCATAGAACACTTTCTCACTCATGAGTGAAGACTAAATAAAGTGTAAATAAAGTGTCGTCATGCGTATATGAAATATGTATCATTCATAATCCCACTTAGAGAATTGATAGACTTGGAACAGAAATCTTCGACGTAATGGCACGATGCATTGACTTTATTTTATAAAGCATCAGCAGAGATTGCTGCTGAGATAGCACATTTTAAAGTATTTGCTGTTATAGCGTCACACTGAACTTGCAGCTAGAAGGACAATGCGGTTATGAGGAACAAAATTAACAGGGATAAAGCATAAAAACAGAGAAGGTAAATGGTAGATCTAAACATTCTTGGGAGCCGTATCAAGAATTGTGCTAAGAGTTTGTGTCATCTTTGAAACTTCCTTGGCCCCGGAGCAGGAAGCCGAGTTTTTACCTCAGGAAAAAACATGTCTTTCCCTAAAATGAGCTCAACAAAGGATCTTGTTGTGGATTTCTGCAGCTGTGTTTGAGGAGAAGAGCATGCCGTAAGGCCTGGGAACTATCTAAGGTGTCCTGAGGAAAAGATTCTTTACATTAGGAAAGCGTGCGCCTGCGAGATTTTGAGATGCTTCTGCGCTGCTTAATGTGCTGTTTCCGTGGTTAATGGATATATGATTATTTTCTTTCCCAGCAGTCCATGTGAGCCTGTCACGGTACAGATATTTGTAGCTGCAGTCAGATCCTCCTCTCAGCGTGACCCTCCGACTGCAACTTGTAACGTGAAAACAAAATGGCTGCCCCAATATCAGCCTTATGTTACCAAACTTGAAATCTTCAGAGGCATTTAAAACCTAAACCCATCTGCTTTAGACTGTCTGGTCTTTAATGAAGGCCGGGAATGAGTTGTCATCATGGTTGTGATTAAGAGGGAGACGGTACCAGTAAGTCACAACATCTGCTGGTATATTGCATTTTTACCATGGCAAAGCATACAAATATGTAGCATTAACTAAAATGATATTAATAATCAACTGTATTTCCATTTTACTATTTTGTACTAGTAGTTTATTGCTGAATTAAAAGTTTAATTACAATCTATCGTTCTCTCTCGCCTCATCGCAATGCATTCTGGGATTGTCTTCTTTCTGTGAAGAATACATGTAATGCTGCCTTAAAATTGGGCAGAAAGTAGTTATCAAACATATATTGAATATCTTTAGGAACAATTATTACAGTATGTCTAAAGTGCACGTACAGTAAGATGCCATAAAGTGTCATGAAGCCCCCCTTTTTCAGCTACAGTCTACCTCACTGTCGTTTTGAAACATGCAACTTAAATGAGTGTGAACGCTGTGAGAAGAAGAGTGGGGGAGTGGGCGGGGCAGGAGAGAAATTGATCCGATTCCATATCTTAAAATATATAGTCATTACACGAATCATACGTTCAAGCCACAGCGGTATTACAGAAACCACTACATGTAATAAAATGAGTATTTATTTTTAACAAAATGCATGGATAACTGTTCTAGTTCAAATATGACAGTTACCGCATTTAAAGAGGAAAAGTCCTCGGGTCACGGTACCGCACGCAGACTGCCTTCATGAGCAAGTCCAAAAGTCCACTTGCCTCCATTTCTAAAAGCCTTCCCAAGTAAAACGAGTTTCCCGAGTTTGCTACTGTTCCGGCCTTACTCACATCCGCGACGAGCGGGCTTCAAACAGGTGAAATTAGCGTTTCAATGGTCAGAAGTCACCTCCGTCATCTGCGCCTGTTTCTTTGCAACAATTTTAACAACTGTCATGTATTTATCACTTTCTGTGGAGAAGCCCTTCCCCCACATACTGTATATACCGCATATAGTGTATTTCACAAAAAATATACTTTTATATTAGGGCTGTCAAACGATTAATCGTGATTAATCGCATCCAGAATAAAAGTTTGTGTTTACATAATATTTGTCTGTGCACTGTGCATATTATTATTTTTTATTTATAAACACATACACATACATGTATACATATTTAGGAAATATTTACGTATTTATATGTATTTATTTATATTTACCAAGTATTTAAATTATATATGTTGATAAATTTGTATATTTTTCTTAAATATATGCATGTATGTGTGTGTGTGTTATTATACAAAATTAATATGTACATTGCACAGAAATATATTATGTAAACACAAATTTTTATTCTGGATGCGATTAATTGCGATTAATCGTTTGACAGCCCTATTTTATATATAATCATCGGAATATGTATTTTTGTATTCTGCTTTTTTCTTCATTTATCCATCAGCTTACTATCATGTGCCATGAATGCCTCTCTGTGAAGGGTCAGATGGAAACATACCAGGCACTATCATGAATAACTAGGAGAAATGTCTTCTCATTGGAAAAGAAAACACAGAAGTCATGAATAATTATGAGACACCGATTCATCATCGATGTACTATCATGCTCTCTCCATAGTCAGCTCACTAAGTTTTGTAAGAGAACAGTAGTGTGTGTCAGTATTGCAGACAGGCTCCAGTGGCAGGAAATAAGGGAGTGAATGGAGTGAATCAGCACCGTTGCTCTGCCAAGAGAACTGTCTTCTTTCCAAGCCTCTGCTCTGCTTTCCAAGCCTCCGCTCTCTCTGTCGCCCCATGCCTTCATTTTCACCTGCAGGTTTCCGCTCTCTGTTTCACCCCAAAGCAATATAGAAGCTAACCGAGGTGATGCCTGGGAGGCATGAGGCCATTAGGATCGAGAAAGAGCCACAATTGTTTCTTTCTCATTCTCGTACATTCGTCTTTCTAGTACGGCAAATTTGAAGCCCGGACAAATGTTATGTTACTCATTGTACAATATTATTTTACTCATTATTTCATCATGGTGTTGTCATGCTAATTTATGAGATTTACACTTGACTGAGATGCTGACAAATTATCCATTTCAGCTTCATCCTTTTATGTTAGATTGTCAGAGAGTTCTGTTCAGCCCCGATGTGAGATGCCACAGCCCTACTGATGACCACAGATGACTTTGCTTTGTCTTAGTCACAGTATTTCCATGAGCTTGCTAGTGTTGTCATGCATGCACATTCAGTCTGTCGCTAGCCCATGAGGCCAGTGTAGCCATCTTGATTCAGCCATGTCATGAGCTGACACTCTTATATCTCACAGCTCAACCTACCATCTCACAAAAGGCAGATTTGCTCCTGTTGCACATGAGCATTGCTAAGTGGCTCTTTTAATTGGGCTGTCTAATTGGACAGGTGCTGTTTAGCAGGCAGTTTTTTTATGATAGACCACTTAAAGTACAATAACTGTAAGGACTGCTTGCTTGGCACAACCTGGGTGCGCAGTAGTACTCAGGTTTTTTGGCAACGCTTTAGCAATATATGGTTTAAATCTGCAACTTTATTTGACCAAGTGATTGAAACGTGAAATCCAAATTGAAAGTATTTTCTTAATGCACATTTCTGGTTTTATTAGACACAATTCATTGATGTAACTTTTTGAAATACTGAAAGACAAATCGATTATTTGAATGTACGTTTTAACCCATGAGTAGCAATTAGTTTGCATGACAGCAACAATGATTATATGTTTACACGTTTTATTTATTTCATCAAGCCCTTTAATATTACAGTTTCTCCTATCCAAACACCACATGGAATGGCCACTTTTTATCAAATCAATTGTGACATTTTTTCCTGTCAAATATCCTGTTCAAGTTTGAAATATGTCAAATTATGGAAGTACATATAAAATGAGTGGCAAACAGTGTTTTATGTTCACTTTTAACAGCGGACTGCCATTGCCAAATAGAGGTCTGTGTTCAATTTCCACTAGACCACTGCAGTTTAAAGGTTATGCTTTTTTTTGACTATGCAGACAAAACTGGCTGCTCTTTTTTTGTTATCCACTTATAAGGTCTCATTCCTCCATGCATTATGGAAAAAGCTGCAGAAATAGCAAAAACTGAACAGCATTCAGAGGTACTTGAGACTGCTCCGTTGCTTAGTAGGAGATATTTTTAACCCAGCACCCATCCCCCTTTCTCTCTCACTTTTTCTCTTTCTCTTTTCCTTCCATCTTTCCATCTGACATAGTCTCTTGCATGCACACTCACAGCTCTTTAACAGAATGAAGAAATAGCCCCAGTTGAATATTGGGCTGAAATTGTATGATATGCCTGCGAGAAATCAAGTGGAGTGTTAAGATCATTCCAGGGGCAAATCTCATTTAGTAATTCTCTGTCTTTCTGTCTTCTGCTCTCCCTTTCTCTGTGAATCATGCTAAATTAAACTTCTGAGCTCAGCTGGATGCAATAGCTTAAATATTTTACATCTATTGAACTTTAAAACATTTGGGTATTTTTCTGGGGCCATTTGATCTGGGCAGGTAAGAGAGGCAATCCTCCTTGAAAGTCCTCCCTAGATTAGAAAATATGCCATTTTCTTTTTTAAGTATATTTTGAAATATCTGTGTTTTATCAATGTTTTTACTTTGGAAAATTTGACTTTACTACATTATAAAGCATATATCATACCTTCTACATGACTACATTTAGTAAATAATGTAGTTTTCAAGATGGAAATATGTAGTTGTTTTACATTTAATACTTAAGTAGATTTACTTAAAGTTTTAAAGGTAAAATAGGTATTTATGAAAAGCATTAGAGTGAAAAGTTGCTTTATACATTTTAGTAAATTGAAATAAATTTTATTGTCTAAATGTAAAGATACTGGAAAAATGTTTTTGAGTACTTAAGTACTTCCCAACTTTGACATTTCAAAAAAGGTTTTGATATAAACACTGATATATCACTGAAGTGTTGCTCATAATCTTAAAAACCTTTTGATAGTAAGTTTTTAAATGAGTTATGTGGATAAATATATAATTGTGCCAAATTGCTCAGTTCTTTCATGACACATTTTTTTTAATTATTAAAAAGTTTTGGACCAAAAATAAGAACACAGCATATGAGGAACTCCTTTAATACTGTTTACAAAGCATAGACATTTTTTATATAATTGTGACAACAAAACCTTATGGGTCTTATGGGTCAATTTTTCGAAATTGAGATTTATACATCATAGGAAAGCTGAACAAATAAGCTTTCCATTGGTTTGTTATGATAGAACGATATTTGGCCGAGATATAACTATTCAAAATCTGGAATCTGAGGGTGCCAAAAAATCAAAATATTGAGATCGCCTTTGAGATCAGAGGCTCTATTGCCACAAATATTCCAGTGCTACCTAAGACTCGTTTTGTGGTCCAGGGTCACAAATATCTATGATGCATTAGTTATTTTTAAAGCAATGTGAAATGTATACACATCATTTTCTTCTTGGTTTTAATGAAAAGTATGTTAATATAAAAATACAGCATTATTGGTTGCTTCTTGTTAGTGTGAGCGTGTCTAGTGATGCAACAAATAAAATGAGTAGCTATGTGATGCAGCAACTACTAATAGGTGTGAAGACAGCGGAGCTCATGTGATCTGTCTCTTGTGAGATAATGCAGTCAAATATAAGACGTTAATATTACTGTGAGAGATTTAATCTCATTTGCCCTGCTCACATACAGCGATATTAAAAAAGAAACACTGCTTTAGAAATTGTCTACTTGATATTTTTTCATCTTGTTCATGATATGAGGTATTATGTATGGCCAGTTAGGCAGCCCATAGTAGGGTTAGCACATCCAACAGTGCAGTAACCCGTGGACCTCCAGTGATAAAATCACTGTCAGATTGTATAAAAACTGAAGGGGGGGCTTTGCTGCCTTATTTTAGTCTGTCTCTCTGAACTTGTACCGCCCCCAAATATTTTCTACGCAGGTGGTGTTCCCTTCACTCGAGCAAAAGTGTGACTAAGAATGGAGCACAAGTTATTAGACACAGAAGTGCATTCCATGCCTTGTTTAGAAAAAAAGACAGCGAGAGGACACGTTTCCATTGAACCTTCTTCGTGTTCCTTGAACGTCTACTCTGCCCTAAATTGTGTTGTGTGATGCACAACATCACGCATGCCAGAATGAGCCACATGCCGCTGGTGTTTATCGTGGTAAAAGAAGACATGTTTTCACTTACCCTTGATGTGTATTTTAGTGTGCCGTTATTGAATTGTGTTTTTCAACACAAAGGTCTCTCTGTGACTGCTGGCAGCCTCTCAAAGATGTTTTCCCTGGAGGCTTCTCAACGGATCTCACTGGCAGATATATTTTCTTGTAGTGAACAAACAAATTATAGTGGAGCAGAAACAGTTCTTAAACCTCTTGGACCAATAGCAGCTTAACTTAGAGGACACAGAATGTGAAAGAGGACAGATGCTTGTTGGTGAAATATAGTGTTTTATCCTGTTATGCAACAAGTCAGGGACTAACGAAGAAATCCATGTCTGTATAGGGTTTCTCTTGACCTTGGCCGGAAATAAAATGAGTTCGTGAGACGTTCATGTGCTGTCTTATAAAGGGAAAGTATGCAGCTTCGTTGTGGAGCCATATATTGTATACAACATTATTAGTCAAAGTTGCAGAAGAGCTTAGTAAATGAAAGGAAAGCAAGCTAGACAATCTTTTACACACGTGGTGCTCGCTTGACATTTTCTAAGTCAGTCTCTTTAAGTGTGACTTTGATGTCATTGTTAACAGGCTCTCTCTTGTAAAGTGAACTTTCCAAAACGTGTTTTGCACGAGGGCGTTATCTTTGTTTCTATGTCCGTCAATGCCCATAACTTTTCTCTCTGACTTCTCTTTTGTGTTGTTGTCCCTAACTCTCCTCCCTTAGGGTTTAGTTGCCATGGCAATGGGACTTAGACGAAATCGAAAGACATGAGAAGGAATAAAAATGTATGCTGGAGGCTTAACAACCGTTATAGTACATACTGTATACAGTGCGTTCGGTTATGTTAACCGCGTCACCTACTGTATGACTCACACTGAGCATCGTCATTTGTACGTATTACACACAGAAGTAATTTTCCCACGCAGATACCTATTAAGCTAGGCAAAATATCCTTGTTTAAACTGGGATAGCTCTGTTTTTAAATCTCAAGCAGGCTAAGAAACTGTATTTTTAAGTCTGGGCCCTATTTTAATCTAAAGCACACGGCGCAGGTGCACTCAGGGCATGTCCGAATCCACTTTTGCTAGTTTGACAACGGGAAAACGGTCGGCGCGCATGGTCTAATCGGGTTGTCCCGATTCTCTTAACGAGTAATGGGTGTTTTTTGGGCGTAACGTGCAGTAAACCAATCAGAGTCTCATCTCTCATTCCCTTTAAGAGCCAGTTGCGCTCGCGCCGTGGCGGATTCGCTACTTTCACGGAGGAATTTGCAATAGCAAAGACTGGACACTTCTCCAGAGAGGAAACGCATCTGCTCGTGCGTGAGGTTAAAGCGCGAGAGCAGACCATCTACAGGACAAGCCAGATTTTATCTTTATGTACACAATAATAATCTTTTACATTGTAATCCATTTATTTTTTATATTTTGCATGTTTGTGTGCTGCTGCGCTTCCCTCTGTCTAATAAGTAAAGTGAAAGCGCGTTGTGGAGGCGCATTTTCTACTAAAGTGCTCTTTAAATAACAAAAAAATATTGCAATGCATTTGCTATTTAAACAACGCAGTGCAAGACGGGAAAATGAGAACTGCGTCGGGCTGAAACTAGCGAAAACACTTGCACCGCATTGCGCCAGGTAGGGCCCTGAGTGTTAAGCACACTCTGTTGACTTTGATTGAGATTTTCCCCTGAGCAGATTTCAAATAAGTATCGCCTTATCAATAACGGTGTGAAGAGTATCTACAGGAAAGAAAACTGCACTTTCATCAGCTTAAAGTATATACATAGCCGACGCCAGCTAAGCTTATCTGGTTTTTGACCTACATTGAGAACAAGGGTGTGTTCACATATGCCATGTTTGGTTCGATTAAAACTAACTCTGGTGCGATTGCTCTGTTAAGGCGTTTTCACACATAAGGGTTTGTTTCGAAACCTGGTACATTTTCTCTCTCGGTTCGATTCGTTTACGCATATGTGAACACGGCAATCGAGCTAGGATCCACCCTAAAACAATCGCTCCGAGACCGCCTGAACAAGGTGGTCTCGACCCGATTGCAAACGAACTCTGGAGCGATTCGGTAGACGTGTGAAAGCCATCCGACCCAACGGACCAACGAACCAGACTGTATCACAATGTATGATGGGTAATTATGTAAAGTTGCGTGACGCGAAAGGGATTGTTTTGCTAATGGCTCCCTGTAACAATGTTCAAAGTAAGGAAGGAAGGAGGCGGGAACCGGCGAACGTTAAACCAAACTTTTAATAAAATAAACAAACAACAAAACGAAAGTAAAGTGCTGACAGCTCCCTCACAGTCGACTGCCGGCCACACAAACACAATAAAACATAACATAAAATCCAGGCCTGGTTCTCTCTCGTCCTTCTCCTCTATTTATGCTTCCCGAGCTCCGCCGTGAGAGACGCGAGACAACGCGCAGCTGACGCTCATTATCACCCGCGTTACCGGCCGGAAAATAAACAGATGCACTCTGACCAATCGAATGAGAGTTTACTCGCACGTGACTTTTATTAACAAAGTTTGGTCCGTTTGGAAATATTGCCTTGTGAATGCGAACCGAACTAAAATAAATTTAAATATTGTAGCGATTTAACCCCCAGTTTCGGAACAAAGCAATCGATACACAGGTGTGAAAACGCCCTTAGTGTGAACGCTGCCACCCGAACCCTGGTGCGCACCAAACAAGCGGACCGAGACCGCTGAAAAGATGGGTCTCGGTCCACTTTCAAACGAACTCTGGCGGGGTTCAATTGAAATATGAACACGGACCAAAGGCATCGAACAGAACCAAAATGAGGAAGTGATGATAACAATATACGAGCAGAAAATCAAGTGATTTGGTAGTAACGGAGAAATTCCTGGCGCCGTTTTGACAGCTTTAAACACTTCATGAGGTCTTCGCGAGTTACTGCCTTGCTAAAAATACCGTCATATGCGCAGGCATATACTGAGCATGTATAACCCAGCACACGGCATTGTTTTGGATGTCCGGTAAGTTCCATTTTAAAATAGAAATCATAAAACCTGTCCAATCACGTTGCGACTTTACATGTAAGCTTTAGGTTCGTTGTTAAAATGCCAGTCTGAACGCTAAGCGAACCAGAACTAAATTGTTTTTTTTATTTTTTGGTCCGAACCAAAAGAACCGAACTACAAATATGAATGGTGCGTGAAGGTGAAAACTTTCAATACTTTTATGTTTTTATCAATGGATCAATTGTAGTTGACAAATCTGCCTAAAGGAAGCCCTGAATAATTATACAAATTTTTGGTTGACCTCATCCACTAGCATATAAAAGCATAGAAAATCTAAATTTGCTTTCGTGGTGTGTGGGTTGGTTTTAACAGTGAAAATGAGGAGGATAAACAGGCTCTATCTGCAGTAGCATAGAACTTCTGGGAGATCGTTTTATCATAAATTGTCAAAACTCGGAGCGTACAGATGCACTCTTTTGCTTTAGGGCCTGTCTTCCGTAGTGATCTCCGTGGGGTGCCCAATCAGTGCCATCTGGGCTTAAACATCCTGCCACCAACCAAAAACAGGGGTAGGCAGATATAAGCTAACACACAGGGAGGTCTACCCACATCCACATTGTCACATGCCCGACTGCTGTGTGTTGTGGCAGAAGAATGAGGTAGTGACACGATTACAGTAAAAATATACATTAGATTTTATTATGAACAGAACTCTTATAAACATGTTTCTTTATTGGACTCGAGGGTTGATTGTTGAATATGAAGGAAAGTGTGGAGGCAGGAGAGACATCAGCATGTGGGGTGGACTCGGGGTGGACCCAGTTCATTGCTTCTTGTAGAAGAGAAACAGGCATTGTGATATAATGGAAAGTGTACTTATCTTAATAGGATTTGTCATCTCTTTAATTATTTGGAAGAGGGAACAGGTGTTGCTGGTGTTGCGCACTATTCTGCCCACATGATCAGGACATTAGCGTTGCCCGGGGAGATACTGACAAACAGGCAGGTGGCTCACCATCACTATATGCACATCTCCATATAGACCTTCACACGACGGACGTTGAAGATGTACTTTAATCTTAAGTATACTATGGTATAAAGATGCACACGTGGCCAAACACGATTTATTGATTGTGTTTAAACACTATAGGATGATTGATTTGGTGGATGTTTCCGATTACATCCCTGGCACAAAGGAGTTGTTTTTGAGATTCTTTTCTATTTTGCTCTTTATATCTCAGTTGATGAGCTTTGGCAGTTTGTCTGTTTTTGGCATATGATGTCATTGTTTTTGAGAATATTCCTCCAAAGTTTGACTAGAGCAGCAAAGCAAAAATTGCAGCAACTATATGTTTTCCGGTAGAATATGAAAGGTCAGTACATTTAAAGCTAGCCGCTATTGCACATTAATATGTAATATAGTTACTATATTTAGTTACTTGCTATAGTTTTGTATCAGAAATGTTTATTTACACTGGTGTCCAAATATCTCCACATTAAAAATATGTAATTAAACCTCGCAAAACAATGTTTTAGTATTTTGAAACACAAAAACAACAAATGTAAAATGAAAGTGAAAGTGAAACAATTTACGATTCTACACTTTCTACTAATCAAATGTCGATTAGTGATTTTTACATATATTGACCATGTTCAAGATTTTTATTTTATGAATTGATGCTACTCATGCGTTTTGCACAAACTTGTCGTCAACGGCATGTTATACATGCAGAATATTAGCAAATGATGTTGAATAATATAATAAAATATTGCAATGAGCAATTTTTAAACATTCCAATACATACATTTAAATTTCCATTAGTGGTCTCAGACATGTGGACTCCACACACACAAATATATATAAAAACACACCAGTCATACGCTCATTCACACATCTCTCTACACATTCAGGATTCTGCGGTGCTCTTAAAAGCTGACAGCAAACAGATACTGTATATCTTAGTCATCAGCGATTGAGATCAGCGTTCACTGCCTGTAGTGACTCTTCTGGCTGTCTGGATGAGTACATCAGCAGTCAGGAGTGTTCATGTGCCCGGGGTTGGCTCAGGGCTTTAGTCTGTGTGGAGAAGGGTGTAATTTACGTCTCCTTTACACTTCTTATGATGTGTGTCAGCACTGCGTCTGGCCCAAGCTTGTGTTTAGCAGGACGGCAGATTAGCCGTCTTGGTCTATGATGGTACGTGTGGAACATGGTAAGGGTAAAAGGGAGAGAAAGAGCGTGGTTAGCAAGCTTCTAGCAGCAGCTGGGTAGGAATGCTGTGGTTTTCTTCCACAGACCAGTAGCTCACCACCGTCTGGCTTGTGCCATGCCTGTCAATTCCAACAACACAGAACAGACAGCAATAAAAGAGTTTTAAGCCTCTTATCCAGACGTTCGGAGTGTGTGACTGCTCTAGTACTAGTACTCTGTATCCAGTGTTCTATCATTTTTAGGCGTAGTGGACCTGAAAGCACAGGGTGCCCTAAATACAGCCATTTCACATTATATCATGGTGGTGAGCACAAGCATAATTTAATTGTTTTTTTGTTTGTTTTCAGGGGGAACCTGTGGTATGTCTGGCATTGGTTAACTTAAGAGAGATAGTTACCCCAAGAATAAAGCTTCTGTCATCATTTATTCACCCTTATCTTGTTCAAAACCTGTATATGACTGTTCTGTGGAACACAAAAGAAGATATCTTGAGAAATGTCTTGGTGGTTTTATTTTTTATGCAACGGCAGTCAAATGTTGTTTGGTTAGCAATGTTCTTCAAATCTTCTTTTGTGTTTCACAGTCACAGTCAGGTGAGACTTTTTCACACAATGGAAAAATTATGTTTTTTTTATATTTTAATTAAACAAACTAAGCAAAATTGCAACTGAACTTGACATCCATTGATGCATTGTCATGCTGTCTATGCATTGTCTGTAGAAATCTTTTCATGAGACTGTTTGCAGAAAATATGCATTTCACACATATAGGAGAAAAGATAATGACTAATTATAATAGTTTTTTACCTACTGTTGCACTTGTGTGGTTGAGTGACAATAAAGTGATTTGATTGATAATAATGATCAAAAATACAAATATTAAAACAGACACATCTATTCAGCTCCAAAACCGGAGGGTGCAAACAGGTAATGTGACCTATGCTTGTGCGCACGCCAGCCTTCCCATTAAGATCTTAAAATAGAAATATCTGTGTGACGGTTCACCTATTTCCACTTGAGTCGCCTCCTGAGCTAGTGTCTGATATGCCCGAGGGGAGAGCGTCTCAAATGCTGTGACAGGAAAGGGGAAGTGTACCGTCATGACCCAGTGGAGAAGACTAAAGTGTCAAAGTAAGAGATCTCTTCTGTGGGTTTAGTATGCATGTTAAGGGCACAAGTGTGCAAGCGAGGTGATAATCTCATTGTCAACCCAACATTGTTTGTGTGCTTGAGTTTGTGTATGCATGCTTGAAAAGAAATAAATGCTATCTCTACAGTTTAGCTTTTACACTTTGTGTTTGTCAGGTATTTCTGTTAAAAGTTTTTGTTTTTATTTGATGGTTTATCACCATTCCTATGTCATTCCTATATGATATTAAAGCACATCACATAGGCATGACTTTGTTCAGGCTGGTCCAGCTAAGAGGAAAAACGTTTTAATATTAAAGGCAATAGAGAATGTGAAGCTGACGTCACGCCTGTTGCATGTTGCATGACAAGCATGTTGCATGTTGCAGTGGCGCCGCCATCTTGGGAGGATAATACTCCACTGCTATTATTTTGTTTTGATTTACCGTTACTTGTTTTGTTTGATATATGGTGAAATCAAAAATGAAAGAACCATATGGGCTTTTCCTGAACGACTCTGCATAATGCTATTGCAGTTTTTAACACAACAAGACCGACCTACCATAGTTATTAGGGCTGTGTATTGGCAAGTGCCTCCCGATACGATACATATCACGATAGATGGGTCACGATACAATATATTTCTATGTATTCCAATACGACACACATTTGCGATATATTGCAATACTTTAAATAGAAAATGTAAAAAGTAGAGCTAGAAATACAACATGCTGTGCACCACCGGGGGTTTTCTGTAAGGATAAGTGTCAAAACATCCCTTACCTCTGCAGAGTGGCCATGATGTGCCATGCATGGACCTTTAGATCAGAGGTTTGGGTTCTCAAACTGTGGATTGCGCCCCTCAAGTGGGTAGCACAGGGGAGTAAGGTGGCTCATGCAAGTCACTTGGCTGTTGTGGTGCATTACAGTTAAAACGATGAACATGGGCAGTATAAAACCCCTGGTTCATCCGTGCTGTAAATGTGCTGGTGTCACATCTGTGAGAGCACAATAAATGTCATTGTTACTTTTCTTAATAAACTTTTTGTCTAATGCACTGCAGTAGCCAAGTGACTTGTGTCATGACTTGCGAAGCCTACAAACAGCATTATTTTATATAACTCATTACTCCATTACTTATTTTGAAAACCAAAGCACACCCACACATCAGCTCTGAGAGCTCCAAGCGTTCTTATATTTTTCGCCATTTTTCTTCCACTTACTTTTGGCTGTATGTATATGACATGATTTTAAAAAATAGTAGAGGTATCGATACACTATCGGGAAAAAAAATATTGCGATAGTTGCATGTATATGCATGATATTTTTGCACAGCCCTAATAGTTATATTTCCTAATCAAACAAGAAAACAATGCATTGAATGCACTAGCAGCTATCCTCCCAAGATGGCGCAACATTCAACGCGGCTGGACGTCAATTAACAAGCTCTATTGGCATTTTAACGGAATTGTGGGTCTTTCTCTTCTCTCAAAATCGGTTCATTTGCTTAAAAATATCCTTGTCTCCACTCATCAGAGGAGAGCAAGTGGTTTTGTGAATGTGCTTATGACTAAACCTTGAACTGTCATCCATCTGTCATTGTACTCTGAAGTCTTCTTTCTCCATCACTCTTGTAACCTGAAAGCTTTCTTGCAACCTCGAATCACTGTCTGTGTCTTTCACAAAAATGTTTTAGTTTTAGCGCAAGTTCTGCCAGGAAGACTCTAATGCTACGTCACTCATTACTTATAGTTCTAGCCTATCATCATCCAACACTTGGAGTATATAAGATCCGTACTTACTCAACATGTGCCTTTGCAGATACTGATGCCGACTTTTGCTTTCATTAGCTGGTCAGCTGTTAAATAAATGTCATTGCAACGTCATCTTGGCTCCTGAGTCTTTCTGGCAGAACCAGAGTTCTCATGTCTATCTTCCTTTCTCTCTTATTTCTTTCCTCTCATCATGGCTGTGATTAAACCTGCTATTTGTTGAAATGTAAACACAAATGACCTTATAACTAAAGGGGTTCATTTTGTTATGCCGCATTGGCTGTTGGTACAAACTACAGCCTTCCAGATATCCTCAGAGGCGGAGAGACTAAATACAGCTGTTTTACACCCAAGCGGAGAACAAGATTTTAATGCTCAGCATTTAGGGGCAGGGCTGGCTTGGGGGGATAGTTAAGGGTCTCTGGGGTTGAGTGAGTGGTGAGCAATAGGGCACAGCTTCAGCTAAGGAGATACAGAGAGTGTGGAGGCCAAAGAGGAAACGAATTGCACAAATGGGGAAAAAAGGTTTATACTACAAATAAAGCTGCGGTCGTAAACAACAGGTTACATAAAATGTATAGATACATTTTAAGGAAAATTTAATGGTTGCAATGATCCAGCAGTCGTGTGTGATTCAGATCAGAAGGTGGTGGTTGTATGCAGCCATGGGCTAGTAGAATCTGATGTTAGTGATGCAGTGCAGTACAATACGTTCCAACAAGGGCGATTGTGTCCGCACATCAAGGAGCTCCTGTCCTTTAGTAGCTGTACACACACAGACCCATATGAGGTGCAAACAGCTCTATTTCCCCTGCGTAAGTGAAATGCAATCTAAAGGCCAGTCCTGCATTTGAGAACAAGTGCTTTAGTGTACGAACACAACAGCAGAGGAAAATGAGAGACACTCTTCTGCATTTTTCGCTCCGCTCACAGTCCAATTGGTTTTGGCTGGATGACGCTCTTGTCATAGATCGATACCCTACTCAAGTATCCTGTGCAATTATGGGTTTAAAATGGTGCACGTGTAAATATATGGAAATGTAACAAATCCTGTACTTTAACTTCCTGTTTGTTTCCCCCCATTTTTAAGTTTGAAATTGACGTGAGTGAATCCACATATAAGTTTTTGTTTAATTTGGACATTTTAGCTGGTCTTCAGGGTCATAAGTCTGTTGTGTTCTGATGATGCTTTGTACCTTGTCTTCATCCACAACCACACAACTTTCAGACAAAAGCAGTGTCTTACATTGAACATCCAGACAGAGAAACAGGTGCTGTGGCTCGCCTCTTCAAACGCATTGACTTTTGAGGCCTTGCCAAACAAAAGCTGACTAAAGCGCTGCAGGTCTCCAGGGGCCTGAGTCTCTCTGAAAATTGCTGCCCATTAGAGCCAACACACCTCTCTCTTGCAGAGCGGCTGCCTCAGCACTCTACCACCGGCCGATCAATACATGGAAATGGAGCCCAAATTCCTGGAAAGGTGGACTTCAGAACACATGGCCTTCAGCACACATTATCGCAAATGTTTACATGTTAGCAGGCAGGGGCTGGTTTTATGGATTAAGGGACTCTTTGTCAATTCTTGAGCCGTACATGTGTGACCAATAACAAGTGCATTGAAATACAGCCAAATGTTAGTAAGTGTCTTTTGTTGTGTTTGCAGTGTCATGCATGTCATGCATGTAATCCAGTTAGTTTCGGGAGAGATAAATATGACTTGTGCTTTAAACAAACAGGGAAAAAGGTCTGCCAATCAAACAAGACAAAATTCAAATTGATTTATATAGTGCTTTTCACAATTTTGCACTGTTGCAAAGCAGCTTTACATTCGTATAGATAGTAGAAATAAAAGTGGAATATGTATTCATGAAACATAAAGAAAACAGAATTCAGTATATGAAATTAGACTACCGCTGGTGTTCTTCTGAAACCTTGTATCTCCATACTTTGTGGTTTTTATTGTTTGCCATAAATCATTGTTATTAGACACCCTTTATGTTTGTCACTGTATTTTGCTAATATCCAACCAATATATAAGCAAAAGTATCAAAAAGTGCTTGTCAACTTTGACAACACAGTATTTAATAATTAAAAAAAAAAAATCCTGAAAAACAGTGAATTTGGAAATCTGATGTTTCGGAAGGACAGCATCGCAGCGATGACACATATTATTGCAATTTCCTCAATACGGTGTACATTAACAAAATACACCTTTGATTGTTTAAGTTTGTATTTGTACTGTCCTATTCATAAGTTCTATTCACAAGCACTGTGTGAATCAAAGTTTTGATAGGATTTACATTTGTAAGACCAACCCTAAAAATTGCCTCTAAAATTGTAGTCATTTTCTATGTCAAAAAAATTATAATAGAATTATGATTTAAACATCTTCCAGAAATAGACGGCCATCAGAAATACCTCTCATATCCAGGGCTTGTGAATGTATATAGTGTATGATTGGATATGATTAGACATCTAGCCAATTGACCCTTCGCAAAGCCCTCCCCCTTTTGCGAAGTCCGACATCATCCAAAGTGCTCCCACTGCACTAAAGAATATTTATTGTGAAATAAATGACGTGTACTTTCAGCAAAAGCAATAAGAAAGTCTGCAATATGCAGTATGTATTCAGGATGTGGAAGTGACTAGCAATAAAGTGAACAAAATAAAGATCGAGCTCTAGCCTAAAGTACTGTGCTTGATGTAACGATAGCGCCATTGGTTTCTGACACGTTTAGGCAATGGGTGAAACTGTAATTACGACCACAAAGATCAAATTTTACCTCCGATAAAATTCTATTCTAAATTCTAAATAATATCAGCGTTTTGATTGGTCCGGTCACCTGTCAATCAAACTCCAAGTGTAGGGTCAATTACAATGATTGAGTTATTGGTCAAATTACATGATTGAACAAATTCATGTTTATTGTCAAGATAACATTCTCTAAAAAATGTCTTTAAATCTTATGCCATGTTGCCCCTCAAGCTCATTTCTTTTTTGCATAGCTCAGTGCCTGCCTGATGCAATTACTATATAGAGAAAGCAGGATTTTGTTTCAAAGAAATATTTGTGTACATTTTATTGGTTGTGGCAGCAGTAATTCATCAAATGATGATCACATTATGGAGAAGAGCAGTATAACCGGGCATATAACCAAACCTGCTGTGCACTGTAAGCATTTAAAGAGACTGTTTAGGTGCTTGGCTGTAGTGATGGAGAGATGTTGGGCAGTCCCAATAAAGCATGACAGATCGTGGTAGTCTGCTGCATGGAAAATTGCGGCATGCAAATTGCATTCGAGGTTACATTTCGGAACCTGATTTCTGAATTTGCATAATCCAGTTATGCAAGTAAATAATCAGTTGCAATTCAGTCTTCGTGAATTCCCCCTGATCTTTTTTAATGATGATTGTTATTATGTGTATCACCATTACAAAGTACTTTTAATGGAACTTCTACATATAACAAAGCATGGGAAGTTTAAAAAAGCAATTTTAACCAGAAACTGTGAATCTGTATTATCCCATAGTTTAGAGAGGAAGAATCCCTTCTGTTGCACGCGGATTCATTATAATGACAGGGCTCAGAAGAGAGATTTAGAAGGAGAGGCTGGGGAAGAGAGAGATAGAGATGACAGAAACTGAATTCGCTGATCACTGGGGACAAAGCCCTCCCCCTTTTGCTAAATCCGACATCATCCAAAGTGCTCCCACTGCACTAAAGAATATTTATTGTGAAATAATCATTTCTGGAAAAAAATGACGTGTACTTTCAGCCAAATGCAATAAGAAAGTCTCCAATATGCAGTATATATTCAGGATGTGAAAGTGACTCGCAATAAAGTAAAAATAAAGATCGAAGCTCTAGTCTAACGTACTGTGCTTGATGTAACGACATAACGTCTAGATAGCGCCATTGGTTTCTGACACGTTTAGGCAATGGGTGAAACTGTGATTATGACCAAAAAGATCAAATTTTACCTCCGATAAAATTCTATTCTAAATTCTAAATAATATCAGCGTTTTGATTGGTCTGGTCGCCTGTCAATCAAACTCCACATGTAGGGTCAGTTTCAATGACATTATGGAGAAGAGCAGTATAACCGGGCATATAACCAAACCTGTTGTGCACTGTAAGCATTTTAAAGAGACTGTTTAGGTGCTTGGCTGTAGTGATGGAGAGATGTTGGGCAGTCCCAGTAAAGCATGACAGATCGTGGTAGTCTGCTGCATGGAAAATTGCGGCATGCAAATTGCATTCATTTACAACTCTTAAAATATTGCCTTTTATTTAATTCATCTTTAAATTATCGATGTTGTTGAACAGTGCAGTTCCTGCATTATGGAAATGTGGCTTTGTCATCTCTCTTGGCTTTCAGCCACACCATTACAGGAATGAGTTTACATATATACTTCAGACTAACACGAGAGCTGCTTTTCATTACAATATTACCACCCTCCCATCAGATGAGTGATGGAGAGTTACACATTTAATCCAGGCAGAAACATTAACACATCTGAATGCATTTGCTGTGTATTATGTTAATTCGACGGAAAACCCAGTTGGTAGAATGATGAGCAGTCATCATGCAGAGATGGTGTATTGGTTACCATGGTGAGGGATGCAGGGAGTAAATGATGTGATTAGCCATGGTGGATATACACAGATTAATCGAATATTCCCACAAGTTTAGGTGTGAACAGGTGTTTGATTTCTGTATTACAAAGCTGGGCAAATTTTCTTTTGATAGAACAGAGTGTGTTTAGACAGAAAGGTACAAGTCGGAATTCTCTCAGACACAAGCCCAAGATTATTTTTGTTGTCTTGTTTACAACCTGTTTCTATCAGATACAACAAAGCCATTTTAGTTTCTTACCTCCATCACTCTATTCCTTCCCTCCTATTTGAGAGCCCCTGCTCTCCTGCGTCCATTCATCTCAGCATCACAGATCTCTTTACACTCCTCCCCTGCTTGTGCTTTCATGTTGACTTTCTTGCAGAGGGCCGATGAAACAGCCCACTGGCCGCTCTGAGCTGAAACACATGCTCTCCTGAAATTACAGGCTGGCCTGCCAGCGGGGGGCTGTGGGGAATTCTGTGTTTTCTTCCGTCCAACTGTGTGAGAGAGAGCCAACCTCAGATAGCCATTCAGTCCTCATGCAGAGTTCTTTTTATCGCAGTCCCTCTCATCCGTCTCACATGTTTTGGGGTCTGGCATTTCAGGGACCCGCAACTCTGCTGTGAATTTTCATTTAATCAGCCTTTCTAGTTGTATTGTGGCTATTCCAGACCAGTGTCTGTTGAATTTCAACAAAATCAAACCTCAGGAGTGACATAAGTCATCCAACAGCAATGTGAAAGACTGGCAAGACACATAAAACTGTGATAAAAATCAAGGTTATCACATAAAAAATTATCTTTTGAACTTTTCCTAAATACATGTACAAATATTGCTGTTGTATTATTTAAAAGTGAATATAAACTTTTTCTTTGCCATATTTTAGGTCTAAAAAATACAGAGCATCTTTCATTTTCTGCAAATAAATGCAAATAGAAACAATATTTTTATTTCAAATTTGGTCGAAATATTGTAAGTAGTTCACTGAATGAAACTACTCAATCTCACCTAAACCAGAAAAACTGAAAAATTGTCTCTTAATTCTTTCCACGGATGTATATATGTATATATACCAGATACTGACTGGTTTTCAGACCTCCCCGGACCCTCCAATACAGTAAAACTGCACATTTTAGAGTGGCCTTTTATTGTGGCCAGCCTAAGGCACACCTGTGCAATAATCATGCTGTCTAATCAGCATCTTGATATGCCACACCTGTGAGGTGGATGGATTATCTCGGCAAAGGAGAAGTGCTCATTAACACAGATTTAGACAGATTTGTGAACAATATTTGAGAGAAATTGTGTACATAGAAAAAGTCTTAGATCTTTGAGTTCAGCTCATGAAAAATGGGGGCAAAAACAAAAGTGTTGCGTTTATAATTTTGGTCAGTGTATATAATATACAGTATATATCATATTTTTACTTTCCCATTGATTCTAATTGGTTTAAGAAAAACAACTAATATTTTAAAATGGTAATTTTCTTTTTTTTACTTAGAATAAACCTTATAATCACTATGTATACACAAATTGATCTGCAGGATATTATATACAGAATATTATGTAACAACATCTTATTAAACACATTTTCTTTCTCTCTCCCCTCGTTGCAGATGTCTGCGCTAGTAGGATTTTAGGAAAAATCCTTTCTAAAGAATTTAGCATTGACACTCAGTCACAGCCATATTAAAAGAAGTTCTCTCTCTCTCTGCACATCACCAGCACTTAGCAAAGCTTTTAAATCAATTCATCCTCTCTTTTTACCAGCAATCAAAATGGAGGAGGACATGCCTTTCTCTCACACAACCTCGCACTTCTCGACATTCCTGCAATTTCAGCCTCTCTGTGTTAAATGTGAATTAGTTTTCATTTTGTTCCAAAAACTTTTCCTGCTATGCACGACTGCATCAAAGTTTCAGGACCAAATATGTTTTTTACACTCTGTATGTGTTGTATGATTGATAACGCATTGTTTTATGTGGGTGTCACTGCTGATTTGTGGAGGATATGGTAAGCGTTGGCTGCCGGTTCCAAGCAGCCTTTGGGTCCTGATAACATTCAGTTTCTTGCTCAAAAAAACAAACGCGGGTAATGAATAGGATTTGGGTTTTTCATAACTGCCACTCTTTCTAAATCCGTTGGATACGTGCTGAGTGCTGAATGAAACCATTCCTCACTCTTATGCCCCATGCGTAGACAGTCTAGCATGTTTTTCACACAGTGAAGGATTCCCCCCTGAGCACACAGCGGCACATATCAGGAAAGCAGCTTTACCCTGCTGTTTAGCCAGCAATAAGAGTTCTAATCCCTCCACTTTAGGTTCTGCAGAATTCCATCTGGGTTGAGGTCAACTCCGTTATTTCCTTGATTATTCTCCAATGAAAGTGGAAACTTTGCGGATTAGATCTCAACAGGGGTTGTTTTGTGTATCAGCACAAATTCTTGGTCAGTTCTGCTGCAGTACACAAAACATTAACTTAATAAATTAGTTGGAATTCTGTGTTAATCTCTAACCAGGAACTTGTTCTCTGTTTTTCCTCCTGCTTTTATTTGTTCAAGACAGTTAAAGTTGGCAGAAATAGAAGCTTGTGCTCCCCGCTGTCACATTGCTCCAACCTTTTACCCTATAGGAAAGAAAAATCACAACTCTTTAATGTCTCCGTTGTTCCTAGAAAGCAATTAGATTAGTTGGAGAGGTTTAAGTCTGCTTTCTACTTCCTCTGGAGTTCTTGAAGAGATGTCAACACTGTCTTAAAGGAATACTTTAAAAATGATGTCATCATTTATTCATTTAGTCATCATATGTTGTTCAAAATCAGTATTACTTTCTTGTTTCTGTAAAGCACATAAGAAGATGTTTGAGAAATATCTCTGTGGTTTTGTGTCCATACAATGGAAGTCAATGGAGCCAATATGGCCAATAGTTACAAACATTCTTCAAAATATCTTCTTTTGTGTTCTGCAGAAGCAAGAAAGTCATACAGGCTTGGAATGACATGAGGGTAAGTAAATGTTGAGAGAATTTTTTGGCTGAACTGTAACAACAACAGTGCTCAATTTTGCAAAGATACTGAAGTTTGCCATCAAAATCAAGATATTTCAATATGAATTCAAACATTTCTTTTCAAATTATTCCACACTATCTAAGCTATGCTATACACATTTATTTTATAGTTTCATACTCTAAACTGAATGCCATTTGTTTTCTTTCTATTTATCTTTCCTAAGCAATTTCAGAAGATAAATGTGTGTTCATACTTAGTTCCCCTGTGGTGACAATCAAGTTTTTAATGTTGTTTATATCTATGTGGTGTTTTTAATATGCTTTAAGATAAACCATGTGCTAATTCATAATTTTAAACCATTGCAGAGTATTTTGTCCATAAAATTGAAGTTAACCAATTGACAGTTTCCAAATGCAGTTAGAATCTGCCCCCCAAAGCCGATCCTAGACGTCTGGGGCCCCTAAGCAAACCTTTGTGATAGTTAAATTTAGATAAACATAACTGTAAACTACAAGAAATAAAAATATATCAATTAATTAACACAGCTGTCAAAAAAAAAACTTTAACACGCAAACGTGGTGTGCTTTTACTAACCAAATGAGGGATTAACAAAAATAAAACATGATAAATATAGTTTACTCAAGAAAGCCAAGCATACGAAAACACATCAATAATTCTCTAAATGTGATGACACAAAAATGACATATTATAATGGGCAAACGAATTACAGTGGATTGCAGTGGTGTGCATTATAGCTGAGACTCACTTGAACACTGTACAGTTGGTTTTGTAAATGTAAGTCATTCCCTTTAAATGCTATTGAAGTTAGAAACGTGTGTATTAATGTGTAGCCTATGTAACTTTGGAGACGGTCCCTAAATTCAGAGTATTGAAAGTCCAACGTCAAAACAACTCTATGCCAGTGGATAAATACTGAATTAGTAAATCTGTACTTGCATAATTTGGCAAAACTAAATAAGACTTTGAAAATAGTACAAAGGATACAGACGGATAGCTCCGTTTTAAACCCATGGCCATATGTAAATACGCATCTCACATCACGCGCATGTTATCACCTGCCGCGCACTACATGATGTCCGAGTAAAGTAATTACATAAATAAAGTAATAAAAATGAAATTTCCGAATGATTCCTGTTAAGTTGAATCCGCAAGTTATAAAAATAGCGTATTGTTTACATTATAATGTTTTTGATTCGGTACTCAAGGGGGCCCCCTGGTGGTGCAGAGGCCCTACGCAACCTGCGTATAGGAAGGATCGGCTCTGCTGCCTCCGTTTATGATGTCATAACCCTGTAACCTGCAAAAAGAATTGCGCTGCTTACACGTCGAGTGAGGTATCTATGTACCTATAATCAACGGTCCAAGCTTGCGATTGGGAGGCGGGGACTTATTTGCATATACATTAATCCATGTATATAAATGCAGCAAGGGTGTAGAGTTACATTGAAGTCATTTTAAGGCATGTAGAAATTATCACAGGAATATGCTTAAAGTTGAGTTTTAAGTGACAACATTATTAAATGCATGCATGAACTCGCCTAATAAAAGAGGAACATAATCAAATTTCCGCTGGGTTTAAAAAAAATGCAGTTTTAGTTAGTTTACATTGTTGATTCTGACACAGTTTGACATCTGGGCAAAGCATTTTGTGTCTCTGGGCAGAGAGCGTTTTATGTGTGTGTGTTTCCGTACTGTCAGACCGTGTTGAGCTGAATCAGGAGGTCAAGCAGAGGCTGCATTAGAAGGGTGAGAGACTCTAACAGGCAAGACTCTTCCTTGCTGCTGCTGATAACCTCAGACAGCCACTGTTCTGGGTCAGGAAAAGAGTCGGGGGGCACAACGTCTAGAGAGAACAAAAAAATTTGGTGACCTTCCTGTGAATGAGGATTAAAGTGTGTTTCCTGTGGACATCCCCCTCTGCTCGTTTCCCAGGGTCCCTCTGACACCAGCACGGCAGTGTAAGCCTGAGCCTCGACTTTGGGGCGGGGACTATATTTAGTTCCCCAGGGTCACACGACAACTTGGATAACCAGTGTAGCTCTTTATGTCTGCCGTGGACCAGTCTGATGGAATCTCATGTGATTAACACGAACTGGGGTGTGTGGCATGAGGCCTGTCAACATGGGTCATATACATTTACGCACACACATATATACACAGAGTGAAGCATAAAATTTGAGATGTGAAAAATGATCTTTAATTTGCCCTCTCTTTCTCTCTCTCAGACTCATACTCAGCCGCCGGCAGTGAGGGCAGCATCTCCACCTCTGTGGCCTCTCTGCCCCCCCAAACTTCGGGTAGTTCGGCCCCAAACTCCCCCAGCTCCCGTCGCTCCGTCAGCACCCTAAAGAAGTGGCTGACTAATCCGGTGCGTAAGCTCAGCGTTGGGGCGGCCGGAGCAGCCAAGGGGGAGCGGCAGGTCCGCAGACTGGAGGGCAAACCCCCACCTCCACCCACCAGGAGCAGCCAAGAACTTGGCAATCCACAAACAACAGAGGAGGAATTCACCATTCTGCCAATTATAGACAGAGAACAGGTGAGGTTTAGATGTTTAAATGTGTATTTTGGTGTATTTGATTGACATTTAGTGTATTATTTAAACAAAAAGCTATTTGGAAACTTAAAGGAATAGCTCACCCAAAAATGAAAATTCTGTCATCATTTACTCACCCACATGTCATTCCAAACCTGTATGATTTTCTTTCTTCTGCAAAACACAAGAGAAGATATTTTGAAGAATGTTGATAACCAAACAACATCGGCCCCCATTGATTTCCATTGTATGAACACAAAACCACAGATACATTTCTCAAAATATCTTCTTTTGTGTTCCACAGAAGAAAGTCACGTACACATCCGATATCACCACACTACAGGTGTCTCCCCGCTCATTCTGTTTCTCATAAGACAGTGTGAATTGCACCACACTGCTTGACCAACTGCTCACTCGAGCTCTGTGGTTCACCTCCACATAAACCACAGTTCAAATGAACCGTGTGCTGGCCGTCTGTCGTGACCTTTACTCGCTACGACCCTCAGTCACACCCACTCATCATACTCACATAGAGCGAGGAATTATGGGTCGGTTTTATTTTGACCTTCGTATTGATGCTTGTGAAAGCCTTGAGAGTAAAGCCTGCAGTTCCTGGCTGTTTTAAAGCTTTATTTTGTGTGTGCAGGAGTGGAGAGATGGCTTGCCTGCTCCCGGCAACTACGATCCAGGTATCCTGCAATCCCACAGCTACGAATCAGACTCTCCACAGGGATTCACCATGCTAGGACAAACACAGGTCAGTCCAGCCAATCAGATGTCCAGGATCAGAGTGTGTGTGGAAAATGAAAAAAATTAAACCAACAAATGAAAGTCAGAATTAGTATTTTGTCACACTGTGAAAAATACACACACACATACTGCACGTACTGTATATAAAGCTGGAGGAGGGTGAATAAATGGAAATGGGTGGTTAGATGAACAACAACATGATGAACAGGAATGCTTCCTTTTGATATGCAAGTAAATGTGATTATAGAGTCCATCTGTATACACCATGATCAGAAAATAACCATTGCAAATATGGAGGTAAAAAAGAGATAAAGTCACATTAAGCTTTTTTTTGAGGAAATGTACATTTTTTTAAGCTTCATTCCATAACTTTTGCCTCTGTATTGCCATCTGCATGATTACCATTACATCACTTACCACTACATCTGTGAAATCCGAATTGACAGCTCTTATTATTTTTGACATATAATATTACATGTTTTGTAATAATTATCATTATTGCAAGCTTACTGCTGCAAATAGAAGGTAAAGTATGTAGACAATTTTGAACATTTTGTGTATATGTACAAAATGCTTTTTGTTTTTTAAACCGAAAAGTTAGAATATTACTCCGCGTAATAATAAGTCCGCGTAAAGTGACATGAAAATATGTGTTCCGAGTTTGTCACACAACAGAAAAGTGTGTTATTAACCACCCAGCCAAATTTGAATAGAGAAAAAAACATCCAAGTAAATAAAATAAGTTATCAAAATCTTGGAAAAATAAGCAGGACTCTCTGCTCTCAAATGCTGGGGGCGTGTCCGCTGTTGGCGCTGAAACCACGCCCACTCGCGTCGCTCAACCAACGTCTAGTCCCCAGCCCAGTAGGCTGAATTATGAATTATGTGAATACGTTTTATGGGAGGATTTAAATTCAAACATGCAGATAATAATACAAATTAAAAGGTATGCATATTTGGCGTGCTGTCTGGTGAGATGGATCTAAGCCCGGCAGTTTCCTCCGAACTTGGAGTACTCTTCCCCTGTCCCGGTATTAGCACGAACCCAGAGCGCTCCCCTGTAGTCCTGCGAGAGAAAACGGTCTCGTGGTGAGGAGCCGGGGTGGTGGAGGGATGCCTGAAGACTGTAGAGAGAATGCAGGTAAAACGGCTTTCTCTATTTGTAGTGGTTCTCTTGAGCTGATAAGGTAGATGCTGAGATTGCTGATAGCGAACCAGCCGGGTGGATTAACTGCTCGTGCTCGTCTAGTAATTTGTTAATTAAACATCATTCACTGAAGCACGTCGCGATCACGCGCAGTGATCCTCCTTCCGTTCGCATTATTCCCCTCCATCCATTTGCTTATGCGTTACCATTTGCTTGTTATTTGGCGTGATATTTGTTTAGTTGTGTAAGTGAGAGCCTGAAAGCGTGTGCGTGAGAGATTACAACCCTGAGATTGTGATTGAGCAGACACCTGATGCTAGGTGTTCTAGTGATAGGGGAGGGGCCATGCATGCTCGGACGCTCCATTGCGTCATCGATCCCCCGTTTTAGCTCCGCCCAAAAAATCCTGAACAGAGAATTGGTGAAAAACTGTTTAACGGTTTAACTCCACAATTCAGTACTACATACTTCTGAGTCTTTGTAATGTGTTTCAGCAATACATTTCTAACATCTATAATGTGTTTAGAAACAATTCTCAGAATTCTCTTTCCCAGGACTTTAAATAGATTATATTATATTAGAGATGCACAGATATATTGGCCAATAATCGGTATCGGTCTATAAAAGCAATTTTTCACACTATTGGCTATCGGCCAATAGTTAAAAACAGCCTATCATCAGGGCTGGCTATCGGTATCTGATGAGAAATTTAGTATTGGTGCATCTCTAGATTATATCCATATTTTTTCTGGTATAAGAAACATAATAAAATAAGATTTTCTATGGTAGTTTTTTATATTTCATTGCAACGTCCTGTCTCTCTCAAAGGAGAGGACGAGCTTTAGTTAACATCACAGTTCATTCTGGACATGCCTTTCTCTCTCTCTTATTCAGTGCACACTGACACATCGCTTTGTACCTGACACAGAGGGATTTTTCTGTAGGAATTCAGCGTGAGTTTATTATTTGTTGGCTAATGGAAAATTCCTGAATGAATATGTAAGCACTCCTCCGATGCGGCCTGTCTCACGGACGGAGGAGCGCAGCACATGTTTATCAAACTGACTGTTTTGTTATATTCCCCGCACACATAGAGGTCTGACACAGCAGTTTGAGAGAGGAGCTGCCGATGATATAACCATAGCGTGAGTCCCGTCATCCCTGACACAATGACACAAGGTCATCCCTCTGCTCTAGCTAACTTTAAAAATAATTTCCTGTAGAAAAAAAACAACCACTATGATCTCAGCTTTTTATTAAAGGAACAAGCAAAGACCCCTGGCTTCTGGGTAAAAAACAAGCCGCGCAGATAAAAAAGGGAAAATTAAAAGCGAGGGGGCTCTCCTGCGGCCTGTGCCAAAGCACATCTGAAAATGATCTGAGTAAACCTGCGAGCCAGTCAGGAGAGCTCATACGGCTCTAAAACATACAAACACACAACCATGTATGAGAAAACAACAAAACAGTGTAATATTACATGCAGACAGACCTGGTGTAATGCGCACATCAGTACAGTGTAGGGCTTAACATTACACTACACTACATAACTCACTATTTCTTAATCAGACAGAGTTCTTCTTGTTCACTTGGAAATGTTTTTCTTTTTTTTAAATGTAAACACCCTTGAAACTTGATATATTTACATTTATGTTTAAAAATAGAAAAGTATTTGCTAATGGGGAGGAAGACAAAAGTTAATTCAAGATATATTCTCTGAAAACAGTTTTATATTTTGTTTGTATTGTTTTATTCTTAAAGAGAGAGTTCACCCAAAATGACAATTATCATCTACTCACCCCCACCCCATTAACTTCCATTGTATGGACACAACAAAACCACGGATACATTTCTTAAAATATCTTCTTTTGTGTTCCACAGAAGAAAATGTCATATACAAGTTTGGAATGACAGCATTTTATTTTTGTGTGAACTATCCCTTTAAGATATTTTACAAAACAAAACTGCTAACAGTGATTGAGGGATATACGACAACATACTTGTTGAAATATCTGTAAACGACGTTAACATCATAACTTATAGTCGTGTGTTTGAACATGGAATTTCCGTTTATTGTAATCCACATCATTTCAACATGATGAAATGTCTCACATCATTCTCTCACACACATACAATACAATACAATACAATAAGAAACTGCACACACAAGCAAAGGAAGTGCCCCTACAAACTACCTGAAAGATGTAGGAGACTTGCTGTCCACCACAAGGTCTCAGCGTAAGAATCTTTGCTATTGAAGCTGTGTTTGAAGAGGCTATGTGACGAAAGTGGGAGTCCAGCAGGTTATAAGACATCTAGTCACCCACGAATGTTGTTTTATTTGTTTCTTTGTCAAACACATTGCTGCTCACTTACGCAGACACATTGTAGGATTTTAAGAGAAAACAATTACAAGTGGTCGTTGCTGATAATTGGTTCTGGCTTTCTGCAGCCACTGATATCTCTTTTCTTCATTACCTGTGCGCTGTCTCTTTAAATCAGCTGACTTTATCCATTCAGCAGCTATGACGCATAATGTTGTACGTTACAGGGAGCAGTATGTCAGTTGACAAGTGCTTATTATGTGTGTGTGGTCACCTGCACAGTATTGTGATGGTTGCCAGGGTGATGTTTTAAGGTTGCTAAGGTATTCTGGGTCTTTTAAATGCATTGATATGCAGTTGCTAGGGTGTTTACCCTGTGATGTTTATGGGTGGTTACATGGGCATCACTAGAGGAGATCACTAGAAGAAAACTTCTTAAATGTATCAGTACGTTTTTCCACCCATCAGACATCTGCCAGGTAAAATTGTAAGTCTGCTATCATTTCTGTAACACAAAGAGTCCTGGTTATGCAACAGTGGTTGTTTGTTCAAGCTCCCAACCTCAAGCGTCACTATTAACAACTGTAAGAGATGTGATAGAGCTTGATTTACAGCATAGTATATGTGCTAGTTTTACCTCTGATGTGGTTAACAAACACCTTAACAAAGACAGAACGTCTTTGAACTTCCTTTTTCCGTCCCAAGAGTCGCCGCTGTGTGCTCATCTGTCCTCAAGTAAAACAATGGTCCATGTCAACCAGAGCAATTTGGGAGTTTTAGTGAGAACAGGGTGACTGAGGTCAGTGGCGTTATGGTGCAGAAGTAAATTCGCTGAAACAAATTGTTTGTTGTTTTTGGGCCAGTCAGTTGAGAAATTTTGCAAATCGGGAACGGAAGAAACACCTCCATTAAAGATGCGTCTGCTTATTAACTGACTTTTGTAAGGCACATTTTATAATAAGCATAAATCACAAAGGAGACAGGCATTTTGCGCCTTATTATTTCATCTAAATACATTGAATTAAAACAAAACTGACTTTAATTGAATTGCAGTGGTTAGTGAATTAAATGAAAAGCTATGTGCAAATGTGGCGCAGCAGTTTAGCAAATTCGCCCCTCGGCAAGTCTGTCATGATTACGGGAGAGCGCTGAATTCTTGTTATCATTCAGTCACTGTCACAAGAAGACCCAGCGTGCTCCTTTCTCGTCACCTAGGCAACCTGAGCTATTACAACACCTCATATCTTCCCTCCCTCTCTCTCTCTCTCTCTCTCTCTGTCTTTCTCTCTCTCTTGAGGAACATTTTTAGCGTTATGTCTCATCTCTTATTCACAGTTATTCCCTCTTTGTCTCCAGATCACCCATTGCACCAGCCTACAGGCGGACGACAATAGTTCGATGTTTATGGACGACACTTCCAGCCAATCATCAACCACCGCAGACAGCGAAGAGGACCGGAGGAGTGCCTTAGAAAAAAGCATGTGTGTGTGAAATCATGATGTCAATAGTCTTACCCTTTACGTAACATTATAGAACGGCTCGTTTCTGGCCTCTTATGTAACACAAAAGAAAAGCCTATCTTTCGCTTTTTTAATTGCAAATTTGAACGGATATTAGATGTTCACCAGCAGTCATATCATATTTGCACATTTCTAGAAAAAATCCCCTACAGCTTCCATTATATTAATATGCCATTCAAGCTCAAACCTCTGCTGATATTAGATGCTCGCCACGTGTTTTGCACTGTCTGTATTGTTTTGGAATCAAATGACTTCACGAAGCCAATAAGATCTAAAGTAGCCCCCTCTTTCTCCTGTAGGTACGTTCTGAAGGAATTAATAGAGACAGAAAAGATGTATGTAGGTGATCTAGGACTTATTGTGGAGGTGAGCCACATTCTCGTTCACAACATTACAAAAAATAAATGGCTTTCGCAGTGGCTTTGAAAATATCTATTAGCAAATCACATGAGGATTTAATCAATGGCGTTATGGAATGGTATCAATTTCCTGTAATCTTAGAACAACCAGAATGCATTTCAGAGCATTTAATCACCGTAGAATTAGATTTGATGTATCATATGACCTGAATTTTTGTCAGCTGTAATACTGATTGTATTATAAATCAAAGTAATGATGCCAGAAAAATGCTTTATTGTCACAGATGAAATGGTGTAGTTTCATTACAGTTGAGTGCTTTGTGGTCATGTGCTAAGTGAGGTTACAATGTAATGTCTTTTTCAGGGCTACATGGCCACCATGAACGCTAAAGGAGTACCGGAAGATATGAAGGGGAAAGACAAAATAGTGTTTGGGAATATTCATCAGATCTACGACTGGCATAAAGAGTGGGTTTATCTGTGTTTGCACATGTGTGTGTGAGAGTGAGAAAGAATTTAAGTCTTTGAACATATTCTTAAAACTTTAAAGACAGTTTAGACTAAACTTTCCCCAGCGCTTTGTTTAGATGTGAAATTCTGACCTTATAACCGGTCTGTCTGTTAAAAAGCAACAAATGATCTTAGGCTATATCTATGCATGAGAAATGCTTATAGTATGAGCAAAGCGAGTGTTTGGTGGTATGATGGAGAACGTCTGATCTCCCTTCTGTTCTGAGTAGTTATTTCCTGGGTGAGCTGGAGAAATGTGTAGACGAGCCTGAACGACTGGCCCAACTTTTTATCAAACACGTAAGTCTGTCTTGTTATTCTTTCTCTTGTGTCTGTCTTTCCCTACTCTGTGTCGTCCAACAATTGAACCAATTTTACCCAAAGATTTTGCCTTGGCTATGCTGGGACACCAGTTAGACCAGCATCAAAGCCGCGTGGACCATCGCACAAATTCTTGCTGGATCTAATCTGTTTTTTCAGAAGAGAAGATTGAGCAGAACTTCCTTTGACAAACAGAGCTGAGAAAACACAGAGGGCTTTTAACACTCACCGTTTTAACACCCCATTTATCCTCACAGCGTCTCACTCTATTTTGGGCCCCCATTTGGACCCCCTGTTACTGATACTGGCTGTGTGTTTGCCTGTGTGTCCATTGGCCCGCCTCCACGAGGCTCAGCAGGGTCAGGATGGAAGCATGACAGAAAAATAGGCGAGAAGTAAGAGAAATAACAAGCACGTCCGCATCCTTTGATAACACTGCTGCTTTACACACCGAGACTATTTCTGGACATCAACACTGCGCTATAGGCATACACATAAACAACTCTCCCAGAACAAAAAACACAATCTCTGCAGTCTCAGATGTACATGTGAGAGAATAAAATGTGCAGATTTACAGTCGTGGAAGTAGTTGATGGTAGCAGCAATTTGTTAAAAGCTGCCACATGATGCGATACGAGTTTTGGTGGTGAATCAAAGAATCAAATTAAAAGCAACGAGTTACAGTAAGAGAAGACGTATGTCATCGTTTGCCTTTTTTACCATTTAATAAGTCTGTGTCCTGTGGGTAATGACTTGAAAAGACTTCAGGGGAATAAAGAAACATGTAACAGAAGGTTGTATCAAACTGTGAAAACAAGCCTAGTGGGAAACGGGTAGGTAATGGGAAACAGTAATACAGAGGGAGTCAGGGCCAGTCACACTCACTTCCCCTCCTCTGTTTCTTTTTTCCTTTTACCAAAAAAGCACCTTCCCCCCTCTTAACATTCTTTGGTCCTGCTCTCAGACCCTCTCTTAACTCATACATAAAAATGTTCTGAGCCACTGAAGCTATGTCCTCTCCGGTCATTGATGCATAACTTTGGATATATAGAGACGATGTGTTGCAAAATTCTTCCGCTGTTTGAAACAGACACGCTTATAAGGAGATGTTATTGCAGTGCAAAAATAGTTTTCCTAATCAGTATTTTTGTATTGTGTTGTAGTAAAAATCTAAACCTTTTTTTCTGTTTTGTGCATAATTACAAACAAATACATTATAGTGAGGTTAATGCTTAAAACAAAGAAAAACAGTTTGCTAGTGGAGTAAAAGTAATTTAAGTCAGTATATACAGTATACACATACAGTGTATATTTTCTAGAAGTCTTTAAGATATTACGTATAGTATAACTGCAATATTACGAGTTACATCAAATTTTTTATGTTTAGCAATGTTCAAATATTTTAAACTAGAAAACAAGACAAAAACATTTGATTAAAGGTCCAGTGTATGAAATTTAGCAGCATCTAGTGGTGAGGTTGCGAATCGCAACCAACTGCTCACTCCATCCCTCTCTCAGAACTAAGATGTCATCAAGTTTTCGCTTCTTTGCCGAAGGAGATAACGTATTTACGAAACGTGCTCTTTTGAGCAGTTTGGCCGTTTAGGGCTACTGTAGAAACAACATGGTGAATTCCATACAAGGGGACCCGCGGTGTATGGAGATAGAAATAGCTCATTCTAATGTAATAATAACATAACACGTCATTATGTAAGGTCTTTATACACCTCTGAACACATAGTTATGTATATTATATTGCATTCCTGTCAATAGATCCTCTAAAAAAATTACACACTGGACCTTTAAGAAAGCCTCTTATGGTCTGATGTCATAACTATTTATGGTTTGATGTCTACTATATACTGTAGTGCGGTCTCTAGGCAACACTTTTGTATAAGTGTGCTTGTGTGTGAATAAGTGTGTGTTGGTGTGTGCACTTGCAGGTGTATGCTCCTGATACCCGAATGCAGTGTGAGAGAATAGGGTTCTGATTACATTCAGGATAATTGGGTTGAATTATACATGACCTTCTGCTCACATCAGTGTTGTACATCCTCTCTTTCTCCCTCTATGTGCTGTCACAGTACAATGCTTTCATACTGCAGAAAGAATCTGTTACAGACTTATATACAGCAGCTTCAAAGTTTCCATTGAATCACATCTGTGTTGTAATGCATGTCTGGTGCTGCCCATCTCTTACTGTCTCTCATTTAAGATGTGGAAATAATGAGTTGGAGTAAGTCACATTAGTCATTTTATGGATGGTGTAAAGCCTGGAGAAATAACAGTAAATGTTCTCCAAAAAGATCATTGATGTATTTCTAAGACATCACTGTGGGTCATATCAACATCTGTTATGAACAAGTCATATTTAAAAAAAAAAAAATTATTTTGCTTAAAGGAGTGATATGTCGCGACTACGTGTTTTTCTGTGTCTTTGGTGTGTTATAAGTTTTCCATGCATGTATTAGACACGTAAAATTGCAAAAATGAAAGTGTCGGAACAAAAGATGCATTCTATCTAAAAGCGAATGCTCACCCAGACCTGCCTGAAACTCCTCGTGTAACCACACCCACACAAATCCACGTCAGTTCGTGGTATGATTTGACTAAGACCGCCCAAATATATACGCAAGTAAGGTCGGCGTACCTGTCAGTACAATTGCTTTGGAACCTGATGTTCCAAATATGATATGAGGCGTTACATTTCCATCACACGGTTGCAGTATTCGACCAATCACTACGCACTGGTTAACTGGCCAATCATTGCACAGCTCGCTTTTCAGAGAGCGATGCGCTTTGTAAAAAATCTGCGTGTTTCAGAGAGGCGGGGCTAAGAGGAGATACAAACATGCACGGTATGTGGAAAATACAGCGTTTTTGAACCTTAAATCGTGTATACACATTGCATTACATCTGAAACAAATGATAATATGCGTTTTAACTGTGTCATATGACCCGTTTAAAGAAAATTAAAACTTTTGTTAGGATTATTGCATTATTTTTGCTGTGACATTTAAGCACATTTGAATGCAAATAAATTGTATTCTCTTTAATTTAATACAAAAGAAAATAGTGTTCTAATATTGAATTAGTGTTTTTTGTACTTCCTTTGTCAATGCATTATAGTATTTTGTACAGAAATAAGAATCCATTGAATCTAATGAGAATCACTATTTAGAATATTGGGGATTTCAAAAAAAGTACAAGGTGAAAATTAAGTTGCATTATGGTAATGAAAATGTGGGGATATATACCATGATTACAATGAGAAATATAGCTGCATGCAACGATAACAGGGCCAAGCCCCTGAAGGTGTCACAAGCACAGCGCAGAGCCATACTGGCACAGAGCAACAAGAGCAAAAACGGAAGAAATAAAACATGTGAAAAACAGAGAATAGGTGAAAATGAACTCAAAATGTTGGCTATATATATAAGCACAACACACGTGCTACAAGGGATTCGAACCCACAACCCCAAACAACTTCAGGCCTTGGCCCCTAATAATGTTGCAATGCAAAAATATTTCTTCATATGCTTAATTTTCTATTTGTTTTCTTTGGGGTGGGAAAATGTGACTTCAATATTCCTCCTGTTTTCATTTTTTCTTAACACTGGTTTTTAGCTTTTAGCTTACTAATGTGATTTGTGAATAGAACTGTTTGTACTGCAATGACTGTACAGTATGTAACCATTCAACTGGGCTAATTCAGTCCTCTGTTTGCACAAACTGCAGGAAAGACGACTTCACATATATGTGGTGTATTGCCAGAACAAACCAAAGTCCGAGCACATTGTATCAGATTACATCGAGACTTACTTTGAGGTAAGGTCATGTCAAGTTTAGGCGCACACACACTCATTCAATCTCAGTCCTCAGAGAGGCACAGGTCAGCCATACCATGCTGATTTGACCGAACTGAATCAACCGGACCATCTGTGTAAATATCTCAAAGCCGACTTTTCATCTCTCCCTTTTTTCCATTTTTCATTTGTTGGAGTCCCATCAATTCTTGTAACAGACATAATGGCGAGATGCCTGATCGAAAAGCTTGACACTTAATGGATTCTTCTTAGTGCTGTGCCAAAACATTAAGAGGTTATGGATGGATATTGCTTGGCATTATGGGATGATGGATCAAAGCGAATGTTTGGCTGAGGCATATTACCATGTTGCTTACTGGCTTCTGCACAGTATATCCTATATACTGCCTAAACAAAGTATATGAAACCGTATGCAACATGCAATCATTTACGCAGTAGAATGCATACATTGGCAGCAAAAAGCTTATGCAATTGTGATATTTCTGCTTTATTTGTTACAGTAGAAATGGAAGGCTGAATGCATTGCATTCCGTGCACAATTGAACAAATGTGATAGGTCATCTTGTTATTCTGTGCATAAGGAAAATCTACTGAATAAGTAAACCACGCGTGTCTTATAGTATTTGTCTGTGTGTGTATGCAGGAGCTAAAACAGCAGCTGGGTCACAGGCTGCAGCTTAATGACCTGCTCATCAAACCTGTGCAGAGGATCATGAAGTACCAGCTGCTGCTGAAGGTGAATCACAGGGCAACACACACATTCACGGGCACAAACAAGTCAATTTTGCAAACCACGTCAAAGCAATTGCAAATTTCATAACTGAAATGACATTATCAGAATGTTGATAGGAGGATATGATAATTTACTAAAGATTTTATTCAGCATTTAATCAGCAGCTAATGCATGTTCAAAAGGGACACTTGGAAATTTTGACTATTACGCCACATCCATTAAAAATAAATACATTTACATTTTAATTTAAAAATACCTTTTGGTGAAAAAACAACAGAGAGCAAACAACTGTTTACTCATTATTTTGTTCATTTGTAATTACTATATATTGCTGCTGTCCTTCTGAAAGCTCATATGTTTGTATTTCGTGATTTTTTTGCCATATCATTATTTTGAATCACCCTTTTTGTTTGTCAGTGGGTTTTGCAAATATCTAACCAATAAAAAGTGCTTGACAACACAGTATTTAACCACTTAGAAATGATCATATTATATATTATATTATCATATAAAATATTAATAGAGTGCATCTCAGCCTGTTTGACTTCAAACCCCCCATTGTTCACAACAATAATTGAAGGCCCCCCCACTCACAATTTCTACCCAATAAGATTTTTTATAGCTTGGCAAAACAAGTAAGATGTTATAAAAAGATTTTGATTTTGATTTTTAGTTGTTCCTGCTTCTTTTAATGCTTGTTTTAAATAGTTTTAAGTCATCTTGCAGAAGCAATTCTACTTTTTATATGCTAATGTTTATGACCACTTGTCACAGTGTCAGGAAACCGTTACTGTTGTCACAACACATTAGTCTCTGAAGTTTATGATAGAAGGAAGCGCTGCCAAATGTATTAACATTCAATTTATAACAATTAGCATTGAATCAACCTCATACTTTTCTCCTAATGTAAAGTGTCCACAACTTGTTGAAAATAATGACCCTAATTAGTTTCTACAGGCAAACACTCATTAATTCAAACAGACTCAGATGCAAAAATAGACCATTCTAAAGCTCATGCTGTGTGTCTCGTGACAGGATTTCCTGAAGTACTACACGAAGGCTGGGATGGATACCGAAGAGCTGGAGGTATAAATCATGTTGCTCAGATGCTATAATTATCCAAAAGTTTTATTTGTCAAGACCAGAAACGCACCAAGGATCATGGTGTATTTTCCTTGCGGTGCCAACATGTGTTTTCGCCTCCATTTGTGTCAGTATGAGCCAAAAATCACTAATAATTATTACTCATAGGCCTTACCAAGAATGTTCAGGTTTGTTCCACACATTTCCTTCTCTCACTCTCTCTCTCTCTCTCTCTCTCTCTCTCTCTCTCTCTCTCTCTCTCTCTTTCTAACTGTCTGCATGTCTCTCTCTCGTTCTTTCTCTCTGGAACAGAAAGCAGTGGAGGTGATGTGTTTTGTTCCGAAGCGCTGTAATGACATGATGAACGTGGGTCGGCTGCAAGGCTTTGAGGTACGGCGCCAGACGAAGGCTGTGGTTTAAAGCTGTCGCTCTGTGGAAATTCTGTGAGCGAATCTGATTTCTTAAGGCCACGTTCTTTCTCTGTCTTTATCAGGGGAAGATCACGGCACAGGGAAAACTTCTCCAGCAGGACACGTTCTCAGTAACAGAGCAGGACAGCAGTTTACTGTCCCGGGTTAAAGAGAGGCGGGTCTTCCTTTTCGAACAGCTTGTTATCTTCAGTGAACCAATAGACAGGAAAAAAGGATTTTCTTTACCTGGATATATTTTTAAGAACAGTATTAAGGTGAGTTATACTCATATTTTCTAAATCTCTAGTTTTGACTTTAATTTCTTCTGCTGTACAAGACTTCATCCTCTCAACATACTTTTCTCTGCTTAATTTATGAGAAATTCGCTTAAATCTTACAGATTAGATTTATTAAGCATAATTAACTTTATGTTTTCGTAATTTTTATGAACTCCGTGTTCCTCAATAAAAACAAGTTGTTTAGGGACAAATTAGATTTTACATTTTGTTTGTGCAAATAGCCCTGAGCATCATTGAATGGTAATTTAGTTAATATGGGTTGTTAAATAAGTGTATATGTTTTCTACGTAACTGCTTCCTTCAGATAAGTTGTTTGGGTGTGGAGGGGTGTGTAGACGATGACCCCACTCGCTTCGCCCTCACGTCTCGGGGGGCTGATGGCAACACAGTGCGATTTGTCTTGCACTCTTCATCAGCAGACATCTGTAAGGCTTGGGTCAGTGACGTGAGCCAAATACTGGAGACCCAACGCAATTTCCTCAACGGTGAGAGTTCAAAACTCATTTACTCATCGTACAAAACACTAATTTTCCAGAAATTTCATAGATTCCCAGGGAACACATGTACTATACACGTGTGTTCCTTGAATATATTTGTAGGTCCAGTGTGTAATTTTTGGAGAATCTATTGACAGAAATGCAATAATAAAAATGTCTTCAGGTGTATAAAGACCTTACGTAATAAAACGTTATGTTTATATTACCTTAGAATGAGCTGTTTCTATCTACAGACACTGCTGGTCCCCTTGCATGGAATTTGCATTTTGTAAATCGGTATCTCCTTCAGCAAAGAAAAGAAAATGTGATGACATCTTAGTCCTGTGTCAGCCACCGTAGTGGTTCGGAAGGCGGGGAGCCGTTGGTTGTAATTCACAACCTCACCGCTAGATGCCGCTAAATTTCATACACTGGACCTTTAAGTGGCTTTGGATTGGTTGTTTCAGACGGACTGAAATGTTCTTATTTGATTTGTTATGTGGTGCAGCCCTGCAGTCTCCCATAGAGTACCAGAGAAGAGAAAGTAAGAGCAACAGTTTGGGCCGGAGCATGAAGCCTCCTCTGTCGGCATTTGCTGGTTTGAGACCACACTCTTCAGCATCCATTGACCGACACAAACTGCCCTGCCTTCACTCCTGTAACACCTCTTTACCATCGATCTACCTGCCCAGCCAGGTCCCCACTGATTCCCATTCACAGTCAGATGTAAGATGTTTCATTCATCTCATACTTTAAAGTCATAATCAAGATCATAGTGTTATGTGGTAAACAGACATAAATAACCTTAAAGATTTTGTAACCCCTCTGTCTGTCTGATGTTAACAGTCAACCCAAGTCCAACGCTCTCTAGTGGACTCCAGACTGAATTCCCAGACAGCGTCTCCAGCTCATGTGCATCTAGCCTTCTCTGAAGATCAGTCTTTCAACCAGGCTCCTCTTAACTCTCAGGAGGTCTCCAACGGGCTGTGTTCTTCTAGCACGCAAAGCACACAGGTACCGTGCATACTCCAACACTCGCGTGGATGTAATGTGCTCTGAATGAGGTTAGAGTTTGAAGATGGGACTCATTTTGCATAAGAGGCTACACTGCTCCCCCTGCTGGTGGGTTATGGACATATCCTGTAAAATCATGATATCAGATGGTACTATCATGGTACTTTGAAATGTATGTACTATTGTATATTTATGGTACCAGATCTGCCATATGACTACTATGAAGGGTCTGTCTGTTTTTTTTATTCTGATGTAGTGTCCCTTTAAGATTTTCCCTTGTGTTAGTGATAAAGTCTAGTCCTGATAATGAGCTTTGATGACGGCTCAACAATAGTTGTGTGTGAAATAGCTGTTTATCTTCTTTACTCAGGCCTGAGAGTAATGACATTCACAAACAGGAACGAGACAGGTTGACTGAAGGAAGTAGCAGATCTCTATCAAAAGCATGATTGTTGTTGAAACTGAGTGCTGCTTTGTTGTTTTGTCAACTTCATTACGTTTCAACCCTGTTTTGTCCCAGTATTATTTAGGTGAAATACTGTAAAGCACTATGTAAATTATGTAAGTTTTGAACTAGCATACTGTAAGCTATAATCCTATAAATTCAAGAGACAACATATCTGTATTATATGTAGGTCTTTCTGTATCTTTAAAACACAATCGTTTATTTTCTCCGTGGGCTTTGGAGAAATAATAGATTTTGATTGTTCTTTATCTGAAGGTGAGAAATGGAAGGAAGACAGGTGATAACAAGGGACACAAAGAATAAATAAGATCTTTCAGGTTTTTAATAAGTGTGAAAAGCTGGCCAGGTTTCTGCACAGAAACAGAAAGGGGCCTTTGTCATATCTAACAGCGTTTTGCCCAGAATCAGGCCTGTAGTGCACAGCATATTTTGCATATTTGGTAACACTTTATAAGATTGTATTCGTTAACATTAGTAAATGTATCAACTAATACTAACTAACATGCATTAATCCTTGTTAATGTTGGTTATTCCCTTACAGAAAAGACACATGAATTTCACATGTTTTTCACATGTGATCACATGTATACAACATGTGTTTAACATGTGCAAAAAACACGTGTGATCACATGTGAAATGTGTGTTTTTGGAACATTTTGGTGTGAATTCCCACGTGAAACCCATGGGATAACATGTTAAAAACCCATGGGATGACATGTGCAACATGTGGTGACGTGAAGAACATGTGATCACATGTGGAGACATGTCGCATATGTTATCCCATGGGTTTTTACATGTTATCCCATGGGTTTTTACATGTTATCCCATGGGTTTCACGTGGGAATTCACATGGAATTCACACCAAAATGTTCCAAAAACACACATTTCACATGTGATCACATGTGTTTTTTGCACATGTGAATTTCGTGTGTCTTTTCTGTCAATTCAATTATTCATGTTCACAGTGAATTAACTAATGTTAACTTTTGATTTAAAACATTTATTAGTAAATGCTGAAATTAGCATTAACTTAAATTTATGCATACCATAGAAGTATTCTGCCCTACAAAGGCAAAAGACCTTAACTCTCTAGAGTGTGGAATTGAGAAAAAGACTTTAATGTTTTTATTTATTTCTCATGGGCTCACGGGTTACAACCCATTATTTTCTGGGAAAAACAACGAAATTGACAATTCACTTTCAAGCAAAAATGAAGTTACTGCACTGCCTTTGCAGGGCTATAAAAAGGACTATAAAATAGTTTATATTTTTGTATATTTCTTTTACTGCTGGCTAAAAGTTTTTAATGTTTTTATCAAAAATTTAACATGGATTTCACAGGTGTTTTTGTTTTTTATATTCTATATTTTCATTTTGTTTGCCATACTTTTGCTCAAGACCACATATGCGACCAGATTTTTGAAGCATTCATTTAAGGCAGCACTGCTCTCTTGTGACGACATTCCCTTGACATCCTATTTCAGTCAGACTACAAACCCAGTTACATATATCTTGCTGCTCTGCTCCCAGTAATTAAGACTCGACAGACATTTTTAGTAAATAGGTTGGCTTGTGACGGCTCATTATTCTCTCCCTGGAGAACAGGTGATGATTTCTTACATCTGTCATGCATCACAGATCCTTTCAAATGAAGATTTATAAAGAATGATCGTAATTACGTATGAGCAAAAAAATAAGCGTGACTCCATTCTTATATGCACACCCTCATCTCATCTGTGTTCTTTGGTTTCTCAGAGCTCAGGTGAAGGGGGTCGCAGGTCTTCACCAAGAGATGGACGTATGGCTGCTCCAAGTCCCTCATCCAATCTTCAGTGTTCTAGTAACTTGGCCCAGCTTGATGAGGACGACCTGTGAAACCGCAGCATGAATGAAAGTGAACGGCAATCTGTTGTGTGCACCAAAGCATGCCACAGTCTGGACTACACCGCTGGTGGACTTTGCATCTTTTATCTCGTGGTATTCTTCTTAAACCTGTGACATGAATTACTTAGTGACTTTGTATTTTTTGCATTGTTTCTGTTTTGTTGTATTTTTAACAAGATTGTATTTTGTTCAAAGGAGAATCAACCATTCCTATATTGGGAGGTCACTGGATCAGAAACGAGACTAAATCTGTTTTTGAGGGTGTGAGTTTGCATTCAGGCCAGAGCACACGTATGAATGTTCGTTTTCGAATGCGTCTTTGTATGCTATATTCTGATGGCTTGATCCAGAACAAGCTGAACGTTTTCATCCCTGATGTGTTTTGAAGTTCGGAGAACTTGCTGTACATGAACATAAGAGGGTCCCTGGTGGCTAACGCTGGATTTGTAGGTGCCACTCTACAGAGGCTGTCTTTCTATATCCCATGTCAAATGATCACGTAGGCTGCGTAAAAACTCTTGTGAAGGAGCCAAAGGGCAAAGAGACTCTAAATGCAGCTAATTTGTATATACCGTATCTGTGGACACAGAGGCTTGGCTTTGTCCTCCCTCATTGGGTTTTTGAAAAGGGAAGCAGCCAGCGCTGTGTCTGTGAATTCTCTGTCATCAATCCGCTCCGTTGTAGCAGAGAGTGAGAAAATCCCCTCCTGGAGCTTCTTGTTCACACCTCGCAGCATCTGCTGGTGGACATATGAAATCATTTAAATTGAGTTCAACAGGTGTGATTTACAATAAACCTCTGCCTTGTTGAGCAGAAGGACCGTTGTTATGAACAGCAGTTGTTATGGCAGAAAGAAAAAACATTTTAGTACTTTATCTGTGGTTTAATGACCCTTTTCCGCCCCTGCTGCCCCCCGCCAATGTAATGCACGTGGGTTTACTGTGCAGGTCTCCAAAAACAGTGTTGTTTCATAGCTTACAAGGCCAAAGGTAAAATGTCATTACGTGCCAAAATGCAGGTTCCACTACCCTTTACATGAAATTAACAAAATATTAGGCCTTATGTGTAATTCAGTTCATTTTTATCACAGAGATAAATCACTTTAATTTTTTTTAAGCAAGTTTGCTTAGATGTTCGTTTATGACAACAACATTTTTGCTATGGAAGATGACATTCTTAACTGAATTCAAACAAAAAAATTTGTCACACAATGTTAGACACCAAAGAAGGGATTGTATGTGTTCGCTATGTTGTTCAGCATTATCAAAAGCACTTTTACTCAGTTTAGTTCATAGCACATTCTTTCCAAGAGGGGGCGCCAGAGACCTTTAGCGCTACCTAAACAACAAACCACAGGTAACTTGAAAACTAACTTCAACTCCGCACCAAAGCTGAACTGCTTTACTGTTGGCATGTTTAAAATGCATTAGTATCCTTAAAATGATTGTAACAACCTTCTCTTGCCTTGATGTAATATTCAAAGTTTGAAATCGGCTGAATCAAATGAATTGACATAGCCCTGCATAAACTGAAAGCTTTCATGTACTGCCTTTCCACAGACGTGGATTCAGATCTTACAAGGTTGCATGCTTTTTGAAGATCACTTCTAGAAAATGAAGGAAATGGAGAAAGAATTGGACATGATATATGTCTAGACTACAGTATGTCTGTGACTAAACTTATCATTGTATTATATCGAATTAAACTGTGTTCTTTTGGAACACAAGGGTGTTTTTGGAGCACAACATATTTTATTGTCTTCTTTATTTACTTTGTATTTTGCAATATTTTTAAGGATGTGTCAAACTATCAGAAACTGATTGATAAAATTTTAATAGATATATTTGGTAGTATTTTGTTCAAAAGAAAATACAAATATGTAAGGCCAAAGACCTTAAAGGGACAGTTCACCCAAAAATGAAATTCTTTCCTCAGTTATTCTCGCTTGTCATTTCAAACCTGTATGACTTTCTTTCATCTGCAGAACACACAATAAGATATTTTGAAAAACATTGGTAACCGAACAACATTAGACCCCATTGACTTTCATTGTATGGAGACATTTCTCAATATATCTTATGTGTGTTCCACAGAAGAAAAAGTCATATAAAGGTTTTGAACCACATCAGTGTGACTCAATGATGACAGACTTTTTATGTTTGGGTTAACTGTTCTTTAACACCCAACACTTACAGACATCTGGTTAATTTGTCTCAGGTTTAAATCACATTCTGGGCATTCTTGAGCAGTAAAGACTTCATTTACACACACAAATGGGAAAAAGGGTTCTGAGGATTCTCTATCACAAGGGTGCCAAATCAAAGCGACTTCTGTCACCACCGGTGGGACATAAACAGCTGGGGGTCCATTGACTGCGAGCTCCAGTTGAGTTCTGTCCTCAGTGACTGTTAACTGGTATTTACACTGGCCATTACAAGACAACATGACTGTGAACTTGATGGGAGAAGGTCAGCCCACTGTTCTCATGAATGGCTTCACTATTTACTGACAACTGTAAAATGTTTTGAGGGCTTTTCAGTCATTTGTTCTTTCAAAGTGCTTCCTCGACACCTTGGAAACAATGACCACTTTAAATTTGCATCCTGAACACTGTTCCATTAACATATGAATAAATGCAAAACGCTGAATTCTAGATTTAATGTTAGCCATTTGCTGAACTTAAAACGTCTGTTAAACGCAATAAGTGTGGACAAGGTGTTAAAGTGTTAGTTCACCTTAAAATGAAAATTCTGTCATCATTTGTTCACCCTCTTGTCATTTCAAACCCGTATGATTTTCTTTATTCTGCAGAACACAAAATAAGATATTTTAAAGAAAGTTGTTAAACGAACAGCACTGGCACCCATTCACTTCTATTATATGGACACAAAACCAATGTAAGTGAATGGGTGCCAGTTAACAGCATTCTTCAAAATATCTTCTGTGTTCTGCGGAAGAAAGTCATGCAGGTCATGCATCCCTTTAAAAATACATTTTGCGGTGAAGGAACGAAGAACTGCAAAACACAAGATTTGCACAGTTATGTTTATTTATATTTCACATGCTATCTTGATGTTCGCTGAACTGTGCACTATAACATTATATACATTTGATTTCACTTTTGAAAACTATAGCTATTATTTATTTGGAATTTACATTTGAAGGGAAATAGATTCGGCAAAGGAATGGTGTTGGCAAATTTGGCTGGTTGCAACCAGAATTATTTCATAAGGCAACAATTCCCTAAACAAGAAAGTAGCGTTCAAAACCAAAGCAACAACAAAATGTAAACAAACAGCAATTGTACAACCATAAAATAACAAATACTTTAAGCTGAGTTTAGAGAATTTTTTTCGAAATGATTTGAATTACAATTAAATAAATGTGCAAGGGAAACATTTTATCATGAGACATCTCTGCATACAGTGGCATGAAAATATGTTGTTTTTATCAGCTCACAAATCACAGGCAAAATTAAACCTTGAATGTGGTTTTAAGTCTCTAAAGTCCCCAATAAGCAGCATATTTTCTTCAGTGCAGCATGGTGTGCAAGCACTCCTCCAGTGTTTTCTTTCTATTGCTTTTTGGAATATCTGTTTAAAAAACATAGACACACATTTTTATGCCATTTATGCAAAAACACTTTAGCTGCTTCATGTGTTAGCTGTTCCCTGATAGTCCAAAGACTCTACAGTGAGTTCTTTTGCATTGTGCAGTCTTTGTTCTATAATTTTTATTCTCTCTTAATGTTGCTTAGCAGTGCATCACTTCCACTGTGAGGAGGCTGACTGGACCGACTCTTCCTGCTCTGGTGGGTCTTCACATGCTTGGAGAGGTGATCACTACGCATGAACCTTTTTCCGCACTGCTGACAGCCGAAGCGCTTCTCCCCGGTGTGCGTGCGCAGGTGCCGCTGCAGCTCATCCGAGCGCGTGAAGCTTTTTCCGCAGAAGAGCCAGTTGCAGATGAAGGGTCGCTCACCGGCATGCCAGCGCAGGTGTGCCTTCAGGTGTGAGGTCTTTTTGTAGACCTTACCACAATCTGGAATGTGGCAAATGTGCAGTCTTTTCTTTCCGAACTCCAGCGTGGCACTGCCATTTCCTGTGGATTGGCAATTTGGGCACTTGCACCTGCGGCACCGGCGTGTCGAGCTCAACAGACCCTTTGATGTGCCCTGCAGCAGGGCTGCAATTTGGGGCTGGTGACCCAAAACCAGCTGCCTACCCAGAGAGAAAGGGTGACCCGGGGCTGTGCCGTTACCTTGAGGGAGACTCCACCACTGCTGGCCGTCCTCAACGTGCCCGCCGGGAAGGTGAGGTCTGGCTGAAGTGTTCTGGAGGAAGGTGGGAAAGTTCTGAGTCACAGCATTGTGCTGTGCATAATATGGTGCATTACCCTGTGCCTGGGAGGAGAGCATCTTTACTGGAGATAGCTCAAAGGAGTATGCAGACGGAGGCTCGGCCGGGGGAGTGAGAGGTAACTCGTGGTGGTGATGGTGGTGGTGGTGATGATGATGGGAATGGGAGCCCAGGCTGGGCTGCATGTGTCCAGGGAACTGCACCTTAGGTACTGTGAAGGTCATCTGGTGGGCACTCAGGCTGGGGTTAGGTGGCATGTCGTTGCTCCAGAGCTGAAACATGCTGGATGCGGATGCCACTGGCCCTTCGTAGGGGAGCTGTGACCCCTCTTGCCAGGCTTGACTGCATGTGGTGGCCAAAAAGGATAGGGCGCTAGGGCCACTCTCTGGAGAAGAGCTGGGGGTGCGATCCTGGAAGAAAAAAATAAACAACTATTACTAAAAAATAGTTGAAATATTTGTGTATGTCTATACAATATAAATATATACACAGTACACACAAAATATGAAACCAGATTTACGTAGATAGATATACAGAAAGATAGTCAAATTAACTAATACTGATTGTAAAATTAAGTCAATTGAAAAAAAAAACTCAGTAACACAAAAAACAAAACAGGATATTGCTCACAATAAGCCTTCGGGGGGACTTTTATAAAGAAAAATTGTTAAGTTGTTCATGTGATGCGCGCGCTTTTCAGTTCTTTATCAGTAATAATACAACGTAATAGAGGCAAGAAAACTACTAAGCACAGTACCTGTAAGAAATTGTGAAGAAAATTATCCGCTCTCGATAAGGTTAAAGCAGCCATCTGTACACCGGTTGCTCAAGAAATCCACACCTGCGTAAAGCGCGCGCCGTGCCAAAGTGAGACGTTAAGTAGAAATCGCGCAATGATCCACGCTCGGCTTGTCCGCAAAACTCGTTATCGTGATGTATTTGTAATCCTTAGATGCTGTCTTCTCACACCAGCTCCACTGTCCTTTCAGCTGTGGAGTCGTTGACAACTGTGCGCTCTTGCTCGTTCGGTTTTCTGAGTCCCTTTTTCAAAACCAGCGGCTTTCAATCCAGGACTCCTCCTTTTGAAGTGCGAATGATGGGCCTATCGCAATAAATCCCGAGGATCATTTCAAAGGCGCTCAGATTGCATCTTCTCTTTGTAGGGAAAAGATCCTCTCGACGGGGACTCTTAAGTATGTATCAGGAGGGCCAGTAAATGGAAGAGAGATGCGGCGGGGTAATATTGGGGAGGGCAATCTTTGAGAGATTAGGAAAAGGGGTGTGTATTATAGCCTCATTTTATTCTAATTTAATTTTGCCAAATGTTAACCTGTACGAGCCCCTTTCCTTTGACCGGTTGTTTGTGAGAAGTGTCTAATACGTGAACGTTTGTTCACGTGTAATTCATATTTACACGTTTAATGACTCAATCGTTCTTGATGTGTCAAAATGAGAACGAAAAAAGAAAACATCCTTGCTTAAACTTTATAATAGGTCAGCAAAAAGTGAATATAGCCTACATTTAATATTTTTACGAACAGTAGCTGATGGTTTGTTATACGTTACATAGAAATAGTTAATGTTAGTTAGGCGTGTTAAACTTTTCAAAAAGTATTCTAGGCATTTAGTTCAATTCTCCCTAATTGTCTTTTCAGCATCACTGTTAATCTGGTCTTTGATATTAGCTTGTTGTTTGTAAATTGAAGATGATGATGTGTTAATTGAAATACCTGAATGATGTCAGGAATGTTGGAGAGCAAAACTATTAATGTGAATTCTCTCGTTAAGCGTTTGAGAAAATGAACAAGGTAATTTAAAGTAGCGCTATTTTCATTCAAACAGTATTTATACGAGTTACAGTCCAACAAAAGAAATGAAAGAAAACTCAGTAGTTCGCACTCGTAAGTGACATTATAAATAAAGAGCTCTGCGTGACATTTTCACACATCGGGTTCAAGTTAAGGGCGTCAGCACATTTAAAGGGATTAAAGGCGAAGCCACGTAAAGTTCATCTAACACTTTGAGCCTTTCAGAGAATTTACATTGAAGTCGGAAAGCCGTTTAACATCTTAATACATGTAAAATCCTCATGGCTTTGTGTTGCTTCTCACCTCTTGTCGCATAACAATTGACCTTTGTCCCAACATATGCATTGCTTTAGTCTCTGCTAAAATATACCACAGTGATGGAGAAATGAAATGACACGGAGGAAACGAGCTAAACTTATAGCTGCAGTAGGCTATATGTGCCTTTTAAATCGATTTTCAATGCGGGCTCGTGTTGCTTTTACATCTGTATTTAACTTTTTTTTAAGTTTGGGAGTGGTTGACGAGTGTCTTTGAAACGAACTAACAAAAAAAGTGATATACAACATAATGTCCTTTAAAGTAACCCGCTGCAAAGCATTTGAGGGAAAAAAAGAAATGTTTAGCTGTTATCAATTTCTAATAAGTTATTTAATTAGCAAATTTTAAGGGGGAAAATCGTATAAAAGTCTGCAGTCTGGTGGTTTTATTTCTCTTAAAAACTGCAATAGGGTTAAATGTGACATGAATTAAAAAAGTATTGAAATGGTATTGCTTCACATGCACATATATACATGATGTAAGCATTTCTTTTAAATACACTTTTTTTCCATCTGATATGCATTGTGTTGCTTAACCAATATAAAACATGCTTATATTGGTTAAGCGACCACAATGCATCCTCTATGAGGGAATGTAGTAAGATTTGTAGGAAATTGATTGTATTTTTTTCTAACAAAATCTTCCTTCCGTAAAATTTTGAAAAAGGAGTGACTGAACACTTGTAACATTGGATTAGCATAATTTGACATTCTGCCTCTATGAATTAAAAAACATACCCAAACATACAATGCAGGTATGTCTCTCCCTCTCTCTTCAAATAGTCACATTAAATTAAAATAACTAATTTTGTTTAGATTTGTTATTCTTATGTGTTACATCAAATACAACACTCAGGAAATAAATTAATACTCTAGACCTGCAAATGCAGATTTGCCTTATACTGTTACGTGCTAAACATCAGAAAATCAACAAAAAATGTTATGTTAAATTATGAAAGGGTGCATTAGTGCATACGATACTTCCGTCACAACAAATAAATTAATGTGTTTTGTGATTCCAATCTCAATCACTTTCATTAAAGTGTCTGCTGACAGGTACTGTAAGTAGAAGCGTTTATCCAAAAAATCAAACAACATACTTGTTCTAAAATTATTCTGGTGCAAAATTGTTGTTCTGTGTAAAAATCATGTTAGATACTGTTAGATCTTACACAACATAATAAGCAGCACATCCTTACACTGTTTTGGGGGCAATTAAGGTGCGTAATACTAATAAAACACAGTAACAGTCAGGAAAAGGACGCAAGTATAATGCATCAAATATTTGGTCTCTTAACGTAGGGGAGGCCGCTTCTGTCTCCTTTCTTGCGCTTTATTACAGAGCAGAAGTTGTTAATTACCCAGATTCTTATTTCCTGTCCCCTAAATCCCCCTCCCCCCTCCTCTCACAGCCTCCCAGATGAGCGTCTTTGAAGTGCAAAGTATGCTCTCCTTACTTTGAACTGTGCAAACAATGCTCCAGTGGTTGTGCTTACCTTCCCCATGTTACCTCATTTAAATAGACCTGGATAGGCTTACGCTGTTTTCAAGGGAAAACTCATTTCCAAAGCAAGCACAGATCCCAGCCTTCATTAGGCAGCTGTAGCTGATGGCAGGCAATCGGGAGAACTGCCTTGAACATAGAGGATTCATCTGCTGTTAGGTAGCTGTACATTGTACCCTGTCGCAGGATTTATTTATCTGCATACGTTCGAGTGTTAATAAAGCTCGGTTGTCTTAATGGTTTGAATTTGGAATTGAAACAACATAAAAGCTTGTTTAAAAGATGATCAGATTATTTACAGTCATTATGCATCATAACTATTTTCATCTGACATTTGATTATTTAAAATGCTGTTTATTATCATTTTTGTCTAATTTAAAAAACGAAATATTTTTATTCTTGATCTAAGGTGCGTGTTAGAGTGCCCCTCGTTCTTCATCACCATTGCAAAATGCATTCATTCAAAGATCAATGTCCTCATAAAATAACCAAAACAATGGCAGGCAAGCTGTTTTAGCTTGTCTGGAGGGCAGTTTAAGAGCCTCAGATCACTAAATTGTTCCAGCTGTCTTGACCATCTGCACTCCAAACAGCAAGCCACACGCTTTGGTACTGTTGACCATCTCCAAAAGCCAGTTTACAGCCCCACATGGACTAAATGAGTCTTAAAACCCCCAGCTTGACAAATGTGGCATAATGGATGAGACAGAAGTCATGGTAAAACCTGCTGCCCCCTGCATCCGTTCACCTTAAAACACTAATCGATGCAATCAGGAAGCGAGCTGTTTATAATTACCATGACAGACTTGAGGAATGTATAGGACATGATAATGCAAAGCTTTTTTACTAAACAATGTTGTAATGTTGATATTTATGCTCTAATAGTTAAGGCTCATATAATGCTCATGTAATATATTATGTTATATGATTATGCAGGTTTGCTTATATTGTTACCAAACAGTTCTCGGCCACCACTGACTACCATAGCAGGAAAATTTCTTTGTAAATTTCTTTAGAAGATATTGAAGATATTTTGAAGAATGTAGGAAAGCAAACAGTTCTGGGGCACTTTTGACTATACCATTGTAATTTTTTCTACTCTGGTAATCAACGGTGGCCAAAAACTGTTTGGTTACAAGCATTCTTACAAATATATTTCTCTGTGTTCATCAGAACAAGGAAATTTATACAGGTTTGGAACAACTCGAGGGTGTGAAAATGACGACAGATTTTTATTTGTGGTGAACTGTCCCTTTAAGGTTAAAAGATTGTAGCCTATGTCAAATGAAAGATTAAAAAACAGCAAAGAAATTCTTTACTGTGACTTAGTTGTATGAAATGTTTTGTTAGTCAGCAGAGGAATATAAAAGAAATGCAGACAACAGTCTAAATAAATAAGCGAAACCCTTGACAGGTGAATTTTTTTGTGTTTACAATTTTTAGTGCTTGTCCATTTGCATTTATGCAAGATGGAGATCCGTCATTTATGTATTGAAATGAAAAAGCGCAAAAAATCTTCTTGTCAGAGAAAACTTTTATCATTACTAGGGGCACTTGAAGTTTGTTTGCATTTTGTTTTCCAGTACTCTTAACAACTTCAGAAGTCAGATCACAGGAGCTTGTGATCAAAGCAGCTTTCGGTTAGTTCGGGAAACACAGGAGCTATACCCCATGCTTTGATATTCTACATCAATATTTCAATTCAACAATCGCTTGACATGCGCCTGCACTGCCAAAGACGAAAAGTCGAAAAGAAACGGAAGCTGTACTGTACTGGAACGGAGTATAAAACGAAAGTGAAGATTTCACAGCCATGAGCACCTCGCTCCCTTAATACTGATCTGGCCTGTCTGTTATTTAAATATACACTGACTGCTTAATCCCAGAGCAACAATAGATGGTAAACCAGAGCAATTCAGGTCTTTGACCCCAAAAGTCATGTGACAAGCTCTGAAAGTTGCCATCTGAATGAAATTTGCTTGGGGTTTGAGCTTTGAAGACTACTTCATCACTTTGAACTCACCCATATTGAAAAGACATCCTTTTTGAAGACCAGCCATTCAACCTGAAGAACTCGGTTACACTGCAAGACAGACTGCTTGATAGAAGTGATGAAGTTTGTTTGATGATGATAGTTTTAGATTTCTAGAGTAAAATTAAATATGTGGCCCAAAAGTCTGAGAATATTATTATAAATACTTCTGTTGGCATTTCATTTTCATGACAGTTTATGAGCATGCCATTTATTGAATTAAAGTAACTGAAAAAAAGTATTCAATTCCGATGAAACCATCTATACTATAGGTTTGAAGTGGACTCTCAAATTTGCTGTGTTGCTTTGGTCTGACATATTACATTTGAAATCAAGGATGTATAGTTTAATAGACAGAAATCATTGTAATATCATATATTTTTACATTTTATTTATAAATACTTTTTCTATACATATTGAAGATCCCACTTGTTGCCAATTTATATCTAGTTCAGTAAATTCCACTCTTCCATTGTATAAAAGTTTAAAATAGATGATGACTAATTTAAACTGCAAGGGGACATTGTTTATTCATGGTTCATGTTCTTTAAACCCCTAAAACACTAAACAGTGATTCCCCACAATAGCTGTCAGACTAAGGCAACGTGATATTAATAATATAAAAGCCAGTCTGAAAACAACAGGAAAGAACAGACTGATTATCAATCAAATACACACAAACACATACTGAAACAAAGGAAAATAAATAGTCAGAACACCTGACAATGTTGAGTTAATGTGGGTATTGTGCGGCACATGGACCCCTGCCAATTTCCACAGAAGCTCAGAATTACAGTGAGGCATGTAATATGTCAAGTGTTGATGGCTGGGCTCTAATTACACACATGATTCCTGTACCTCCATTTGATAACAAAGCAGAAACCTCAGGATGTTTGTTTTATTTACAAATGCATTTTATCTCCATTGTCTTTATTTGGTTAGCTAGTTAAATAAAGTTGTAAATAAATAATAAAATAAAAATAGTTATATAAAAAATAGTGCTGATAAACAGATTAAACGCGATTAAAAGATTCCAAAATAAAGGTTTGCGTTCATGTAATATATGTGAGTGTGTTGTGTATATTTATATGTATATATAAATGCAACCACATATATGTAAATAATTAAGAAATATGTGCAATATTTATGTTTAGATTTATACATAATGTAAATTACATTTAGGTATATTATATATATATATATATATATATATATATACATATGGTATATATACAGTATATATGAAGAGTTTGGTTCCAAAATGAGACTAAATAACTTTAAATAACATTTTAAAATTTTCAAAAATCATGTTTTTTTATTATGTTATCATGTTTTATTTTGTTAATTAGCTGTATTTTTTTTTAGTTACTATGGCTTAAATGAAAACAAACCAACTGCAGTTTGATTGATATCAATTGGAATACACAATAAAATAAAACTTATTTAAAAAAAAAACTGAGTTATCTCATCTTGGAATCAAACTCTTCATATATACTGTATATATGTGTGTGTATATAATATATCATGAAACTGTTCTTTTAAAGTAGTAGTATCTGAGATAAATGTGTAAAATATCTTTGACATGAGTCTTCAATTCTTCTCAAGTCTTCATACTCAGACCCACAAAACACCCGTTTCGCCCCTCCTCGACTCTACTCCCGGGCCATATGCATCCTGCTCGCCCGATGCATTAGTGATGAGCCAGTAGCAGCGTCCCTGACGTGAGTAGCAGCTCTCTGCTCACAGATGTAGATTTATTTGTGTTTGTACACCTCCGTCAGCAGCTGTTTGGCCCCCTCGGTTATAGCACAGCCCCCATAATGCACGTAGAGATGTCATCCGGCAGCGAGCCATGCCAGGGATCAGCAACAAGCTGTTGTGTGCTGCTTAAGTAGGGGAGCTTTGAAGATGCCACCTTTTGACAGAGACGCGCTTTTATCTAATCCTCATGCCGTAATTTGCACTTCCGTACCTTTAATTTATGACTACTGATCAAATACTTGCCTTTGGAAAATGAAAAACTTAAGTGGAGGTTTTCTCTGTTTTTCCTTCTCTTTCTCTTTTCTTGGTGTAAAAAGAATTCCTAATGTTACAGATTGAAGTTGAGGCATATTATGATGAGGAAGAACAGTGGATCAACTTTACTTTGATCTTGGGCTTAATGGAGTGTGCAGGTAATAAAATCAAACCTATTCTGCTGGATTAATGACAAATTGACAAATGACAAATATCTTGGACTTGCACTAAAGGCAGGCCTGATAACTGGGATGTACTGTAAAAAACCTTTTTTTGAACAGCCCCTTAGTGAGCCCTCCCGTTCCCGGAATCTTTTTCAGCAATCAGTTTCTATGACTGTCAGTTATTCATGGTTACTGAGTAAGGATTAAGAAATCATTTTTAATATAGATTACACACATTAGGAACACTAGCAAAAGAAAAATGTTATAGACCACTTCGTAAGACGTAAACATGTGAAGAAGCACTTCCAGTTTTATTTTATTTTATTTAAATCTTACAAATATAATTACATCCAACATTTTTAATTGGTTATAAATGTTCTGTTGGTTTTCTTTTGTTCAAACGTTTGTGTATTGTTAAAAAACTACTGAAACAGGAGACGAATGTTGGACCAGCATTGTTTACGTCTTCCAAAGTGGTCAGAGTTATAAAGACCTTACATAATGAAGCGTTATGTTGTTATTACCTTAGAACGAGCTATTTCTATCTACATACCGGTCTGCTTGCATGGAATGTTGTTGCCTTGTCGCCATGTTGTTTCCACAGGAGCCCTAAACGGACAAACTGCTCTACAGAACGTGTTTCATAAATAAATCTCCTTCGGCAAAGAATCGAAAACATGACCACATCTTAGTTCTCTCTAAGCCTCTGTTGTGCTTCGAAAGAAAGGGGTGGAGTGAGCCGTTGGTTGCAATTCGCTAGTTGCACAAGATGGCGCTGGTGAGCTTTTGGGACGCCAGAGTCGGCAGAGTAATTTCCGGTTGTATAACACTGTATGGGAAAAAGGAGGATTTTTGCAAATATGGGAGTTTTTTTAATAAAAAAGAAGAAAGTAATATATCAGCGATATGACAGATTCTCTTTACATTGCTAAACCATAACACGATTAACAACTCGATAGTGTAAGCGGAAATTAGTTTGCCGACCCTGGCGTCACAAAAGCTCACTGTCCACCCCTGCTTTAAAAGTGAAAGTTCATGACAAATAAACGTGTATTATGTGTCATCATTTGGTTGACGTGTTAGTCATTTCAAGGCTGTCAAGGACTTTCTCACTGTGTTGTATACAGTCTACTGATTTATCTGCTTCATTTGCTGACGACACGCAGGCATGTCACTGCCAGTTTTTGTCTCGTCTTCTAAGATCTTTCCTTCCTTTCCTCATAACTGAACAGACGGCTCTAGTTGGCAAAACAAATGAACAAACTGAAAACAGGAATGGAGTGATGAAAGAGTAAACAACACAAGCTCTATACCCCACAACCATAATAGACTTAAGTAGGTTATCCTGCTAGTAACCCAATTTGATTGTTGCGTCTGTTTTTGCACCATTCTGCTGTACATCCTAATGAACTGTCCACTAAATCCAGGTACGGCTGAATTCAAAATAAGGCCGCACTCCCCTTCACACTGTATACCCCAAACACTTCATTATCAAGAAAGATGATATTTAGTCAATCTATTGATGTTGCCTAACTAATTGTAAAGCAGGGACTCAAAAGCAGATGCTGCATTTCAAAGCACTTGTGAGCAAGAAGACAGGTTATGATTTATGCTAAGATGCGTGGCTTCAAAGAGCCGAATGAGGCTTTTAAACAAATTGAACAAGTCAAGCACAATTCACCCAGGACTGTAAGAGTGCCTAGCGCATGCAGATCAGAGGAGAGCGCCTGCCGCTTGTAATATCCCTCAATAGAAGTACAGGTCCGCTGGGAAGAGCCAGCAGATAGTGGTGAGCACTGGGCTGTGTACACAGGCATGGGAATTCTGTGCCAACGTTGGTGCAACACCTGTGCTAGAATCAAAACCCCACTCATGTCAGGGGCATGATCAGCCAATCTGTGTTGGGAAAGAGGGGGGCAGCCCTGGAGACTTGACACTCTTTTTTTCACCGTGTTGTTATTTAGGTGTGAACGGAGAGAAACACACGGCCTGTGTCAACAATCTGATGCAATTTCAGTAAACATTGATAATTATTTATGAAGCGGTGGCTTACTGTTATACCTGTTAAACGGGTTCTGGAATATGCTCTGTGCGCTTGTCCTCTGGATGTGTCAGCTTGTTAGTAATGAGCATTGACAACGCAAGATGCTTGCCAACAGGTTTTGACAGAGATAGAAATACAGGCTTTGTGCACTCAGACCCGCTCTTTAGGGAAAATATCACCAAAAGTGATTTTAATGTATACAGTGGAGAATTTTTTTCTTGTGCAAAAAGGAAATAAAAAGTAATCATTTTTCAAATTAAATTAAAAGCATAACGTTTTAAGTGTAACGTCAGGTTGGATTTGTAGTTTAGTATGCTTTAAAATTTTGTTTCCCCACATTTTGCAAAAACAAGTCTTGAAATGTATTATAGTCCAAACGTTTGTGTGAAATATGATGATCCATTTTGTGCTTTGTGAATGTTTCAAAGAGCATCTTGACTTTTGTACAATATTTAATTAGTTAATTGGTAACTATAAACTAGTGTAGAGCTTATAAATATAGTAATGTTTCTTTAATCGATTTTGTCAAGTATATAAATATATACAGTAGAATAGATTATACACTCTTAATTAAATTTTCCATTCAAGTAGTGTGTGTGACAGGTTCATGCATCTCTCAAAAATATTTACCTTCTGCTTTCTCCCATTTGATGCAACCTAAATTGGTGCTGAAGAAACAAACTGCTAAATTTTTAATTAACTCCATAACATCTGTACTTCAGCTTTGAGAGAGCGAGGAGATTTCCTTTAAACCTATTCCAGCACATTTGCACACCAAGGTAAATCTTGATGCTGGCACTTTCACAGAGAGGAAGAAAAAAATTAAAAATGGAAATTAAGTCGTACTTGCGTGAGCAGATCAAAGACACAGATTTATTCAAGTTTTTGCTATTGCTTGATCTTCAAAAATAAAGAAGGGAAAGTGTAGAGATGGATAGATCGGTCTAGGCTAGGCACATCTGCTTATTTGCTGCTTTTACTTTTTGTTCTAAATATCTGTGATTTTTATTTGAAAGGACATATGTGACCAAGAAGACAACATTTTCATGTCAAATTCCTGCATTCTTGTGAAGAGTGAAAAGGTCTGTAGTCTGTGAGGAAGGTCTGTGTCATTTGTATTACATCAAGAATGTAACCCTCCCTCACCCCCAAGTTGCTCCAAATCTGTATAAATTTATTTGTTCTAAGATGAACACCGAGAAAGATATTTGGAAGAATGCTTATAACCAAACAGTTCTTTGCACCATTGACTGCATAGTAGGAAAAAATGCTTAGTTAATTTCTTTGTTCTATTGACCACAAAAGAAGATATTTTGAAGAATGTAGGAAAGCAAACCTTTCTGGGGCAATTTTGACTACCATTGTAATTTTTCCTATCTTTAGAATAAAAATACAAATCTGTGCAGGTTTCACATCAACAGTAATATCAATCCCAAGAATGACATAAATAAACTTATTATCAAAGCTTTTGTCTTTGTCCTTGTAAAACACACACACACAAAATCCCTAAAGAAGGAATCCTAAGAAAATATTTTATTTCGTACATTTCAACTAATTGTATTGCAGGTTATTCTCCAGCAGAGGGCAGTGCTGAGTCAATGCTGAACTAAAATACCCACACGTGGAGTCGACAGTATTTGGCTCACTAACCCTTTTGCTATATTCACAAACTTAAGAGACTGAGTTTGCTCTGCACGTAATTCATGAGAAATGACCTATACGCTGAACATTTTACCGGAATCCCAGAGAGTTTCATGCAGTTGATTTAGCACAGTTGAAATGTGAGCAGTCTACATCCCATCCCCCTTGGTACACCTGCACTGATAGCTATGATAGTCCAAACAGCAAAGCTTCTTCAACAGCTCACTCTTTGATGAAAGCCACACAATGCCAGCTCTGTATGCCAGTTATCATTGGTCTACCTGAGGGAAACTCAGAATGCCTGAGACCCAAACAGCAGGGCAATACAGCGATCATCAACCAGACAGTGGGTTATGATTGCTAAATAATAATAGCAAGTTATTAAGGATTCAGCTAATTTTATAACCCCTGTGGTTACTCATATTTTAAAACTTTCTGTTAGCCAAGCAAAGGTTTCTGACGAATTAAAACAAGTAAAAGTTATCCCTCTGTTTAAGAAAGGTAGGTTGGAATGTAACAATTATAGGCCTGTTTCAATTTTGTCTACCTTATCTAAAGTGTTTGAAAAGATTATATTTGATCAGATTGAAGACTATATTTCAAAATTTAATATTTTGTAAGAATTTCAGTCTGGTTTTAGGAAGATGCACTCCACTGAGACACCAATCAGGAAAGAACTGGATAAAGGCAAATTAAGTGGAATGGTGTTGTTAGATCTGCAAAAGGCTTTTGACACATGTTGTCCATAATATTTTTCTTTAAAAGTTAAAGCTATAGGTTTCGATTTTAAGGCATGTCAATGGAATAAGTCCTATCTTTCAAATAGGTGTCAAATGGTGGATTTAAATGGGGTGTTTTCAGATTGCTTGCCCATCTCATGTGGAGTACCACAAGGAAGTGTATTGGGACCCTTACTTTTTTAATGTACATTAATGATTTAAAAATGGCCTGCTCTAATCACCTTATGTTATATGCTGATGATGCAGCAATAATTGTTACTGATGAGATAAAAGAAAAAGTTAAAATTGAGTTAAGTAGAGAGATGATGGAAGTATCCAAATGGTTTGTTCATAATAAGCTGTTTTTACATTTGGAGAAAACTGAAGCTATTTTATTGGGTTCTGTGGCTAAATTGAGAAAGCATTCTAAATTATAAGTAAAGGTTGGAGATTTAATTATTACTTCTAAACAAGAAGTGAAGTATTTGGGTTGTATTTTGGATAGTAAATTGACCGGAGAAAACATGGCTGTTGTAGTTCATTCAAAGATATGTAATCAAATTAAATTTTAAGCAGGACAGGCAGCTTTCTTAGATGAACAAACCTTAAAAATGTTAGCTGTGCATTAGTGCAAGCACATTATGATTATGCTGCAACATTTTGGTTTGGTGGTTCTACGAAACGAGTTAAAAGTATTCTACAGTCAAAATAAATTGTGTAGGATTATTTTGAATTTCCATCCACAAATGCATTTGAGCAATGAACACTTTAGGGATATTGGGTTTTTAAAAGTAGATAAAAGGCTAACTTTTCTTAAGTTGATGATGGTGTATAAAATATTACAGAAAAATGTTCCAAAGTATTTGTTTGCCTATTATGTTTTTGTGAGAGATGTTCATGCATTCTACAAGGGCAAGGAACAATAATACATATATTGTAGGTTCAAGAGTTTAGGAAGAATTCTTTTCTATATACTAGCTCTGTCGCTTGGAATTAATTACCTGATGGTAAAAACAGATAAAAAGTACTTATAGAAGAGAAGTAAAAAAATGGCTTTTTAATTATGGTTTTAGAAGTTACTACAGTATGTGAGTTGCTGATCTTTGATGTTGATTTCACTCCCTTTATGATTTGTTAGTCCATTTTTAAATACAGAGGACCACAAGGGAAATAAGCCTCTGGCTTCTGGCTTTTTTATGTATGTTATCCTCGACAGTTTTAAAATGTGTATGAATTGGTCTTTTGGGCTTGTTTGTATTACGTTTTAAAATTTATGTCAAATAAATAAATAAAACAATCAAGAAATTAAGGCCTCTATTACCATCCTCACTACAGGACAGTCTTGCAATGGTGTTTTCTTGATAATGTCTTAAGCACAGGTTGAAATCATCTCGGTATTTTAATCTTGTCTGCCAAATGACCTTCTATAGGTCTGTTTTGCAAATCAAGATGATTTGAGGGAGTCAGACTATATGGGCTGTCTCAGTCACAAACAGCAACAAATAGCTCACAATGCACAGCAAAAAACATTTTCTGAAGCCTCTCACGTCAAAGTCCCACAAGCCTTCTTTAAAGAGATAATTCACCCAAAAATGAAAATTCTATCATGAATTACTCACTCTCTGTTGTTCCAAATCTGTACAAATGTCTTTGTTTGGTTGAAAATAGAAAAAGATGTTTGGACAAATGCTTGTAACTAATTAGTTGCCCCATTGACTACCATAGTAGAAAAAATTACAATGAAAGTCAAAAGTGCCCCAGAACTGTTTGCTGTCCTACATTCTTCAAAATATCTTCTTTTGTGTTCAACAGAAAAAAATTGTTAAAGTAATTCTCTCTATTATGGTTGTGGGATCAACATAAAAAAATCCTGTCTGTAAATACAGTACCTGTGGGGATGTTTTACAAGTACAGAGTGTTCATTTGGGAAATGAAATATAACGGTTAACTTGAAATATCAACAATTAAGTTTTAATTATTAATATTTATCAATTAAAGAGTTTAAAGACTAGAACAAAAAATGGAATAATCTGGAATGACAAACAACAGGCAGGGAGTATTGAGGCACTACAAAAGGTGGAAAGCTTTATACAAATTGTATTTATAGAATTATATGAAATTATTATGAAATAATAATAATAATAATAATATATAATATTAAAAAATAAAAAAAAATGAACAGGGAATAGTATAGTTGCATAGTGGATTTATTCACACACTTTTGTGAATCACTGTCATGATCAACATTTCACTTCTGCAGACACACTTGATCATTATAAATTATGTTTCTTTTTAAAAATAATTTTCTTATGTTCAATTACAACTGTCATTGCTTGTTTTCATTGATTATATTTCATTCACCTTATCTTACCTATTCCTTTCCCTGCTTAAAAAAGCCCCATAACCTCATGAAAGAGGAAGGGGTGAGTCTCCAGACACTTGGCTTTGTCTGTGTTTTGGCGCAGGCCATCAGATAACAGTCTGGACAATGGCTCTCCATTCTGCAGCACAGGTCTTAAATGACCAGGAAGTGGCCATGAGCGGTCCTGTTGGTCGGATCCCATGGGTACGCTCAGCCCTGACGGGGCCTGGACCCGGCTGAATGGCAGGAGAACACGTGGGGGGAAATAAGGCCGGTGGCCACTCAGCTAGAGCCAGGATTGTCTTTTGATGCTGAAAACAGAGGGATGAAGGTGAAAGGTGGGAGACTACCAAGGCCCCCTAGCCAGTGATTGAGCCCCGTTGAATATCGTGCAAGGCTTTTTCTCAGAAGAAAGAGTTCATCACTTTCATAGTTGTGCAATACAAGCATTGTGACACTTGGGAATTAATGTAACTCATCTATGATGTTTCAGATTTTGTCTATTTACTTTTCAACTGCTAGCTAAAATGTTTGTAAAGTTTTCTGTTTTCTTAGCTGAGATAAACTCATATGTTAGTTTCTAGGTCATCTTCCCTTCCACCTTAACTTTAATTCGGATGATGACAGATGACCCCAAATGACTCCATGTATGAGTCTGAACAAGTCAAGTACCTCAAGTATCTCCATCACAGCCTCTTTTTTGACATTAACCACACGAGTAGCCCACTCTGATCTGATCTTTTTATTAAAATTGTGCAACTAATCAATTCTCTAGCTTACCGTTCTATTATCCTTAAACAATGCCTAAACCACTGTATCGCATGATGTCTCTAAAACATGATGTTTTGACATTTTTACTACATTTATCATAAACAAATGAAAACACATGGGTCTAGAAATCACTCGTGTCAGCTATCCTTGAACACCAAGGGCCCTTAAAGATCACTGCACTCGAGTTAAGTGTGTGTGGGAGAAAGACAGCTGACCTGGGTCCACCCAAGACCACTCTCTGGCACCAGACTTCAAATATGTTATCAGTCTTTGCTGAGACTCTCGGGGGTCATATAAAGAGGGAAAAGAGAATCTGAGGGCCACATGGGTGGAGAACACAGTGAAGGAGTTCACACAATGCAAAGAAAACTTAACAATGCAGTTCAAGGCTGTTCTCTGACAGAGCATTCGAGCGGTACAATGCTATCGCCAAGAATACAAACTCTCCGTAGCGCAATAGACTGCTTGACTCAAACACATCATTAATAGATTTTAAGGACAGGAATTGCAGGATCTTTTAACATTTCTGTTATGTATAACATCAAATATATATTAATAAGTGTGTGATTAGAGGTCAAGGTGTGGTGTGGGAGGGTTTATCGTCCTTATGGAACAAAAGGTTAGTGTATGCCCCTCCACTCCCCTTCCTCTCCCTGCTGTTGTTCAGACGCCGGTCGCACTCTTGTTTTTCCCAGTGACAAGACAAGTTACCATGGTTCAAAGCAATTAAACTGTAAGCATTTTATTGTGCTGCTTTTTCTGAGTCAGCAATCAATGACCAAAGCATCTGCTATTGTTATCACGCTCATTCATATAAAAATATCTTGTCGCTGTTGTACGGATGTGCAAAAAATATTAGTTTCAATTCTGTTTTTTTTATATAATTATGCTTTAAAAAAAATCTAAACATTCTTAAAGGGGTCATATGGCGCGAATACGTGTTTTTCTGTGTCTTTGGTGTAAGATGCCCATGCATGTATTAGACATGTAAAATGAAAGTGTCGGAAAAAAAGATGCATTCTATCTAAAAGCGAATGCTCACCCAGACCTGCCTGAAACGCCTCGTGTAACCACACCCCCACAAATCTACATCAGTTCGTGGTATGATTTGACTAAGACCGCCCAAATGTATACGCAAGTAAGGTGCGTACCTGTCAGTACAATTACTTTGGAACCTGATGTTCCAAATATGGTAAGAGGCGTTGCATTTCTGTCACATGCTTGCAGTATTCGACCAATCACTACGCACTGGTTAACTGGCCAATCATAGCACACCTCTCTTTTCAGAGCGATGAGCTTTGTTCAAAATCCGCACGTTTCAGAGAGGCGGGGCAAAGAGGAGATACAAACATGCACGGTATGTGGAAAATACAGTGTTTTTAACCTTAAATCATGTATACACATTGCATTACATCTAAAACAAACAATAATATTATTTTTAGCCGTGTCATATGACCCCTTTAAAAATCCTGGAATATGTGACCCAGTCTGTGAAAACCAGGCTAAAGTCTCAAAGTCTAATTCTGAGACAATGAGCATCAAAGTTTGATTTCAACCATTATTTCACTATGATTTAAATCTTTGACACGGCCTTTCCCAGTCAATATCAAAGGTATATTAAAAAGTTATATTTTCACAGAATGTTCTTCACAATATATAGGATGATTGTGAAAAACAGTCGATCACAAAAAATAGCAGGGTTTTCACACACTGGGTCACATGTGAAAATCACAAAAAAGAGAAATAGCTGCTAAATGAATAACTTTGTTAGTTCGCAGTTTCGTTTAGAATAAGCACTCGTGATGGGTCAGGAAGGGAGAGGTGGTCGGATGGAGACAGAAAGAGAGATTCAGCACGCGTCTCGTTGTCGAGGTCAGTACGCAGGACATACCAGCGTGGGTCGACTGAAGAGGCCCATTAAAATGACAAACAATAAGAGGAACTATAGAATTAAAAAATTATCTTGACAGTGCCAAAACAATATCGGTGTGAAGCAAACAGTATCTACGAACCACAACACTCTCAGCATGTCTGAGATTAAGAAGATATTGTTCTAATGCAATTATAATTTATACAACTGGGGAAATTACATCACCGAGCGATTTGGAGCCAAACAACATAAACATTTTTATGCAAGTGCTTATCATATGACACAAAATGTATTTTATGTGCGGTACAAACCAGCATAGGGGGGTTTGACAGAAACAAAGTGGTACTCAAAACAAAATGAGAAGATATTTTGAAGAATGTTGATAACCACACAACACTGAACTCTATTGACTTCCATTGTATGGACACCACTGAGACATTTCTCAAAATATCTTTTGTGTTCCACAGACGAAAGAGTCTGTAGTTACAGTTTTTATTTGGGGTTTAACTATCCCTTTAAGGAAGCATTATTATAGTAAGACAGTGGGGATATGTGCTATATGAGCTACTCACAGCCTGTCAGTCCATCGCAGACTGATATTCAGATTCACGCTCCAGCCAAAGTGATTTAGAATCTCACACTGTGTTTATATTGTCTTTGTTTGAGTTTATTGTAATCTGTCCCGTTCTTGGACTGCTTGCGCTTCATCTTGTTTTAGGGGGGTTAACATTCCATATCCTCTGCCATTCAGTGCATTGTTCCTTTAACCACTGATTAATATCTTGTTTAAACAGCCATCAGACGCAACACGCCATCAGCACGTCCATAAATTCTCCTGAGCTAATGAACACAATAGCCGCATTCTTGGGCAAAACCTTCAAAATATCAGAACGTATACAGAGACCCGGAGATTCTTGGAAAGTGGGATCAAAACAACATCGCTGTATTTAGGCACTGTTTGTGTCACAATAAAAAAAATGAATAAACTTAACATTTTGAAATGTACCCAGCGAAGACATTGTGAAGCTCCATTGGCTCTTGTTTTTAGCAATACAGCCACACAGAGAAAAGTTGGAACAGTCTGTGAAAGAAAAAAAAAGATAATTGGTAATAAAGTTCATGCACTTAAGCCATGTCACCCTCAACCAGAGAAAGCATCTTTTTGAAGTGATGAGCTAATGCTGAATTTATAAACAACTGCAAATTTGCTACATCAGAAAAAAAGTACTTCTTCTCTTTTCAAAGTACACCAAACATCATGATTTTTTATCATAAAGTAATTCTATTATATCATTTACTCTTTTTCAACTTTTTCTGTCTCTTAACAACATGACATGAGAATCTCAGTTTGAAGTGAGGGCCAAAATAGTTGAAATGTGATCTGTGACATCTGTCCAGTCTGACCTGGCACAGGTGCATGGTGATTTGCACGAACCAACAAATATCATAATCAGGAAGAAGTTCATTCATGCGACCTAACACGGTTCTATTACCAAAACAAATCATTCATTTATATTGTATCACTCTTTGTTCCACGGGTTGGATTTGGAGATTGTAATCTCAGGCCCCGTGACATTGTCTAGAGGTCTACACGGCAATAGTTTTGTTGGCTAAGGAGGCGATGAAGTGATCTCCATCACGTTTACACTAAAACCGAGGCTCACCCATCTTTCAATGAATTTCATCTACGTAAATTACATTTCGAACAATGGAAAACATTTCTTAACACTGAATGAAGACATGCTTACGAGCATGAATATTGTGTTCCTCACACAGAGCTGTTGCATGTTTTTTTAGAAACCTTATAATATATAGCTCATACAATATAGTCACTTATGTGTTTATGATACTTTTTAATAATAATTTTTACTTTTGTTATATAGACCACTCCGGATGACATAATGCTGGTACCGAAGAACTTCCTGTTACACTACACAAACGTTGGAACAAAACACAACCAACTGAATATTTAGAACTGGTTTAAAATGATAAACAAATGTCCTTAAGATTTAAGTAGGCTACGTATGTAAGATTTAAAATATTTATATAAAAACTAACACCGGAAGTGCTTCTGGACCATTGTTTACAATTTGCTAAGTGGTCTATAGAAAAGAGAGGGTATGCATTTTGAAAAAAAAATGATGTTCCACAGAGCTAAAATAAAGAATGTGTTTAGGAACAATATGAGAGTGAATTAATAATGACAGTATTTTCTTCTCTCTTTTTTTTGAATGAACCTTGTCTTTAGTAGTGCATCTGTTAGTGGCCAGACAATACACACTCACCAGAGACAAGCTGAAGTTTGATCAGCAGAGCAAAGACAACATCTATGATTACACTTCACCATGCAGGTTTGGTTCCACAAAGCACACGAAGACACTAAAGGTCGGCAGACATCCACCCCCTCTCGGAAATGACATCCTCTAATAATCGGTAATAGTCATGGTTTGAGTTTCACCTGCAACCTGTAAACAATAGCACTCTGATCCTCACGCAGATATCACACAGAGCTATACATTGTACACTTCCCATACTCAGACTCTTCATGTCATATAACCATGAAGAAAGAGTCTTTGAAGAGGAGGAGTGTCTGAGTGCTATGTGTTAGATGAGGTATGGATGTTCATGTGTTTGTTTGCACCCAGAGGACTTGCCAGATTTATATGCTGAGAGAAACCCATATTAAAACGTAGGATGTTTTTAGATGCGGACATTTGACTTTGCAAAGAAAAAAAACTGCTGCTCAATTGGCTCCTGGCACTTGACAGGAAAATACAATTGTTCCTGATGTCAAATTCCAGTGACTCCTACTATAAATGAGAGGCTGGGCATTGCACTTGAACGGGTCTAACTCTGAAGTTTACTAACTTTTCTCTCCGACAAACAGTGTTTATAGTTTTGGACTATAGAAATGAGCGCGTCGGTGGCTGTGTACAGAAATATCTACACAGAGGATCGCTTCAGACAGGCGTATGGCACAGAAGAGCAGAGGGGCAGAGAGCGGCTCCACCACAGACTTGCGCAGAGATGCAGCTGCTCTCAGGTGGACTGCGCTCACCTGCTCAAGAAAAGAGTGCCTGTTTGCAACTGGCTCCCAAAATACAAGCTCCGAAAATGGATTTTAGGAGATATTGTGGCGGGACTGACTGTTGGAATAGTGCACATTCCCCAAGGTAAAATATCACTTCAAGTTTTAAGATGTTTGCGTTACGATGGACTCGTGTGTGTCGAGTGACGACTATGGCAGAGCTGCTTGTAGTTGTGTAGTTCAATTTTAAGTATAAACATGTACGGTACAACAACCTTGCGCGTAAAAAACTTGTGCGTATAATGTGCGCATATCGACGTTTGTATTTGGTGCACTTTTTAACAATTTGAAATATACAACGCTTATTCTAAAATATAAGCATGCATAACATACATAAATCAAATCAAGAAAAAATCACGTTTTGCACGCCGATTGTATTTTGCTGTTTAATTTATTTATTTTAAGTAATATAGGCCTACTCGAAGTGAAGGACTCTGCTGTAAGTGTTCTTTAGAGAACTCTAAATCCTATTCATCGAATTCACTGTATTCTGATTTGTGCTTGTTAGGAATGGCCTTTGCTCTGTTGACATCAGTAGCTCCTGTCTATGGCCTTTACACATCCTTCTTTCCTGTAGTTCTTTATATGATCTTCGGCACTGGTCACCACGTTTCTACAGGTAAACCACATTTAGCCTATAGTAGCTATTATGAAAACACGTATAGTGCACGTTGACTATTTAAGAACCTGATTTACATACATACAATTATTAATTTGTGTTCCCTTTACTTTTATAAGATAAAATTGAATTGTTAATTTGGCATATTGCTTGCATGTCTATTTACACAAAGAATCTGTCATATGAATAGTGCTTAACAGTAACTCTATAGCTTTAAAGCAGGGCACTAACCACAGCAAGATCAAGGGTTTAAATCCCTGGTAAAAGACATATGTTTACTGCTAAATTGTATCTGACTTTTGCAGGTACCTTTGCTGTTTTGAGTTTGATGACTGGCACTGTGGTGGAGCAGCTGGTCCCCACCCCTCTTGCTCTGAACTCCAGTAGCCCAGAGGCTGCAGAGTTTGAGGCCCAGAGGATTGGAGTGGCATCAGCTGTCGCATTCCTCTCAGGAATAATGATGGTAAGAGGTATTATAGGGAAAGATGAGATGGTAAGAAGCTCTTTTTAGTTTAGCCAAGGGTTTGCAGACTGGCGCCACAAGGGGGCGCTAAAAGATTTACAGATTTTTTTATTTTATCATCATGGTCTCTTTTAGCTTGCTGGTTTATTTTTTGTAAATCCATTTTGGGATGATGTTTTTAAAAAGCGCTATTCAAATATGTTACAACTGAAAATGTTTGTATAATATTCAAAAATTTGTAGAAAACTTTTCTTAATTTGCCTACTAAACAATAAAATAAAGCAAGTAAACACTAAATATAAAACAAGTTGTCTTTTATATTTTATGCGTGTTTTTATTGGTCTATCTAAAAGTATATACAGTACTGTGTTTATTATGGTGATAAGGGATCATCATATGACGGCATCCTTGGCTTTAAATCCTTGATTTAAACAAATGTGTTTTCTCTGATAAAACATTAGACCTATTGCATTATTATGGATGCCCGTTTCCACCAAGTTATTATTTTGAGAAAGTTATTTTGAATTACTACAATGAGATGAGTCTAAGTCATAATTAATAAAAACCCTGGCAGAAACGGGCTTCCATACATTATTGTATTATTGTTTTTATATCTTCCGTATGCAGCTCTGCATGTGTGGGTTCCAGTTAGGTTTCCTTTCAACATACCTCTCAGAACCTATTGTAAAAGCTTTTACAAGTGCAGCCGCCTTCCACGTGACCATCTCACAGCTACAGAGCATGCTGGGACTACGGCTCCCTCGATACACCGGTGCCTTCTCTCTTTTTAAGGTCAGAAACGACCGAATTCAGACAGACTGTAGTGTTTTTCATTTCCTTTGCATAGTACCCTATTCCAAACAAATGATAGTTTAACTGTTCATGCCAGTAATAAAACGTACTGCCAAAGAACCAGGGGCCTCATTTATCAACAGTACGTACAGTACGCACAAATGTGTGCGTAGTGAGTGCGTGAGAACAGTTTAATGCAAAGTGTGGGATCTACTAACTTGTACTAATACGTAGAATTGTGTGTAAATGTGAGCACACCTTTGAGCATGCTTATACAGAAAATGTAGTGCAAAAATAAAGTGCCAGTGTACTTTATTTGCAAATACTCAATTAGTAAATTCATAGTTCAAGCTAGACATTTGTATAATTGGTGTGAGGCTACAAAAGACAGATGGGAAATCATTTGAAATGTAGTTATAGTGACATGGCTGATCTCACTTTGCTGGATGATTTGGCAAACCTTTAATTGAAAGCATAATGTAAAAGACACACTTAACAGAACAATATATGAGAAAATAAAAAAGTGGTTTGCATATTAATCATTATTACAAAATTATATAAATATTTTTTAATTGCTTTTCTATTACTACACATCACTTTACCGAATTGCAATTTCACTTTTCTGAACATTTTATGCAAAATAAGTCTCCTATAAATAATTATGAAATTAACAACAAAAATCAAATTGAGCAAACCATGCATTGTGCAAAGAATGCATTTTCAAAGACCGCTGTGATCTGTTTAGTGAGAGCACGTGATGAGGGAGGTTTCGTCACCATATATGGTTCATTGGGTGAACAAACATGGCGCTTAAGAACATGTGGGATTTATCAACAATGATTACTCACTGGTGTGCTTAAGAACCGTGTACGCACGTTTGATAAATACGCATTTTTTTGCACTTAGACACATTCTAAATTTCATTCGTAGGACAAAATATAGAACCTTTTCTACGCACTGTTGATAAATGAGGCCCCAGGTGTGTCAGAAGTGTTCTTTAAATTTTAAATCCACAGACTCTGGGTTCAGTGATGGAGAACCTGCCGAACACTAATGTGGCCGAGCTGGTGATCTCACTGCTCTGCTTGGCCGTTCTGGTCCCAGTAAAAGAGGTGAACTCACGGTTTCGTGAGCGCCTGCGCACTCCAATCCCAGTGGAGATCATCACTGTGAGTATTATTGTTTTAGGATATTTGAGAACGTTTAGGTTTATAAATGTTCACATCAATATGCTAATGAACTTTTGTTCTCCATCAGCTCTGTTAAAATGTTCTTCTGTTCCTCTTGTTGCAGGTTATCATTGCAACAGGAGTTACATACGCCTTTTCTCTGGATTCCAGATACAACATACAAATAGTAGGACATATTCCAGCAGGGTAATCTATTCATATAATCAGAGGCATTTGAACGCATTGGAATGGGGGAGGGACATTATACATTTTATTAGCTTGGCTCATGAATATTAATGAGGCTCTTACTGAAATGCAGGTAGTACTAGACATGGGATATTACCACTTATTACACGGCTCGTTGGAATGCTTGATTCTGATTGGCCAGTCGCGACATTTGCAGGTTCGTCTTTCCCAGATAACAACCACTCAAAACTACACGGTAACCCGGATGCAGCAAATCATTTTGATAGATTTTTTTGACAAATTAAATATAAATATGTATTTTAATAACATATATGACATTATATTTACAAATGATTAAACTAAATTGCCTGTTTGTGACATTTGAACGTCGTTTCTTACCATAAAACCGAAAGTAAATGGCTTTTCCTTCGGAAAGTCTGCATTCGGTTAAAATGAGCTAATAAAATATTTCTAATTCACATTTATTTCCTGTTTTTTTTCTCATGTGGCAAGTAGCCATGTAATAAGCGGGATAATGTACAAGCAGCCTGCTGTTATTGTGAAATAAGCCCCTTTAGTGTGATACAAGACCCTCCACTCCGCTTATTTCTGCGATAACAACCGGCTGCCTGTACATTATCCCTTACTTAATGCTTACCTAGTTGTTTTATTGTTCGTTCAGATATATTTTCTCTTACAACAGCTGAAACTCACAAAATAAAACGAGAGAAAAAATTATATTTAAGAAATTATGTTTTTATCAGTGTTTATCATGCCAATAAATTAAGGCTGAGTGTTCTGTTTCAGCTTCCCTAAGCCACGGCTGCCAGCGTTGGAGACGGTTCCAGACATAGCTGCCGACACAGTTGCTATCACCCTTGTCGGTTACGCCGTGTCTGTATCTTTAGCCATGATTTATGCTGACAAACATGGATACTCCATTGATCCAAATCAGGTATATATCGTAGTCACTGTTATGAAAAGTGTTTACCATCAAAAATGTTCCAATCAAGCGTTTGTTTTGTTTTAGGAGCTTCTAGCTCATGGGATCTCCAACACTGTGTCATCTCTCTTCACCTGCTTCCCCAGTTCAGCTACACTGGCCACCACTAACATTCTGGAGAGTGCTGGAGGGTACACACAGGTACTTGTCTGAGATCACATTCACTGCTATTGCAACACTTATTTTATGTTTAAAGAGTACATAACATGAGATCATGAAAATTACATTTCATGCAGTGTGTTATGTTGCCGTGTTTGAAAGTAAGCAGTCTGCCAAGTTATAAATCCAAAAGTGAATGAATAACAAAGTTATTGGCTTGGAAAAAAGGGAGTCGACTCTGAATCACGCAAACGAGTCCTACCTTGTCCGATTCGCGAACCGCCGCAGATACGTTTTGCTAGGACTGCCTGCGAGAACTTTACTCTTCTCCCCCAAACACTGTAACTCGTGAGCCTCATTAGCGGTAGACCAATCACATCAGACTAGACCATCTGACCAATCACATCAGACTAGGCTAGCAGAAAGGAGGGGATTAGACAGATGAATCGCGGAACGAATCATTTGAGAGTCAGTCAAGAAGTAAGGTAAGAATAACTGCCTATTATTACGAAATAACCGTCTATGTACATAAACTTGTTTTTGGACACTCCATAAACCAAAGTAGGGCCTTAAAAATCCCTAGTTATGTACTCTTTAAAAATGTAGAAATTGTGTGCTGAGGTGTCTGTTGTATTTATTTCTGTAAATTGTGTATCAACAGCTTGCCGGACTGTTCACCAGTCTGGTTGTTCTAATAGTACTGCTGCTGATAGGCCCTCTGTTCTACTTCTTACCAAAGGTAAGAGTTCCTGTAACAATAACACATGCACTGTAAAAAAAACAGATTTGTTCAGAATTTTTCTACTTAAAATGTCAAAAATCTGTAATTTTACGTACTTTTACGAATTTTTTTTACAGATTTTACAGGATTTTTTGGTTACAGATTATTTTTTAAAATTTGGTCAAAACCGTAAAATTACAGAAAAAGACATATGTAATTTTATAGGGGGGAAATGTTATTTGCGCCCCCAGCAGCCAGAAAATGTAAGTTTTTTTACGGTATTTTTTACCAAAAGCATTAAGAAAAGTCTGCACCTTGCATTCTTTAAGAAAATACTGTACATTTTGGTTTAATCATGCTGATATTCAGAAAGCATCGTTATGGCAGTAATATATTTTCTTCTTCCAATCCAGGCGGTACTTGCTTGTATAAATGTGACCAGTTTGAGACAGATGTTCCTGCTGTTTCAGGACCTCCCAGATCTTTGGAGAATTAGCAGAATTGATTTTGTATGTATTTTCCCATCTTTGTTTTCCACTTTGTTTTGGTGTTCATAAGATACCACGTATAATCATTTATGTATATTTGAGCAGATGGTGTGGCTTGTGACCTGGCTGTCAGTGGTTGTGCTAAATGTAGACTTGGGCTTGGCCATTGGAGTCATTTTCTCAATGATGTCAGTTATCTGTCGTACACAGAGGTATCATTTTTATGTACTTTGATCCTGTCCTCATGAATCATAAACACGTCCACATTTGGCTGCCCGTTCCCATTTCAGATGGCTTGACAGACCTTTTAAGCCACTTTTGGGGAAAACTATTTTTAATTTATCTGGATTAATGTAGACCTAGTCTATGTTCTATCATTTTGACTAGAGTTGGAGCTACCTTGCAATCCAACTAGAGCAGCCCCAGTGAAACAAGATATTGAGTTCATATTGAAATTTAATTAGTTTTGTGTATTAATCTGCTTTAATAATTATGTTTACCACATCCTTTAATTAAGCATTCTAATGCTCATGGGCTGTATAAAACAGTATCCCTTACAGACCCCCATACTCCAAAACAATCTTCCTCTCTTGGCGGATATTTAATTCACATTTAAGGTAAGGGGAGATAAAGTTGAGACCAAAAAAATCCCTGAACTCATAATAAACTTCATGTTTTCAGGGCCAGCTGCTCTGTACTGGGCAGAGCTGCCAACACGGAGATCTACAGATCTATTAACAATCACAATAAAGTGAGTCAGGAGTCAGTTCCTTCTCTTTTAATGCAATCTTTTGTTTTTTTATCATGTTTTTTAGCAAAAGTTATCATGTGCACATTATGTTATTTTGTGCAATTCACGTGCTTGTGTTTGTAGAGTTAATCATATTTTATTAATATTGTTTAAACATTTTAGTTGATATGATTTACTGTTGCCTTCTCTATCATAGTGCTATGAAGTCCCTGGTGTGAAGATCTTGACTTACAATGGGCCCATCTACTATGGGAATCGTAGTTTTTTCAAAGCAGAAATGACTGAGCTTTTGGGCCTCACCCCTGAGAAGATACGGAGACGAGAGAAAGCCATTAAAGCAATAGAGAAGAGAGAGAGGGAGGCCATCAGTACTGTAGTAAGATGATTTATCAGTCCATTCATATACAGTTTGTATACCGTTTATAGGCCATCGTTGGAGCTTTTTTACTTTTATTTGTTTATTTTTTATTAATTTACCTAATGTTTTAGCATTATTAAGAAATACTATTAAATTTAGTTAAAAAATGTAGAATAAACTTCTACATTCTGCAATAAAAGAATAAACTACATTAATTCACTTTATCTTTCTTCTTAATTCTATATCTATTCTGGCTTTTGGTTTTTATTTATTTGTCTATCAACAGGCTCCTAACTTCATAAAGGCTTTCAATTCAATAAAAAACGACATGCTTCTGTTTGTAACAGTAATGCATTTCAAATGTTTATAAAAAAAGTTTTGTTTCATATTTCTAAGATGTTTTATTGAAACGGAATTAAAGGATAACTGTATTGTTTTACAAGGAACAAGGAGTTGCAGACAGTTCATTTTCTTCAAAGAATGACTTATTCCGATCAGGTGAGTTCTCAGTCATTTCTGGTACCAAATTTTAGAGATGTTTAAATAATGAAAAGTTTTAACAAAAATCTTACAATTACATTTTTTTTCTCTTAATTGTTGACATTACTGCAGAAGTGCCTGAAGGTGAAGTTCAGGCTGTGTTGATTGACTGCAGCAGTGTCATTTTCATGGATGTCGCTGGAGCTCGGTTGTTCATACAGGTAAGCTGGGCCTGTTAGTCTTGTTTTTGTCATATGCTCTCAATAATTACATACTGTATATTGTGACAGATGTGCATGGAGTGTCAAAAGATTGGGGTACGGATATACCTTTCTAACTGCAATGGTAAAGTTTTACATTCGCCTTCAATAACGTAACCAATGTACTAAAGTGTTTACTGTCAATCAAACAATAATACATTCTCTGTTCTTTAGAGAGTGTACTGAAGATTTTGACATCCAGTGGGCTTATGAACTACATAAATCCTCAACATATTTTTGTTACAGTCCATGATGCTGTGGTCTACATCCAACAGCAGAGAGTATGATGCAAGGGCTTATTCATAACATTACTAATTTTTTTGCAAAAACATTCTGCTTAACTGTGGCATTATGTCGCATTGACATTTAATCATTTTTGCTCAACAGGAAAAACCACAAGAGAACAATGCAACGGTGTGGGTGTAATTATCTTACACAACCAAAGGCATTTGAATTCTTGGTCTGGAAACTGAAGGATGCGTGAAAAGGCTTCAGGACTTTTTATTGCCAATTTTCTCAGCACAGTGCCTGTTTTTAGTTCTTGTATTCTGTTGTTTACACTGTACGTGGTATCCAGTGGAACTCATAACTTTGAACAACAGTGTTAATAGTGTTCCTGCAATCTTCATATAAACAGAAAATAAACCAAAAGAAACATAGAGGGGTGGAGAATCTTGGCAGTGTATTAAAAGTAATCATTTTAGTTTACAACCATTTTTCTCTTTGAAAAACTGACATGAAAAGCTATTGTAATGAAAATGGATTTTGTACAGATAGGCCTACAATGGTTTTTTTTAATACATAAATGCTGTACATGCTATTGAAATGTAGGTCCATTAGCTATTTATATTATTTATGCAATATTCACCTTGTTGGACTAATGTGTTAATCACTACAGTGTCGTGTAAAGGTTATTATTTTTGTCTCAGTTTATTTTAAAATAAAGTTTGTTACAACTTGCAATAATGAGCAATATTATAACATGTGGCTTGCTGAAGTCATGAATTGCCATCAGCCTGACGGAATACCTAATAACACATTGACCTAAAATGTTAACCAAAAATTCCAAATGACTTTCCCTGTACTTTTTGATGCCTGCATTTTTCTTAGGTATTTCAAAGAACCCTCTCAGGGAAACACTAGTTTCTTTTTTAAAGCTTGAGATATCACTAATTGGTTAGATGGAAGTAAGGCCACTTCACTGGCTCACATGACTGCCCAGTTATCATTACTGGCATTTTCCCTCAGCCAACTCTGGATATTTTATAGTACATTCAAAATAACAATCGTCTTGCATGCTGATGTGTTGGTTTGTCTTTACTTGATGAAGAATTAGAATACTGAATTAGCTAAACTGCGTTCAATAATTATACAAATCGACCTGAACAATGAACAAAAATTATTGTAAAATCAAATTATATATAGGCTAATGATTTTAAAAGGGAACCAAAATTAATGCTTGCAAAAATGATAAAGAAATTTAAAAATAGCTTCACCAACAACAACAAATACTGCAACAACACTTTATTGATCAGTTTGAACAGCGCAGGAAAGAGTGGAGTGGTTGGCAAAATCTCGGAACATAAAAAATGGAAAAAAAATGTAAAAATACACACAATATCAAAATATGTTTGCAAACTTCTGCATTCTCTCATGTCAAGTTATACAATTGTGAAACACACTGCATATGGGTGGCATATGTTGTGAAATTAGATGGCACACTTCTAAAAAGCTACAAAGAAAAGCAACAAACAACCAAGGTTATTTTCCGCACACGTCAAGCATCACACTTTAATCAGCAAGGTACGCATCATGTGTACAAACAGTTCTAAATCTTTTATAAAAATATAAAGTTTTATTCATCAACAAACACTAACATACTTTACTATTTTGACATTTGTAGCTGAGGTGGCTTTTTGGTGGAAGTGGAAGGTGGAAGTTTTGCTTTGACAGCCTACCATTACCAACCCCCCCAGATATAAAACTTAATACAGAATTTTTCTAAATGAAACACACAAATCAACCAATTACCCTAAATAAGTACAAATCAATTAAAAAAAAAATCAAGTATTCTCTGTAAAAAATTAGAAATGGTCCACTAGCTTGTGGAGTGAAACGGAAATACTACAATTTATAAATAACCAGGATCTAAACTGTTCTGTTGACATGTGTATTGGCATTATTTGATATATTTTCCCTTTGTTTGTTGTTGTCTTTGTTAGAATCGAGCTTTTTTAAAATATATTTTCCACAGATATTATTTTACAGGACATGTCGACTTGTTCTCTGCCATTCCCTCGTTCTGGCAGAATATATCCCTGAGTGGCTGCCATGCATGCAGATGTTGTCTAGTCACTAGTGACACATTTAAAATGGTTCTTCAGATAGTAAAGATCATATTCATTGACATCTTTCTCTTTTTTGGCGGGATAGCGGAACGCAGAGTAGGCTTTGTCAGTCTCAGACTGTCCCCATGGTAACATTCCCTTAATCTTCGATGCGTGATTGATGATGACATCATCACACGAGCCCCCGTGAAGAGTGCCAAGCCCATCAATAAAAAATGCTGAAACCAAAATACGACAATTTAAAAGTATTATTATTACACTAACTCTCTATTATAAGTAATAATAAAACTCACAAAGTCATTTATTTATCTTTTAAAATATATATTTGTCACCTCACCTAAATGACCAACCCGAGCTAGACGTGGGTCAAAGGCCACTCTTCGTATCTTCTCTGTACGAGCCATGAAGAAATTAATGACAGCATCTGCAACCACACAATTTGGAAATCCCTCGATAACATGATGGTATCCGTTCCTTATGTGTAAGCAATCTCCCTCCTCATCACCTGCATCCGTGGATACGATGTGTCGATAGGTGGCAGTGTATCCCGTCACTTCCCTGACCCCACCTCCCACCTCACAATGCAAACACACACATACATGTACAGTTTATTACTGAATTAGTGAGGACCTCTGACAAGAACTATCACTTTTTAATACAAAATACAATGATTTACTAAACCTTTCCATAGGTTCCACACCCTGTGTTAACACTACAGACTGATTAAAATGTTTGTTCAGGTTTCCACTGGTGGATCTAGGGGTGGGGCCAGTTGAAATCTTATTGACCAAGTAAATAATGGAGCAACAGGATTAAAATTAATCTAGATTTACTGTAAAATTAAAACCTAAATCAAATGATAGCTTCAATATAAACCTGATTATTTTTAAACAAGGTTTACAGTTTGGTGCAATAGAACTATTAAATAAACCTTCATTTAATCTAGATTACGCCTAATCCTTGTTGGTGCAACCCAGCCTAAATCTCTGTTTATCATCGTCATGCATCATTCTCTAACTCATCTCCAGTGTTTTGTTCAGAAATCTAGTATAGTGCCAGCAGCAATTGAAAAGTAAAAAAAGAATTGCACACTATACTTGACCCCCCTCTGTAAATTCTGGCCCCATTGCTTTCAAAAACTCCTAGATCCGTCACTGCAAATGGCACCTTGGGTTTAATACTTTTAAACAAGTTTTAGGCCCGGTTTCACAGACATGGCTTAGTTTAAGCCAGGACTATGCCTTAGTTGAAGCCTTGTCTGTGAAACTGGGCCTTAGTGTTTTGTCAAGTCTTATCTTGGCTAGATATGGAATTTGGTGTTTGGCCGTTCACGCCTCCTTGAAAAACGTGTTCACTCGTGCTTGCTACTTTGCATTTTAACAGTGTGCACACGTGCTTGCTACTTTGCATTTTAACATTTTAGTCTTAGAAAAACCTTATTTGGCCCCTGTACACCTTAGCAAGCGTTTTAAGTAGGGATGTAACAATATCAAAATCTCACTGTACGATAATAGTATGTATGGTATGGTATAGTATGAGATGGGTCAAATGACCTAAAAATCCCTTTTATAAAATAAAATAATTGCACCAGATGGACCTTGCCAAAGGTAACAACATTTTTTTCTAACATTCTCAATGTTAGGCCCGGAAGACCTATCGTTTCATACAGTCATGTGACCACGATAATATTGAGACAATTTTGAACTCTAAATCATATCATGATTTAGAAACAAACATTAAAACATCAGGATTATACACTTGCAGTTTTGCTGGTGTTAATGTGCAGCCTTTGAATCAAAAGTGCAGTAGCTGACAGTGTCTGAGTAAAATGCGAAGGCCAATGAAATGAATGCATACATATAAAAAACGCCATTTCACCTTTAAAAAAAACCCTCATACAACCCACAATGGAACAAGACCGAAACCCACATCAGAACGACAAAGATGAGCAGCTATGAAGTGTTTGGTTCCAGAGTGGATATTTTTACTTCCTGTTTCGTTTTACTAACCCTACTTAAAATAAGTAAACAAATAAAATGTTGCTGATTAAGAAAAGGTGAAGACATACCAGCAACTACCAACATGCAGGTTAAGCCAATCTGACTCACTCACCAGGTCCAAAGTGGTTCTTTCCAAAATATCCACCATCTTTTCAAGTTTGGTGTTTGAGGTGAAAATAAAGTCATCATCCACCCAAAGCACGTATTTGGTCGTCACCTGAGAGACTGCCAGGTTGCGGCCAGCAAACCAGCCCTGTAATGAGGAGCAGACAGCACTTGAGACCATCCTTTTCACAACACTGAGGTCACACAACAATTACACAATTAACACAGAGATCAAGACAATTTTTGCAAGATGTAAAAAATACCGGTCCAGAAGCACACCCTCTTTACGTTTTTTAACACTAGACAAATGTTACAGCAAAATACATCCAACAGAATTTAAAACTGAATCAAGACGTTAAATCAAGCAGATGCAGGAAGAATAAAATTGATGAAGTATAAATATACCTTCCCAAAAGGCATGAGATAATGTTCAATGTAAGGGCCTTTTACTGGTTTTGGATCCTTGGTGTCATCAGCTATCACTATAGTTACAGTGGGGTAAAACTCTCGAATGCTGTCGATCAAGTCTTGAAGTTTATCATAGCGTAGAAATGTTTTTGTGGCAATGGTGACGAGAGTGCTGACATTGTAGTCTGTAAGAACATGAGTCGACCAATGTAAAATCCGTAAAACAGTGATAAAAAAAACTTTGGATTATCAATTGATAATTAATTATTATACCTCTTTTGGGTCCAGGGCTGTAGAATTTAGGCATCGGTGGATGTCTGATCTTAATAGTGAACAATGCTTGGAATCCAGTTGTTTTAAATTGAACTGTTTGAACAAAATAATAGTTTTATATTATTAAAAAAACTCTTCACACCCACTAGAACACACATCCCAGGCCGTGTACTAAGAGCGTGTGAAACTACAGTTTCATGGACTATAATGCATCATGCATTGCACCTAATGCAATAACCATCCATTCCCAAACTTACATACTTATATTTGTACTATGTGCATTATATGGTTGATCCAGTATACATACACGTTCATGTGTACACCTGCATATTTAATGTGTATGATCAACGTCTAATGTATACAGTCCTGCTCACCATTATTGGCACCCTTGGTAAATAGCAAAGAAGGCTGTAAAAATAAATCTACATTGTTTCTGCTTTTGATCTTTTATTTTAAAAATATACAATATTCCAACATTTCATTAAAGTAAAACAATTTGAAGTAGGGGGAATACCTACTTCACTAGAGTCCGATCGTCCATTATAAGAAAACAGCTTAACATAGCCTACCGAAACAACGACTACGCAAAACCAAATTTCTATTAAACCTAAATTGTAATAACCACTAGCTACTGTTAAAAGAGCAAGCCCTTATTCCGGCGATAACAACAGTCCCACGTTAAGCTTGTTTAATTTAAAGAAACAACATAACGTGCCTCAAGACAGCGACAAACTGAGAACATAAAACTTTTCTGTTATCATGTTTATGTTTGATATCAGTGATAAACAAAATGTATTTAATTTGGTTATCCGTGGTTGTTGTTTTTCCGTGGTTGTTGTTTTGGTACGTTAAACTGTTTCCTTGTAATGGATTTTGGGGAATAAAGGCTTAGCGCAAGACTTTTACTTTATCTGTTTAATAAGGGCTCGTTCTTTTAACAGAAGCTAGTGTTAATTACAAGTAAGGTTTGACAGAAATTTGGGCTTACCTGGTCATTGTTCAGGTCATTAAGCATAAGTAGGCCTACTTTGAGTTTGTCATAGTGAATTCCTATGGAGAAAATCACTTGCTGCAGTCCATGTGATTGAAAACAACCTTTCAGTGAGCTATTTTTTGAAGTGTGCACGTTCAACAAGACTACCCAGCAGGCCCTGCCAGGTACAGAAGGGGGGGCTAGCAGTTCCCTTTCTGTCGGTCTCTCGAAATTGTGTCGAGCCGACAGATGGGGTTCGCTCTTGAGAACCTATCAACTTCTGACTAGCTTTCACATGACACAGCAAGATGGCACCTGTGATGTTGGCATGCCGTCTGCTGCTCCTCATTTTAGGTATATGGATGGCTGTCTGGCCTCTGAAATGTGATGCACTTTTTTCTAATACCCGCCAATCCTTTTTGTATATCCGAGCCCCGTTTGTGGATAGCTATAATAAGTCGGACATGGAACGCGTTTTCAATCAAACGCACGGGGAATTCTTCATGGACATTCCGGCGTGCATACAGCGTCTGCCTCTCATCACTGCGCGGAGAAAGCGCAGGAGGAAACGCGGGTGTCGAGGAGGTCTGAAGGCTCACCTCCGAGCTGGCTCCTGACCAGGCCCTTCCAACGAGTCCTTCTGCCGTAGATCTACAGGTGGCTTATACCTCTGCTCCCCGTGTCTATCTCCCCCGGTCCTGTGGACGGCCCTCCCCGGATCGGCCCCTCTCGCCGGTGCTGCGGAGTGACACCTGGTGCCCTGCGCTCGCTAAGCAGAGCTTCGCTTTCTCCAGAGGTCATTCCTCCACCCTTCCTGCTGAACGACTACTTCACTACCAATAATATGGATTTTATGTTTATCACCAAATCCTGGACCAAGGTGGGAGATTTAACTCCTTTTTCTGACCTGGTTCCGGCTGACTGCTTCTTTTTTAATTCTCTTCGCCAAAATAGGAAAGGGGGAGGCTTAGTATCTATTTTAAAAGACTCTTTTCGTGATCGCTGTCAGCTTGTCTCAGTGGATGTGTGCTCAAGCTTTGAAGCTCAATTAATACATCTTGACTGGAATGGTCCTGTTTTAGTCGGGGTGATTTATCACCCCCCTCACGCAGCAAAGGACTTCATACAGCAACTTTCAGAACTTATTGGCAATATCGCAACAAAATACGACCGCTTTATGTTGGTGGGTGATTTTAATATTCATGTGTGCTGCCAGTCTAACCCGCTATCAAAGGAGTTTATCAATCTAATTGACTCTTAATTTGGTTCAGTGGATAAATGACTCCACTCATCTCCAGGGACACATTCTAGATCTTGTACTCTATCATGGGTTTGATGTTTCTGACATTGAGATTTCTGATTTTATGCTCTCAGACCACAAGCCGATTTTATTTTCCATGTCACTTCCTAATGTGTCTCATGCTACTAAGAATGATATATTGCTATCTCGGTCATATTCCTCCAAATTTGTGCCTAATTTTACTCAGTGTTTTTTAGAGTCTAGCTCTCATTTATTTATAGACTCATCTCTACCGGACCTGGATGCTGACCAGCATTTAAGTCTACTAAATTCTGCATGGCGGGATGTTTTAGATGTCACTGCCCCACTAAAGCACTATAAGCACAAAAATAAGACAGCTCAGTGGCAAAACTCGGACACTCGTCTTCTGCGTCAAGCATGTAGAAAGGCAGAGTGCAAATGGAAAAAAGATAAATTGCATATTTCATTTCAGTTATTTAAAGACAGTTTAACATTTTATCAGTCCGCTGCAAAATCTGCTAAAGCTTCTTATTTCTTTGACTTGATTTTAAAACACCTATCCACTCCTAGAATACTGTTTTCTACTATAAACTCTGCTATTAATCCCACTGACAACACCTTGGCTGGTGCCTCTGATGCTCTATGTGAGGGTTTCTTGAAACACTTCATCTATAAAATTTAAAACCTGAGACCCATAGTAAATTCCTCCCAGACTGTATCTCCTCAGCTCTCTCCGCATTCTGTTTCTTGGGTTGAATTTGAACCCATTACTCTACAATCACTCAAAGACACTAAGGCTAAAATAAAACCCTCTTTCTGTCCACATGACACCATACACCCTAAATTTCTAAAACTAATCATTGATACTGTAGGGCCAGGCCTTATGTCTTTTGTCAATAAATGCCTCTCTACTGGCTCAATTCCTGCTACTCTGAAAGTAGCTACTGTCACCCCACTTCTCAAGAAGCCCTCACTGGACCCTTCTAAGTTGAACAATTTTCGTCCCATTTCTGTTTTGCCTTTTATTTCAAAAGTATTGGAAAAAACTGTGCTTGACCAACTGCAGTCCTTCCTTAAAAATAATTGCATTACAGAAATGTTTCAGTCTGGTTTTAAGCCTGCCCATAGTACGGAAACAGCCCTTCTTAGAGTGTTAAATGATATTCTCTTAGCTACAGATTCTGGTGATTCTGTGGTCCTGGTTCTTTTAGATCTTTCAGCAGCATTCAATACCGTGGACCACTCTATTTTAATATCCCGTTTAGAGTCTGATGTGGGCCTGAAAGGGACAGTTAAGTGGTTTCAGTTTTTTCTATCTGACAGACATTTCTCTGTTAGATTAGGTAATTTCTCATCCTCCACTGCCCCACTCATATGTGGCCTGCCTCAAGGCTCAATATTGGCTCCCTCCCTCTTCTCCCTGTACATGCTTCCTCTGGGCTCCATCTTTAGACGGCATGGGGTATCCTTTCATTTTTATGCTGACGATACCCAGATCTATTTACCCATTAAGAGGAATGACCCCTCAGCTCTGAATACCCTTTCAAGCTGTATAGAGGAGGTTAAAATCTGGCTAGGTAAAAAAAAGTTAACGTTAAATGAAGATAAAACTGAGGTGATTCTTTTTAGTCCGTCTGCTTACTCTCAGGCCACCAGTCCTGATTTGGGCTGCCTATCAACTTTCATGTGCGTAATTTGGGTGTCCACTTCGATGAGTCGCTAAAACTCGACAAGCATATCTCCACTGTAATTGGCTCAAGCTTCTACCAACTCCGCCTGCTGTCTAACATCAAACACTTCTTAAACGCTTCTATGTTAGAGACAGTTGTTCATGCGTTTATCACTACACGCTTGGACTACTGCAACTCACTGTATTTTGGTATTGCTCAGTCACAAATTACCCATCTACAACTGGTTCAGAATGCTGCTGCGAGATTCATTACAAAAAGTCGAAAATATGACCACATCACCCCTATTATGAAGACCCTTCACTGGCTGCCTATCCAACACCGAATTGTTTTTAAAATCCTCTTATTGGTCTATAAGTCCCTGCATAACCAAGCCCCCAGTTATTTGTCAGAGCTGCTGCATCCCTACACCCCCATTAGAAACTTGCATTCCAGCAACCTGAATCTCCTTATGGTTCCCAAGTCCAGACTTAAATGTAGAGGAGACCGAGCTTTTTCTGTAGCTGGCCCTATGCTGTGGAACAATCTGCCAATAGAGGTCAAAGTGGCCCCCTCTTTTCTCATTTTTAAATCTCGTCTAAAAACGTATTTATTCGATCTGGCCTACCATTAAGGGTGTGTTTTCCACTGGTTTTTATTGTTTTTGCTTTTATTACTGTTTTTGTAGTTTGAAATGAGATGTATGAGATCTTAATTAAAATGTACAGCACTTTGGTCAATCGTGTGGCTGTTTAACAAGTGCTCTATAAATAAATGAACTTGAACTTGACTAGTTTAGAAAATGCCAATGAAATTGGCGAATGAAATTTGCATGCCGGACTCCGCCCTCGGATATCCAGGTATAAAAGGGAGATGGCGTGCTGCATTCATTCACCTTTTGTTCTTCAGAGCCTTCACACTGATCGACTTCGAGACTTCAAACTCTACGCCGAATTACTGCTGGAATCTTACCACATGGTGCAGCGGACTGTGCCTTCCTGCAGCGACTTCTCACCTCCAAGAGGGTAGAGGACCTACAAGCACCCTCCGTGTCCACAGATTGCCTAGAACTCAGGCCCGGTGATTCTCACGTTATCCTGGGACCCCGGCCTGGCTACGTGCCCAAAGTTCCCACCACTCCCCCTAGAGACCAGGTGGTGAACCTGCAGGCGCTCCCCACCAGGGAGGAAGACCCAACCCCATCCGTGTTGTGTCCAGTACGCGCACTGCGCCTCTACTTGGACCGCACGCAGAGCTTCAGAAGCTCTGAGCAGCTCTTTGTCTGTTTTGGAGGTCAGCAGAAGGGGAGGGCTGTCTCCAAACAGAGGCTGGTGCACTGGATCGTGGATGCCGTCACTACGGCATATCGATCTCAAGATCGCCCCTGCCCGTTAGGAGTGAGGCACACTCCTCATGGGCACTGGCTCAGGGCGCCTCTCTGGCAGACATCTGCAGAGCTGCGGGTTGAGCTACGCCCAACACCTTCGCGAGGTTCTAATACCTACGCGTGGAACCGGTGTCAGCCCGCGTCCTGCAGGGCAATGTGTAGGGCCAGCAGCCGGTAGGGCGTATGCCTGCGAAAGCCCTTCCCCCTTCCTCTAGGGGGATCAGCGGCTATTTACGCCTCCCTTCTTTCCCCACTGGGTAAAGAACAGGCATTCCATCCATCACTAAACACCTTCCTGGGGGCAGGATGGGCAGAGCAGCCCTGCCCCCTTAGGCTGGGGAACAGTTGAGTTATCTACCACATAGCTCTAACCAGACCTAGTGCTACAGACGTGGTATGTCACCACGGATGTCACCTAAATTCCGTGATGGAGGGAACGAGACGTTGTGTCCTTCTTGCCACAACGCTGGCCGCCTGCCGCAGCGGTCGAGGGATGCTCAGGCTCCTCAGACCAAAAGGTGAATGAATGCAGCACGCCGTCTCCCTTTTATACCCGGATATCTGGGTGCGCAGTCCGGCATGCAAATTTCATTTGCCAATTTCATTGGCCTTTTCTAAACTAGTCAGAAGTTGATAGGTTCTCAAGAGCGAACCCCATCTGTCAGCTCGACACAACATCTCGTTCCCTCCATCAGGGAACTGAGGTTACATCCGTAACCAAGACGATATCCTGGGAGGGAATATATGCCAACCACACATATAGCCACAGAAAAAATTAAGAGACCATTTCAAAAGTATTTCCATTTTTTTCTGATAAGAATGTGTTTTGGTAAAATGGTCTTTTTTGTTTATTTTTGTGAACTTCTGACAACAATTCTCCCAAATTCCATATAATAATGTTGTTTTTATTTGCAAAAAATTAACTGGAGAAAACAGGTCAAAACAACAGAAAAGTTTATATGAGATTTTTTTTACTGAAACATCTAAAAAAACAAGTTATAATATTCTGATTTTACGACACAATTAATTTTACATTCTGTTTATAATAAACACAAAGCACGCACGCCTTTACACATTATTTTTCTTCCACCTGTAGTATGTAGCATGTTTCAATGTTACAAACTAAAGCCGCTTTGTGAGTGAAGAGTGAGGTTGCTTTCAGCTAATTTTTGGTGATTTTTTTTATTCTCTTTGGGTGGGCAAGACAGACGTTTAGGGGGGCTCAGCCCAACCCTGCCCATGCCTAGAGCCAGCCCTGCTACCCAGAGCATGCTGCAACAAGAATTAATATTTGACTTGTTGAGTAAATCATTCTCGGGGAAATCTAAACCTATTTGTTTAGCGCCGGAGTTGCAGTGTAGGGATCATGTTTTTGTGCAAACCCCAGTTCCATTGTATTGGTAATGTTTGCCTAAGAAAGCTTTGTCTTTCAATGTGTTCTGAATCTCTTACCTACATCTGCTGTGTTGGGGTGGAACTGTGTGTTTGTGTAGGTGACAAACTGCAGCTGTCTGTTTAGCAAGGCCAGTGATTCGCTCACAAAACTAATGTGCATCTCTCCTTCTCCACTGATCTGCACTCCATCCACCAGCACTGCCGTATCAAATGTTCCCATCGTAGCTGTTAGATCTACCTGAAATTGGCACTTTTTGAAAAATACAGTTTGCTTGGCCAGACAGAGACGAAATGGACATTTAATAATATTTAATATATATTTAAAAAACATAAATTTGATTTTAATATTTTTTACTAGCATGTATAGAGAGAACATGTTAGATAAGAGTACAATAAACTGTCAGTTATACAGCATATGATCCCTGTCATTTAAAAAAATATTTGACCACTGAATGATCCATTTTCTATTAATTCTTAGGGGCTGTGTCCACCGAGGCGCATTTACGTAGCTTAAAACGGCAGGAGCTCGGCTGAAAACGCTCGCTGCAGGCTCAGCGTTCTGCCCAAAGTTGAGCATTTTTCAACTCTGGGCACCCGGTCGAACGCCGGCGCTGATCGTGGGAAAAATGCATAGCACCAGCGATGAGCGCGGAAAAAAACGTAAACTTATGTTTTTTTTAAATGGAGTTTCCGTTGAAAACAATTGAAAAAACACGTCGGCCGCAGGCGTAAAGGCCTCGGTGGACACAGCCCCTTATGATGTAAATTTTACAAAAACAAATGATGAAGCAAGCAAGCATGAAGGTCCACCGACCCAGCCCTTAAAAACATCCATGTGAAACCATGGTATGTAAGCAGAACGTACAAAAAGAAACCCACACAAATGAGAATTTCAGGCAAATTTTTACAAATTACCCACCAATTCACTAAAACAGATCGTAGTTACGAATTGCCATGAGATTATTTTGAATGACCAAAGAATGCAGTATTCCAGACAGCCACCTAATAATACTTATACATTACCACATAAAACACAAAAATTGTAAACTTACCAAATGATGTCTCCCTTCGGATTTTACATTTAGACTCAAACCTTAAACATAAACACAAAAACACGGGCTTATTGTGTGGCTTTGGTCATGTGTCATTCTTAGTACAGAGATTTATGCCGATAAAGGCTATTTTCACAGTTTAGTAATCTACCATGTTTGACATCACATTTGCAATTACAGCTCTGTGTTAAAATTATTATTTTTGCTGTGTTCAAGCTCAATATATTTATCTACAAATATTGCTACAAGTCGATACCTCTGAGTCAGAGGCTGTGTTTATTTGTCATTGAGATTTCACAGAACACGTATAACGGGGAGGATGGCTTTGGTTACAGATAATGATACACTGGGAACTATATTCGCCACAGCCATGTTGAAATCAAGGCAGCGGTGGGAGGTAAGCCACGGTCAGAATCAGATGCAGGCTACAACTGTTTGGACTACCGAGCTGGAGTTATTAAAACGATTAATGATCTTATATGTGAAAGTATAAGCAGAGGATGTTTGTCAAATTACACAAGCTTTTACTTGACCACTTCAGCCGTATCATCATATATTAAAGCTGCGGTGGATTTCACGTGCGCACACACACACTGACTCTAACAGTGTTTTTAAACACATCATTTGTTTATTTATGTCACAGACACATAAAATAAGGACATAAGTAAGTTACTATGATCAAAAGCGATCACACACCCATTCTTGTCTATTTGGGTTGGTTCGGCTGCAAGTGACAGCGAGTAATTTCCTTGGTTTGCGCCCTAAATAGCATGCTTACTGACATCAGCTAAGCCTATTAGCAACACTAAACAAGCTTTTTTCTGTGTGTAAATTATATACACGGTGTATTCAGAGCTCCGTTTTAAGATTACCAAAGTGATTACTTGGAATTTTTATGTCATTTATACATTAATATCAACTGTAACAGGCAACTAATGTAAACAGGAATCTGTGATTCTCTGACAATATGCAAAAGCATCCTAAACTACAGTTATGCCCTTAAGTTTCATACCCCTTGCAGAATATGCAAATTTTGAATCATTTTATCAAAAGAAGGATCTGGGTTCATAGAAATTGCATGTTAATTTTATTTAGTGCTGTCCTGAATAGGCTATTTCACACAATAAAAGTTTACAAATAGCCTACTCCAGGAGACAAACTGTATGAATTTATACTGATTACCACATTAAAAAAATGTACATACCCTTGAATCTTTATTGTCTGTCGTTACCTGAATGATTAACGACTGTTTTCATGTTTTGTGATAGTTGTTTGTGTCTTGTTTAAGTGATTTTTAAGGTAATTGCGACTTTTTGTCACACTGACTCACACTAAAGCATTTAGATTAAGTTACAAAAATTGTGTAATCTAGAAACGTTACAGATTACTTTTTAAAGCATGTATTTTGTAATCTGTACTGAAATACATTTTAAAAGTAACCTTCCCAGCCCTGACCCCGCGTTACTTTGTGCCCCGTGCTCCCCTACAGCTGAAGTGGTCAAGTAAAACATCTTGTGATTTGACATACATCCTCTGTAGGTTGCAAATAATGATACACTATAAAGAATATCCACGATCATTTTGTGGGAAAATGAACGAATGACGCAAGAGTAAACTTTCCGCTGTATTTGTCATCTGCTCCGCAGTCTGACAGGCGTCGCACAGACGAGGGAGAATAATGATAGCGGGCGGGGTTTCTGTGAAGTTGTAGGGTAAATGTAGATAAACTGGCTGGATTGCATTTACATTACACTAAGAACCGATCACAACACGTCCTCGACTACATCTGGATCAGGACACGCTGGGAGGTCAACATTCCGATCAGAAGTGGGTTTACACTTGTCTTTTCAATGTGTATGTGGACAACATCCAGATACAGGTCGCATGTTAATGACAAATATAAATCACACGAGTTAATAAAACTTGGACTTGCTAAGCAACAAGACACTGATAATTAGGTCCTTGTACAACTATTCCCCAAACAAGTGAGATTCCACCTAATCCAGTTCAGTGCACACATGATCAACAAGCAGGTGCACAGCTGTTATATATGAAGCTGTTGGTTAGATAACTATGACTAAATATGGCACCTATTGGTTTTAATGGTTGCAGCATGTGATCATCGAAAAATAATGTCTATAAAAATGTTTCCCTATTAAAAATATAAAGATGTCTATCACACATCTGTGAACAACATCCAGAGCTAACACAATAGGCTATTTTCATTGCAAATATTTTCTTCTTTAGTCCTATTTTACCACAAATAATCCTTTAATGGTTGCTTTAAGTTGAGTAACTCTATAAGCAGTAATTTACCGGGTATTAGAATGGTCCTGGTTGGTCTGACTTCCACACCCTGAGTAGGGTACTGGAGAGGGTTGTTGGCATCAGCTAAGATAAGCGAGTCTGCAGCAGTGAAGGTCCTTAAATGAACAGAGAAAACAAATCAGAGAACTGATTCAACTTATTATGGCGTGGCCATTATTTAGCTTTTTAATGACTCATCATAACTCCTGTATGGCTTTATTTCTCAGTACTGCTAGTTTTGCACAGAAAGCTCACTGCTATTTTCTAAACAGTACAGTAAACGGTGACCCATAGATGGCAAAGTGAGGCAAGGCAAGATTCTCAGAAAATAACACATCCCGCAACACAGCCTACTTTCATTTTGCTTTTGTAAGTAAGTAAGTACATTTATTTATAAAGCACATTTAAGTTCAGCATTACATTGACCAAACTGCTGTACAAAACCAACAATAAATACAACAACTTCTAAAATTCCATAAACAGAGAGAGAGAAAAACCCTTAACAATAACAATTATTAAACAAACTTAATAGTCAGGAAAGGCCAGAGAATAAAAATGTGGTCTGGACTTAAAAATAGAAACAGAAGGAGCACTCTTGATATCAGGTGGCAACTGAAGCTTGGTGTCTTTTCTGAAGTGTGAATAACCAGGTTATATTAGTTTGAGGGGACAGTAAATGATGGACTACATAAGGGGATAGTAAATTGGCAGAGCATTCATTTTTGGGTGAACTATCCATACAAATAATGAACTGTACTTAAAGACAAAATGAGTGATATTTCGGTGCGCAGGCGCCATTGTTAAGGGTATTTAGCGGTGCTTTTGGACATACCTCTTAAGGAAACTGTGGTACTCCTTATTCCTGTATTGTTTTGCTCTTTGCAGGTCTGCGCCTTGTAACATTGTATTTAGCCGAGTAGCTGATACTTGAGGAAACAATTGCTGAGCAAAGGGGAAATGAATGGGGGATCTGTCGCTTTCACAAACACATCCATTAATGGCAAGGGTTCTGTTTGAAAGTAAGTAAATGAGATTTTAATTACAGTATATAGAACTACGTAAATCAGTACAAAAACACACTTTCAAATACATGAAATTAAAATGAAGACATTAGTACAATTAAAATAAGCTTAAAGGACAATTGTGTAATTTTTAGCGGCATCTAGCGGTGAGGTTGTGAATCCAGTACCTCAGAGATGACGTATTTTTGTAGGCTAACCCGGAAGTAAGCGCCGCACTGGTTCCCTCGACCGAAAGCCTATGCATTTTTCCCATAGACTTTTGGAAGACCGCAAAAAATAAGATCTGTTATTATCAAAGGTTTATGATGTTTACACGTTTTGTCTATCAAGATAATCTTTACAAATTAACACAATATTTGTTACTTTTGAAGCTGAAATACAATCGGCAGAACAAAAAGCTAACACGATGCTATAAACAGACTACACTTAAGGTCGCTCGATATCAACGTCACCACCACCAAGTAGTGCTGGGCAATCTTCCCAAAAAAGGATATCACAATTTTCATAAAGAATCTCGATCCACGATCTGAATTGAAATACAGGGCTGTACATTAACTTTTTTGCACATAGCACTGGTGCTACAGAGGTTTAAAGTTTTGTAGCACAGGCCAAACAATTATACAGGTAGCACAAGTATAAAACGTCTGTTATCATTTTTAAAAAAACACAAATGCAGATCATCACATAAATAGACTGGTTATCAACAAAGGACATTAATGTTATATACAGTACAAATGGATCAATTAAAGGGCCATATAATTTTTAGTTTATCCATTTTTAATGTTCTGTGTTGTCCATTTTTTACTATACAATAGTAATATATTTGTCCACATAAAAATACTGTAGTAGCTTATACTATAGCATTTACTAGGCCTATAGTAAACTGCAGTAAAATTCCTAGATAATATAGTGTTTTTGAACCTTACTATAGTAAATATTAAAGTATACTACAGTTGATCAATTGCAACAAGAATACCACAATTAGCTATATCAAATACTATAGAACACTACAGTATTTTTTCATTCGAGCGTTTAGGTCAGTGTTTCCCAACCCTGGTCCTCGGGGCACACCTTCCAGAATGTTTTAGATCTCTCCCTATATAAAACACCTGATTCAACTCATCAATTTGAGTTTTAGTGTATGGTTCAGTGATGATAGTTTTTCGAAAACAGTTAAATGCACCTGAAATAAACTCTCAGGGAAACTCTGGACATGATGCTCATGTGTTTATGTCCTCATACAGTGAGACAAATACAAATCCATGAGCGTCACACGTGTAGCACTTTAAACTGTGCAACACATTCACTCATACACGCAGAACCGGCAGTTGACAGATTTAAATAGCAGGATTCTGCGTCCGCATCACAGAAATCATAGGGCTCGAGATATAGGCTATATGAACTCAATGCAAACGAGTTTCAATCGCAAAATAGACTAAAACTAAGTAAATTAGCGGTGCGCCATCGATTAAGTCACACACAAACAAGGACTAACACACTTTACAAAAAACAAGCCACTCTGTCTAATGAAGTGTTTCTCAACCGGGGGTACGCGGACCCCTAGTGGTCTGTGGCGTAATTGCAGGGGGGTCCGTAGAACCTTTAAAAATGTTATATTATTATCTTGCATTTTGAAATTAACACCCACCAGACGCAGATAAAAATCAACCGAGTCTGCTATTGCAGTCAAATTAATTGCCAAATTAGAAACTCAGAAGTGTAACGGAGGCCTTCTATTGTGAGAAAGTGTGCATGTGCAAACAGCAATCTTTGTTAGATCACTCATCTGTTTCCGACACCTGACCGACTGGCCTTTATCGTAGCGGTTTCGCGTCAGATCAGTTGTAAGGAATTCGTCAGGTCAGGTGCAACCGACCATTCACTCAACTCCTCCCCCCTCCCTTTCGATGCACTACGGTGGCTGACACAGGATTAAGATGAAGTCACATTTTCGCTTCTTCCCCGATTGAGATAAAGTATTTACGAAGTGCGCTCTGTAGAGTAGTTCATCTGTTTAGGGTTATTGTAGAAACAAAATGGTGAATTCCATGCAAGGGGAATAGTAGATAGAAATAGCTCATCCTAAGGTAATAAAAACATAACGCTTCATTACGTAAGATCTTTATACGCCTCTGAACACATAGTTATGTATATTATATTGCAATTAGATCCTCCAAAAAATTACACACTGGTCCTTTAAGATTGCAAGAATATGAATTTGAAGTGAATAGTTCAGATTATAGATGGTTTCAGCATCATTACGGCAACAATATAAAAAACCCATTACGTGGCCCAAACTTCTCTTCCGGGAAACCTCCGCAAAGAATCAATATTATAACCAAACACAGACTGGAAGTTGAAGAGGGAAGGGGCAAAATCCAACCAAACATCATGTTATTCATTAACTTATCAAAGAGTGCAGCGTGGAAGCGAAATATCAGTTAAAGAGGCCAGTGGCCTGAGGTTAGAAACCCGTAGGTTTTTCTGTTTGACTATGAAATTAAGTGGGAGCGTCTAGCTGTATATCATATTCATGGTCACATTACACGGCCAACAGCCCCAATTCCAGTGCTCGAATTTGGAAATTTGGTTGGTAGGAAAATCTTGGTAGGTGCTCTGTGGTTGTTTATATAAGATTATCAGTCAGTCGACTCATGCAGCAAAACAAAACTACGCTGGTCAACAGTATGTGTGTCAACAACAAATCTGTACACACCTTAAGATGTTTTCTTTGATGCGATAAGGAATATTGTCATTTTCATATTTCATCTGTCGTATCCTCTCATCCAGTAGCTTCTTTAAAGTGTCTCGTCCCCGTATGTCAATTGTAGCGATGGACCCTGAGTTCCAGTGGTAAATCAGTATGACTGTGAGCGGGAATACCACCAGCAAAACTGCCAGTGCTTTCTTATTCATAACACGCATAATCACCTGTGTACAAAAATGCTGAAAAACAAGTCAGATAATATTAAGACTTTCATTTAGGATTTTAAGTGATTCAAAGCAACAGTCCATTTTCAATCACCATCAGGTAACAGATATAATCTTTAAAATAATCAGCACACATATGATAGTGACAGTTAATGAATTCATCGCTCTAATTCTTAATTTGCATTCATCTATTTTATGGTACAGAATTCTGTACCTTAGCTTACTAGCAGAAACCGAAAGCTGTGCGAGTTCAAATGCAAAGCATACCAGGCTCATTTCCTTACATTTGAGTGTTTTTTTTTTCCTTTTCAAAAAAATCTAGTAAAACTTGATTTTAAAAATGCTGCCGTACTGTTTGTCAAATTCTACATCCTGCTTCTCAAAAATGGCACTTTAGAAGACTTTGGAGCATGACGTTAATAAGTACATCAATGCTCATTTGTGAGGCTCCCACAAATTTGCTATGACAGCTGTCAAAATATTTGCAAAACCTCATCTTTGGGCAGCACTCTCTAAGGTACAAACTCTTTAACATCAGCACTCCGAGATGTACCTTATCTTCCCATAAAGGAAACATATCATCGACCGCAAGGGCACAATAGTTGTTCTGTCTCAGTGACAAGATGCATTTTTTCTGATGTGAATTATAAGCAAATTAGCCAGTGGAATACTCATTCTGTCTGTGCACATGTAAACAGAGCTGAAACTGGCTACCTAGAAACAAGAAGTCTAATTGGAAGATAAGGGCCCGGTTTCGTAGACAAGGCTTAGAGCAAGCCAGGACTTTGATTAAATTAGGCTATTTAAGTCGCTTTTATTAAAATGCCTTTGATAAAAACATTACTGGTGTGCATCTTGAGACAAAACAATGGCAATTACATATTTAAAGATATGTCAGGGCAATTTATTATCAAACTTTCATTTTAGTCTAGGACTAGTCCTAAGCCTCGTCTGTGAAACCGGGCAAAAGTCTAACAGAGCTGAGAGGAACCTGGATTTACGGCTGTTAATGCAAAATAGTACCCTAAAGGTGGAAGATACAAGATAGGTTCTCAATTATTTAAATTACAGAAGAGCGAAAGAAAGAAACACAACCAGTGCAGTTAACATTGCAGTAGTGTTTCATCCTTTTGTTGGTTTACATGCCAAAGAAATGAAAACAATTTTGCATGTGTCAGTCAAAGGTTTTATGACCAGCTTTTAGACAGGCAACATGCACAAATAATATTTCTCTGTCAAATATTCAATATTTATCACGTGTTGAATTTAATATACCCAGATGGAATATACAGTATACCCAAACTTTGGTTTCTTCTCCCATTAAGCCATGCTAGAACTTTTATAAAAATAGCCTATTAAAAACAGTAAAATGAAAACATTAGCAAGTACAGGCAGTACAATAATCTAAACAGAGTATTGGTAGTACACACTACACAGGCATCGGTTTCTCAAAAAGCAGTCAAAAGTTTTTAAGTTGTGCCACAAGTCACACCAACACATCTCAACACACTCATCGAATCAATCGCCAAGTCTATTCTTGTGTCTATAAATATAATTTATTCTTTATGTGGTCAGATAGCTATATTCTCTTCTCACCCGGATGGATATAGCCTGTTAATATCAAGGCACTTGGCTTTTACCTCCGCAAATGTTTTCAAGTGACTCAAACAAACAGATGTAACATGTATATTTTTACTGACTAATAGTACATGACCAAATGTTCATAATATAAAACATATTGCCTTACCCTAACCTAACGTTGAGAAAGCCCAAATTCCATCTCACGTGAAGATTTGTGTTACGACAGTGAAACCGACCTCCTTCCGTCTGCTTTAATAGGCTAAGCCAACAGCAAACGAGTCAGAAAATGCGCATAAAGAAGTTTGAAAAGTTAGCATAATTTGAATAGGCAAAATCATACAAGCGTAGGTTTTTTGTACTGTCATAGATAACATGACATATATATGTATATATAGCCTATATATAATTTTACAAGATGTTTTATATTTATTACATGTAGCCTAAAGTAGCTACAAAAAACAACGGTAACTCACCAGCAATAAGTAAATGTACAGTTTAATCCAAAAACTATAGGAAGATTATAAGAAGTAAAAAAGCGTGGAACCGCAGTGAGTGTCACGTGTATTTTCACTTGTGGGTGCGCATTGTGATTGCTTGGGTTCGCCTCTGCAATGGTTGCCAGATACTTAAAAAACACCAGTTACTCTCAGTAATTATTAATACACCTACCGCGATGCTGCAAAAATACAATTAAATATGACGTTGTGTTACTGCATATAGTTTATTTCAAATGTATGATCTTTTAAACACACGATGGATGTGCTAAAAACAAGCACTAGTGCACCTGGAAAATAAAAAATTAACAGAGGATTAATATGGTCTTTTATAACAAAGTAATTAGGCCTATGTCATGTTTATCATTGTGTTGTATGTATCACACGTTGTGCCTATTTGTGTGTACATACGTAAAAGATTATGCAGCCAAATGTAATTATTTCTGAAATAATTATTTCTGAATTGCCATTACATGGCAACCTTCAAATGCGTGCATTTCAGAGGAAATGTCAAGCTTGGCTACGTTTTATTTCCAGTAGGGCCTACAAGTTTATGGAGGACTAAACCTGCAAAAATTATAAATAAATAAATGTATAAATAAATAAATATATAAACGAATAAATGTAATAATATGAAAATAAATAAAGGAATGAATGGTTTGATAAAACAAAATAATTCGTTTTAGCTATTATTGATCTTAGCTTTAACTTTTCTTTTCATTTTTTAAATTGATTTATTATTTTTTGTGTCCATTTTTTATTATTTTTAATTATTATTATTTTTTATTTTTAGATTATTTTATTTATCATTTCCTTTTATTTTTACATTTATTTATTTATACGTTTATTTATTTTTATATTTATTTATTATCGCATGTATTTATTTCCACTTTTATTTATTTATTCTTGTATTTATTCTTACTTTTCTGTGTCTTGTATGATAATTAGATGGGTTGGTCTTGCCTACTATTGGTTCAGCGTAGATTGAAGCGTTTGATCGATTACTCTTGACTTGTTTTGGACTAACGTCACGTCACTCACTGATCGTTTGCTTCGTGTATAACGTTTATGGCGTGCGCACAATTAGCTAGAGAGTTACAGCATTTAGCCAATGAAGTCGATAACCATGCATCAAATGACTATGTGTCATTCAGATTAGATGCATTTATTGAGGATTTATTACAGATTGACGGAGAGATAAATGACAAAGTTCTTCAAAATCTGTGCGAGTCAGGGGGTGCTAAGGTGGTGACCAAGTTCCGGTTACAGGTCCTCTGCCAAAGAGGTGCATGAACGACCTCAGCAGATTCGTCGATTCTGAAAGCACAAGACGACTTGATATTAAGATGTCTAATAAACACAGACTTTCTTGTTACATGATTTTGACATTCTTGTTAAGATTGCAAATTATTGGTATGATCGCCCGTAACGGCTGAAGCGAGGTGAAAAAATAAATAAAGCGATTTGACACGGGATTCGTACCCATACAATAAAGCGAGGCAGCGTGTCACTACGGTAACAATCACACTAAGCTATTTCGCAATGCTAGCTGCTGCGGATCTTTGCAATAATATCAAGATGTCACACAACAATATGCAGCTGGATGAATCAAGGGAATATGCCCGTTTTAACTTGTGACCTCTGTGTTATTTATCTCTTATGGAATGTAGTTTACGAGTACCGTTTAGTAACCACGTCTTTTTAGAAGGAATGGTTTCCATTTGATGGCCCCTGTAGTGAAAGAACGATGCTCATTACTACCGTGTTAACTTGTGACTTAAGTTCACTATGTCTCAATTCATTTACATTATGTTACATCATGTTACATTAAATCTTTACGCTTTTTCTAACCGAAAGGCTGCTTATAACTATCACTTTGACAAAGCGTTAGCTTGCGACTTCGGTTTACAAGCTCATCTGTGTAGTTAAACCTTATTACATTTTGTGCTTTATGATTTTCACCAGTTGAACTGTAACACCACCATAGCACCCTCTGACTCGCACAGACTTTGAATGTGCTGCAAAGAGGCTAACAACCGAGGGAGAACTTTGTCATTTATCTCGCCGTCAATCTGTAATAAATCATCAATAAGTGCATCTAATCTGAATGACACATAGTCATTTGATGCATGGTTATCGACTTCATTGGCTAAATGCTGTAACTCTCTAGCTAATTGTGCGCCCCCCATAGTTACTTAACGTTATACACGAAGCAAACGATCAGTGAGTGACGTGACGTTAGTCCAAAACAAGTCAAGAGTAATCGATCAAACGCTTCAATCTACGCTGAACCAATAGTAGGCAAGACCAACCCATCTAATTATCATACAAGACACAGAAAAGTAAGAATAAATTCAAGAATAAATAAATAAAAGTGGAAATAAATACATGCGATAATAAATAAATATAAAAATAAATAAATAAATAAATGTAAAAATAAAAGGAAATGATAAATAAAATCTAAAAATAAATAATAATAATAAAAAAATAATAATAAAAAATGGACACAAAAAATAATAAATCAATTTAAAAAATGAAAAGAAAAGTTAAAGCTAAGATCAATAATAGCTAAAACGAATTATTTTGTTTTATCAAACCATTCATTCCTTTATTTATTTTCATATTATTACATTTATTCGTTTATATATTTATTTATTTATACATTTATTTATTTATAATTTTTGCAGGTTTAGTCCTCCATACAAGTTAAGCGTTAAAGTGAAACTTCACTCAAAAGTAGGGGTGTTCGATTCCGTGTTTTTTAGAGCCGACTCCGATTCTCGACTCCCACTTTTATGAGTCGATGGAATCGACACTTCGAACTCCATTTACTGTCATTCAAAACGGGGCCAGGAATATGAATATAAAATAAATGAATGTAACTTCACAAGTTTGGGAATTTTTGAAAGGCAATCAAACTCTGGCATCTCCAAAGTCACTAGCAAATACACATGCATTTGTGCAACGAGCACACCATCACAGAGAGTTTTTTTGTGCTGCCAGTTATACCCCTTTCTGGTCCTAAACCGGTTTTCCAAGCGCACGCAAGCATGACGGCCCGGATCTAACCGTATAGACTTATGGTAAAGCTAAGACATTTCGTTTCGTTTATTATTTATATATTGCATCAATTTTGCAGAGTCACACAAATGAAGTTTTGTACTTTAAGACACAGCCTTTATTGTTTTGTAGGCTCCGTAAATGTGCGCTAAACAAGCCTAAAACATTTATTTATTTATTTTCGTTTAAGAATTCATTAATATATTTACCCAAGGCTAAGTTCAAAACTTTTTTTAAAAAGGATTAAAGACGTTGAGCCTACCTTGTGTTATTTTCTTAATGTAGCCTAATTCATTGAGTTTCTGTTTTGGGCATTTAACAATAAATAGTATTTAAAAAGATCAACTTGTCATTTTAAAACCAACAATATATGCTATAATAATAACCCAGCAACACAAACTTAATATATGATTTGTGACTTCCTGACTGTTGCTAATTTTTTTACGCTATTAAACTGGATGAATTAAATGCTTTATAATTTGTTTCCACAAACTTGATGGGAATTCCAGTTATTAGCTGAACAACCATGTGTAGTTCACAAAGGGCCTGTTAGTCAGCTGTTGTTGTATAAATATACCACCGAGACCCTCAATGAAAAGCTACTTTGTCAATAAATAAATAAATATTCTTGACTAAAGGACTTTGAGGGAGATCTTTTTCAGACATGTACATTTGCGTGTTACATTTTAAGTCAATTTTACTTTAAGGTTAACCTCCAACAGATATTTTACTACTCTATGTTGGTGCATCACTGGAGGGTGGAGGCTATTTCACATAAATAAGATATAGGAAAAAATACAATGTTGGTCAAAAGTGCCCCAGAACTGTTTGCTGTATGCTGTCCTACATTCTTCAAAATGTTTTCTTTTGTGTTCAACCAAACAAAAAAATGATAATAAGTAATAAGTTATCTTTCCTATTATGGGAGTCAATGAGGTGCAAAATCTGTCTGGATCTAGAATTTGTCAGATCTAGAAATAGTATCCCTGCGTTCCAAATCGCCTACTTATACTATGCCTAATAGTAGGTATTGTTTTTGTGTTTGAATTGTAGGTACTTTTGAGTGCATTGCAAAAGAGATGGCACAGCCTGGGACATACTCACAGGAAGAGGAAGTGGCCGTTTCCCCCTAAACAACATTGTGGCCAACATTGTGGCTAATCACGAACATTGAAAAACAGCTCTTCTTTCAATTAAGGTATTTATTAATTCATTATTTCGTATGTAATGTTTAATGTGTACTTACATTTGTTAATTTAGTGACGCATCAGTTGTATAATTTATTAATGCCGTGGAGTATCACAAACTATGCCTCATTTGAAAGATTAAACACTCGACATTTATGTTCTGAACTTGTTTTTACAATCAATAAAATGTTCAAAAATAGGGACGCTTATATAAGGGGCTAATTGAATAAAAATTAACATCCTGGGTCTCAGGTTCGTGTATACGAGCGAATGGGGACATCTACTGGATGTAGAGAAGCACTTCGTTTTCCTTCTACAAAACGAGTAAAAGCGAACGCCCCCTAGTAGGCGGGCCTCCATAACAACAGTGACTATTCCTCCGATCAAACACGTCGACTCGACACGGCAAACTACCGGTGATGCTGATAACAACAGCCTTCGCTTATGACAGAGGCTATATTGTCCGTTAACGCCAAATAAACACAAGCCGTATACCAAAAACAAACTGTTGGAAAGCTTGTGTTAAGATAAAATAAGTCGGAAGATTGGAATCCATCAGAAATCCTCAACGTCTTCTGCACACGCATTGACGTAATAACACGCAGTTAAACAAGCTGACGCGCGACTCTCTGTTCAACTGATTAAAATCCAGGACTAAAGCTTGAAGACATGAAACCTAAAACATGAAAACATGGCTCTCAACATTCTTCAGGCACGTATGACGGTCGGTGAGATGCATGGGGAGTGGTGACAAAAGATTACAAGGTATGGGCCTTTGTCCTTGATCTCTGGTACACATCTCATGTCAACAAAAGCGCATGCAGCATATCGGTATGTGTATTCATGCAATAAAATCATATAATAATGGAATATTTGCGTAATGTGCACAAACCAGCATCAAAACATACCAAACCAGCATATGCTGGGGTTTTTCAACAGGGAAATGCATAGGCTACATTATAAAAGTTAAATAAACCATTAAGTAAAGCTCTAAAAATCTCTGCGTTTTTGTAGCCTATTTGTTTTTGGTAAAGTGTTGTCGTGTATATTTAACTAAATGTTAAATACATTTATATAAGGCATTTAGCAGATGCAGTCAAAGTAGTCTTATTATTTTAAGACTAAAGGATAAGGAGCAGCAGGTGTCTAATTCAAAGAAATTAGGACAAGAACAAAGATTGATCAGTCATCCAAGGTAACAAGCTTATAATGCAGTCTTTATCTTAGATTTGCCATTGTAGCACCCTAATGAAAACACATTTTAAACAGTCATAGTACACACAGCTGTGGAAAAAAGTAAGAAACCATTCCTAATTTAAAAAAGAAAGCATTTCTAGATGTATTGTGGTCATTCCAGTCTAGTGTCTGTTGAATTTCAATAAAATCAAACCTCAGGAGCGACAAAGTCATCCAACAGCAGTGTAAAAGACCGACAGCATGACAAGACACTTTGTCTTTTCCTAAATACATGTACAAATATTACTGTTGTATTGCTTAAAATTGAATATGAACTTGTTTTATTTGCAGTATTTGAGGTCTGAAAAAATACAGAGCATCTTTTCTGTTATTTTGACTTGTTTCTCCAGTGTTCGTTTTCTGCAAATAAATGCAAAAAGAAACAATATTTTTAGGGATGTAACAATATTATCGATATCGTGTTATCGCAATAGCAAAATTGTCTCAGTATTATAGTGGTCACATGACTGTATGAAACGATAGGTCTTCCGGGCCTAACATAGAGAATGTTAGAAAAAATTATAGATGTTACCTTTGGCAAGGTCCATCTGGTGCAATTATTTTATTTTATAAAAGGGATTTATAGGTCATTTGACCCATCTCATACTTTAACTCATACCTCTAAACAACAGTTATGATTAGAGGATTAAGAAAAGAGGATGCTTATGGCACGTTTCCAAGTCATCATTTATGATTTAAAATATTGCAATAAACACCTTACCGTGGACTTTATACCGAGGTATTATCGTGCAGTGAGATTTTGATAGCTACATCCCTAAATATTTTTATTAGAAATTTGGGAGAAATATTGTTAGTAGTTCACAGAATGAAACAAAAATGACCGTTTTACCTAAACACATACCTGTTTTACCTAAACACATACCTATAAATACTCAATTTTAAAATCAGAAAAACTGTCTATGAAATGGTCTCCTAATTTTTTCAGTGGCTTGTGACCAATCTGTGGAACTGGAAGAAAGCACCCCACAAAGGTGGAAAACAAAACTAAAGTCACCAATGTTTTTACAGCCATGCAGTGACCAATGTGTCAAAGATTTCTGATTGGACCGAGAGTCAACCTTCCGGTCTCACTCGTGAAACACGGAAGTGACTTAAACTGCAATTCATTGACTGACTGGCTCCAAAACAGAGCAGAATCTCATTGAGCCCCATGTTAATATGCCCAACTTTATAGCAGAGAAAAACATGTTTACAGCCTGGTATATATAGCTAATTTTGCCCTTTATGACAACTGTGAGGGGGGTGAATTTTTTATAATTCATCAATTTAAATTATATTAAGCCTTAAAATTCTGTATAATTAAGGGCATGGCCACTTGAGTGACAAGTGTTTTCACCAACCAGGCACCTCAGCTCCACATCCCGCCTTTTTGCCCTTTTTTATTATCCGGGAGTGACGTGCTGCCAAGATGGATGACTTTTGCTCTTCTCAAAACTACGGGTGACGTCAAGGACACTACGTCCATGTTTTATACAGTCTATGAATTGGACACCATGAAAGGGGGGAATTCAAGGTGTGCGTTCTCTCTGGGCTTTCTGGTGGGCACCTGTACCCTGTACGTCTTCTTGAGGCAGGTGTGGTTTGAGGAGAGCTTCAGCTGGCAGCGTGATGGCAAGAACCTTACTCCACCAGGGCCAGAGCTAAACAACAACAATCTTACCCAGAGAGTGGATGGATCTGCCCTGATCAACCTTAAGCTGCCCCACCAGTCAGGTACAGAGTTACACTGCCCTCTAGTGCATAATTTATCACATTCGTTACTGGCCGTTACATGATATAAGGCATTGTAAGGTAAGACAGTTGATGCAGAACTTTCACTTTAACAGCATGTGTTTCGGGAATGTTTTTTTAATGGGAGAAAGTGTGTTTTATAGTAACAATAATATGTGATCTTGCACACAGCACTTATTTTATCAGGACTAGCGATGCATCGATATGTAAATTTGGCCGATAACTGATAATTCTTTAACATTGGAAGTCGATAACCGATATATGGCCGATATACAGTATCTAAATATTAATAAAAAAATTCCCTAAGACTGAAACAAAAGGCAAAAAGTGGACAACTGCTTTTAATTGAAAACACTCACTGCAGAAAACAAGGTAACCATTAGTTAAAATTTTTTCCCTGAAAATCATGTACCAACACACTTTACACTAGTTAACGATTCTTTATCCTTCAAACTTTTCTGGTATATTTTTTATTTAATAAACAAATAATAGATGTTCTTCCAGAGCAACCCAGAGAAATGTTCTTAATAGCCACGTCTAACAGGTCTCAAGACAGAAAGCATTCAGACAGCAGTCTGATTCAAACAATATGCTTTTGTTCCTATAATTTACACATTCATAAATACTGTATCTACATACTGTACCTACCAACAATGCTTTGCTTATAGCAGTAAGTGAATGATCACGACAGAAAGACAGGACTGTACTGTATTTTAACTGTGAGAAGCGTGCAGCTGAAGAAGTTTAACCAGAGGAAAGGATTTATGATTTATCGGCTATAATATATCGGCCTAAATTTTATTATTGGCCAATACGATAATATTAAAAATGATCATTTATCGGCCGATAATTTACCGTGCATCCCTAATCAGGACTGTTTTGTTACAGAAAATTCTCTTTATTGTACAGAAATATGCAATGGTCGAATGTGACATATATATAACTTGTTTATACAGGAGAGGATGGTCATGTTGCAGATGAGCTATTTAGGAATGTGCGTATCTTGTGCTGGGTGATGACAGGGCCCAGTAATCTACAGTCAAAGGCTTGCCATGTAAAGGCCACATGGACTCGACACTGTAATGTAGTGTTGTTCATGAGCTCCGAAGAAGACCGAAGCTTTCCCACGGTGGGCCTCGGCACTGGAGAAGGCCGTGACCAGCTGTACTGGAAGACTATTCGAGCCTTCCATTACGTTCTGAAGAACCACGGTAATGATGCAGACTGGTTCCTCAAAGCCGACGATGACACTTTTGTTGTTGTGGACAACTTGCGCTGGATCTTGTCCAACTACACAGCAGATCAGCCCATCTACTTTGGCAAAAGATTCAAGCCGTACGCCAAGCAGGGCTACATGAGCGGCGGAGCGGGTTACGTGCTCAGTAAGGAGGCCCTGAGAAGATTTGTGGAGGGTTTTAACACTAAAGTTTGCACTCATACCACCCCAGTGGAGGACCTTGCTATGGGTCAGTGTTTGGAGAAAATGGGCGTGCTAGCAGGTGACTCCAGGGACACGATGCTGCGAGAAACCTTCCATCCCTTCATTCCTGAACATCATCTTACGGGCAAGTTCTCCAAGACCTTCTGGTACTGGAACTACTGTTTCTATCCTATTGTAGAGGTAAGTCACGCACTCAAACCATTTTTGTTTTCTAAGCAGCTGTGATGAATGTGGACTCATTGTCATTTTTGTTCTTAACAAACTGTTCATTTCATAGCTTCTCGCACCTACACACAGCAAGTGAATTAGTTATCCTTTGCTAAAAGTTTGTTTCTCAAAAGCTTTAAGAACTAAACTATTAAACTGTCAAAAGTAATTTTCTATTCAAGATATTTGGGGTATTGATACAAAATCAGTAACCTTGTTTGAGATGTGTATTTTGGGAATGAAATTGCATCTGATAATTTTAGCCTTGTCATGTTTTTAACAATGGATACAGATGGAGGACAGCATTTGTCAATAGCTTTTCTTTTATAAACTTGATGATGTGACTCTGACTCCCTGACTAATAGCCACACGAAAACAAGACGTAAACAAGTGATTTCATCTCGTCAGGATAATGAAAAGGAGACAAATGCTATTCTTATAAAATCTATTTTTAATTCATAGAGTATAAACATGCAACAAGATTATGCTGATAAAATACAGGCTTGGAATATTCCGCACGTTACATATAAACACTTTTACAGTGATTCACATTTTTAAGTTTTGATTGTGAATGGCATTGTGGGATCATTTAAAAATGTAGAGAATATAACACCTCTGGCACCTTTTTGTTAAACATTTGTGATTTCCGTTGCTGTTGCCATGATTATTGGATATACAGCAGATGTCTAAAGCTGTTTTAAATACATTTTTAATATCTTATGATAAAACTCAAATTGATTTGATTCTATTTAAATACCTTATATTTGTTCCCTGATGTATGGTTCATATTTTCCAACAGGGTCCACAGTGCTGCTCCGATTTAGCAGTGTCTTTTCACTACGTAGACCCTTTGCTAATGTATACTCTTGAGTACTACACATATCATTTGAGAGCATATGGTTATCGACATCGGTATCAGCCTCCGGAGCCTGCTGTTCTAGACCCACCCTCCCAAACTGTGAAGCCCACCGAAGTACCACAGACAACTGAGGAGCATGTTTACAAAAAATCATCCAACGCAGTGAAGCTCAGAACTGAAGCAAGAAAGACTTTTCAGACTGAGAAACTTACAAATGGAACACAGAAAGGAAACTCAATGGACAGTAGCTTAACATCAAGACATCAGAGTCAAGAATAGCTAGGGTCTTCAATATGATCGTGTTTTGATATGTGAATGAAAATTAAATTGAATGTGGCATTATTATGTGCAGTAGGACAACAGTCAAATATGGCACTGAATGAAATAAATAGTGAACTTGTGTAGCATTTTTATTTATTAAGACTGTGTACTAAGCAGATATATTTATACCTGATACGGTTTGATTATTTGGTAAACTACAACTTACCTTACTACAGTATGTGCTCTGCAGATTTGTTGATAAGGTCGCTGATGCAGTGTATTTATTTTTTGGTCTGTTTTAATAAATTGCTTTGCTGCCTTGTTTTGGTGTGAGAACAGTAAAAATGTAAGTTAGCCTGAGGACAGACTAAACAATCTTTGGTTGGAAGAATGTTGTCTGATTGGGTCCATCTCTGGACTTAGACAGCAGATCAGCTCACAGCCTTAAGTGAATTTTCAAAGGGTAGCATTGTATCGTTTTTGTTCTCATCTAATGGGATAGGATTTCTTAAAAACAGCGTTTTACTAAGTCTTCAGAAGTTCGTTTGATGTGGTGTGTGTTTTCTAAAGGAAAACATACTTTTACTTTCACTGTTAAATGACAAGGTTCTCATTGTTTAAGGATTTCTCAGCTGCCACATTGGCCGAACCTTGTAAAGATCTTGGCATCAGAGTTTCAGATACCTTATCAATGTAGTCAAGACACTTAAAGTCCTATTTCTAATCATTCGTACTGTCAATAGTTCATTCAGCAATCCCATTATAAAGAAAAGGCTATAGGCCCTCAAAACAGACTTTCAAGTTTTTCTAACAAACAGAATATCTGAGACCCGTCCCCCCAGAGAGTCATATAATATTGTGAGAATGTAAGTGACAAAGGACATTAAAATGTTTATCTGCTCTTTCCACCAAAGTCTACACAACACAGGTTTGGAATACACTTTTACATGATCATTAATGAACAAATATAGGCTATAGTCTGTTTACATTCTGCTGTTTTTAAATTTTAATGAAAACATTGTGAGATCTGATCAATCATGTTTTTATTTACAAAAATCATGTTTTAGTCATTAGGAGGCAAAAATAACTTTGAATGACTTCGATAAAGATATTTAAATGCGGACATAAATTATGTAGATGTGGCTATGTACAATCTATGTAAATGTATCATTTGCAGTATATGAAACGGGCACACTATAGGAAATCATGTTTATTTGATTAATTTTATATAAATTTACTTTTGCTCTATCAGGTTCGTAAAATAAATTATTACTTTTTGTTGTCACTCCGAAGAAATGCTTTGAAAAGAAGCTGTCTTGACAGGGTCGAACAGACGATTGACTGGGTATGAAATGCCTATAATCCACGACGAAACCTGCAGGAAAATGTATAGCGTAAATATACAAACAAATAAACTAAAATATTTGAAAACAACAAATAGATGCACAAACATTACTGCAGGTACATATAAATGGCGTTGTAATATATTTAGAGAGCCTGCAGGTGGCAGTACAGGCTCTCCAAATCTCTCACCTCAGTTTGCACTTGTTGAAGAAGATGCCTCCTCCATTCGCGTCTGGATACTCTTTCCTCCACGGACGCCCAGCATCTGCTAATTTAACAGTAAGTTTGAGATGCTTTAATGTATTTAAATGAAAGAGCTCAAGGGTGTGTCCTAACAAAAAAGGTGCTAAGAATCGCTACTTTATTTGCAAACAGCAATGGTATGTTCTGCTATTGAAGAGAAAGCGCTGTTACCAGAGTCGGAGCTTCGTCGACCCATGAGCCCAACAAAGATGTCATGCATTTCCCCTAAAATAACAAATCATCATAACATTTTTAGTTTCGTAGAGTTTTAATATAAAAAAGAAATATGTATTTGAAAGCCCATTGGGGAATGTCTTACTTTTACGTTGGGATGGTATACTATCATCTGCATCTGTAAAAAACATTTTTACAAATACTTTCAACACCTCTTTTCTCAGGAAGAAAGGTGAAAAATAAAAGAAAGACAAGTTTAATGCACTTACCGGCGTTCCGGCGTCCCATTAATCCAACAAAACTGTCATAGTCAATGTCATTGTATCTCTTTAGCAAGTTATGAGCTGACAGCCGAAAACTTGGACTCTCCTGTGCATGAAATGATAAGTTTTTACTTAAGCTGTTTGGTTTTATGAAGACATAAAGTTATTAGGCTTACGTTTGAAGCTGATCTTTGCGACTCTGGCTGCTGACAGCTGGATTCACTCCATCGGGTTTCAAGCACCAAAACCAAGAACAGTAGCACTAATCCACGGCACATCTTTACTACTCAATCTGAGGAGAAATAAATGTGTGGTTAACAGTAGCCTACTTGTGTATGTGAATGAAATTTATACAATATACAGTGATTTCTAACCAATTCATAGCTTACTGTCAAATTTACATATTAACACATTTTGTCAGGAGACTGATTTCTAAATGGTTAGGGAAATAAATGCACTGAAGCAATTGACAACCTTTACAAGTGTTTTTGGTGTACCCTATGCATTTTTAAACAAAATATTTTTCTGTTTCAAAATATTTTGAAAACTTAACCCTCCCAAAATCTAACTCTCGACTAGAGATCACTCCAAAATTTATGGTAGCAACTTATCAGTAACTATACATGAAAGTATATGGCATTACCTGATCTGAGGCTGCTGCTCGGTGGAAACAGGTAAAAAGCACAACTGAGTTGCAGTTTATGGTTGAGGAGTACAATCCTTTTGTAAGGGACTATCAGACAAGAGACACAGAGACAGGGAATCTCTGTCTGATTGTTAAATGATAGCAACATGTGCGTAAGTCCAATCAGATGTCGCAGTGTAGGTGTGGTTTAAGTTTGTAGACTGCATCAGCGATGACCATGCAATCGAGATCCTGACATCACAGGCGTGGGGCATTCCTTAAAAGGACATAACCATAGCCCCCTTTGTCAACCCCCATCATCACTTATTCCTATTTTGAATTCTTGAAACTTTAATCTTGTTTCTGTAACTTTGCCCATTTTTTGCACAGGGTTACTGAGGACAAGGCTTTGGAAGAGATCTGTCTAGGTGCGTTGGGCAAACATTTGCGTGAGATCCACATATGCTCATCCAAATGTCATGTTTGTTGAATCATTAAGATTATGCCGATATCTATCTGAATGCTTATTTTCTCTGCTAAGTACCTTATTGTTGTATTTTCCTCCTGACTGCCTAATTGATGGTGTCACTGACGGGAATGTAATCTCTCTAGGAAGCAATTACACAGATGGAACGGTGAACATTGAGCACGGTGTCTCTCAGACTCGATGGACTTCTTGAGGGGGCATCTAACTGGCCTGGCGACATGCAGGGTTGATTAGTGGGAACATCCATTAGTTGCTGCCCACACTCAGTATGCAGCATGCAAAAGGGCAGATGTGCTTTGAAGCTCCTGTTGGAGAACAGATCTGATCTGTTCATCAACAGCAGCACCAACCAACTTGCTCATGAAAGAAATAAAATCGATGAGAACCCGTCATGATTATTATGATGATTCCCATCATTCTTGTATTCATCGTTTTCATCACTCATGTCTGATATTGTCTAGATTCAGGCGCCTCTATGTTATATTCTCATTGCTTTAAGGCTAAATTTACAGATGAAGGAAGGATGCGTTCCTGAATCAGTTTGAATCCCAATTTTTATGTTGGTCCAACAGCATTCCAATATTCAATCATTGCCTTAAGATTGTAGGGTAGGTTTAGGGCTGTGAATAATAGAAATTATTCTTTTAAGAAAATTAGATCTTAAAGGGATACTCCACCCAAACATGAAAATTCTGTCATCATTTACTCACCCTCAAGTTGTTCTAAACCAGTATAAATTTCTTTGTTCTGATGAACACAGAGAAAGATATTTGAAAGAATGCTTGTAACCAAACAGTTCTTGGCACTAATTCATACGAATTAGCCACCTCATAAAATAGTTACGAGTTCCTGTTAGATTGTTTATCTCAATTTCAAGAATTTTCTTTAGACACTGGCCCCTTACACATCTCAGATACCAATAATAATTGATTTAATGTTGAATCAATGTTTAGAATAACTCATTTAACGTTGTTACACTCACCGTTAAATCAGTTATTTTTGCTGTCTGGAATTGGACCATTGCTTTCTGGTGTTTTATTAACTGTGTATTAAATAAAAAAGAAATGCAGAATAAATGATCTGAATGCAAATTACTTGGCAAACAGAGGGCATTTTATAAATATTCTCATGGTACTATTGTTTATTGTCTCTATTCCTATTTTAAAGACAAAAAATCAGCACATGTTTGCATGATTTAGCATTAACCTATATATATATATATATATATATATATCATATTATATATAACATATAGCCTTAAATATCTTAAAACTTATACCTAAAAATTCCCTTTATACATTCTGTAAACTTTATAATCCTTTTAAGACACTATGATATTCTACCACGTAACAATCAACAGATATGCTTCACTATCTGCATACCAATTATTTCTCACTGCAAGACATGTTGGTGAATATGCTGTAGCTGTACTATGCAAACCATGTGCGTTTCAAAATGCTTTTGATGCAGATGTTTGGATTCCATGGCTGGCTGTGTTGAGCCACAGGAATCAAACTGAGCTCTGGCTTGTGGGTACATCGTGTCCACTACAACAAATGGCAGGTCAGAGTTCCAAATGTCTGGTTTTCCCAAAGGTTAACGAATTACAATTCTGATGTTTTAGTAATGAGCCCTAACCCATATATGTCTCTTCCTGCGCCGCATGGATCACGCAATGGGTTAGATTAGGGAGATGGGAAAGGATGGGAGACAGATCTAACAGCAGTAGGGTTAGAAAAAGCAATTAATTGCATTCTTTCATAATTAATGAGTTTTTCTTTCCCTTAATCTCACAGCCACATCCTGGGAGTATCAATGAGAACCCAAAGGAGAACACCGTAGGACTGTTTATTTAGAGCATGCTAGGGTGGAGGGCCCCTGCCGCTGAGAGGGGGACTGCAGGAAGTGGTTGCCATGAATGGCAAACTCACGCCAACATCGCTATCAGCATTAGATATCATTTAGATCACTCAAAACGTAAGAGGGAGCCATATAGTGCTGGCAAGGAAAAAATGATGGCAATTATCGCGGATCGTCATCTAAAGTGTATGTTTACCAAAGGATGCTCATGAGAAAACAGGAATCAGTGAAGCTCTCTCAAGACCATACAGGACATGTTTTTATTCGATTTAATGTAAAATGAAGCAGTCACTTCATTTGTGGCAGCTGGTGTTCGGAAGTCACGTTCTCACCTGTGCCTTCCAATCTCATAAACCTCACTTTTTGTATAAATTGTTTGTTTAGACTCGATAAACTTTTTGTAAGCGCTCATGGAGAGTTAGATTTACATAAATCTGGGTTTTAATGACATCATGTGTCTACAAAGACACCGAAGTATGTACAGCATCAAGAAACACATTTCACAGGAACTTTTTACAAGTCCCTGAGACAAATATTCAGATTAGAATACTGATGGTTACCTTGTTTTCTGCAGTGAGTGTTTTCAAATAAAAGCAGTTGTCCACATTTTGCCTTTTGTTTCAGTCTTAGGGAATTTTATATTAATATTTAGATACTGTATATCGGCCATATATAGGTTATCGACTTCCAATTTTAAAGAATTATCAGTTATCGTTATCGGCCAAAATTGACATATCGATGCATCCCTAATTAATATTGATTTGTGCATGCCCAAACAAGACTATGTGTTGCTAGTCATGCCGTTGAAGAAACACACCTTCGCAGCATGAAGGCTTTTCCCTAATAAACATAAAATGAGTGAAAGCACCTTACTTTTTTGTGTTACTTGTATTTGTGTACTGTTGTCAAAGGTAATAGTGAGTTCATTTCAGAGATACGATAACATTTAAATAGTAAGAATTCCCAGCATTTTCATATAATAAAATGATGTGCTTTTTATGTAAAATTAAAAATGTGCATGTAGATGTTCTTTGCATGTACAGTAAACCTCTTTTTTATATGTAGACATGGTCACTGTATTGGTTTTGAATAACTACAAGGATTTAATATGTGCAATGTTGTTTTGTTGTTCAATGCAAGGAGAGAAACGTAAATGAGATTTGACACATGATGGACTAGTGAATGACAAATCAGATTATCGGTTGAAGTTGTACTCAGGCACGGCATATGTTAGACTGGGAGAAACACAACTAGAAAGATGATGTTGTAAGTGGAGACCAGTGACTAATGAGAACAAGTAATAACTGATTGCTGTTTTAATAAACTAACAAAGTTATATATAAACTGGATATACAAGATCATAAGCTTTATTAGATTGTGAGCTTCTATTCGAATATTATATCCTCAAATATCATCTGATTTTGATAATTAGGCTTAGAGAAAATTTAAACCATTATTTTATTGCATTAAATGCACTGGATAATTTCTTAAAGGGGTCATATGACACGGCTAAAACGAATATTACCGTCTGTTTTAGATGTATACATGATTTAAGGTTAAAAAACGCTGTATTTTCACATACCGTACATCTCCTCTATGCCCCGCCTCTCTGAAATGCGCAGATTTTTTACAAAGCTCATCGTACTGAAAAGCGAGGTGTGCTATGATTGGCCAGTTAACCAGTGCGTAGTGATTGGTCGAATACTGCAAGCGTGTGACGGAAATGTAACGCCTCTTACCATATTTGGAACATCAGGTTCCAAAGCAATTGTACTGACAGGTACGCCACCTTACTTGCGTATACATTTGGGTGGTCTTTTTATCTGCATCTGTAACACGAAACTTTTAAAAATGATGTTTGCAAAAACGTTTAATTTAATATTTAATCTCTCTTTAGATTTAGTCCACAATGCAATGTTCTAAATGCTATACTCACAATAAAGCAAAAAAATCCACTTCCCAAACTAAAGAACTGCTGAATATCTAAAATTCTGTACTGTTTTACAAAACTTACATAAGCAGTGTGAATCAACAGCTACCTCGTATGTCAAATCTATGAAAAGGCAGCTGTAAATAAAAGATAACATCGTGAATTCACATTTGGGTGAAGATCACATCTGTAGTTTAGGAAATTACGGAGGCGGAACGGCGTTGTCTCTCTGATGTGTCAGGGGCCACGAGACCCCTATTTCCGCAACTTGTATTGGACTTTTCACATTAAAGTTCAAAGGCTTGTGTCTATTGAATTGAAACATTAGAATGGTTGCCAGCTCAAGGACATGAAGACACTCTTGCAGTAAATCTACCTCACATCCCCTTTGCAAGTTTGTGCCGGCTTTTATGGATGGAAGAGAAAAGCAGCAAGGAACGAATTTCAGAACATTGGGGTCGCAGATGCAGCAGACGACTCTTTGTCACAAAAGCCGATACAACTCAAGAGTTATTAAAAGCCAGGGCGGAGGAGTGTCACTGAAGCTGTAAGGCTTAAGGGAGCTAAATGTGAAGACAGGATCCAGCAGGACATCCAAGGGTTGATAGCCAATGAAACGTCGGGGGTGGCTGCGTGTGTCGGGACGTGTCTAACAGTGGGGTGAGTTCAATGTAGTCCAGAGACCCCTGATGCTTGTGTCACCCAGAGGGGACACAAACGAGCCAGAAATAAAACCGACAGGAGAATGTCCAGTTTTTTCCACTGTATATGTCACCTCACACACATTCATTACACTAATTTGATTGATTAGCTGTAATAGCTTGTGAGACAGAGTCGTACCTCCTTTTAAGTGTCTGCTACCCACGGGTATTTTGGGGTAGATTGCGACCTCACACTCCTCCCGAGTTCCCCTCCCACTGGCTTTCAAGGTTTTATGGTCATCTAAATGTTAATTCGCGTCTGATTGTGTCCTCTTATCGGAAGAGTTGACAGTTCTGCACTACACAGACATTTAGGGTCGTTAGGCAGCATACCAGTCTGTCCTAGTGTTGTTAAAACGCATCCCCATCAGCGATACGCCACAAAATTATACAAGAAAAGAGTAGATTTTCCAGTGTAAGTGGAAAAGCAAGTCTGTATATTCATTTCGGCCATCAAAATGCTATTTGGAGACTTGGAAATAGAGTCTTTGCTATATTGTTTATTCATTGTCTGTCATACTAATGCTGAGAACCGTGTCGTGATATGAAAATGTGTTTATGCTCATTTGGCTTTTTAGCAGTGAGTGTGCCAATATAATCTTTAATCATTCACTTTAAACATTTTTGCTTGTCAAAAGATTACCCCAATGCGGGAAAACACTGGAATATTGACAAAATCAGTTTACAATATTGTACAAAAAGAAATCATTGCTGCCTGACTACAGCTATTGAACAGAAAACATGAATGCATTAAGTAGAATTAAATAGATTAGCTGTGGTTGGATCTGCTTGCTATAAATGAGCTGATATTTCAGAAAAATAATGAGTACATGCAACCAACTGAAGCCATTTTTGGCCATAATTGCCACAAATACTCGGTTAACTGGCGTACCATGTCACATAAAATCCCCAACAGGATGGTTTTCTTTTTTGCCATCTTGCATGCACCATTTTGCGAAGTGAACAAATGGCAAAGTACACAGATTTGTTATGCAAAGGAAAGGAAAATCACATTAAAGTAAATTACATTAGCTAGCAAGTTGAAAGTATGTCTAGCCAGTATTATTTTGGGTTACCAGTAGAAGAACAGTTACTTGGCTAAACTTAAATGCGACAAAGTTACACAACCCATTCAACCAATTTTTTATTTAATAAAATTAATATACAATAAAATTTAACAAATTGTTTTTTTAATATTATATTATAAAATATTAATATTAATTAAATAAAACATATATTATTAGCCACTAGCAAGATCGATCAACAAACACAGACCAGAAGTTAACTTCGATCCCGGTGCGTGCCGATGAAATCGTCTATAAGACTTTTGACATTAATAGTCCTAATATACATAAAGTGCCAAATATATGCAACCCTGTATTTCTTTATAAAATTATTAGGTTCACTGTAATAAATCATGTGTCCATGATTTAAAAAAAAAATGTATACTCTGTGTTAACATGTTTTAGCTGAGGATAAAGTTTATATTGAACTGGTTTATCCATTACTCACAATAAAAGCTGGTCTTCATGTAATTTATTAAAGAAAACCAAGACTGTAGTCACTTTACTCTGCATATAGATCTAAGTCCATACCTGCTGTTGATAGCAATGCACTTTAATGTGTTTGTCTCAGTAGACAAGATTGTCACAGTAAACAAGTCCTGTGTATTGAGCAAGGCGCCTCCATTTCACAGACACTAACAGCATGACCACTGTACTATAAATACAGCAGACATGGATCTCAAGAGTTGTGAGCAGTTTACTTCTTTGTAATATGCACAGTGTTGATGAATATAGACGTTTGTGATGCAGATGGAAAGTAAGATTAGTTTTAAAAGCCCAAACCATTTTACAGGAGAAAGTTCTGGAAGTTTAATTTTATTAAAAAGGTTGCAGGTCGGACATTTTTCTCTAAATATAAACTACGCAAAACTTAGCACATTGGAGATGTTTAAGAGGTTTCTGTGTTGCTAATGTAAAATAATCAGTCAGAATTTTAAAAAAGACTATAATGTTTAAGGACTATAGCAAGAAGTTGTATAATGTTAAAGATTCAGCCTATATAGTAAAGTGCAACAGAACACGAAAATATATATTTTGAAGAATTTGGTAACCGAACAACGGCGGTACCCATTGACTTGCATTGGTTTTATGTCTGTACTGGGTACCGCCGTTGTTCGTTACCAACATTCTTCAAAATATCTTCTTTTGTGTTCTGGAGAAGAAAGAAAGACATGCAGGTATGAAATGAGAAGAGGGCGTGTAAATGATGACAGAATTTTCATTTTGGGTGAACTTTCCCTTTAACAGTATGTAGTTTTGTATTTCAGATTGGTGTTTTTTTCCTCTGGAGATCACTATCTTCCTCTCATATAACTTCATCCAATTTTAATTAAGTCTCAAAGTCATAGTAAAAGTAATGCCCTTTGAGACCACCTTTCTTATTCAGTCTTGTTAGTTTAGTACATCACTGATGAGTTTCATTCAACTGATGATCAAAAAGGTTTGTTCTTCATATTCTCTACATTCACAAAGGCTGTCCTATTTTCTACAAAAAAACAGGCACTGCACTGTTTTTTAGCACATCAGACAGGAAATGGTGACTCAATCAGTCCGGCATAGAATGTGATGAATATATCTACACTTATGATGCCAAAATAACCTTGTTGCTGATTCCAGTGATATAGCAGCATTCATGACTGACCAATCACTTCCCAAACCAGCCTCCAGATGAGGGCCTCGATGCTCTCGACACTTGCATTTCTCTTATTTCTTCGGCGCTCATCTAAAATGTTTAAGGGAAATTGCAATGCAGCAGGGATCAGGATAGGCCAAGCAATAACAGAAAGTCAGATTGAAGAGGATTAAAGTTGTTTGACTGCCATTATGCATTCCCTGATTGCAAAAGGGGGATCAATCTTTACCAGATTTCTTCATCTTATTTCTTTTCTTCATGCTCAATTTGTCCCGCACCGACGTTGCTCAGCGCTTGACACCTATGGGCCACGATTCTTTTGGTGGCGCCTGACAACATGCATTAAATATTAAGGTGCCTTTCAATCCAGCAATTATACAAGACCGATCACGTCTGCTTATGTCCAGATTGGAGCAAACTGCTTAAATACGGCTTTGTAAACCGGAGAATTTAACATGTCTGTAAGACTGAAGGATGAATGCGCTAATAAACAACATGGTCAGACTCGTGAATAACCAGGCCCTCGGGCTCTCCGAAAGGTGATTTATTGCTATAGCAACACACGGCTTCTCTAGGGGTAAAGGCCATGGGTGTAAAAGTAATTTCCAAAGCAATAATGCTGCTCTCACCTACTCATTACTTTTGACGTTTTTCTCTTTTGTTTCCTTTTTGGAGAAGGACAAAGGAATGGAGAGTCTATTAAAGACATTATTCATGCAGGTCTCTGGAATCCAGATCCATTACATACACATAGGTATGATTATTGCTTTTGAAACATTTGGAGACGGTGCTTAATGATTTCTGACAGAAACAAGGGATAACTCCACCTGAAGCTCTGCCCTTGAATTCTCCTATTAATGTTTTCCAGTGAAGCAGAGGTCATATTGGCCTTGGATGGAAAGTTAGGTATTGACCACCAAGAGGGCTGTTAGAATAAGGTTTTCCATAAATGAGCTGTTAAGAGATCTTACGTTCTCTCAGATATGTGTCTGTTGAGCACATTCATAAGCTAACAAAGGACTCTCCGTATATTTATACAGCAGTTAGGAAGCTAGTTTAACTTAACCTAACTGAAGTTTTCTAAACAAGGCACTGTGCCTGTCATTTTACAGACTTGAGTAAATGTGATTTTTCTGGGCTTCAACTTTGTTGTTGAGTCATTGCTTAGCTGCCTGTCAGTTGGTATAAGGAATATTTGCCTTTGTGATTGGTGCTTTCAGCCAAATGCACACTTATTGATTATCTTTATTATCTTTCACTTGCGGGATCATGATGGTCGAGGTGAATGAAGAAAATGTATGAATAGCGTTTGTCAACAGCCTTGACATAAAAAAACTGTATGGTTGAAGGGTTACAGTGCAATTATTGGATTTAGTGTAGACTCAATTAAATGTTTTGCAGTAACGTCTCTGTAATATTGTGCAGGCTGTTCTATTTCTAAGCACAGTGGAAATGTTTCATTAAGCTGTCTGGACAAACAGATGCACTCTGTATCTCGTGGTCCTCTGCCTCATTAGCTGGGTTAAATTTTCAATTACAGATATATAGATGATGATGCTCTCAATGTCACATTATCTTACTGTGTATTAAAGGATCTTGACTAACTATAATGTTAGTCATTCGCATGTTTTACAGTATAAATATATTGACTATGACATTCTAAATCATGCTTGTTCCTCTAAATCTTCATCAATAGATTATGTAAGGGATAATGTACAGGCAGCCGGTTGTTATCGCAGAAATAAGCCGCGACAGTGTGATCAGGACCCGACACGAAACGGAGGATCTTGTATCACACTGAAGCGGCTTATTTCTGCGATAACAACCGGCTGCCTGTACATTATCCCGCTTATTACACGGCTACTTGCCACATGAGAAAAAAAGCTCATTTTTACCGAATGCAGACCTTCCGCAAGGAAAAGCCTTTTACTTAGTAAATATAATGTCATATATGTTATTAAAAGATATATTTAATTTGTCAAAAAAAACCTGTCAAAATGATTTTTGAGAGGTTGTTATCTGGGAATAACGAACATGCAAATGTCGCGACTGGCCAATCAGAATCAAGCATTCCAATGAGCCGTGCAATAAATACTTTTAATCTTTATATTTGCAGAGTCTTATTTCGTTCTTCATGTAGAATGTTCCAGAGAAAGACTGACAGGTTGTTGATGGTATCATGCCATCATTTCCCAATGGCTACTCTCTGCACGCACATACACACGCAAACACACAGACAAGATTAAAGACCGCGGGCACCCCGAATGGTCGTGTCTCTGTAACAGACAAATGCCATTAATAACGCCATCAGTCCAGTGCGGGGTGATTTGATTATTGTCGTAACATGCACTGTAAACAGGCTCTTTTCTAAACATCTGTCACCAATTGTGTTTTAAAGGAACAGTTCAATGAAATTTCTGTCTTCATTTTCTCACCCTCAACTTGTTCGAAATAAAGAAGCTTGTAACCAAACAGTTCTTGGCCACCATTGACTTCCATAGTAGGAAAAATGTCTTTGTTCTCTTGAACACAGAAGAAGAGATTTTGAAGAATGTAGGAAAGCAAACAGTTCTGGGGCACTCTTGACTATACCATTGTACATATTAGTCAATGGTGGCCAAGAGCTGTTTGGTTACAAGCATTCTTTCAAATATCTTTCTTTGTGTTCATCAGAACAAACCAGTGTGGAGAAGCATTATGTCTGCCTAGCTAGCTGCAGCTGTAGTGAGCTTACTTGAACTGGACTAGTAGCTGTTTGTTAGCAAAGGGTTATTGAACTTCATGCACTGATTTTGAGGTAAACTGTTGTTTGTTAAGTAGCTCCAAGACAGAACTCCAGGTTATACTGGCCCAACCATCAATTGAACACCACCTTACCATTCAGCCCTATAACACCCAACAAGTCTGCGAGAAACCTGTGGGTGATGTTCAACGAGCAGCTGAAATTCACCTCTCACATCGCAGCAACCACTCGAACTTGCAGGTATGTGCTCCACAATATCAACAAAATCAGGCCGTTCCTGTTGGAGCATGCCTCTAAGCTGCTAGTCCAATCTCTGGTCATATCAAGACTGGACTACTGCAATTCTCTACTGGCCGGCCTTCCGACCAATTAGGGCTGGACAGAAAAATCGATTCATAGTTTTTTTAAAAAAAGAAAAATAAAAAAAAAATAAAAAAAAAAAAAAAAAAAATTTTTTTTCATATTTCCGCAAGCACTGAACATTCATTAATGTGAATGTTCTTGCTACTACTATCCACCCGATGTCACTTTTCTTTTTACAATGGGTGGGTGTTACAACAGGGAGCATATAGTTCATTCATTGCTTAATTAACATGGCGGATACAGGTGTGTTGTCGAATTAAACATCACCTTCACATAAAAGGCAGCAGTTACAGCTAATTTTCTGAAATTGTGTTTGTTATACTGTATCTTAAATGTAAAATAACCTGTTCTGTTTCAATATGTGTTTAAAGTTTAATATACAGGTTTGTGGCTCTTCATTTCATTTTTTAATTCACCATTGTAATGTGACTTTTACTGATCTTTTTTAGAAAAATCTATAGGATTTGTATTAAATCTATAATCATTGACTCGAATCGAGAATCAAATCGAATGCTTGTAAATCGGAATCGAATCGGAACAACAGAATCGAGAACTAGCCCTACGACCAATGCAGTCAAGCCCTTGCAAATGATCCAGAATGCAGCTGCATGTCTAGTTTCCAATCAGCCTAAAAAAACCATGTAACACCCCTCCTGATTTCACGTCACGGGCTGCCAGTTGCCAACCTGCATCAAGTTTAAATCCCTGACACGGCCTTAAGAACGATTATGGCAAATTCGCCCCTTTACCTTATCTCACTGCTCCAGGTCTATATCCCCTCCCATCATCTTCGTTCTGAAAATGAGCGACACCTGGTTGTTCCATCACAGCGAGGCACCAAATCGCTTGCAAAAACCTTTACTCATTCGGTTCCCCTGTGGTGGGATGACTGCCAGCCGAACTGCAGCATCCTTCCCAACTTTCAAAAAACAATTCGAAACATACCTGTTCCGCATTTATTTGACTAACCAATAACTGTCTATGTCTTGTGTCTAAAACAAAAAATCTTGTTGTTCATTCTCTCACTTGCTTACTCCAGCTTTAATCATCCTATTAGCATGGCCTTGTAAACTAACGGTAGCCTACTGTTTAGCGTGTTGACAAAATGTTTATATGCTCTACTTGTAAGTCGCTTTGGATAAAACCGTCTGCCAAATGAATAAATATCAATGTAAATGTAACAAAGAAATTTATGCAGGTTTGGAACAACTCAAGGGACAGTAAATGATGAAAGAATTTTTATTTTTGGGTGAACTGTCCCTTTAAGACATGATCCTCTTTAAACTTCAGAGCATCGTGCGGCTTGTTAAAAAGAGGAGTGCTTTTAGATTTATAACTGATCGGCCTGAAAGATTTTCAACTGGTGGACAATAAAATCAGCAAAAGAGCATTATGGGAAGGATATCTAGTGACCAAAATATCTCATGCAATAGTAAGCAACTGTACTGTTTGAACAAAGCATCATTCATATTTTTTATAAATGTGAATATTTAGTTGTTCGTGTTATTGTGTTTAAATTGAGTGAATAAAATGTTTAGTATTATGAAGTGTTATTTATTTCTACATGTGTTGTCCTCAAACCCAATCTTTGTAAATGTTCTTATTAAATAAATAATAATGTTTGTGTCAGATGTATAATCCATACACGGTTGTCTAAATCACGTGTACAGTAGTCATACAGAGAAAGCCAGAATTTTAGTCCGATGTTATTTTAGACATATTTGCCTCACAACACAGATGTATTATGCCTGGTTTCTTGTGTGCTGTTGTGGTTTCATCTACAAAGCTGTGCGTCCTTGAGATCTTAATGGACGAAAACCATAAGAATTATATTGAACAGAGTGTATAAGGTCTCAAACCAAATCAAGTCATCTCTTTTCTCAGAAATTTCATTTCACTTCAGTAATTGGTTTTACAGTAAGTTCTGTGATGTCGAAGCACTTCAATATACTGTATACTGTAATATATGTAAAGGAATCAAACTCTATAAGTCTTCATTTGACAAGATCATTGTGGCAAGCTACACTGTTGCAATATAAAGCAAATAAAACAGTATGCGATTAAATCTGTCTGCCTGTCTATATCTACACATTTTCAATTTAAGCCCCAGTTGGATTGTAGTTATTGACTCCACTAGTTGCTGTAAATGTCTTGCTGCACCGAATGGACAATTTTGGCCTGGAAATGAATCTAATACAGGTTGATTTCTTTGCGGCTTTGGGGAAAAAGGACAACAATTGTTTTTGCCTGTCTATAGCATCTCTTATGACAGGATGTGTATAGGAAAATTGGTGTAATTATCGCTGTGATGAGCTCACACCTGCCAGCTTTTATTGTTTAGCCGGAGCATCCTGGGGAAACTGAGAAAGATTACAATGTCGACTTTATTGGAAACATCTGGATGCAAACAAACATAAGAAGACAGATCTGTCGTTAATCATAATTTTTGAACTGGGAATTCTTTATCAAATTAAATCTTTTTTTTAAGTGTCACAGAAATTCAAGGAGTGATGTTGCATAATGTAATATTTAAACCAATATGTGCAGCGCAACTTACAAGTTAAAGATGAGCTTTGAAAAATCACAGCATGATCAGACGTACAGCCGCAGAAAATAGAGAGACTCAGATTTTCATTTAATCAGCAATTCTAGATGTATCGTCGCCTTTCTAGTCCAGTGTCTGTTGAATTTTAACAAAATCAAACCTCAAGAGTGACAACAGCATCCAACAGCAATGTGAAATACTGACAACATGAGAAGACATACAAAATTATTATTACTAAGTTATCACTTAAAAAAATATTTTTGAACTTTTCCTAAATACATGTAGAAATATTACTGCTGGTACTGCTTAAAAGTTATCCAGTTTTCATTTTCTACAAATAAATGCAAATAGAAACAATATTTTTATTTAAAATTTGGCAGAAATATTGTTAGTTCACATAATGAAGCAAAAATTATAATTTTACCTATAAACACCTATAAAAAGTAAATTTAGAAAAACTGAAGATGGTCTTTGAAATGGTCTCTGTATTTGTATAAATAACACCAGCAAACTTTACATTGTTTTCACATGTGCAGTGATGATTTAGTGCTTTGTCTGTAATATAAACCTGTCATCACATTGCAATGATTCTATTGATGATTTTATGTTTATGACCATTTTTTATGCCAGAACTGTTCTTGCTCACTACAAAACAAAACATATCAGTTTACATCATCAGAGAAACACTATAAGCTTCTATTTAATCAAGAGGCTGCATTTTTCTTTTCATTTGTATGTGGCCCTTTTGCCGAGGCCACTTGAGGCAGAGCAAGTTTCAGTCTGGGAAATGAATTCAATTTGATCATTATAAACATCATAATGGACCTTTTTGCTTTTCATTATATAACAAATTACACCCTCTTCTATTACCAGGATTGCTTGCTTTCCTTTGAAGATACATGCACGATTCTAATTGATCATGGAGGCAGGGTCACTCGAAATAATCGTGACAGGAAAATAATCCTGTCAAATGTTCCAACAGTCATCAGGACACCCCCGACACCCCAGGGGTGTGAGTTATCTAAGCATTGTTGCTCTCTCTCTGAGGTGGGTGTCACACTGTGAAATTGAAAGCTAGAGAGGACAGAGGAGTGTAGCCTCCGGCATTCACTCGACATATTTGATGTCACTGCTGGGATGTAGATGGGCTACATAAAGCCATGTTCTCCCACACATATGAGTGCAACATGCAGGAGAGCACAGCGTCTCTGTGGAAATGAGAGAAACTGACGACTAAAGGGGGTGGGGAAATCAATACCTTAGTATTAAGACTGTTAAACCATTCTCATAAATTTCATATAAATAACACGAGCTATTGCAATATCGTGTAATACGTACGCCAAAGTTTAATTGTGCGTGCATACAATACGCCTATTTTTGTGTGCATATGATACGCCAATTTTAGCATGCGTGCATATTAATCTCTAACCTAACCCAAACACTAAACCTAACGGTATCATTTGAATTATTTTAGTGTCTCCTCTTCATGTAGCCTACGTTTCAAAATGGCTGCTATACACTGATGTGCATACAAACATTGTCGTTTCATGTGCACGCACAATTGAATTTTGGAATATGTATTACACGATATTGCAACAGCGTGTTATTTAGCAGATCGATGAGAACGGGTAGAGAGAACATACTCTCAATTAACTGCGCAAATGATGTGGGCAGCGTTTGTTTGTTTATAAGCCATGAAGATATGCACATCCACTACTTTCTTAACTGATGCTTTCGGATAAAAAAAATAGATTTGGGGTTTTACGTTTTAATAGAGGGTCCCATGTGGCAGTCTTGAAAGTACACCAAAGTGAGACATAAAAATCTATTTGATTTATTAAAATGAAAATAAAGCCAGTTACAATGGCACACTACGAGGCCTCAATTTCCGTGTTGTTATTAAATGTGCAATGATTTGAGAACATGGCAGGTGTAATTCAATTTCATTTAAACTTTAAAGGGATTTCACTTTAAGTTAAACGAATGTTGTTGTTTACAGGTTAACTTTATCTAACACAGTTTTACAAAAATATGAAGCCGCAATAGAACTCCGGTAATGCATTCACTTTTTGACATGAATTAATTTAAAGAGAATCATATACAGAAATGTATGATTATAGAAAAGCAATAATGAAGCTCATCCGGGTTGCCAGATCTGCGTGACAAAACTAGTCCAACAACCCCCTACCTAATACCAAAACTCAAAAGCTATATATATATATTTTACAATTATGCATTATAAACAATATTGTCTTAAATCGTTGTATAGAGGTTATCATAAACTTTCAGTTTTGAGTCTTTTTCAGAAATCACTACTTACCTTAAAAATGCCTGTTGATGAACAAAATCCTTTCACTTTTAACCCACAGAATAAAAAACAACCCCTGGCAGTAGTTTAAAAGTTGCCCAAAAACAGTGGAATTGGAAACCTTTGTGAAAAATTCCAAATAGCCTATAAAACATTGAACAGAGCTAATATTAAACAACTTTGTAATTAGAGGGAAAAGTCGATTTTAAAAATGGATTCCATTCCAAATTAAATGCTGTCACTGATGTGTTTTGATCAGTTGTCAGTATTAAAGTATTTGGTAGGTTACTTAATGTCAAGTATAATAGTGTCAAGTGCATAATAGTACATTAAACTTCCACCCCCAATCTATTCCTCTTCTTCTTGCACCTGTCTTTTATTCTCTGAGTGCCTTTCACCTTTCAATACATTGGTGTTATGTAATTTATTTGTTACATATTGTGCAATTCCTTACACAGACCTTAAAGATTAGACCTAAAATCTTTGATAAAAGCACAAGCACATTTTTCAGCTAATGGAGTTCTGCATTTGCTGAACGTGTAAACCTATCAAACTCTGACACGCTGTTCTCATGAGTTGTGTCTCTGCTATAGCTCTCCCTCACTCACAGCTCCTCAACCACCCTCTCTACCTCAACAAGAACTTCAACTGTGCTCACCTTTCCTCTCAAGTATTAAAAAGTGGATTACAGGCCTAAATGGGCTCAGAATTTGATATAGACGTGCTCTAATTTCCTACATTTTTATTATTACAAAAAGGGCTACCACTAGAATTAATAGGGTCATTTAAAACAACTAAAAAGTTCCTTCTGATAATTTGCATTTCTGTTTTAAAAGATAAATAAATTAACACTCCGAGGATCATCATTTACATACAGAATGGCATACGCATCCTAGGACAGTTTTGCTTTTTTAAGACAATCGCTTGAGCTGTAAATGTCATGTGACTGATTCCTTCATGTACGAGTATGTTTTCGGACAATGTTAGATTTATGCACGTTCATAGAAATATCAGTATTGCACAGCTGATGTAAAAACCTCCATTAATAACCTCCTTAATCATATATACTATTTTTACACCCATCTCAATATGGGATATGGAAATAACTAAATGGCTGGCACAATCGTTTACAAATAGCATTTTCATGGAATAATGTGTCTAATAAAATCATCAAGATTGCAGATAAAATTTATTTTCCCTAAAGGCAGAAGCATGTGTGTGAGCATATGAGCATGACATCTATTGATGGCTCCTGACCTCATAAGCAATATCAGACTAATAGTTTGTAGAGTGTGTTCACATAAGGGGAACATAAAACTAAGATAAAGACATTACATTTGAGTGCTAAAAAATATTAAAATATATACAAAAGATATTAGGCATAATATTTTAAACATTTATGAAGAGTTTCCATTAAAATTTTAAACACACTTAAACTAAAACACAAACACGGTATCTAATTCGAGATCTGTTAATAACCTTTTTTTTGTCAAGACAGTTTGAACATAAAAGTCTGTAATGACACAGAAGGTAATAGTTTTAGCAGGTTTGTACTCTATTGACAGAATATTTTGTTTTTCGTCTGTTGCTGCAGTTTAAGTTTTAGTCTTGGCGCGCCATCTAGTGATGTACAATAGAAAGTGCATATAAGGAATAAACGATATACAGTTGTTTAAAGGGATACTTCACTCAAAAATGAATATTCTGTCATCATTTACTCACCGTCGGGTTGTTCCAAATCTGTATACATTTCTTTTTTCTGTTGAACACAAAAGAAGACAATTTGAAGAATGTAGGACAGCAAACAGTTCTGGGGCACTTTTGACTACCATTGTATTTGTTCCTACTATGGTAGTAAGAAGGTGAGTAAACGATAACAGAATTTTCATTTTTGAGTGAAGTATCCCTTTAAACTGTCCATCAAAGTGTAGTTACTAACACACAAAGAAACGACAAACACAAAAATATATGATTCACTTTTCCCAGTTTCAGTGTCTTGATATCCTTTTTACACGTAATACCTCAATAAATAAACAACTGCATGAAAAGGTACATTAAAAAAAAGAATCATTACACATGAATTTTAATATTCTTTATTGATTTATTGACATTGATTTTTATTTTTTTCCCCCTGTGGCAAATCCAAGAATCTCTGATACCGAGTATTTACATGATGTTCTGTGTTTTATTTAATTTACATCTATAATATTTATCTCACATATGCATCTATTGGTTGATTTCCTTATTGCAATAAACAAGAGTAGCCAGTAGGAGCTAAATATTGCTACGTTCCATCAAATGTAACGTTACCGTTTTCCCATCTCACAATTAAAAAATAACTTTATTGGCAAAACGAGGTTGGACCAACGCTTCTCCGTCTAGCGGCTCCTGGAGAGGCTGGGGTGAAATAAGGCTACGGCTAGACTTCACCACTAACATTACACCTGCCCTGAAAGGTTGAACGAATCTATTACAGAGCTCTAGACAATTCTGTACAACGATGACACTTATCTTCAGGGGTGACTACAGGATGAACATGGTCTTTACAGTGCTGACGAATGGGACTAAGCGAGTCAGCATCGAGCCTAGGTGAGCTGTGACGGGGTCTTTTCACCCGACGTGATTTTTAGGAGGCGCCTGTTTTATACAGTCTATGGGGAGGCGCTATAGACAGGTTCATCGGACGCGCGCGCCGGGACTGCAGTTGAGTTCCGGTCTGTGTTCGGCTAGTGTCTAATAATATTTATATAACTAATATATATTATATAATAACTATTTATAATTAATTTAATTTATGTTAATCTTAATTTGTATGATGTGTTATTGTATAATAATTGTATTAAATAAACGATTTGTTGAATTTTGTTGTATGTTCATTTTATTAAATAAACAATTTGTTGAATGGGTCCTGTAGTTTGGTCGCATTTAAAGAAACCGTATGGTGCATTGACATCTAGCGGTTGACCTTGGTATGGCAGTCTAAATTCAAAAATTTGGAGAGACAAGTTTTGCCAACTAACGGTTCTTCTCGGTTTCTTTTGCTTGTTATCAGAAATAATCTACAGGCACGCTATTGTTTGTGAATGTGTACCGAAAGCTAACTGCAGCCCACGAACGAGCGCATGCGCAGTAACGTTTGTTTATGTTGTCACTTTGAAACCGTCTATAGTCACCCGTCAAACTAGTGTCAAGTGCGCGTAGCCTTAAAGTGATAGTGCACTCAAAAATGAAATATCTGTCATTATTTACTCACGCTAAAAGGACAGTTTTGAAACATTTTGAGCCCACTATCCCTTTTTTTCTAAAAGCAATCCACCCAAGCTGCACATCTCATATCAGATAAAAATTTTGCTCTCTGGTTGTTTCAATACATTTACATTTACCAGATGCTTTTATCCCAAAAAAGTGTCTGCTAAATGACTAAATGTAAATATATGCAGTAAGTTTAAAATCGGCTGATCTGAGGTTTGCAGATTAATGCAGATTCGGTTTATAGCAATGAGCCCCTTAGGCTATCGAACATTTCTTTTCCCCAACCGGATTCTGTCTGTATGCACACAACACTACACGATACACACTGACGTGAACTACAGCACCTTTAGTGCCAAAACCAAAATACATCTCCAAACAGAGGTCAACTTCCATCAAAGCACAATGATGGATGCTAACCACAGTTAGCATGAAGTAATGGCATTATCATGACGTACGAAATCTGTTTCCCACACAATGCAAACAATAAACAAAAAAAGTAAAACTAACCCACAATGCAAAGGCTACGGCTGACAACACATTGATTGCATTCAGATTTATACCCTGTCACCCATTCAGAGATTGATGAGACCCTTTAATATGAAGGGTCCGTCCCTGCGGGTGGCCCTTTTCTTGCTTTATATTCCCACTCTTTATTGTTTTAAAAAGGCTAACATCTCTGTGGAAGAACATGAAGGCCTGTTTGCAGGCGTACGTAACCATGAAACCCGGTACAGTAGGTATACGCTCATCTACGACAACATAATTGCTTATTGCATTGCAATATCCAAACAACAAAACAACAGTAAGACATTGTTGCACTTGTTAATGGAAGGGCACTGTGTATCTCCAACAGTACTTGGTGTGAGATTGTGTCCAACGCACAAGACCCTTGCTCATTTACCATTTTTTTGGAGTTCTAAATACATTATCTACAACGGGGTAGGCCACACCCTACCACATTCTGATCCCACCCGAGTGAAGGTTTTCAATCTTCCATAGAAAAATATTCCTGTTTTTGTTCAGTTTTTTCCCGCTTTTAGAATTTCCACAACAATATTTGTTCAATGTAACAGTGCGCTATGAAAATGAACCGAAAGAACAATAAAACGATAGCAGTAATCCATCATAACAAAAGAACAGAAATCATATGCATTGCATGGCTTTAGATTCACGACAGTGTTCATACCAAAAAAGGAAAATCGCACAGTCGCGTCCGCTGTGACCTCGCATCCTCGCTTCCACTACTGTGTCAGCCCACTTTTGATTTGATCTTCTCACTCCGTCTTCACTTTATTTCTTTATTTCTTTACTAAACTCATTTGTGTGGAGCTGCAGAAGAGGCTGACCTGTGGCGTCAGTCCTTGTCGCCTCGTGAGACTGAACACAGAAGCTGAGTGGGGAGTGAGAAGGGGGCCATATTGCTTTTTAGGAGCTTGTCAGACTTTTCACTGGGGTTGCATAATGTCCATTCTCCATAGAATCACAGAGACCGAATGAACCGAGGAGCCTTCATTGTACAGTATAAGTCCAAGTGTGTGCTTAGGTTTGTTGCCTTTCTCTGAGAATCAAAGTACTCTGTCATCTTTATTCAGCATCCGCATCACATCATCCTCTACGTACATATGTCAGTTTGGATATTTTCTGTGTCAACCAGCTTGGATGTTCTGAACTACACTATACACTAAACTACACTACACTACACAATAGAATAAATAGACATCTACTGGGTTTCTAAGGTCTACGAGGGCATTTTAGTCAAATGATGTAGTCTGATGTAGATGTAAGTACTGATCTCTTTATTTCCTTGAGGAGATGTGACTGATCTAGCTTTTTAGAAGAAACCTTTTTAGCAACTGAGGTATGTCTATATTTGGCCACACTACCAGCATTAGGAAAGAGTTGGGCATTCTTACACTTTTCTCCCCATGCTTACCCACAATCCCCTGCTCTACTTGACCCAGGAACTTGTTGAGGTGGATCAGAAATGGTGGTGTGTTTTTCTCTTAAAGGCATGAAGATGCTTTGAGCATCTCTGAACCAAAGCCAGACAGAGCATGAGCTGAATACATCAAAGACTACTAGAAGCAAGTACCAAACAGATGTTTTTTTTCAAGGTGCATAAGGTCAAGGGGTGCATTGATTCAGACTGACACAAAGAAACAGTTTTAACTGTAGTCTTTGGGTGCGTGTGTGTGTTCTGGGGTCTCTATAAAGTTACCTAACCCATTTCCAGCATGTCTGGCTACAATGTGACTGCTGCTACCTCACAGTTATGTGTATAAATAGAGGACAGAATAGAAGATAATGAACGAAGATGTCAAATGCATCAAGCATATTTCGATATATTGCTCTATTCCAACAATCCCTGCGTTTGTATATTCATTGTCCACCACTGAATAAATCACTCCGGAAAAGCAGAGGCAGTTGGAGGTGATGGAAATTGGGTAGGAACGGGGTCTTTTCACACCCATCACCCTTCTGCTCATTTTAATGATTGGTTTTATTGTTGATGAGTTGATTCTTGTCATTGCTGTGGTGTTTCACTATTTTTTTCTTGAATTCTTCACAGTGTGCTTTTGGAGGTGAGGCTCCGGACTGGCTGTGATTGGCTAAGGGGGTCAGGGGTGGAGTCAGTACGGAGAGAAGAGGATTGGCCCGTGTGAGGTGCGTATGGGCCCGGGAGCTGGTCTCAAGATGGCGTGGCTAAGGGGTGGACCTTGCAGGAGGTGATGATGCGGATGGTGGGTGGGAGCTGCGGCGCGGAGAGCAAGCTGGTTGGAGGAAGCGGCGGCGGCCATTGCGGCGGCAACAGCCAGAGGACTAGGCAGGAGGCCGGCGCCTAACGCTTTGGTGAGATCCTAAAAGAAATCATAATGAATTTTGATATACAGTTCAATCCAGAACTACATCAATAAACGTATTGAGTGGGATTTGGTAAACACTTACCACAAGGTCAGCTCCCCTGTGCTTCTTGTGTCGGCTTAAGAGAGGATTGGGCTTTCCGGCCACTCCATCTCGATGCCTTCGACTTGATATGTGCTGAGAACACAGTAAAATGACAATTATTTGAATGCTTTGTTTGGTCTATGTCACAGCATTAAGCAGGCCTACAAAAAAACAATGTACATTTAAAAGTACACATATTTAGTACACACACCTGTTTAAGCTGCAGTTCAGAGTTGACCCGCACATTGCAGATCTCACAGTGGAAGGTGCGTTCCTGAGTGTTGGGGTCTGTGGCCCCGCCTCCCTGCTCGCCGATGGGCTTCGGACCCAAACGCGGGTATGCTTTTATGGGGCCCAGTCCACTGCGGGCTTCCAGAATGGTTTTGTGTTTCGTGCCTGAGCAACACAGAGAAACACAAGTGGTTTTATAAATTAGAATAACATATTTTATAATATAGTATATTATTTAATTACTGTATATGCACATTTGGCAGACACTGTTAAGCATTTTACAGTCTATTACTGTCTAAAAAATGCTCTAAAAATGCTGGGGGTTTTTGACGCAGCGCTGGGTCAAAATGGGACAAACCCAACTGTTTCATATTAACTAATGCTGCGTTGTTTTTTTCCCACTGTTGGGTCAACATTTGGGGGGGGTTAATTAAACCCAATGGTTTGTCCCTTTTTGACCCAATGCTGAGTTGAAAATAACCCATCATATTTTGAATGTACGTTTAAAATATAACATAAAACACACACAGACAAATATCAAGCAGCATTGTAATATCCAGTCTCAACCACTAGAGGGATCTTGAATCTTTCACTTTGAATTACCCTTGAATGTGTCTGCTCATGCTTGTCAGAGTCAGAGAAGATTCTTATTCCTGTCGGCATGTTTCCTATTTTATCTCTATTCCAATCCTATCCTATAGGATGTCGTGTTTAAATCATCTAGGAAACAAATCCTATTTGAATGTCAAACACTGGCATGCAGGTTAAAATATTGCACCATGCTTTTCACAAATCAATAAGTACACAGCCATTGAGACCTGGCTGAGATGTGTACATTTCAAAAACGTTCTTTCAAAAATGAATTCTTTTATTGAGCTTTGGTCTGCCTCCATTACAACAATGCTCATCAATTTCCCATTTCCTATAAATGGAGACTTGTAACTCATGGTTCTGCTTAAATGTGTCACCATCATGTTCCTGGCCTCACACGGCAATGAAAACACGGATAAGATATAGACCAAAACATGAGACGCCCACATAAATGGCCTCTGGAAGAGTAAGGACTGGTTTGTTTTGAATCGAAAAAAAGAGCAAAAATCTAAATGAATTTTATCCCTTTGACAGCCTTGTGCTGTTAAGTTTGGATAATACATGAAGAGTAAATATAATACTAGAAGAGCATGAATCCAAAATTTCCAGCTAAATTTGTTCCAGTTGAGGAAAACAATGGTTGTTTATCATCTCCCTGTCTAACCGTCATTAATAAACAGCATCTGTAAAATAAAAAAAGGATGATACAATAATTGACAGTTGACGCTGTACATCTGGGATAAAATTTGACAAACAACCGACGCCTCTAACTTCTCATTCCAGAACCTCCCTCTTCAACTCCCAAAGCGTCTGTACTTGTCTGCACAGATTAGAATTTTTGGCCTTGGTTTCAGTGTGTAATTTAGGTAATGGACTGTATTGATTCCAGGTTGTGATAATAAATTCCCTTTTTCCACAGCAACAATGCTTCAATATTACTCGTACTAGGTAACGTTTACATAAAAGCATAGTTTCCAAGTAGAAAGACTTCCATGTGGCGTCAAAGTGCTGACAACATACTTAATTGTGAAATACCCTATTTAATGGCTGGAATACACTACAAGACTTTTCAAATCTGAACAGATTTTTTTTTAAACTAGACATCATACACTTGCAGACTTTTTAAAGGTTTCAGATAGAAACACACTAACTGATCAAATCTGCAGACTGAAAATCTGGGCTCTAATATATGTTGACACAAACTGAATAATACAGCAGAACGACAGAGATCTGCACAGGCATTCGATATACCACAAGAAATCAAACACTACCAAAAATACTACGAGCACGTCTGAAGTGCAAAAACTGATCTGACTCTCTTGTTTTTGAGGACACTTCTGGGGCAAATCAAGAGGCCAGTCAGTGCTGTAAGGTCAACACAGTCTCACGGGAATTCGTGACATTGTCACGAACTGTAATCTATTAATTTGTGTTTACTGACACGAATTTCCCCCTTTTTTCGTGTCAGTCAGCACGACTTTCAATCTAATGTATTTTAATACGCGGTATCTTTCACTGTACAGTATAAATATATATCAACGCAATCTGATGGGAATTCATACCTATTTTACAAGGTGGCTCATTCGAGTGAATTCCTATTTCCTACGATCGCATTGGTATGTTTTGTTATGATTTGACTTTTCCCCTGTGACGTTAGGTTTAGGGGCGGGGTTAGGGGAGCCATTTATCATGCTTTTGCCACCTCGTGAAACTCGCGGTTTTAGCAAAATTAGCCTTTGCGGCTGTGATTTAAAGGTGTTGGTTAGCCATATCCTAAAATATGTACGACTTCTTTTGACATCAGGTTATAAATATATACATGTAAATACACACGCAGTCTGTGTATTGAAAGTCGTGCTGAGTGACATGAAAAGAAAAAGTCGTGCTGAGTGACATTAAAAAAAGGTAGTGCTCACTGACACGAAAAAATGGGGATATTCGTGTCCATGAACACGAATGAATAGATTTCAAATTTCGTGTCTATGCCACGAACTGCCGTGAGACTGGGTTGGTGAGGTTGTGTATAAATCATGAGGGAGAGAAAGCTCTAAATACAGATGTAACATGCTCTGATTTTAGACGTTTAAAGAGGTTGTTCAGTGATGGGTGTAATTGCTGGTTTTCCCCCGGGGCAATGCCTTGAGCTGTGCGAAGCATATTTCTACTGCTCACAAAACAAGATAAATCTTGCATTTTTAGTCAAGCGATTTCTTAAAATAATTATGCCTTAGCAATAATTGGCATTAGAGCTGAAAGGTTATCAATTATTTACGATGGGGGTTATTCTGCTGAAGATAAAGAATTAAAGGCATAGCCTAGTTCACACAAAAATAAAAATTCTGTCCTCATTTACTCACCATCTTGCCATTTCAAACTTGTATGACTTCTACTGTAAAACACAAAAGAAGGTATTTTGAAGAATGTTGGTAAAGCATTGTTATTTGTATCCACAAATTACAAGGGAAAGGGTACCGCTATTGTTAGGCTACCAACATTCTTCAAAATATCTTCTTTTGTGTTCTGCAGAAGAAGAAAAAAGTCATACAGATCTAATATGACAAGAGGGTAAGTAAATAATCAATGATAATCATGATAAATGTTCATCTTTGGGTGAAGTATCCCTTTAAACAACATTGAGAATATTGCAGTGATTTGACTGCATTTTATTAAATTTGCCAATATGACTGTTATTAGGATAATTCTAAATAATTTTAAAGAAGTTGAGCTGGTTTTTATTATGATGCGACAGGTTTGGAGATATCGGTTATGAGTTTTACAGTATTGAATTGTGGGCCATCTAGACATGTAGGAACATTAACAGAGCGCAAAATCATTCCTGGATAACACAGATGTGTATAAATCACCTCTTGGATCCGCTTTATCCTTTACACATCTGAAATGGAAAGTGCTGGGTTTGTTGCAAACATTAAACATCTGTGTTGCACATGACACTGTGGAATCTTACTCGAAATAACTTTTGGATATTTCAATCACACTGTAGCAGTAAAAAGAATCAGAGGCATACGATAACGTCATTCTCTCTCTATTCCGGAAGCATGTGAGGTTATATACGAGCTATCCACCTTTAACTGCCCATCGGAGACATTTTATTCCAATGATGGATGCTTTGCGTACTTTAGCACGATAATCTATTGACTTTAGATGTCATTGAATGAATCTTCACCTTTATTGTGGGCCTCCAACTGGGAGAGCGAATTGACGGCCACTTTGCACAGTGAGCAGTAAAGCAGCTTCTTGGCTTTGTCCTCTTCAGTCTCAGGATTGCTGGGAGTGACTGATGGTGCTCCAGGGGCCCCAGTCACTGTTTGCTCCGGGTTAGAGGAGACACAACCAGGGGACGAGGAGCTGGCTGGGGGTGGTTGTGGTGTAGCAGGGGTGGGCAGAAGCGGACAGGCAGGGCCAGGAGAATCCGGGGATGGGGGAGCAGAAACGGACACGGCCCCAGGGACAGCAGCGGGTCCGTCTAACAGTGGCGCTGACCGTGTCTCATCTACGAAACAAAGCAAAGAACAAAATGACATTTAAATGGAGTATTTATGGCAGTTAATGGGCTCTACCATTTCAACTTTGAAAATAACAAAGCGAAATTCTCTGGAATGCTCTTGAAGTCACAGGCTTTCGCCACAGAAATGTGTTTTTTCCCGTAAACTTCAAACCAAATGTACCTCAAAATCATTTCTCTCGAAGTGCACAACCCCAGCTTTTATAGACCACATAAAAACACATTCGCAAAAGATACTTCATAAAATATAATTATTTGCACATGTCTGTGTTTTTCAGAACGCTTGCTATATTGGTACAGCTTATAACTTCTAGAGTAAAACGCAAAACAGTATGTACTGTAAGTACGTTTACTTATTGAAAATTGTTGCTATAAAGAGAAAAGTAGTAAGAGATGAAATGTGATTCCTGCTATTATAGTACATGTAAATCACAGAAGAACACATACACATGCCGGATGCTCATTTGTAACTCCGAGGAGGCAATAACATCTCTACGCAACAGCTTTGGAATTTACACTACATTGGGTACATACTAAAGACCTCCTAAATTTGGCAGGAAAGCATTACACAGTTCCGGCTGTCCCCTTCAGTTAAAACAGTGGGGTATCTTACCCCATAATAGAAGATCGCTATAAACACAAGGACAACAATCCAGCCCAAGTTTTACACTGACTACGGGAAAGTATTCCCTGGGGGGGAAACTAAACATCGACTTCATTCCTCAATTGCCTTGCAAGGATTCTTTGTCACTTTACAAACACTTGACAACATGGTCTTACATAAATTACAGTATTAGTCGCTCTAATACAGTTTCATCATAAGCAACATGCTGACTACATAGCTTGACTTTATATCGCCTGTATCTAATAAGACTTTTTTATGATGGATATTCTAAATAAGTGTTTCACGTGATCCAAAGTTCTAAATAACACAGACACATGCCAGCTGTCGTATTAAGATTTCTGGCATGTTCGGTTCAATGCCCTCCGCTATGGTGGCAAATCCTGAATGGCAGGTGGATTAGAGCCAATCAGATGTGTGATTTAACAGGAAACACTCCTCTCTCTACATTGAAAGTTTCCAGGCAGAATGTTTCTCTTTCTGCTCTCCGTCTTTCTCTCTCTCGCTCTGTTTGTGGAGCAGATGAGAGCATGTGCTATATTTCTTTCTTTCAAAGGCTCGTAAAGATCATCTGGATCAAAGCTTGAGGTGATGACACATTGCTCTTTAGGAAGATACAGGACGTAACACCAAACCCCACGACCCTTAAAAACACCAAATATAGATCAACGATCTCTACATGCACCCTCGTGGTGTTACAGGCATTACAGAATCAGAATAAACGATCCGGAACCAGTGACTTGTACTTGGTGCAGGTGTGGATCTGAATACCCCAAACTCTGACTTAATATTCCCAGTACTCCTTTTTCACCGCCCACCCATTCCTTTACAGGCCCCCACCCTCAAACAAACTCACACACGCTTATATACACACACACTATGATCATACACTGAAATATGTGGCTTTGACTGCACGCATGTGGTTTTTGTTAGAGGATTGTGGTTCGGTAGGGTGGGGTGTGTGTAATGGGGATTTCAGAATCCTCGATGCTCTGGATGGTCGCCATACCAACCACCATCATTTACATGCTCTTCATGTTCACCGCGCCGTGCACCCGCCTGCCCTCCATTTATGCTTTGCTCTGCATATTTGAAAGCGTGCGTACACAACTTGAATTCTTGCAGGATATTTATTTCTCACCCATATATATATATCACCCATGCCTTCATTTAGCTACTGAGGGAGTCAGACACTGTAAACCCTGGAAAGTAGTGATATAAATATTTTAAAGAGGGTTCAGAAGGACAAAAGATACTAATGAACTATATTAGCAATGCATTCCAAAAGTGCATATGGAATGTAATTTCAGCAGAATTATAGCACAAACTTAACATACAGAACTTCAAGCTTCTGGAGCTCAGTCTTCTAGGCAGTAAAGTAAACATGTGATGCCACCACAGAAGTTGGTGTGCAATGCAGTGAGGCGGGGGTCTGATCATGACCCGTGCAGGTGGATCAGATGTTCGAAGCATCAGAAAGAAGCTCCCACCCTACCCATCATCAATAATAGATGAGCCCTGAAACAGGATGCCCAAATGAGCTCGGGGTCTTATTAATTATACAGTCGGGTGCATAAATTTACTAAGCTCAGATCGCTGTTTTACAGATGCATCTTCCATGCAGTACGCTTACAACAGGGCCGTTTACCAAACTCTCCTTGTCGTTTTTATAGAGTTTGGCTGTATGTGTGGTGCTTTTGCCATTGTAGTTCAATACCAGAGCTGTGACAGTGACAAAGGAAAAGATTTAGCTGAAAATTTGATGGCGCTTATGTTGTAAAATACAGAGAGCCTGCTGTCTCGGCCTCCACACGTGGTGCTGGTAATATATGGCTCTCAGTTTCAGCAGGTCTGGATCTCGGTGACAAACAGTTGGATGCCAAACCTCCTACACCTCCTGCCAAGGGTTCCCGTGCACTACAGGACTTGTTAGTCACAGCCAAACCTTAAAACAAATTCTAAATGACCTACAATATCGCCCATAACAGGAAATTCAAAAAGCTAAAAATATAGAAAACATGCGAACTGACTGACCATTCCTGAAATGCTTACTAAAAGTTAGAACAAACTATATAATGTTCATCTTAAATGTCAGTTTAAAGTTTCAGTGCAGGAGCTGTTAAGAGAGCGCGGTAACTGAAACTCAATATCCTCTTAACAGGTGACTCCAATAGTCTGAGTATTGTCTATCTCACTCGTAGAAGCTGAATCTGCTGATGTGTGAAGAAAAATCATCAATAAATTACGTCTACGACAGCCGAGGTTCAACACAGCCTTGTGTTTGTCATGAAGCGTGGGAATTCTGCTCTTGTGCTATCACACACATACACATGAAAGAAAGACTTGTAAGCAAGTGAGATAAAGAGGTTAGGGCCCTTCTGCATCTCCAACATCTAGTCATGAGCATTCGCACTCACACAGATATCAGTGGTAACAAAAGACTGTAGAAAAACAAGCCGGTGAGCTCGTGCATGATGACTTCACACTGTACAAGCACACACAATTCTTGCTTTCCACACAAAGGGATGTTAATGTCCAGATGGGACTGCAGCTGTCAGGGCTGGTAACTTAATGAAATTTTTTTGTGAAACAAGTTTATGGGAAGGCATCAAAACAAAGTGATTGCTGGGATACACAGTACAAGCAAGGGTCGGGGTCACGACGGCGCGCTTTGGATGGAAAACAGCATTCTTTCAAACAGATCTGGTTTCACATTTAGATCCCGGCCGGTTTGTTTTGGCACTATCCCGCTGAAATTCTTCCTGTGCTAGGGACTGTAGATAGTCTTCTGAGTGCCAACAAATCCCGGACCCTCAGTGCGAGATACGGCTGTGATGTCCTTAACATCCCAGCAGTGCTCTGTGACGAAAACGATGGAGGGTGGAAGAGAATAAAGCAGTTATTTTGTAAATTTTAAGAGGAGCTGGACTCTCAGAAGCATGTATATTGACTAGGGCTGTCAATGTAACATGTTACTACAGTATGAGCAGTACACTAAAATTGCATTCAATTTAAAATAACCAAAAGTATTTGAAGGAACAGTTCACCCAAAAATGAAAATTCTGTCATCATTTACTCACCCTAAAGTTGTTCCAAACCTGTATTCATTTCTTGTTCAACACAAAAGAAGATATTTGGAAGAATGTTTGTAACCAAAAAGTTCTGGGGCACTATTGACTAGCATATAGGCCCGGTTTCACAGACAAGGCTTAAGGCAAGTCCCAGCCTTAAATGAATGTTGGAGCTGAATCAAATAACTTATCGTAAAATACTGTATGTCAGTGCCATTGGTTTGTCTACAGATGCACACAGGTAATGTTTCTTTCTGAAGTATTTTTATAAAAGTGACTCAAATATCCTAATCCAACTAAGGCATAGGCCTGGCTAAAACTAAGCATTGTCTGTGAAACCGGGCCATAGTCTAGTCAATAGTGCCCCAGAACTGTTTGGTTACAAATATTCTTCCAAATATCTTTCTTTGTGTTCAGCAAAACAACAAACTTTATTCAAGTTTGGAACAACTTGCGGGTGCGTAAATGATGACACAGTTTTATTTTTGGGTGAACTATCCCTTTAATGCCCCTTGACCACACATACCAAAACATCAGCACAGAATAAGATGACAAAAAAATGTGCTGTAATGCCACCATAGTGTAATATCTTTCATATCTTTAAATTAGATTCATAAATTGGTTTGTTTCAGCTACATTTGTGATTCAATTGATGAATTAATAAATATCTTCCTTAATGAATTGGATATAATGTATTAATCGATCGATACCCCTAATAAGGCAGACCCAAAGAACAGCTAACAGACATTTGAATGGCGGCTAGGGAATGCACAAATAAATATAACTAAATGGTTGCAAGAGCCATTAAATCTATGATCCTTCTGAGGCTTTTAATATGGATTTATTTTGGCATTCACGGATGGTGGTTTAAAAAGGGCATTCAAACACTTGTTTTAAAGCTGCTCATAAAAAGGCTACTAGTTCTGCGTCTTCCCGATGGTTTTCATTAATCGTCAATGATAGGAGGACATAAAACAGACTCAAACAAACTCTCCATGGCATGACTGATGAAGAACATGCACAAGAGAGAGTCGCTCTGCCACATTATAAACTCTGTGCCTCCCTTTCGCTTCACCACTATTATGATGCTGCCAGAGTTTAATCACTTCTCATTACAGAAAGATCAGCTGTGATGTTTCCATCCTGCCCTGCAGGTTCGCTGCTCACCCTTTGCTCTGACCCGGCCGTCTTAATCCCAACGTTTATTCTGATTCAGAGACAAATGGGCCTCAAATCTCTCATGACACTATGAACAGCTCTGTAAACACATCAGCTAGGCCGTCTTAATAAAGTGTGAAAACATGTGAATTGCAATGGAGACAGTCACGCTGTTACGATAAAATTAGGCTCTGAATGGGACAGCTAATGTTTGAGATTGAGGGATGGTCTGTCCTGTTCTTAACAGTCTGGCTAATTTAAATCCTCCGCTGGAACTGATGAATGCTGTCTTTGTTATTGTATCGGGGCAGTAATTGCTTGTGACAGACCTCATACCTTCAGTGAAAGGAATGTCTTATTGGCTGCGTCTTAAGCGTGAGATCAGACCACACACGCAGGAGAAGAATATTTGTGGTGCTTTTGTGTCCTAGTTTTGGTGGCTTGACTCATAGGGTGAATTAACATTGTTATGATGATTCTAGCACGAGTAAAAAAAGCTTAAGAAACATGATGGAGTGCTTCATATTCTTTAAATTAGTACAGCTTTTGGAACAAAAGTGCAATTTAAAATGTGTGAATTATATAATGGAGGGGGTGTTTCATTTGTGCGACCCACATTTTCTTTTATAAATGAAATATTATTTTGTGATTATGTGTCTATATCGTACCTGTTTTGCTGGGGTCAGTGTCAGAGGAGACGGCCGGCTGGGACCCTGTAGGTGAGGGAGAAGAGACGGGACCAGGAGGTGGTTTGTCACTCTCTTGTGGGCGGCTCTTGGAGGTCTCGATGCCTTTGACTCTCCTAGCATGGCGGTTTCCCTTATAGTGGGCCTCTGCCTGACTCTGAAAGAAACACAGCGGAAAGAACGAGTAATGATGCTGTTTATTTTGAATCCGAAATGCTGGAGAAAAACAACCTTTCAACAGCTGGGAGTATAAACCTTCTAATACACTTTCTGCTGTATTGTATATTTGTTATTAAACCAATAACTGTACTACAAGAAAACCATTCACTTCTTAAAAATATATCTGTAAATAAGTATATCACATTTGCTTCAATATTTACTTCAAAAACTGAAGCAATGATTATTAGAAACAGTTTATGTATATTTAGTTGATGTTGATTTATTTGAATTTGTTATAGCTAGGACTGTATGGCAACCAGCGGCTCACTCCACCTTCCTTTCGAAGCACTAGGGTGGCTTTCACAGGACAAAGATGACTTCGCTTCTTCGCCGAAGGAGATAATGTATTTACGAAAGGTGCTCTGTAGAGCAGTTTGTCCGTTTAGGGCTACTGTAGAAACAACATGGAGAATTCCATGTAAGGGGACCCGCTTTATTATGTAAGATTATGTTTATTATATTGCATTTCTGTCAATAGATCCTCCAAAAATTACACACTGGATCTTTAAATAGATATTGCAATAATATTGTTATTGTGAATTCTTACGGCCACAAAAAGCATGTAGGGAAAATCTGATTTTGTAACCGTCTTGCATCAGCGTCACCAAAGCTTTGTAAATAGCTCTGATTGGTTGTCTATGTTGCAAAGCAGTATGGGTATATGCTTTTCGGTCCCATGTGCTTTCAGTGGGGTGCTTTTGCATAAGATCTTTTTTAAACATCTCATTGAAATAAAATATACATTAAATAAATGCATGCAGAAAGCGTCATAGCATAGTTCTATGACACAATGCGTTTTATTTCTTGCTCTCATCACAGAGAGGGACTTATCTGAAAGATAAACTGTTATTGAAGAGAACTGTATACAGTGAGGGAAATAAGTATTTGATCCCCTGCTGATTTTGTAAGTTTGACTGCTTACAAAGAAATGATACTCAGTCAGTGAAATAATACTTATTTTATAACCTTTATATAACATTTTTTCCCCTGATTTTTTTCAATATTCTGTCTCTATCAGTTAAAATAAACCTACCATAAAAATGATAGACCCTTCATTTCTTTGTAAGCAGGCAAACTTACAAAATCAGCAGGGGATCAAATACTTATTTCCCTCGCTGTATATTTGGCTGCATCAGTAGCAAGTGCACAAGTCAAACCAAGAAAAACACAAAACAGCTGACTATTGTGAAGCTCTAATCTACATAAACAATTCCACTTCTCTGATGTGTCACAATCTAAGACAGTCATCCATCACATTGACCTCTAATAGGAAAACATGTAGATGGGAACGTGTGTATATTTCTGGGAACGTGTGTATATTTCTAGAAACGCACATACTGTACAGGAACTGTCGCCTATGGCCCGCGCCGTCGTAACGGGGGAGCGGGCTCCCACGCAGCAGAACATGTGTCTGCCACGCGTCCCTGCAGACCACTTCAGACAGATCACCAACCAGCAGCTTCCCTTTTGCTCAAAACAGCGCCGGCTTCGGAATGCATCTCATCAAGACAGACATGATGATTATTAAGTGGCTGGATTATGTACCACGTGAAACTGAGAAAGAGTTGACAACAGTTGCTGTACAGACACTGGGAGCTGGACCAAGAGACCCATGCCAGAGTGTCATCCAAGGCTTAGACAAGCACAACATAAGGGCTGCATTCACACTGTCAGTGTTTGGGATTGACAACCATATTTACTGACAGGTGTGACTCTCATTGTTCTATACAAAGCAGAAAGAAGGGTTTGAATAATGTCTGTATGAATAGATCGCTAAAAATAAGGTAATATATCTACTTGATAATGACAAAATATACTTTATCATGCTTTTCAAAATTTGCATGACTAGGGGCATCAAACAGAACAATAATAATAAAATAAATATTTTATCATTTTTGGGAGGATCTATTGATAGAAATGCAATAGAATATACATAAAGACCTTACATAATGAAGCGTTATGTTTTTATTACCTTAGAATGAGCTATTTCTATCTAGATACACCCTGGGTCCCCTTACAAGGAATTCGCCATGTTGTTTCTACAGTAGCCCTTAATGGACAAACTGCTCTACAGAGCGTGTTTCGTAAATGCGTTACTCCTTCTGGAAAGAAGCGAAAATGTGACAACATCTTAGCCCAGTGTCAGCCACCGCAGTGCTTCAAAATGGAGGGATGAGCCGTGGAGAGAGCCGTTAGTTGCAATTTGCAACCTCACCGCTAGATGCCGCTACATTTTATACACTGGACCTTTTGTTACTGTATATCTGGCCTAGCTGGTCTGATAAAAAAAACAGATTCTGTTTGGTGTTTGTTGACACTTTTTACAAAAAACTACACTCTTTCAATCTCTAAGGATTTCATTTTTGTATTCTAAACTATTTTGGGCAACATCCGGCTCTTTCATCCTCTTATACGCAGCCAAAAAACTATGATTTCTTCAGTGTTTTCTCCTCTGCTCAGACACTAAAGTTTTGTCTTACTCTATGACCACACAATGCTCCTATTTTCTCTTTCTTCCATCTTTCATATCCTAAAAAAAGAATTACAGAATTCATTGACAGAAAAGAATCCCTCAAAGCACTCTCATGCCAGCATTCCAACCAAACTCGCTCTCAAAATTCAGTTTAGGAGTCAGGAGTACAGAATTTTTAGAACCAACCGGTGTATGAACTGAAAAACTTGAAACAATGTTTACTTATGTACAACTATTTAAAGGCTCTATGTACTGTAATTGCAGTAAATATGGTCTTAGCATGTCTCAACATAATTTCTACATAGTTACAATTGACTGTCTGTTTTGCAAACATAGGTATATGATTTCTCACCTCTGGTGGCACCTCAGTGCTTTTGTGTATTAAATGAGTATTCAAAATGTTTTTTTTCTATAAACATCTCATAATAAAATGTTGTCTGTATTTTGTGCTCCATACAGGATTGACAGCTGCTCTGTGTGAATGGGTTGTAGCCTTGAGGAGGTTTAGAGAGCATGCAGGGACCCATGGCAATAAAATATACAAAGACTGCTGGGATTGGCCCCCAGAGGCAATTACACTTAAAGTCAGGGGGGATGATATTAGGTTGGCCCTTCCTGTCTGTGGTGGCAGGTTGTGGGCTGTAATTGGTGATGACAGAGCCTTATATAGCTGGTGGTCTGTAATCGAAGCCTTCAGGGGTTTGAAGGAGCTGCCTGTCTAAAATACTAAGATCACTATAGAGGACGCTGAGGCCAACAGATAGATTGGGATTCACCTGAGCTCCATGAAATACAAGTCTAAGGCACAGGTTGGGTGTAATATACACTACTAGTCAAATGTTTGGCAACACTATTTCTTTAGTTATATTCTAAAAGGTGGAAAAATATAAATAACCTCAAAACTATAGAGTAGCAATTGTAACTGTGTGGGAATTATGATTGAACAAGTGTTTCCAAACTTTTGACTGGTACTATATACTGTATATGAACCAGCTAATGTAACAAAAATAGGAGCACAAAATAGATGAGAACATAGCTTTGATTTATTTTGGATTTTTAGTTACATTTGTGTCATTTGGTTGTTTTAATAAGTGTACTAATATTCCAAAAAGTGGATATGTAAACCTAAAAATAAATCGTACAACAGAGCAAAGAAAAAAGCATAAAATGCAACACATCCAAGAATAAATGAGAAGCACACTTCATACCATTGTCTTATCCAAGCAACAGACTCAAAACAGTCGCAATTGCAACCATGAATGTTGGGAAGTAAACCTAAAAGTAGCAACATCACTAACTTAATGCATTTATCAGTAATATGACAGCTGTTTAATGGTGCCACTTTAACTGAATCATGGCTTTTGTGCAAACATATTGAGGATTACTTCTTTGTATTAGTAAGAGACAAATCTCCATGGTAACGGAGACAAGAACACACAAAACTGCATGTAATGTAACCAACACTGGAAACACTGTGCTATATATACACAAGACTGGATCAGGGTAAACTAGACACACCTGGACACAATTAGTCGGGGAAATATAACATGACTAAAAAGACCAAGGGCCCTATTGTATACCCGGCGTAAGGCGCAGAATGATAATTCTTGCCCAAACTTTTGCATAACAAGATGAGCTGGTCCTATAGGGGCATGAAATGAAATATGGAAAAACAGAGCAAGCGCACAGAACATTTCCAGGGACAAATGAGAACACCAATTCACGAAGAACCCAGACTGTCCTCATCTTACTCAATCACATGTGAACACCATGTATTGTAACATATGCCAGCATAAACGTAATTATGACAACAAAAAGGGAAAGCTTAAACGAAGAGGACTGACAGCTGTGGTAAACACAACAGAAGGAAGGCTAATGTGATGGTAAACCAGTAAATGATAAAACTGTGAAGGGCCACTGCATTTCTGGCAGGAGGAACACTCATTCAACCCTGTCCTGCAGCAAAGGTGACACAATGTGGTGACATCATTTCTGCGGCAAGGTTATACCTCCATCTTGCACTATAGAGTAAAAGGAATGCGCGTTGCTCGCGACAGCGCTCCAAGCCCATAGTCTGATAAATGCTTTAGATAATACACGCTGGCAGCCAATAGTCTGCTTTTTCCACAATAAATGCACTTGGTTATCGACAACAGGGGTTAGGAATCTATGAATCCATAATGAAGCGTGAAAGGATGATAGCAAGGAGGCAAAGAATAGATATTTTCAAGGAACAGATGTGTTGCTTCTTTTTGGACATTGCAGAAAAACAGAAAGCACGGTAATTGTAAGATTCCATTATATGGTTACTGAAAATTGCAACAGTGCTTGTATTACTTAAAGGTCCAGTGTATGAAATTTAGCGGCATCTAGCGGTGAGGTTGCGAATTGCAACCAATGGCTAGCTCCACCCCTCCCTTTCGAGGCACTATGGTGGCTGACACGGAACTAAGATGTCGTCACGTTTTCGCTTCTTTGCTGAAGGAGATAACTTGTTTACAAAATGCGCTCTGTAGAGCAGTTTGTCTGTTTAGGGCTACTGTAGAAACAACATGGCGAATTGCATGCAAGGAGACCTGCTGTGTATAAACAGAAATAGCTCATTCTAAGGTAATAAAAACATAACGCTTTATTATGTAAGGTCTTTATACACCTCTGAAGACATAGTTATGTATATTATATTGCATTTCTGTCCATAGATCCTCCAAAAAATTACACACAGCATCCAATCTGAAAATACTGTATGTGTAATGCACATGTATGGGTTTTTGGGCAATTGAGACACAGTGGGTGGGGCTACTCAGGATGACATCACAGAAAACAAGCTATGATCTCGACCAGGTCCGACAAAAACGTATTGAATGGCGTCCTGTTAAGACATGCTGTAACAGTGGGTTTATTGGCTGTAGTAGAATGTAGTGACGGCTGACAGGGAGACATAGCAAAAACAGAGGTGTTGAAATTATGTATGACTTTAATGTGGTGCTGATGTCAGAGATGCCCAATCAGTGGTGCTTAAGGTTTTATTGGACAACATGAATCAGTATTTACAAGCACACTCGTACATGTGTCAAGCATGTTTGACTTGAAGGTCATGAACTGGGTTGTAAACTAAGAATTTCTTTGGATGCCACTTTGGGATACAGAATTTACAGCTCAAATATCAGATGTCTGGGAACCAAAACAAAACAACCTTAGGTGATGAGTCAACAATGGTTTTACATTCGCATAGCAAAAAATATTACACTACTATATATCCATGTTCACACTGCAGACAAACTAGAACTGGTTCGCCTTGAGATTCTAACAATCATCACCACAAATATAATTAATGTTGGTATGATAATTGTTCTTGCTTAAAAAGATAGTTCACCTAAAAATAAAACCATTCTGTCATCATTTATTCACCCTCATGTTACGCATGACTCTTTCATCTGTGAAACACAAAAGATAATATTTTGAGAAATGTCTCAGTGGTTTTGTGTGCATACAGTGAAAGTCAATGGAGACCAGTGTTGTTTGGTTACCAACATTCTCTTCAAAATATCTTCTTTTGTGTTCCGCAAAAGAAAGTCATACAGGTTTGGAATGACAGGAGAGAATAAAGGAGAATTATCATTTTTTTGTGAACTAATGCCTTTAAATGAAATGCCCAATAAGGACATTCTTAAAAGAACTTCAAACATTGTGCAGTAATGTTTTCTGCTTTGAAACAATTTATCTGAATGCCAACAACTGCCTTGAGGCAAAGTTACAAAGACACTTCACTGAAACATAACCGGGAACTCCATTAAATCTCCTGAGTGATCTCTGAGCATTAAACAATTCCTGCGGGAATTTTCATCACCATGAAATATTACCTCCCAACATTGCACTAGAACTATTAAGTCAAGTTTTTCTTAAAATTGCTGTGTTGTCTCAAATTCTTCCCCCATAAATCATTAAAGGCGAGCTGGACTAACATCTAATTTTGCAGGTCTCCACAGGCAGGCAGGGCCTCTCTATCTTTTCCTTGTCTTTCATTGTCTATATGACTGTGGTTTAAAGTGGACCATACATCTGCTTGACTCTAGGCTTGAGATTACATGCTCACACCAAGAAAGCCATTTTCTGCCCATGATTACAGCTCTTGTCAGTAAAAATAGCCCCGGCTAGTGGGACACTCCCAGGTCCTGCTCTGTTACTAATCTCATACATGTCACTGTCTGCCACAGCTGCAACTGAATTCAGCCCAGAATAATTCAGGCTTAAGTTTCTCTTAACAAGTGTAGCAGCTATTTGGTGCATAAACAACTAACATAATTGCTTTCATTGATGTGTAAGGAATATTGGAACGCTTGATATGGATTTTTCAATAAAAGACTGTGGTACAAGGAAAAGTTGAGAGTTGTTTCCATAGGAAGGATTTTTTAACTCACTTTTCATTCCTGCCGGAAATTGCCCATATGTTTGCTCCTAACACGCAGAAGAGCTCTCTTAAAGAGAATTTTTTATAATTGTAAAAGAAAGAAAAACTCCACTTTGACGTGCTTTGTGGATACAGTACTTCAAAAGAAATCAGCCATTGGCTATTTCCAGACTAGAAAGCAGTGTGTGCAATGAATCTCTGCTGCCAAAACACAGCATCCCACCCTTTACACATAAAAGAAAACTCAGTTGAGGAACACCACGTACAATTTAGACCTTCAAACGTATAACAGACACGAGCCATTTCATTAAAGACACCAAACAAACCATGCACAAAGTCAAACAGTCTAGCGTCAAAATCATACCTCTGAGTTGAATCTGATCTGGCAGACATTACAGGAAATGACTGGTCGTTTGGTCTTGACCAATGGTACTCCAAAGGTGTGGTTGATCACTGCCTTCTGAACAGGATCCATCTGGATACAGAAAAGAGGGAAAGGAGAAAGAGAAAGGACAAGTGAAACTCAACTCTACGGCACATTTCCCAGCTCCCATTAGACAGAAAAGGTCATCAGTCTTGTTGATGGAAAGGTCTAGGTGGCAGGACAGTGGTGGCAGAACATGCCTAAGATCAACCATATGGTGTAAAAGACACCTGTGAGATCACGTCTGAGCAGCTCATCTATAGCACGAATGCTTGCCATTATATACAGTTACCAAATATGCTAATAAACAAAGACATCCCAATTTACCTAAGTGATGGCTCCATGTCACCATGACTAGGTAAGCAATTGGACAAGATAAGGATGTTGTGGTGCAAATACTAAAAAAAGTAGATCTGTTATGATCATGACTTATCAGTATATCAACACATCTGATATTTTGACTTGGCAACAACAAAATGTTTATAATGTCATTCAAAGTTAACTTTTCTTTTGAAAATTCCCTCCTCATATAGCTTTAAAATAGTTTCTTTTTCAGTGTCTCTCATGTGGGAGGCCAGGCTTTAGAAAAATATAACTGGGTGATTCAAGTACAGCCAAAGCGCCAATGGTTAAGCCTCTGTTTATAACTGGCTTAAAGCACAAAGCCCGGTGTTGCTTTTCAAAAACCTTTTGCACTGGTCGTTATTCATTAACGTAATTCCCAATAATTATTTTTGCACTGCTTCATTATACGGCTAATATATTTGTATTACATTCAAGTGTTTTGTATGCAACGTTCATACGATACAATAGAAACTCTAATTTGCATGTTTAACATATACTTGACAGTAAAACAGAATATTTTTCTGTTACTTTTTTAGGAATAACAAAGGCAGGTGATATTGCAATGCAGCAAGGTACTTAAAAGAACAGTTCACACAAAAATGAAAAACACAAAAGAAGATATTTTGAAGAATGTTGGTAAACAAAAACAATTGGTCCCCATTCATTTCTATTGTATGGACACAAAAACAATGAGAGTCAATGGGGTTTCCCGTAACCATAGTTTTTAAAAATATCTACTTTTGTGTCCTGCAGAAGAACAAAAGCCATACAGGCTTAAAATAATATGAGAGTGAGTAAATGATGACAGAATTTTCATTTTTGGGGTGAACTATCCCTTTAACACAAAAAAGGATTAACCTTTCAAAAACAATATACCGAAGATTACAGCTATGTGTTTTATTCCAACGTGTAGGAACAACAAACTAGAACAAGCAAGTCTGAAACATCCTCTCTTGGCTGGGAAAAGATGGGATAGACTGAAATGAACATTCTCTTAGTCAAACAAAAACATTTTGAAAATCAGCACACAGATCATATCCAGGCAAAACTTCCAACTATAGAGTTAAATACACAGAAAGCATAGGTGTGGGACAGAGCGACAGAGCTAACATCTGTGAGTTAACCGGCCTCGCACCGGACGTCCCCTTAACTTATTTGTCACGTGTCTGAAAACTCATTCGATCTCAGCCGTAACCGCGAGGGCCCTAATACCACTGGGCAAGTTCACAATGCATCAATCAGACAGGCACTGGATTAACCACAATGATGTTGTTCTTCATGAATCTCCAGGGGATTAAGTGAAGCTGGCAGTTAGCTGGGTAATCAGGACACCTCCAGCTAGAACACATCAATAGACACAACTGTCAGTATTAACATCATCAGCCAGGAAATGAGTCTCTGATGGGCTGCACATGAAAATCAAAGCTTTCTGAAGGCCTCTCATACAATAAAGATTCGTTTTTGTCTTTTTTTAAGTCTACAGACTGTACTTTAGGGCCTTACGACTCGCAACGCTCTTCCAATGAGGATTTAGCCTACAGAAGTTTAAAGTCAAACCGAACAAAATCCCAAGTGCTGGCAAATCACGCATGCAATGAAGTAAAAAGAGTGTAAAGTGGAGTTCTGATGTTGGTGCTTCAGATTGATTCTTTTGACTTTCTTAGACATCTTGGCTCAAGACTACCCCAACCATTTTCATTTAGCTGGAATGATGCTATGATGCAGATTTGTGATAATGTCTAATGCAGCCACTAAAATACCAAACCAAAGCTGACAGAGCACCCAAAGGCTAGTTTGTAATATATAGAGCTGATGTTTTATTGAAGGCTCACTATTGTGCTGTCATATCTTTATGGTGCTGGCAGACGCCACGACTGCTAATGATTAAAGTGAACAATTAAAAGTGGATGTTACATTCATCTTGGCAAGCGAAGCGCAGTGTCTGTCACAGCACCTCCCGTTGCTCATCTAGAGAAATTAACCACATCCCACACATTCATAACTCAGACGCTCTTCAAAAAAAGCCAGAACTTTTTCAGTATTAAAAAACAGACCCTTGAACAAAAACATTTTGTAATGTAGTTTAGAAAAAGGACTAAAAGTGCCTCTCCTTACAGTACACTTTATATGATAATCTTTCTCTCACTTGCGAGCCCAACATGCACTACGTCCACACACAGTACGACCCAAGCTAAGGTGCATGCCAATTAAAACACCCTTTAAAGCACATGTAAGCCTCTGAATGCTGTTGGAGAAAAGCACCTTGCTTTGTTACCTGCCTGATCTGGTGATAGCTGAAGGCACTCACCCTCTTAGACTCAACGCTGCCTGGATCTCTCAGCTGCATTGGTTTCCTCGTGAGGGAGCTGGTGTTTGTGTGGGAGGGTGCGAGAGTGTCACTCACCCAGAAGTGATCCCCAATGTCCTAACATAACACCTGATTCTCCCACGCTCTCGTGTTCACACACACACACTCCTCTGAGGACGACAGCGACTCCAAACTAAGATGTAGAATTCAGGTTCAGGATATGTTTAAGTGAAGTCTGAATTTTCTCTTTTTTCCACAGTCGGTTCTCATTCTCCGCTGGATAATGTCATCAACCGTTCTTCCACTCCTCCTTCCATCCGAACTGACACTTCACAACACGCCAAGACTTTGTTTCTGGTTGGATGTTCCCTCTTCATTTTCCTCTGCGTCTTAACTTTCTTTTTCGTACTCTTTCTCTCCCCTCCAACAATAAATACTGTCGTTCCTTCCTGTATTCCGATCTCCTTCCTCTTTGCCTCACACTCTCGCGCTGTTATTTTGTCCAGATGCACTAAGAATGTCATGCACTCCCTCCCATTTCTTTTTTCTTCCGTCTCACTGTCCAAATCGCTCCTCCACTCCCTGATTCTATCAAAAGCACCAAGGCACAAGCTGCCTGCTTTCCGCCCCCACCCCGTTGTGACGATCCTCCGCCACCTCTTCAACTCATGTGGAACCAATCGAGCTGTGACCTGGTCTCAGTTAATAAGACTTCCAAAAATATCTGAAATCATACAGCCACAAAATGTATGTTTTGCCGCTATTAAAGAGGGTTTAAGGAGATATTCGGAAGGGTCATCAGAGGTGAAGTGTGCGCAGCTAAAGGAATTTCAAGAAGTGCGTGTGGACTTTCATTACTCAGCGAGGAAAACTGGCATTGAACTTGGGAAGCTTTGGGAATAAACTTTCCAGCGAGTGAATGGGAGGACGGTTCGAATTGAAGGATGCAGCAGGTGAAAGGCAACAGGTTGGCACACGAGCCGTCCTATTTAACACATCAGAAATTCCTGATTCTGCAGAATAAGCGAGGTCTTTTTCCACATCACAAGCAGCTGCTTCGTATAAATTATTTAGGTTCCTCACCGCCTGCAGGCATATTGACTCGGACAGGCAGGTAGAGGCCAAAGCACATTAAAGTCAAATTACAGCTGGACCGTACAGCTGAAGAGATGAATGAAAGATAGAGCCGTGAGCCACCCCGGCTCTACACACAGCTGATTAAAAGCATCTGATTTGAGTTCAAATGTACTGTAAACACAGCAAAGTGGTTGTATTTGCCAAACCCACAAATTGTGAGAACTAGATTACGCTTTCATTTCTGTTTGATCAGGCTGCGCTGCACTTCGTCGGAATTCCATTCCAATGTGAATGTGAATCCAGATGGAATGAGCTGACAAATCGTATGTTTATAGGGTTTTGTAGTTCACTGAGCCGTAAAGCAGTGAAAAACTAAGGTACGAGCTTAAATTTGTCTACTTGACTTTTCTGAAGATTTATACCAACAGAATTCTTGAGAACAAAATCAGTTTCTTTTCTTCTTTAAAAATTCTGTCATCATTTACTCACCCTTTTGTGATTTCAAACCTGTATGACTTTCTTTCTTCTTCAGAACACAAAATAAGATATTTTAAAGAATGTTTGTAACTGAACAACGGCGGTACCCTTTCCTTTGTGTCCATATAGGAGTGAATGGGTCTGGTTACCGACAAATGGGTCTAGTTTTGGGTGAACTAGCCTTTTAAGCTTGGCTTGCTAGAGACCATTTTCAGTAAACTTTACATGTTAAATGAATGCATATTTTACATATTAAATTATGCACATTTGTTTTTAAAATAGAGAAAGATATGGGTCAATGCTGTATAATATACTCATGTCTGAGCATATAACAAGACCACAAAATACAGTTTTATAAAGATTTGCTAAATATCATCATCTAATGTCTACACATGTACTTCCTCAAAATAACATGACTTAATACTTCAGTAAAGGTCTATTTTTTACTACCTGACCGAGGAAACTTGTAAATGTCAGTATTCCATTAGGCAATGGCGTAAACACTGCAGTGTGTCTTCAGCAGTGTCCTACAGGGAGGTCAGCCTGTCATTCCAGCCTCTCCAATATCGCCCCCTATTGGCCATTGTCAGAATTTCCTGTTGGACACTTGGTCACTCACATACGGAGCTTTATCCCATTCTGATTAATAACCTGCTGCAATGCTGCGACCACACAGTTTAAAGTTTATAGTCCAGCTCAGAGTCTAAGTATAAATGCCATAAGTAAATAGACAGTAGTTAAGCTCTTAGATGCTGACTCTCCCATGAACTATATATAAACTTCTGTTGTCTATTACTAAAAAGATAATAAATGTGGCAGAATTGGATGGCAATGTTTGATGCATATTGTTCTGGCATGGGGAAAGGGTTTTTCGTTTTTCGTGTAAGAAATCAGTACCAGGGGGTAAAGCATCTTTATAACTGTAAGTGTGTTGCATATCCAAACCACTGGATGAATGTAACTCTTCTTTTAAAAAATGTGGATAATGTCTAACACATTAGATGTGCTGTGAATACCAACACATTCATTTTGGAACTAAGTTTTGTAACATAGCCTTTCAATGGCATGCACCGTCAAATTTCTAAATTACAACTATAAATTAAATTAAAAGTACAAAATATACAAAATGATGCACAAGGAGTATAAAAATTACACAAGATATTATAAAATGGCTAAATGATTTCAAACAGAAATATGGAAACATATTTCAAATAAAGTTCTACCATCAATTTTCAAACAAAAAATATTAATAATAAGAAAATAATTCACAATACACAAAAACATTTTTTTTTCTTTTGGTCTTAATATTCACCTAATATTAATAACTAATTATTAATCATTAATAACATCTAAAATGTTTAAGGAAGAGAGAAAATGTAAACCAGAATGCTCTGCACCGGTTTATACATACAGAATGCAATCTGGGAAATGTGCAGAAGAGAATCAGAGTAAAAGTGCTGAGAGAGTGAAATGGGCTGCATGCTAATCTAAATGATTAGCTATAAGTCACAATGACACAAGAAATGTCTTTAGTATTACACGGCTTTCTATGGTAAGCAGTCAGACAAATTCAAACAAAGCCATGTAGAAAACATTTGATAACATTATTTTAAAAATATTTTAACCTAATTATCAAATTTTATAAACCATAATATATAGATAAAGGGGGAATGGTACAAGTTTCCATAAGTAATCAATTTTTTAAGAAACAAATAACTGAAAAAAAGAAACTTTTTTTTACTCATTTACTATAAAAAACAATTGAAAATGCCTATTCAATGATTAATTTAAATGGAAGCGTGACAATCTCACCGCGTTGAAGTTGTGGAAAAGGCCAACGCTGTGTGGGGGAGGGGTCTCCATTGGAAACTGTAGGAAGGGCTTCATATCCAGATGAGGCTGGATCATTGTAGGGGTCCGTAGAAATGTAGGGATGGCCCCCGTTCGGTTGATGCTTCCTGTGGGGACGAGAGGAACAAAATAACACGAAGAACAAGCAAACGAAGGCAATTCTTCCAATAATCTTTCGAGATAAGCTTTCAATCCTCTGGTGTCAAGCCTGACTAAACGTCATACGCTCAAATATTGACAAAATGGCATACAGAGGTGAAACACACAGGCTTAGAAGTGGCTGTGTTAAAACACTTTTTATCAGCACGAAACTCATCAGAGAGATGTCAGGCTTAAGAAACAACAGCCACTAGCTCTTTCTCTCTCTCTGTCCACGTCATTGAGTCTCTGCTCCAGAGGTGTAAAGAGTACCTGAAAACCATACTTAAGTAAAAGTACAGATACCTTGCAGTGAAAATTACTCCATTACAAGTTACAAGTCACCAATTCCAAAACGACTTCAGTAAAAGTCTTCGAGTATCTGATTTTAACAGTACTTGAGTATTTTACTCATACTGAATGTAGGCTCAAAGCAGCACTAGTCCTCAACACTTAAGAGACACGTCAGTGAAAAACAAGAAACAGTCGATTCGTGAGGAGAGCAATCACATTTATTTTCTTAAATCATAATAAGACTGAACACCTCAAAATTGCAACAAATCATGGTCGACACCATAACCTACATCTATTACAAACACCCAAGTCTCATTTAAGCTCAAGTGCTCATAAGTAAGCCAACATTCTTCAAAAAGGTCTCTTCAATATAAAGGATAAATAAAATAATGTTAGGTAAAATTAAAAAGTCAATGCCAGCGATTGTCAACTACCTGATAATGCACTCGTATTCACATAAAGAAGTAAGGGCAAAATTCACAAGAAGTACCTTCAATGCCCTTATATGAATGATTCTGTAGCAAAAAATAAACTGCTGCAAAAAAAGATAGGTGCCATGCAAAATGTAATGCGTAATTGCATTAGTCATTACAAATGTAGTGGAGTAAAGAGTACATATACTTGTTCAAAAATGTAGTAAAGTAGAGAGTAAAAGTTGCTAATATCTTTAATACTAAGTACAACTACAAAGTAGCCAAAAAGATACTTAAGTACAGTAACAAATTACATTTACTCCAATACTTTACACCACTGCTCTGCTCCCTGTCAGATTGTCTTTTCTTATCCTTTACAACCCGCCGCAACCTCCTGCATGAGGACCCTTTTTCCAAAATGAAGCTTTAGCGAGCAGTTACTTTAAGCTGCTTAATTTTGCTGCTGGATTTTCCTTGCTTCAAATTCCCTCCAGTCTTAAATCTGTTCCTCTCTCTCTCACCCCCTCTGCCTGTCTCTTTCTTAATCTTGGATGATTTTTTGCCCTTTCCGCTTCTATTTCGAGATTGCATGTCAAGCTTCTACTCTCTCCTGATTTTTCCTGTGCTTCCCTCACGTACAGGACGTCATTAGGCTGTGCCGTAGTCAGGGCTGCTGTGGGCATACGTGCAAGGATGTGAGGAGAGAAAAAATGAAATAGAGAAAAAGAGAGATAAAATTGGAGAGATATGCTGTCTCAGCCTGGCCCCAGCTGTTCCGCCTGCTGGGGCCTCAGGTCTGAACGAGCCCTGGCATCATTAACTCAAATTAGGCATGCAAGACTCCTGAATGACTGCACAGCGCACAGGCAGATAAAGAGAGAGGGAGGAAAAGAGAACGAATAAGAAGGCAGATTGGTTGCAAGACTGCTGGTAAGAGAAAGAGAGAAAAAAAGAGTGCCAGTGGTCCTTGTGGACACTGCTGGTGCCTGATGCAATGCTCAACAAAGTCACATGACTTATCCTCTAAATACTCTCTTTTGGTGCAAACAGATCTCTTTTAAAGTGCCGCAGTGTGTCTTAAAGGAATAGTACAGCCAAAAAAAGAGAGAAAAACCTGAATGGTTTGTATTTTTAAAGGGACACAAATGCAGAACAAATTGCAAATCAAAACAAACCATTTTGACTAAGGATTTTAAGATCCAAAATACAAGTATCTTAAAGGGATAGTTCACCCAAAAATGAAAAAATAAATCATCATTTAGTAACGCTTATGACATTCCAAACCTGTATGACATCTCTTCTGAGAACACAACAGAAGACATTTTGAGGAACGTTGGTAACCAAACAACCCATTGATTTTCATTTTATGGACAAAACCACTGAGACATTTCTAAAAAATATCTTCTTTTACATCCATAGGAAATAGTCCTATACGATGAGGGTGAATAAATGATGACAGATTTTTTGTGAACTGTCTCTTTAAAAAACAGTCTATTTGATACGTCTGAAAACATTGACGTCTTAGTAAAAAATAACTGATAACCACTTCAACTTTTATGTTTACAAAGTCTGTAAGAAAATAATGATTATTTCTACTATTTTTTAACAACCTCAGTGCAAGCTGAAATCTGAATTGCACTGTAACCCCTCAATCGGACAGAACATGCATATGCTCTCTCTCTCTCTCTCTCTCTCTCTCTCTCTCTCTCTCTACAGCGGTCACTCTCGCTGCCAGTGTGGCCTGCGTGCTCCTGTCACTGCAATACAGCCCTGACATAACTCAAAACATGACTGAGAGGGTGAAGGGACCCAAACCCGTTTAGTCTGTTCACATGCCAACTGAGAAACGACACAGTTTCTTTGACAGCCAATGAGAGTCGAGTAAAGAGAGAAACACAAGCGCAAGTGCAGCAGACTGCTCGGGGAAGTGTGTGAGCATGTGTCTGAGAAGGACAGTTGTCCTTGAGTAGAGTCAAAGCGTGTGTGACAAAACACCACGGCCAGCATGCGTAAATCAGATCCAGGCTGCTTGCTGCCCCCAATGTATTATTACCTCTTTAAACTAAACAACACTTTTGGGGTTCGGCTCGCTCTGTAAATCACTATGACAGGGTAAGGGCATGCGTGTATGTGTGTGGTATATGATGCATTACGACCACACGCAGAATAAACGGAGTAATAAAAATGCATACGTATGCACAGTCATGACCACCATAGACGCATCCCCTCAACGATATTTACATTAGTGATAATCCAATATTGGTTTGCTGTCTAGGTTCTGTGATACCACTTTAATGGCAAAGAGGACATATTTAAAAACATATTCATCAAATAACTTTTAATGCAAACACCAGAGCCTGATCAAAATAATCAGTTTTGAAGAAAAATGCCAGACGGCACTTAGAGGCTTTTGCATCGGAACTCTTCACATATTCCCTGGAATGCTGCAGTTTGCCTTTTTGCCCAATCATTTTGTCCAATAAACACATTAAAGGGATAGTTTACCCAAAAATTCTGTAATCACTTACCCTCTTGCCATTTCAAACATGATGGTCTTTCTTCTGCAGAACACAAAAGAAGATATTTTGAAGAATGTTGGTAACTGAACAACGGCGGTACCCATTCACTTCTATTGAATGGACACAAAACCAATGCAAGTCAATGGGTACCGCCATCGTTCGGTTACCAACATTCTTCAAAATGTATTCTTTCCTGTTCTGCAGAAGGAAGAAAGTCATACAGGTTTGAAATGACAAGAGGATGAGTAAAAGACGGCACCATTTTTAGGTGAACTATGCCTTTAAAGTTTTAGTGTTTATGTCCATTTTGTACCACATTAAAAGCAAATATTGTACTAATAAACTCCCCTGGGCATAACTTTTGCCCACTACAGTTTATGAATAAGGGTGTAGTTGGTGCATAAGTATTTCGTGTGTCCTCTATGAAGAAAAGTATAAGTTTGGTTTCATTGGGTCTTTAATTAATAGCAAAGCACTAAAAAGCACAGCTGCCGAAGATCACAGGCTTAAGCATTAACTCAAACAAGAGCGTTGATTAGACACCACAACACCACAAGATCCTCTGACGATGGACAAAGTGCCTTGATGATAATACCAGCAGTCTTAACGGCCTCATCAAACCCATGGGGCGCGGGGAGATGATGTACTGCCACTGTATGAATCTGATTCTCCTAACAAGCTACAGTAACCTGATCAGACCAGAGCAGGGGCTGCGTTTCAGGGGGTGGGGGATAGCGCTGAGACACGCCAGGAATCCTGCATCACACGCCGAGGTCATAATCACCACATTTAAAGAGCCTGCAGTGCAGGGGGCGGGCGATGTGGGTTTAGCCCTGCGGCTGCAACCAGGGACCAAGGACAAATACATGATGGCAATATGGGAGCCGGTGTGAAGGGAATCTTCAGTGCTGGTTTGAAAGAGGATTTGGAAGAGAATGATCCACAGCCGTGTGTGAATATGGTTGGAAGCGCAGGAGAAAGAGAGTGGGGAGAGGTTTATAAATAGAGAGAAGGACACTGGAAGATAAAAGGCAAGGGAAAGCGACTCAACAAACTCGAATAATTCCGAGCCTGTTTGGGCCTGATAAATGGAATCTCAGGCGTGCCCGTCTCTCTCTAATACCGAAGCTCGGCAATCCTATTTCTTAGGCTGTGCGTTTGCTGTTTTCAGATGGCTGGCGTAATTGTGGAGAGCGAGCGGAGAGATAAGAATGAAATGGTTTGGAGATAAGGAATGATAATCATGAGGTCAATGCTGACGGAGTAAACAGAAGATTTCTGCAGTGACTGAAAAAAAGAATGTTAACATTCAAAACATGCATAAACATAAACATGCATTCCCCGGGCGCTGTAGTGATAGCTGCCCACTGCTCCGGGGGTACGTGTGTTCACTACTCTCTGGATGGGTTAAATGCAGAGGTCACATTTCGTTGCCTTGTACTTGTACATGTGCAATGACAATAAATTGAATCCAAATCCAAATCCAAATCCAAAAGAATTGGTCTTATTTGTCCGATCACCTCCAGACCGGAAGGTCGGTGGTTTAATTGGTTGCATTAGGATAAAAAATCAGCCACTTCATTTCTTCAGGTGCAAAGAGGCACCCAAGGGAACAGAACACCATTTGTAGGATCACTTTTCTCCTCTGGGCAACATTAGAGCAGAATTGAATGCATTCAGTACAATTCTTTCTAGTGAGGCATGCAGGGTGCGGTTATATCCACCCTATCAGTGTGACTGATCCATTAGGGAATGGAATTGTATGGAATTTAATGATTTTGATCACACTTAATGATTCCCTGCCTTAATGTTTCCATTAACAATCCTTGAATAATTGCTCATATAATTGGTCTTAACTATAAATGTAACAAATAAACAACATAACATATAAAACAAATTGCTCAGAGGCTGGTCCAGAGACATAATGGACATCTTCATGTTTCTCTTAAAGGGACAGTTCACCCAGAAATTTCTCAAAATATCTTCTTTTGTGTTCCACAGACGAAAGCGTTTTAAATGACATGAATAAATGATGAATGAATCATTTTGAACTATCCCGTCTCATATGTTTCTCCTAAAAGTCTTGAAAAGAAATTGGAATAGAATTAAATGAGTCAATTGTTTACATAACATGAATGTAGATAGCTCAGACCATTTAGTCTTGGGAGAATTTGAGATCAGAAAGGTTTGAGTTAAGATGTTTTTGGGTTGTTCTTTTAGAAACAACTGCGATTTCTTAGCAGGAGACTTCCCCTTCAAAAGATCTGATTTATTATTTTTCTTTCTTATGGGATATGTGATGGAATACAGTATCTCTTTAGTTCAATGCATCTGCATTGTTGCTTTTCAGTAATACAGTAAAAACAAGCAATATATGCTATACAAGCAATATATATGAGCAAAGATAGCAGAAGAAATTAGATCAATGAGAGAAGAGAGAGAGGGGAAAAAGGAAAAACAGCATGGCAGGCTTTGGAGGAACACAGATGTCCCCTGGCAAGCAGCAGTGGCCCTGAACAAATTGCAAAGAGAGAGGGAACGAGAGAGAGAGAGAGAGAGACAGAGAGGAAGGAAGAAAGGAAGAATGAGAGCCAGGGGTCCCACAGAGCCCCTCACTGAGCACCTGTCGTTCAGAGTGAGACTGGTGCAAATGCAGATTAATGAGAGGAGAGATACAGATAGATGTTTAGTCCCCTCTGAATCAGCCGCTATCTGTGTGCTTGTGTTTTACTCTCTGTCATTATATCAGTGTATTTTAATCATGACTATCTAGATGAGCTTTAGATATTAAACATAGATCTTATGTGACAACAAACAGTTTTTTTGTTGGTCCTACAGGTGACTTGCAGTGCATTTAGGATAAACATGCTATTAGCGTCCCTGCATTAGGATCAAACCCCTGACCTTTCTAACTCCATAAGCAACCAATTAAGCTGCAGGAACATAACACAACCTTGACGCACTACTTACATGATTTTTTTGTGGGAAAACATGTTTCTCCCTTGAAGGCAAATCAAAACTAGCCATGAAATCGGACAAAATTAAAATACATGTTTCGTGGCTATTTGGAGGACATTTCACAGCATGAAAGACAGTTTTATTAAGTTATCAGTCACTTGGCAAACAATGGAGTCACAGATCATAAAAAAACACAAATTGTACCTCTCAGAGCCACCTGCACTGCGTATTCCACAACAAAGAGTCCTTTGTAATTACGGCATATATTATGGTTGGCAGGTGCCATCTCTCTCAACTATCAAATAAAACCTGAAAGAGGGAACAGTTGGTTTATAATAATAGAGTTACTCAGCAAGGGACAAGAAATTCGATATTTTATTTTCTTAGGTTTTTATTTATTAAAGCATGCAGGGACAGCCTGGTGCAATACACAATGAATTCTCAACAGTGTTTAGATTCAGCTTTACTACATTTATTTACATTTGCTTAAAGCGGATGCCTTTTTACCAAATTTGCTAGTGCCGGAGAGATTTAATTAGCTGAAATCTAAGAAGTCCACACAAGACAATCTGGTGATAAGGTCAAGTTTTTTTCACTACAGTTGTAAATGAGGGAAAACAATCACATCAGCTCTCAAACCGAAATTGATCAAAACTCATCTGTTGAATCTCCAGAAACAGCTACACAGAGTGAATTAATATTTTCATTTTATTCCTCTGCATGCTGAGGGTTTGAGAGCGTGTCTGTGTGCCCTGTCCTCAGCTGTGACCAAGGCACCAGAAATGGCTCATTCATTTAACCAATTTGGGTCCAATTACTGTGACGGCAGCACTGCGCTGCTCACTATTCTGGTCCCGTCTCAGAACAGCAGGACGAGACAGAATGCCCCTCACCTGACCGCCAACGCAATCCACCTCCAAAACCAACCACATAATATAAAGACAGCACCCATATAGTAACACACATGAATGCGGTATTACTAAAGCTGTAAGCTGAACTATTGCAATGCATGGTCACAAGAAGCTTATCTTTATCGAGAGATGTAGATAAGAAAGCAATGTTTATTAAACAATGATAGAATTATCAAAATATCCCAAAATCATCACAGTGATATGTGATAAATGGCCAAAAGCAATATATTTCTTCACCTTGGAACTATAAGGTTCTATCTGACATTATTGTCAAAATTGAGTTAATCGCATATTCTTACTTGTTTACATTATGTGATGTTTTTTCTTTATGTTGTGTACATCGTGGGACTGTTTTGAGGAAAAAAGAATGTTCTATCTACAAAAAAAAAAAAAAAAAAAAATATATATATATATATACAGTATATAAAATACTGTACCTATGTTTGTATTTCAATTGGTCACAGGTGTGCATGTCAGCTATTTTAACAGTTTGTAAAAAGTGACTCATCATTTAGATTTTAGAGGTTGAAGTATTAATTTCATAAACTTGCCATAACGGCACATCCCTGCACTTACATCTGGAGTGGCTGCCAGTCTGAGAGCATCTGGGTCGCCAGTCGTTTCTCTAACCCTCCGACTCCATTTCTTCACTCAAAAAGAGCACATAAAAGTAGCTGCTCATTAACATTCTCATGTAATTAATATGAACAAACTTCTTAACACTTCTGCACTTCGCCTGACTTCCTTCAAGCGCTTTAGAAAATAACAAGAGAAACAACAAGCCGTATATCGGTCAAGAATAAAGCTCCGCTTACCAGCCACAGACTACTGAAAATCAACAGCACAATGTAGGTACTGTATAAGCAAGAAAATCAATAATAATAATAATGCTACATTTTTGCCACCTACTTATAATTTTGAATCAAAACAAATCATAACTTTTGGCAGTTGAGAAAGATGAATTATACATGGGGACTCTTTTAGCCAGTGCCAACTGTATCTTTTAATGAACAGCTTGGTAAACTACAATTATTGTTTAGCTTTTTGACAAAATGTTAAATGCTCTTTCATTTGTGAGTTGCTTTGGATAAATGCGTCTGCTAAATGAATACATCAGTAAATGTAATATGTAAATGTTAAAAGCAGACCTGATTTTGACTGCATTACATGCTCCATACACAAAAGCAAACCTATATTTGGCCACAAGGAGGTGCTGCTGTGACCTTGCTTACTGACCCTTCCACAGATATCAAACGGAATATAAATCCCTTTATCCTTGTTTCACAGCTCTTAATCAATTAGTCTCCCCCCTGAATTTTTAGGCCCCTGAAGTCCCCAGCCCCTCCCCAAGGGCTTTGCATGTTAAATACAAAGCCAGAGAGATAAAATCTTCTCTTCAACTAACCCATATTGCTTTGAAGTTTCAAACCCTGGCCATCATTCCTTGCTATACGAGGCGCTGGTGAGGTGAGACACAACGCCACATCTGCGGTTCGTGTGTGTGCACCGTGAGTGTGGTGAACATATGATTGACTGTGATAAGCATCCGTTACGCTTCAGCACAGAGGTGTGCGGGAGGCTGTCTGATATTAATCTCTCTCATCATACCTACACAAATATATTGTACATAAACACACGCGATAGCACGCTTCCACTGCACGGCACTCGAATGAGACAGTGTGTGTGTGTGCGTGTGCGCGTGCGTGCGTGTGTGTGTGTGTGTGAAGGAGAGAGAGACACACACACACACACACACACACAGTACAGAGATAAAGAATGTGTATACCGACAGACCTGTGATTTAAAATGTCATCACAAATTACATGCCTGTGATAGATGCACTGTCATAATGACCTAAATGTTATTTGCAGACGCTATAATTTTACAGATTTTGATTTACTCCAGTCTGAATTATACATTGGTTATAGTTTGTGCACACATACTCAGAAGGTCACCACATTGGTTCAAATCCAGGATAGATCGAAATGCATTAAAACTGATGTACAGTAATGCACTATTTTGTCACCAAAATGTGGCAAAAATAATTTGTTTAAACATTTAAAAAAAAACTTATCTGCCATTGGTTGAAAAACTGTTAGTCCTGCCCCAAAATCACATGACTGATTTAGGTTGAAACAGATCTATGTTAGAGGAAAGTATTGAAAAAATAAGCTTGTGATGACCAAGATCTCCATCACAAGCATTTCTGTAGATGGATGAACTTGCCTTGCAAACCAAGCCATGTACCCCCTCACTCCCTCCCCCCAAATCCAGAGTCTTGCTTGCATGTAAGAACGTCACAGAAAAACATTGGCTGTATTCATTACCAGTGGCTAATCTTCACAAACAAACAGATACAGATATAGCCACACACAAACACTATTTTCAGGCAGGAAGGCTTAGTGGCTAAATACGGGTGAAGTAATGACAGAGAATGGGTGTAATGACACCCTGGTTGGATAATAGATGGCTGCAAGAAAAGCCCCAGAAAGACTGAGCCTTGATTTTATAAGTAGGTGAATCAAGGCTGCTTCAATGATCAACCTGTCTCTAAAGGAAAAGTGCTGAGTGTGATTGAAGAGTTACAGAGAAGAGCACAGCCACGCTGATAGAGACTGCTTTGCTCTGAAACTGATTGAAGTAGAAAAATGTACAGGTACTTTCTGTAAGTATCCCCTTTCTCACGGCCCTTGGCCCCCGTGCACATGTTCTGGGCGTGGAAGCAGATGCACACCCTAATCCTGGGATAAATCTGGTCTTGGCTTTAACGAGGGCCTACAGCGAGAATGTCTGAGAGGGAGGATGGCTGTAGGAGATAGCATCTAGAAACGTTTCCTCTTCAAGTCCATACACGACTTGAGTTCTGATTAGAATGTTGGCCACCAACCACAATGAAACAAAAATTAGGTTGCTCATTTGACTGAGAAATACAGACAAAAATGAATGAATAAAACAGAAAATTATTCTTATATCGTCACTGTCGCTATTTTTCAGGAAATGGAAAAAACGCTGTACTTTTAAAATGATTAAATGCTGTGTTGTAAAAGTTGACAAGCATCTTTAAATATTTATTGGTTAGATATTTGCAAAACCCAGTGACAAACACAAAGGGTGACTAATAATAATGATGTATGGCAAACAATAAAATCAAGAAATATGGAGATACAAGGTTTCAGAAGGACAGCAGTGATATCAAAACTCAAATGATTCTTATTTGATATTCACGTCAAATTACATATTTGGCACAAGGGGTTAAAATATCCCTTAAAGCAGGGGTTCTCAACCTTTTTGACTCCAAGGCCCCCCACTGTATTCAACAATATTTAAAGACCTCCCTCCGGCTCACAGAAACTCAAAATTTCGACCCCCAAAAATATTTCAGAGCTTGACATTAACCAGTAAAGTGTTTATGCAATATAAAAATAGACAAATAATAAGAAATATCTTGGTTTTTAGTTGTTTTAAAATGTATTTCAATGCTCATTTTAAATTATTTGTCACCCTGAGACCCCCTTGGAAGTCAGCTGGGGCCCCCTTGTGGGCCAGGGCCCCCTGTTGAGAACCACTGCCTTAAAGGAATACTTCACCTTCAAAGTCATCATTTACTCCCTGTTGTCATTTTAAACCTGTGTGATGTTTTTAACCAGCGCATGTTTTCTTAGCTTTACGGAAAAAAGCAAATAGATGTATTGAGGTCAGTAGCAATGAATAATACTTATTAATATGGGAGAACCATGACAAACAGAGCAGAGAACAGAGACCAGCAAAACAAGCGAATGATATGAAATCACAAAAACACAGCTCACAAAAAGTCTGACTCTCACTCATGCAAGTACAATGAGGTCCAAAAATCTAAGGACTGCAAGAGCACTGTGTGGTTCGGAAGCAAGAAAATCTGACCTTTTGTACAAACATGTCACCAGTTGTTTTATTCGATTAATGACCTAATGAGCTGAAATGTGTACTGAAAGAAAAATGTATTATACATTTTTTTGTCAAAATGTAGATTTTATTGTTTTTAATTTATTAAAATTTTGAAACTTCAAATATATATGTACGTGTGTGTGTGACAAATAATGTACTGTGCTGAGGTGCATTCTTCATGTGCCAAAATGTACTCGCTTACACTTGGCCAGTGATCCCCACAAACTGTAAAAGAGCCGTGAAACTGACAGATCTCCTATAAGGACGCTGCTGATTCCCTTTACATTACCGTTCATTAATCTTTCTCGCCATCCCTCTCCTCTTCCTTTTATAAGCCCTGAGTTGTTCCTTCTCAAGTTCCTATTATTTTCCTCCCACAATCATAAATCACACATGTTTGGCTGAAGGCCAGTTTGACTGGTGAGATGATCCCTTCTTTTTCATCTGTAAATCTATGTGAATGGTCCTGGCTGTAGGGCACACGGACGTCTTTGATGGATAGTAAAATGTCATGAAAGTCTGAGGGTAAATCTGAAAGGGTATATACGCTACAAAGCGAGGAAGCGGGAGTGCTAATGATCTAATGTTCAGTAGCTTCACTGGCAATTACAAAAAGACACTTCTGTAAGTGAATGAGGCTGCCCTGTTCTTAGAGTTCGACGCAATGATCCTGAATCAGTCTTAGATGTCTCTGCACTGACCAGTGAATGGTGAAATAACTGGGTTTCCCAGTGTAAAAATCCAATTTATTTTCTCCAAAGAGCAATTGATTTTTAATGATAATGTATAAACATTCCAAGACAGATTATGAGCTCTGGGATTATTAAGTGATGGTAGAAGCTTTTGTAGAAACCACACTTAAAACACAATTTTGTCATCATTTACTCACCCTCGAGTAGTTCCAAATCTGTATAAATGTCTTTGTTCTGATGAACACAGAGAAAGATATTTGGAAGAATGCTTGTAACCAAACAGTTCGTGGCCACCATTGACTACCATAGTAGGAAAAATGTCTTCATAATTTTTTTGTTCTGTTAAACAGAAAAGAAGATATTTCGAATAATATAGGAAAGCAAACCGTTCTGGGGCACTTTTGACTACCATTGTCATTTTTCCTACTATGGTAGTCAAAAGTGCCCCAGAACGGTTTGCTTTATATTCTTCAAAATATCTTCTTTTGTGTTCAAAAGAACAAAGGCATTTATAAAGCAATTTCTCCTACTATGGTAAATGATGACAGACTTTTCATTTTTGGCTGTACTGTTCCTTTAATATTTTAATACATTTTAAATACATTTTAATATATTAAAAAAATAATATTTATTTATTAAATATATATTTAATAAGCAAATTTTACTTCAAACTATTAGTTAATGGTTTTATATGCAGTTCGATTTTGTCATTTGCAATGCTTGACAAGATGCATAGTGATATTCAAGTTGGTTTGGTTGTTTCAGTTCTTACAACATCTTACTGAAGAATTATCTGAAGTCTCCACAGAAAAAAGAAATTGAACAAGCGAGCGATCACTGCAGCGCTTTGTTGCGGTTATCTTTATACCCTTGTGCCCTGAGAGCACAACACTATATTCTATATTCTCCCACCACAAAAGAATCATAGCAACCTAATGCTGTGGAATGTGGCTGCTCCCCTCTTTCTCTCTTATCCACCTGTCTGAACCTCCCCCACAGCCTTTTCCAGCTATCCTCTCTCAATCCACCTTTAACCTCCCACCCCTCATTAAATGGTTAAAGTCTGGGGTGCACGCCTAGGAAAAACAATGGTCGTCCTGTCTTTCTTTCCCGCTCTCTCGAAGCCACCTGCCCTCAGGTATGAAATCCTATCACTCAGCACAAATGGCTGGATTAGGCCAAATTCACCTGACGAGGGAATGAAAAAGGCTGCAAGATTCCAGCACAGATAACAAGAGAGGAACATGTGTAAGATGATCCACCTCTACCGGTTTCTCGAAACCTCCATGTAAGCCACTGTTTCCTTAAAAAGAAAAAGCTGCAGTTGCACAAAGTCCTGGTAAAAGGCACAACAATGTTATACATAATTGAGGAGGGCTTGCGCAGGAAAGAAAGGTTCATATCTGTGGAGTGTTTTTATGAGGCTATCATGATAAATGAGTGTATTTTTTATCATTCAGGAGAGACTCTAGCCATGTGCTATTAGAGTCAGAAGTCCAATTTCTTTAAGTGCTCTGAGCTCTTTGAACATCTTGTCATTGTTCTATGTCCACAACAGTCTAACTGTCCTCAGCACAACCACACAACATTTATATGTATGATTAGATTTGTACATTTTCTGAGGACAATTTGTCTTAGCTACAGTGTTGTCTTGACGACTTTCCTAGCATTTATTAATCCACTAAAGTGTACAAACACCATAGACCATTGCGAGGGTGCTACTAGACTTAAATAATGCACAATTCAAAAGTGGAAGTATTATTAATTGTTAGTTCATGTTTGAATGAACTTAATCTTAAAAGTCCAGTGTATGAAATTTAGCGGCATCTAGCAGTGAGGTTGCGAATTGCAACCAATGGCTCGCTCCAACTCTCCCCCCTCAATTTCGAAGTATACAGTGTCGTCATGTCTCCGTCTTTGCCAAATGAGATAATGCATTTACGAAACATGCTCTGTAGAGCAGTTTGTCCGTTTAGGGATACTGAAACAACATGACAAATTCCATTTAAGGGGAACTGCGGTGTATGTGGATAGAAACCGCTCATTTTAAGGAAATACAAACATAACGCTTCATTATGTAAGGTCTTTATACACCTCTGAAGACATAGTTATTATAGTAGATTATATAGTATTTCTGTCATTAGATCCTCCAAAAAATTACACAGCACCTTAAATACATTCAATCTTATTGCAAAATAAGTTTTACATACGACTGCCTATAAAAGGAATAACTCAAAACCCATTTAAAAGCTGCACTATCTAAGGCATCATTCATGCCAACAAAGCATAAACTAGTTTCATACTCTATGTTTATTAGTAAAAAATAAGCAGTAAGAATAGAAACAATTACAAAAAAAATAAGATGAGGTGTGATCTTTCAGGTGCACCTCAATTACGGCAACTGTAAATATAATAAATCATCAAATGTGCTCAAACATGTTTTACTGTTCACCACAAATGTGGCAAGAATGTTTGTTACTGTAATTGTATTATTAAAACTGAGAGAAGCAGACACTGACAAAACAAGGAGTACATAAACTAAGGACAGAAACAGAGAGTCAACAAGCAGGGAAGTGGGTTATGCTGAAAACATATTCTCTTTGAAAGTCAAGGTCCCAAAGGTGGCGTGCGAATGAAACAGCAGAAGAAACAGGAAGAAGGGAATCCTCCGCTTCTGTGAATCTTTCAGTGCTCCCTGAAACTGTCACATAATATAACTGACTGGAAAATTGTTAGTGTCTCTGAATGAAAAGCATTTACTTAATGCTCATTTGCAGTTGATTTAACCACACGCTCAACAGCGGGTAAAGGACCAGCTATTAATAAGTCTTCCTCAGGCTTCTTGTCAAGCTCTAAAAAATACATCCACAGCCACAGGAGGGTCTAATCCCCATTTAACCTTGTGTGTGTACTGCCTATATTGTTTCTCCTCCACTCCTCCACACGGTCTAATGCACAAACCTGAGATCACGCAGATGACAATTACAAACGTATGCAAATCACTAGCACAATGTTCACTACTAGCAGAGAGAGAGAGAGAGAGAGAGAGAGAGACGAAAGACGAAAGACTGTCCTCATCATGAAGGTGAGAGAAGGTACGGTGGTGGACTGCTGACGTGGCTACCTTTTCATGTCCGCTCCTCCTTTGTTTTTCTATTATCTTGTCTACTCTACTGTGTTTTATCATAGTCTCGTCTCCTCTAGCTACAACAAGCGAGGAAACCGGAAGGTGAATACGGGGGGAGAGCTCTACCGTGGTATAAAACCGGAGGGTTGCTAATGTAGATTCCTTCATTGTTGTTGCGGTGTATTTTTTACTGATTCAACTGCCCCCTCTCTGCAGTACAAAGGCCTGATTGAATGTGGCATTCCATTATCATGCAAAAGAGTCAGCCCGACTCATCTGTGAGCTGCTGATTGACAGCTGATATCATCTGAGTAATTGCACCGGAGGCACACACTCACTCACAGTTCGGAAGAGTTCACGCAGGGAGTCGGGATCAGAGATTTGGAACCTTCTGAAGCTGCTGTGTGTGTGTGGTGGTAAGAGGGGATAAGAGATGTGTTTGTGTACTGTTATGTGCTTTGAACTACTAGACAACACTGCGCAAGAATCCTCTGCACACGCAGAGGTGGGCGGTAGAACAGAGAGGGTAAGTGGACAGCAGAAAGGTTACATCTGGTGTGAATCAGGAGAGGAAAACATGAAGCTGCATGAAGCTGGAACTAACAGAGCATAGCAGACACATTCAAGAAGATGGGTTTCCTAATGAATCACAATGAATCATGCACACTGAAGAACAATCTGTTGGATTAACAAATAAACCCGAAATATGTACAAAAAAATGTACATCGGTTGCACATATAAGTTCTGTTTACTCAGCTTTATTTGTTCATGTTGCCAAATTTACTGTGTGTTTGTTACGTGATTGTTATACATAGAACTGTCAGAAATGTCTTAACTCCAGTATTTTTAGTTCAAGGAACTAAAAGAAATAAAAATTCTGTCATCATTTACTCACCCTCAAGTAGTTCCAAATCTGCATAAATGTCTTTGTTCTGATGAACACAGAGATATTTGGAAGAATGCTTGTAACCAAACAGTTCCTGGCCACCATCGACTACCACAGTAAGAAAAATTGCTTTATAAATTTCTTTGTTCTGTCGAACACAAAAGAAAATATTTTGAAGAATGCAGGAAAGCAAACAGTTCGGAGCACTTTTGACTACCATTGTAATTTTTCATATTTTTATTGTATAGAAACAAAACCAATAGTAGTCAATGCGTCTGCCGTTGTTCGTTTACCAACATCCTTTAAAATATCTTCTTTTGTGTTGTGCAGAAGAAAGAAAATCACACAGGTTTGAAACGACAAGAGGGTGAGTAAATTATGACTCATCATTGAACTATCATTTTAAGTTAACAGAACTTACAAAAAATAACAGTTCTAAGTGTAAACTTCCACAGTACAAGCACAACGTTTCTGAACAATGGCAACCACAAAACAAGAATTCAACAACGCTTCTAAATCTCCAAGATTTATGAACACTAAAATCCAACAAGTCTTTCTCTTTACTGAAAAAACATGCACAATTAAAAAAAAATACTAACGCAGCCCCATACACACAATGCATGCTTACTCTCTGTAAGTCACTTTGGATAAAAGCGTCTGCTAAATGACTAAATGTAAACTGCAAATCCTCTGGCCAGTTTCATGCAGGTCGACCTGCACTTTTTAACAATGACTGGTGAAGCTATGCTGGTACACCATCTAAACCAGAACCCGTCTTGTCGGACATCCTGGTGCATCATCTCTGCACCATTATTCACCGCCTGCCTTTGTATATCTCCAGCAGTTCTTTCCTCTTCAATCTTCTCTTTCAAACTCTTTTACTTCCTCCTTCCTGGATCACTGAACACCCCTCATCTCTCTCCCCCTCTCTCTCTTTCTCTGCAGTAAATGATGATTGCGCAAACAGTGCACTGGAGGAGGGCTGCAGAAAAGATGGTTATCCGGCCTCCACGTGCCACGCATTTTAAATCAGCCACCTCTCTCCTCTTTTCTGTTTTTCTTCTCTCGTTTTTCCTCTTTTCTGCCTCATTATAACCCCCCACCCCGGTTTCTTTTCCTCTGTGGCTTTGGAGATAAACTGTCAAACTGTGGCAGCATGTAGCATGTGACAATGGATATACATTAACCCCAATACCCAGCTTACCCTGGAGAGAAGAGGAAAGAAGAGAGATGAAGAGAAAATAGAGTTGAGAGAGAGAGAGGAAGCTGCATGGAAAATGTCCAATGATGGGCTGCCCCTGCGTGCACCTGTAGGTACATCAACAATGCTTCTGTTACCTTGATGTTTCTGCTCATGGGACAAGAAAACAGTGAATGTTTGGAAGATCATATGATATCTGAGCTATTAAATCATCACACCTACAAACATGTTATTTGTTGTTTTTCTAATTTCATAGGAAACATCTGTTTAGAGATGAAAGGTTTGGCATTGCTCATCATGCATTGAGATTATGCGTTATGAGCCTGCGATTCTAGGAGACGTTCATTTACTGCTGCCGATGCATAATTCATGCTGTCGTGGTCACAGTCGCTCTGATCTCTTGTTTGTGTTAGCTGGATTTTCTCCACTGCCACTCTTTCATTAAGTCATCACTTTTTCCTTAATGTGAGAATAATAGGTGATGATGAAGGGCAAAAGTGTACATGTGACAGTTTGATGGCCCCTAATCAGAGGTGTCATACAGTACATTTATTTATCTTCATTTTGACGAATATTGTAGGCGAAGATGTGTTTGTCCAAAATGCTTTGGCAGAAATTTCATCCTCTAAATTTGGTTAGTCTTATCAAGTCACACAACAAAATTCATCATTAACTCATGTCATGAAACATATTTTACATTTTTCCCACAACACAAGAGGAAACATTTCAAAGCTGTTATTTTCCATTTAATAAAAATGCATGATGATTAGTTTAGCTGCAATTCAATGAGTTCAGTTGAATTTTTGCTTAGTTTTTAATCAATAAGATGGGATTTTAACCTGCATTCCCATGCAAAATTTTGCAAATGAAACAAAAAATCATAACAATAGACTAACAAATCTTAAACTGATAAATACATAAAAATTATGTTCACTTATCTTACCCAAGGCACCAAGTAAACCAGAATCACCAATGATGCCTTAAAGGTCTATTATATATACTGTATATACAGTATATATAAGACAATCTATTGAAATGCAACATAATAACTATGTCTTCAGACCTTACATAATGAAGTGTTATGTTTTATACCTTAGAAGGAGTATATCTACATACACCGCAGGTCCCCTTGCATGGAAATCCCCATGTTGTTTCTATAGTAGCCCTAAATGGACAAACGGCTCTACAAAGCGCGTTTCGTAAATATTTTATCTCCTTCGGCAAAGAAGCGAAAACGTGATGACATCTTAGTCCTGTGTCAGCCACCGTGGTGCTTCGAGAGAAAGGTGGGAGGGGTGGAGCGAGCCGTTAGTTGCAATTCGCAACCTCACCGCTAGATGCCACTAAATTTCATACACTGGACCTTTAAAAAAACAATAGCCCTCAAAAGCTCCTATATACTGTATGTATCACATATACTGAGAAACTAAGCGAAGACACACGTTTACCCTTTTCATTTGCTCTTCACCTGCACCATGAAGGACATCGAGGGTAAAATCATTCTGTGAAATCTCTCCCCTGCGTTCCGGTGGTTATATGCCTGTCGCACAGTGCTGTCGATTCTATCACGCGCACCATTAAATTGATCTGTATGTGTGATCGGTCTTGCGTGGGACAGACACAACAGGCAACGGAGTCCATCATGTCCCCTGTAATTCTCACCATAACGACCACCCCGCACAAATAAAAAGATCAGTCCACTTATTTAAATGCCAACATGTTTGTATTAGCCGTTTAGATCTATCACTGCTACGGTCGCTTAGAAATCGCCTCCATTCCAATCAATTGTTTTATACCAACTGGCCAGTCTGAGAGGCCAGTTTATCTGCTACTATTATCCTTTGAGTAATTCCCTTCTCAGCCTGGGTGGAACAAATTGGAGAAGTCAGGGTTTCTGATTCAATGAATATTGATGTGTACCTCTGGCCACTACTAACATATGTGGGCACATGGCCACTGATCCAGAATAATATCAGGATGCATCCACGGAGCAAACAGCATGGATAAAAGTGGAAAGGAAGGTGCAGTCTATCTATACCTCTGTTTATTTTGGTTTCTCTCTTTCTCTCTGTCTGCATTTCTCAATTTACTTCCTCTATTTTCTTTTCTCTATATTAGTATTGGAAAGAAACATTTTTAAAATTAAGTCAAATTCCAGTAGTCTTAACCAACAACAGTTCAATTATACAATTCTCAATACCAATGTTCAATACACAGCAAAACCAATAGGCAACTCAACACTCCTTAATTTAAAATGAAATATGAATGTTAATAGTAATAGTACTACCAATAAATTAAATGAAATGAAAAAGTCACCCTCTTGTCATTTCAAACCAGTATGGCTTTCTTTCTCCTGCAGAAGACAAAAAAAGATATTGTGAAGAATGTTGGTAACCAAACAACAGCAGTACTCATTCACTTCTATTGTACGGACACAAAACCAATGCAAGTCAATGGGTAACGTTGGTTACCAACAGTTCTCAAAATATTATCTTTCGTGTTCTGCAGAAGAAAGAAAGTCATACATGTTTGAAATGACAAGAGGGTGAGTAAATGGTTACAGAATTTTAATTTTGGGGTGAACTATCCCTTTAATGCTGTTGGAGTTTGACTGTTTACTGTTAGAGAAGTAGGTCTGCAATTAAAAAGAGTCTGGAAAAAACAACCGAGGTATTCGATTTTCTTTCCTATGTGTCTTTATCGCATTCTTCTTGATGCTATTTTAAGACTATATCCTCTCTCTATACAGCAAAGGACACACATAAAATTTAATGCACCATGGAGGTCTCCCCGACTGGCTGCATGGACCGTGGTGCATGGTGTCAGAATGCGAGATGCGCATTTCCTCCGGAGTGCGAGCGAAGAGTCGAGTAAGGAGGGGAGAAATGGTGGCGGAGTCCACAGAGCAGTCTTGGAGTGGGGGGGAGGATGACTGCATGTGTACTTGCGCTGTGATGGAATGCAGCTATGCAATGTTGTCAGCATACAGTGAGGCCACCAGAAGGGACAGATATGATGCTTCTTCTACAGGGATTTCAAATCAAAACAGCCAGCCTCCGCTTTTGTAGCCACATCTCACATTTTACCCCCTTTCTCCTCTGTTTCTCTTCTCCTCCCCTCGTACTTCCACCCTCGCCTGTAACTGCGGCAATGCAGAGCAGCCAAGTGGAAAATCCACTGATTGATTCTGACAAAAATAGCGGGGTGACGGAGAACAGATAGATAGTAAAAGAAATTAAAAAGAGAAATGGGACAGAGAAAGAAAAGAACGGGTGGCACATCGATACGAGAGGGAACATTTGAAAAGAGCCCGTTTTAGAGGTCATTGGTTTTGTGAGACGAAGTCAGTGCCGTATGGGGGGATCACCTGTACGTGCCGGTGCGCCTGATGAGATCAGATGAAACCACATCAAGGGCGAATGGTGATTCAGCATCACAAACTCAACTTCCGCTTCTCTTATTTCCTCCATCAAAGAACAATTAATATTTGATAAGCCAGTACTCTTTTAACCAACATCATACCCCCTCCCGAAAGTATGCGCTCTAAGATCTTTTTAAATCTTTGCTCATGGGACCACATAACTTTTTAAGCCAATTACGTAAACTGTAATGTTACGTGACTTTTGATCTGGATGTGCATGAAAATGACATCATGATATGACTGGCCAATGGCACCACAAAAGCCGCAAGGCCTTCACTAAGCGACTATCATGTGATGTTTATTCAAAGACAGCAAACAGTACCCTGATAGCACACGTACATCAGGCAGACATCTATTTGATGTCTGCATTTTCATCTGCCAGACATCTGGCAGATTTTCAGATCTCATCTGCCCTACATCTCTGAGAAGTCTGCTGTCAGATGTCATATAGAACTCTAGAAGATGTCTGCAGATGTTTTTACACAGCAGATGTTTTCCAGATCTCCAGATCTTTAGCAGACATCTTAAGGATGTACCTATCTGGATAAAAACACATATCAAGAAAAAACTTTGTAAAATATCTACTTTACTACAGCGACATGAGTAAAGAACTAAGCAATAAAATGGCTAAATGTTGTTTGGTAACCCACTTTTTCTCTCCTTCGTCTCACTCACTGTCGCATTAGCCTCTGAGGCTCCACGCTGTGAAGGTCATCATCCCTGCAGCTATGGATTACACAGCCGCGCACACACAGGCAGAATTGGATACCGTCCTTGACGGGAGGTCTACCGAACGCCGTCCATCTAAACCAAGGTGTTAATGGTTGGCGAGCCACTGGGATTTACCCAAGTACGAGAACGTAAATATGCTGCTTACTGCACTTTCTCATTTTACAGGTGCCCTGTTTTGGGGAGATGTGAATGAATTTTGTTTTTCAGCCCTTATGTAAGTGTTCTGAACTTACTTTTGGAAGTACACAGATGCATTGTGGGCTCCAGCATCAAGCACCACAGAGCAGCATGAGTCATGCTTACCCCATTCACGAGTATACGATTTCTCTCTTTCTCACTCTCAGTTCTGGTCCGTATCAAAAACCGCCCTCAGAGCCGCAGTAACATCTCGGATGTACTTCACATATTTATTTTCTTGCCCTGCTCGAGTTCAAAGAAACCCATCACCTTTCATCATTTCTTCATACGAACAATAGGCGACTGGGGCCTCCGGGAGCAAAGGAGGACACAGGGGGCTGTGATGGGTCTTGATTAAATGATTATGACTCCCCAGAGTAAGCCGGCGACAGGCATCAACCGTGTTCTGAAGTGTTGAAGGTGGAAAGGGAAGGTTGGTCTACCGCAGGTTTCCTGTGCTGTCCGCTGCCTGCTGTGACCTTAATTTGTTCTGTCTCGAGTCTATACGCCCACTGGGCCGCCGAAGCACCTTCGGGGGACAAAAGGACAGCTTAACAGAAGCTAGCATGCTAGCAGGGTGACGTGTGTGTGTGCGCACCCAAAGTGAGAGGGGACACTTAAGTAGAAATGACAGAGTAAGAAAAAACTTGGAATGAGGTTGGGGTGGAGGAAAAGAGCGGGATTCATTTCCCACAGCAAATCCGCTAATGAAGATATGTAGCGGTGTCTGTACTGTGATTATTGGGGTGCTGCAAAGCCAAATCACTCCCATCGCCCAAAATAGAAACACTTATGTGGAGACAACACAAAAACACAGAAACATACCCATAGAGCTGAAGCCTTATTCATGCCTTACGAATCTAGCGTGGTATAATATCCTTTTAATGCAATTGCGGTCTTACTGTAAAGATATTTTTGCTTAAGGCCATAAAAAGTTGCATATATTAGATGAACACAAGGCGTTTTTTAGAGTGAGGATTGTCTATGCTCTGCAGGGGCTGCTGCTTCATTGCATTTGCTAAGCTAATTTTATAGAAATGGCCCACGTCTTTTTCCACAAGCCGCTTTGCCGCTCACCACACATCCTTCACAACATCCTTAAGCCACTGGTTGCATCAGTATGAGTGTTTAAGAAAGTACATTGCTATATGAGAGATGTTCTACTGCAAGTGGTTTTGAAAAGGATACACTGAAGGGTAAGTACTATAAACTGAGACTATACTGTAGATCAAGTAAATGCCAAAAAGAGAAAAATTACAAATGAAATCTAAAAACAAAATGCTGTATAAAAACTAAATATTTAAATTAACTGGAAATCTAATGTAGAATATTGTTTTTTGATATTTCTCTAAAAAACTGTGCTCTTACATGCGTCTCCTCTAATTTCAAAGTCTCAAACTGTGTACAAATTTACTACATTACAAGTTTTTCTCTGTTTGATTAAAATGACACAAATATCTTAATATAGACTCAACATAATTCTACACACTACACAGTCAAAATTATTTCATTTGTGTCATTGTTATTTCAATCAGCATTTCTAGATGTATTGTGGTCATTCCAACAAACCTCAGGAGTGACATAAAGTCATCCAATAGCAATGTGAAATACTGACAGCATGATATGACACACGGAAACTGTGATGAAAAATTGAGGTTATCACATTTTTTTCCTTAATACATGTACAAATATTATTGTTGAACTGTATTGCTTAAAGGTGTTTTCTTTGCAGTATAGGGTCTGGAAAATACAGAGCATTTTGAACTATTTCTTCAGTTTTCATTTTCTGCAAATAAATGCAAATATTTTCTTTGTAATATGGGATAATTATTGTTAGTAGTTCACAGAATAAAACAAAAACGATCATATACCTAAACACATACCTACGTATAATTGTAAATTCAGAAAATCATTTTGGTCTCTTATTTTTTCCGGGGATGTATATGTAGTGAATCTAAGCCATTTTACACTTCAATATTTGAAGGCCCCCACTTAAAATTTTGACCCTTTTGTTACATGTTTTACTATTTTTAAACACATGGTAAGAAGTTGAGGCCCCTTTGGAATTTGCTGTGGCTGTCTGGTTGAGAAACACTGTCATAAGGAGGTGGTAAAACGTATCTTTATTTTAAACGAAACATCTAAAATCTCCATAAAGTAAACTTAGCTTTTTAAGTAGCCTACAACTGCTGAGCAACAACATTTTTTCACTTGGAGAACATACACAACTTTTTGTGAGGGTATTTCTGTACAGTTAAACTCAAGAAAAGGTATTTTATCATTATAAGCTTCAGACTGTAAATGGTCCGACACAGAGACATGCAGTGTTTATAATTCATGAACACACCTCAGAGCAAAAGCTGAAATATCAGCCAATGCGCTCAGACACGTCCGTCACCAAAAAATGCACATCAACACTGAAAGGGTTTCTTCACTCGTTACTGTACCCAGCTAGCCATGTCAGCCTGGTGCACCTAGCCGAATCTACATGCAGGCATGTATGCGCAGACACAGACGCGTTTACCCCCTGGGCAGGGGCAGGTCTGAGCGCAGATCCCCCATATCCTCTACCCTTCGCCAGAGCAAAATGAGGGAGGAGGGGGAGGTAGAGGAGGTGCAGGTGTGCATACCACAAACTCTGGCGCATCACTTTTCTTTATACCAACCACGCTACCTGCTAGCCAATGACTCTATGGCACAGATCCAAAGGTATGCAGGCTGTCAAGATCCGCATTTACACAAGGACGCGTGTTCATCTATTATCTCTCTTTCACACACATAAAACATTCAGACAGGTCTGAGCTCAGCCTGCATTTAACATTTTCAAATTTGACATGTCACAATTGGTTTATTAGATATGTGATAACCAATGAGTTGCCAATTTTAAGTCTTATATCAGGTTTGACTCTAGTCACTTTTGCTGGAGAGAAAAAGGCAACGTTAACATCATTTGAAAAATATCTTCCTTTGTGCCCCACGAAAAATTCATGCTTTTGGAATCACTGAGGGTGAGTAAATGATGGCATACATTTCATTTTTGGGTGAACTCTCTCTTGAAAACATTAAGCAAATACGTTCATCCAGAGTGACTTACAAAAATTGCTTTAGTTCTCATGTGTGAATACATTCAGAAAGGGTATTACTGAACTCAATAGGCCTGTCAGGAGGAAAAGATTTCTCGCTCCTTCCTGCAAGCTATCACATCACCACCCCCTCCCTCACTCCAGTGCATCGACCTTCCAGAATTTCAAGGAGAATTGATTTTGTTCCTCTTTTTTATAACCTTAACAACAATAGGAAACAATCTAATACCAGCCATAAACTTCCACTCACCTTCTTTCCTTTAATGACAAACACTGAATTATCTCTCTATACACACAAATGCACGCGCTTCTCTTTGTCTCACACCAGCTCCCCTCCACTTGCTTCATAATTCATCCAGCCTTCCAATTTGTCAAGGATTTGAGCTCAAACCATTGATAAATGTGGGCTGTTTGTGGATGGATGTGTGTGTTTATCTTCCACTCGGGTTCTGCGTATTTCATAAACTGTCTCATTCAAAGGGTGACCCCATTGCTTCCTTTGTATAGCGAGGCTTTTATGATTTGTTTGCTCTATGAGTCTCAAAATAAACCATAAGGCAAACAAGGAGGCTCTGTAACAAAGCCAAGACCCAACCAGCCATGTGCATCCCATCATTTGAGCAAACAGAGCATTTTGATAGGAAATGCACAACATGTCACAGGATCCCACAGAGGGTGGGCCGTGAGCTTTAAAGAGCAGCTCTATTTGACACCTGGCACCAACATACACATTATGCTTAAACCATTAGAGGATATATGCAGGCCAAGAATTAGGTATAGTGTGTGGGTGTGCACACGCATATGGGTACTTTGGGGACAAATTCGTCTCTAGAACTACAATGCAGTACAATGCAAATGTCTGTATTAGCACAAATAAGTTATAAAGACATAATGCATTTTTATTCTAAAAATTAAAAAATAAATACTTTAGGTATGTTAGTAGGCATAGTTTGTAGTAATTACAATAAACTGTATATAATAACAATGGAAAATGAGTCCGCTTGTGTATATGCATGTGTGTATGTTTGGTGCGTGACTGCATAAAAAGGTCACATTTACTCACTAAAAAATAGGCTCGTAAATCATCCAAAACTAATCATTTGTAAAACACTTTCATGACACAGAACCAAAAAAGGGACATTTTTCAGATAGGGTTATTTGAGTGAAAGGGGATATAGTTAACTGTTTGTTAACAGTTTGGTGTGGGTTAGCTTTAAAAGAGAAAATATTATGAAACAACGCCTATGAGATGTCCTCACTAACATGCTAAAACAAACCAGTGTGTGTAAAGATACAGTTGCAGTTGGGACCTTTTCATCTTACAGTCCCGCAGTCTGCTGGGCCTCACACAGTCCGTAATGCATTTCTGCCTCCCAGAGCTCCTGTTATAGCCAATTCATTAGTGTCTGTTACACCCACTATTGACGGTCTGCTAGCACCCAGCCAGTCTGTCTGTCCGGTCAAGAGTAATGGCAGGGTTTGAAGGGGAGAGGGGGGGATAAAACAAGATGTGAACATTCTTCAGAGCTCAAACAGTGTGAAGATCAAGCGCAGTTAACCTGACATGTGGAGAAAGAATAAACTGACCACCTACCAGGAACACAACAGCCCTGAGAAACAAAAATCACATACATGCTGTTTTAGTGAGAACGGATTTCTCCTCACCAGTTTGATACAGTATATAATTGTTCTGCATTTCTTCAAACATTTTTCTGAACATTTCTGTCTTTCACTTGCTTGGATACATGTTTTTGTGCAACTGAAATCTAGCCAGCAAAACCAAAGCTGTTTGTGGAAAGTGTAAACATAGGGTTTCATTGGGTTATAAAATGGGGAATGACGCTGATTGCTTTGCCAAACCACTAGCAGGTGCTTAGCTTAATGGGTGCTAAACCACACATAAAACCTACAAAGTGAATCTATACGGAATTGAAAAAACAGACTTTTGCGTCTTTAACCACACAACGTCAAAGCATAAGAGCTTAAAAATAGATGGCACAATACAGTTTCTGAAAAGTCATAACAGGCTGTTAAAGTGATGTATTATAAATAAGCCAAAAATAGGGTCTTAGCTAGGAGAGCAAATCCGGACTTAAAATAAGTTTTTTTTCAGAAAACATTTGTGAGGTTTTATTTAAAGGTATAGTTCACCAAAAAAATCACCCCAACCCCAAGTTGTTCCAAACTGTTCTGTCAATGATGTCACAGGCCAGGAATGTCAGTTGCTAACATTTTTACAAATATCTTTCTTGAGGGTGAGTAAATGATGACAGAATTTTCATTTTTGGATGGAGTATCCCTTTAAATGTGTACTTTACCTGCAGTACCAAAACAAGCTAAAAGCAAGAGTACACATTCACCTGAAGGCAAATCACAACTATAGGATCTTATACATTTTTTTAAATAATGAAATACAAATGAGATTGCTATAAATTCTCCTATGATAGAGTAACATGTGAGTATTACAAATGGTCCTCTGGTTAAAGGTGCAATACGCCCCTTTCACAATGACGTCACTTAACTTCCGCCTTTTTGCAAAGCAGTGTATCACAACATCCGTCTTGCAACAAACAAGAAGAAGAAGAAGAACTTCCGTTTTGCCGTCGCGCTGGAATTTAACAACAGTGAGACAAAAAACTGACAGAACACGTATTCAAGTACTTATCCTAGCACCTTCGCTAACACAAAAAGAAAACAAAACACTTACCTTCATAATCAAACAGGTACTGTTCAAAGAAGAATTTGTATCCTTTCTCTAGCTTTGATCTTGTCGTTAGCGAAAAGTTGTCTGCAAGATGTTGTACATCATCTAGACGAATTTGTGGCAGATGTGCAAGCCACTTGGTAAACTCCATTCTGAGGCGCTAGCGGAAGTAACTTCTTCTTCTTCTTGAGTTTTACTGGCGGTTGGCAAATCAGCTTATAGGTGCATTACCGCCACCTTATGAACTGGAGTGCTAGCGGAAGTAATGATACACTGTTTCGCGGCAGAACGGAAGATGCGTGACGTCATGTGAAAAGGGCGTATGTGGACATTTTAGCGCCATTTAGCAGTGAGGTTGCGAATTCCACTCCACTCCCCTCCCTTTCGAAGCACTACGGTGGCTGCACACTAAGATGCTGTTACGTTTTCGCTTCTTTAAGATAACATATTTATGAAACACACTCTGAGCTGTTTGTCCATTTAGGGCTACTGTAGAAAAAACATGGCGAATGCCATGCAAGGGGACCCACGGTGAATGTAGATAGAAATAGATAATAAAAACATAACGCTTCATTATGTAAGGTCATACTCCTCTGAAGAAGAAGATGAAGAAGTTTATTTTTATATAGCGCCTTTCCACAAGCTCAAGGTCGCTTTACAATGAGCACTTTCAAGCAAAAATACATTTTAAAACAAACATACAAATATGCAGGAAAAGATGCAAGATTATTGATAATACATTTCAAACAAATTGCTTTCAATTGTTTACGGAGCGATATGGGTAAAGAATTCAATAACCTGGTGGCATTAACACTAAATGACCTTCCACCTGCAGTGGACAGTCTAAACTTGGGAATGCTAAGAAGCCCCAAATCAGATAATCTAAGAGACAGAGTTGGTATATATGGGTGAATTAGGTCTTTGATATAGCCAGGTGCAAGACCGTTCAAAGCCTTAAATGTCAACAGGAGAATCTAAAATTGAATGTGTGAGGAAACAGGTAGCCAGTGAAGACTGTGTAGAGGTGGAGTAAAGTGAGCACTGCGCCTGGTCGAGGTAAGTACCCTAGCAGCAACATTATGGACATACTGCAACCTTTTAATATGTTAAAGGGTTATGTATATTATATTGCATTTATGTCAATAGATCCTACAAAAACTACACACTGGACCTTTAAGTTTGTGTTTAAAAATGTATTTAAAGTTACATTTAGTGATGCTTATGCTGCAGAAATTACACACTTCACCTTTAAGTTAGTCTGTAAATTGCAGTGTGTGGATATATGGATGGTGTTTCTAGAGGACAGATTTTATAATTGCTGTGTCATTCTCTTGCAGCCATGCACAAGAGGTGAAAAAAACTAAAAATGCTGAGCTGCCCAAACAAACAGATTTTTGTTTCTCAACCTCAAGGGACAAGTGAGTGTTAAGGTTGACCGCAGCAAAAGAGAGAGAGAGCAAAACAGAGCAACAAGAGAGAGAGCAGGAAGGCAGAAGGTGAGGAGGAGGGAATATATGACAGGGCAATTCCATGAAAATGTCAACCTTACCATGAAAAAATAAAGTTTTTACCAGCGGTTTTACTATGGTAACAGCACAGATTTTAACATGTGGTGGTTCAAATACCCATGTGAGATCTCTCTTCAAATTTGTAAAGCATTTGTTTTATTTTTATTTTTAGTGCATGATTTTTCATAGTCAGGTAAGTGCCATTTTCAGGATTGTCACATCCATAACGCTACATATTCCTCATAAATGGACACATGAAAATGAATATAAAGTAACTATTTTATGTTCTATAAAGAGGCATCCCTTCTCCATTCATTGGGTATTATTGCTTCAGGATTGTGCATTTTATTTTACAGAAATCCTACAAAGTTTATTGTCTCCCAAAAACCGCGTCCTTTTTTTGTCACATCCATAAAGCATGTTTATTTCCCTTTTTTAAATCGAAAATGTTTTCATAGACTGACATTTTTTGATGTTTAGACTCTGTCAACAAGGGTTCAGTAAAATATAAACAGATGGTTCAATATATTCGTAACAAATTCATTCTCTGAGCATTTTTATGTCACGTCCATACCGCAAAATGTCACGTCCATAACGGTGGAATTGCCTGACAGATAACAAGGTAGACAGGAAGCAAGAGAGCCCGCCATATCATAAAGACAGATGTGCTCGCAACAAACATAAAATCACAGGGACAGCAAGACAGCAAGACAGCCAACACATCAGATGACCATGGGCACTGTGCCTAAATGTCACAAAACATAACGGATCCTCCGGGCGACACAAATAAAGGATGCTACTTGTAAGAAATATTCTCTCTCACTCCTTCCCTCTGCGCATCGGTACCAAATCAATGTTTAAGTGACAGTTCAGCTAGGTCCAAAAATAAAAATCAGAAAGCTTGGAAAATTTAATCGTGAATTAATTTGATGTAAATAAAATAAAAGTTAACAGAAAATAATTTTCATTTTTGGGTGAACTGTCCCTAAACGATCTATGTCTATGAGGTGTACTTATCTCAGTGTGCACAGACAGGTGTGCAGGTGAGTATGAAGGAAAAGGGGGACGTTCTGACTGCCCGGCCACAATGGAAACTCCACACTGGGCAGGCGGCAGTGAATGCATGTCGCAGTTCTACTGCTCAGGTTACTCACCTCTTTTTCAGCAGCCAACCCCGCTCTTTGTCTCAGTCTTGGTGATGAAAACACTGGGAGCCAGGCGGCGTGCCATGGCTCCAGAGTGCCACTGTGTGTGTGCGTGTGTGTGTGTGCGTGTGTGTGAGTGTGTGTGTGTGTTTTACGGCACTGAGATCTAGAGAGGCGACTCTATGAATACAAGTCTGTCTTGTTTGTCCATATCATCATTTGCACAATAATTGTATTCTGGACGGGAACCCTGACAGGAACCTTAACTGAGGAAATTCACACCCGTAATTAAATGGGGTTGTCACCCACAAAGCTTGTCAGTGTTTACATAGCACTTAACAGAGGCTAAAAAAGAAGTTAAGCAGATTTCAAAACTTCTGTAACAAGTCTTCGATATGAACGCAAAGATGACCATTCACTACTTGGTGATAAAAAAGTAGATAGGGGGGTTGGGGGGCTACACCTCCAGGGCAAAAAGGCTCACTTTTCAAAAACACCAAAGACACAAACACGCACACAGAGAATAAGAGAATGTGTGAGAGAGATAAAAATAAAATAAAAGTAATGCAGGATGCAGAAAAAAGAAGGCTCAAGGTCATTTAGAGAACATTCAGATATGGACTATATATGATCAGTTACAGCATCACACTACAGCGGTATTTAACTGTGTCGAATAAATTGTAACATGTTGTGTGTTGTGTAAGACGGCTTTTGTTTAGTGGACTGGCAGAAAGAGCCGAGACATGACAATTCGACTACATCTGCTTTCTAAAGGTCACCACAATGACAAAAGATCTCAAACATCACAACAACAATCACGCCATGTTAAAAATAAAGCCCGAGACTAAATAAGCAACAGGACTTAATTATACCAATTACTTTATTGTCTACAAATCAACATCATTTCCAATAATGTCACATCACACGCGCATGAGGTCACAGCAGCACCGAGCGCATCTGCGCTGCCAAAACATGTAATAAGCAAGAAGTCGTTCATTGATACTCAAAACGACATTAAAAATGCAACACAGAGTAAGCACAGAGGGGAATTTGGTTAAAATGCACAGGCGCCGACCGAATACTTGGAAAAATTCCTTCATCAGCTGGAGAATCCCACACCAAAGCCTTCGCCGTCAAATGTGCCTTATGAGATTGGAGTGACGCAGCTGTAATCACGTGGGTTAATGAAGCCATTAGCCCATCTCGCCGGTCACAAACATCATTCCAGCCTCTTCAGATGGAAACATAACGACGTGCCCGTGCTCGTCTGTTTGTTCAATGAGGCCAAATTCAAGTACTTCATCACAATTCCCGACCTCTCGCACACAAACTCAAGCACACACTTTTAAGGTGGAATGCAGACAAGTTTAAGGAAGAGCATATTGAAAATCACACAATGTGTGTTTTATGAGTATACACTAGACTAGACTTTGAAAGAACATGCTGTATATGAAAGTATCTTAGGCTAACACAAATGAAAGATTCTTATCGTGCAACAACCGACTATAGCGTAGAACTGTGCACTGCAACTCTAAATCCTTTCCGTGTTGTATTCATGACATACGCATACACGCACACATACACACAGAACTAACAGATCACACATTACAAGCCCTATAGTCATTATGCTTAGCTCCCTGGAAAACATGCCCTCAGGAAAATGCCGGCGAGAAGTGTAGCAGCCTGACTGTTAAATCAGCCCAGGCATGCGTTAAACAATGCGGCCTCAACTGGTGCTCCCTCACAGAGCATAACACAAACAAACACGCACACACAGACACCAGGTGCATTACAGAACACTAAAAGAGATCTGTGCATACATACTGTCCATGATCTTAAGCACCCAAGCGGAGTCACACTACGACAACAACTGTCTCGCAGACACACACTTTAGCACAGTTGTGTTTCTGTAGAGTGCAGAGGCTAAATGAACACAAGCCCTGCAGAAGTCTGAGTGGGCTCAGATGCTGCAGCCTCCAGTCACCACACACACACACACACACACACACACACATCTTTAGCCTCACAGCAATGGAGGAACTCTCCAGAAGCGCCCAAAACACATTTTGGAGCTGCAAAGAAATCTTTTATGTGCCACTCTAATACGCTGGATGGATTGTGTTTATAGGTAGAAAGTAAATGTCGAGCTCATGATACGTCATAAATTGCTGATGAGGATCAATAAAATGAAATACGAGATTACGCCAATGAATATACCTGGATATAACATCTTGCAATAAAGAGCCACCGTGGAGTTCACCTAAAGAAGTTCGGTTCATTTTCAGTTTAATTTTTGCTTGTTAAAATCCCCTCCAAGAAACGACAGCAAGATCTGGCAAAGGCTAAAACCGTATGTATAAACGAACACCCACCGCTTGAACTGTGACCTTCACTCTCAACCCAAATTTATCTTGAAGAACCTGCTATGATCACTCACTTCAAGCTTTCTGCTTCAGCCGGAGCCACTTTTGAGATTTCTTTGACTTGAAGCTCAATCATTATAGGCTATACATTATATTCAGTTTAGACTACCCCTGCGTGCTTGCAGCACCTTACCAAAGCTATCGGTGAAGAACCAAGCGAGAACTCACCTATGATCATCCTGCACGACTCGCTCCTGCGATCAGGACCGGCTCTCTTTAAATTCCAATCCTGAAGAGCACAAGTTCTTCTCTGCGCTCCTCTTTCTCTCTTCCCGAAACAGAAGTGAGTCAATCAGCCAGCACTGCGTGAGAGGGAGCATAGCTCTTGTCCATCCTGTCTCCTATGTCCTCTCTCTCCAGGTGAACGAGCAGATTTTAGTGGGGAGGGATCTGCGGGTCCTCTGCTATCTTTTCTCAGGTGAGTCAGAGGGCAGAGTGGGGGGAGGACGATTGAATGGGGTCCGGAGGGGGGGTCCCAGTCAGTGAATGAGCAAAATTCCCTGCAGGAACACCTGCACAGTGCTTCTCTAAAGCAGACAGCAGACGAACAGTTTCTCTTCTGTTCAGAAATTTCTCTGATACCATAAAGAAATGCCTTAGTAGCACAGTCAAGCCGGTGTCTGCGCTGCACGCTCTCTCTCTCTCTCTCTCTCTCTCTCTCTCTCTCTCTCTCTCTCTCTCTATCTCTCTCGCTCCCTGCTTCTTGTTTTTGGGGTTGGGTATAACCTAAAGGCACCTTCTCTGCCTGCACTCTGATTGGTGGCATTCCCAACCAATTGGAGAGGCGGCAGCCGCTTGTCATCCTGCAGAGTGGAAAGCATGGAAGCACGCTCTCTTTCTCTCTCACTCGCAATTTTTCCCTCCATCTCTTTATGTCTCAGCTCATAATCGCTGTGTTTATGGTGGTCGGAATGGCGGTCGCTTCTCATTCCTCCTCTCGCCCGGCTCTCTCTCTCTGTCTTTCTTGACACCACATGACAATAAACTTGTAAGGGGATTAGCCTCCTCTCTGTCAGTCTCTGTTCTCCTCTCTTTCTACTGTTTCTGATGCAGAAGTGCTCACTCTGCTACGTCATTCCCAAAAGGTGAGTTTTGGGAAAGAGACGAAATGGGTGAGAGCGTTTGGAAGAGATGCAACCGAAAGCGACGGTGCGGAGGAAAGAGAAGGAGGGGGAGAGACGTAACTAAACTGAAACTGCCAGAATGATGAGGGGACATTGAGGAAAGACTGGGATGAAAGAATGCGACAAACAAACGAAGAGTTGACCACTGATAAAACCAACACAATGGGGTCAATATCAAAACGTGTCCTTAAAATGCATAAATTGTACCTCGTAATGAATTTAAAAGAGAACATCTTTGGTATGTAAACAATTCTGCTCACACAAGCCACTGCACTGACAACGGCGAGAGAGAGAGAGAGAGAGAGAGAGAGCTTATGGCAGCCGATGGAAGAAAGCCATGCTTCAGGGTTGATTCTATTTAAAAAGAAATGTGTCAAAAATGAATTCTCTTGAAAAGCCTAATACAGCACACACACAGACAGAAACCCACATGAGCCAGGGGATAGAAAAATCGCAGTCATTTTTGTCTTCCTGTTTTGTGTTCCCTCTCTATCTCTCCTTCGTTGTCTCAGGCTTGTGCAGTAAGTCAGTGAGCGGGGAGGTGAATACTAAGGAGGCTGGATGACACTCTCAACAGTACACTGCACAGAGACATAGATAGAGGAAGGAAATAAAGGAGGGTCGGGACAACGTGATATATACGCTTCATCATCATCAAAACTAGTACTCTACAATACATTACATAAGCAAACACACACATGCTGACTGACATTTGATCCCAGAGGGCACTTGTACACGCTAATAGACAAGCACCTGAGCAAACAGTTACTAATGTCTGTGTGCCCGTCAATGGTGTCTGTCAATGGGTAAACACATTGATACAGGTGAAGCTCTTCATTTAGATCTTTACTGATTAACTCCTCATTACTGGTGTTTAGTTTAATCATTCACTTTGTGAGGGTCAAAAGGAAGGTCGTGCACCCTGCCTAGTTGAAAACAGCAGCTTATTGTATGTATGTACAGTACAGTATACAGCCTGGATCTATAAGCTGGAGAGTGTATAATGGAATAAAAATATGGACATTCGTTGAACGTCTGAGCCTGTGAATACCAAAGCACTGATAAACAGGTTGATTAAGAAGGGCGATCCAGACCTGGCTGGGTAAACAATGTGTCAATATAGAATGTAGAAGGTATAGGGTGATCGTGTGTGTGCCTCATCAAACGGCGGGATAGGGTTTCCTCATTAGTTGTGTTGGGATCAATAATTTAGAGCAGGGCCTTGTTGAGCTCAATGGTCCAAGCGCTAATGTGCTGTCTACCCGCTAGGGACTGGGACCCAGCATGACTTTAATGGATGTCATGATGAGAGGGTGAAATCCAAGAACGGGGATCCACTTGCACCCCTGGCTCAGTGCGGGTGTGTGTGCTGTGAGAAGTCTGGGATGGGTATGGTCACAGGATGAGGACAGTGGCTATCAAAGAACAGGTGTGAAGATGGATGGATGGTGATAAAGGAGAGTTATAGTCTTTACTTTAAACCCTTAAAGGTCCAGCGCGACATTTTTTGGAGGATCTATTGACACAAATGCAATATAATATACATAACTATGTCTTCTGAGGTGTATAAAGACCTTAGCGTTATGTTTTTATTAACTTAGAATGAGCTATTTCTATCTACATACACCGTGGGTCCCCTTGCATGGAATTCGCCATGTTATTTCTACAGTAGCCCTGAACGGACAAACTGCTCTACAGAGCACCTTTCCTAAGTCATCTCCTTCGGCAAAGAGTCGAAAACGTGACATCTTAGTTCTGTGTAAGTTGCTGTAGTGCTTCGTACATCTATCCTTCACAGCCTTATTTATATATTTATCGCAATGAAAATAAGGCTGTGAAGGTCCTGTGATAGGGCTATGAAAGTGGAAAAATGGAATTTTGTTTGGAAAGACTTGATCAGCTGAACAGCAAACAACAAAATAGAATATGAAAAATAGAAAATATTACAACGCATTGAACAAACTGTATATCTATTTCTTAAATAAAAAATGTTGTTCACACAAATTGAGGTAGGGCCAAAAATCACTATGTCTACACTACAATGCTTATATTCATATCATATGATTTTTAATATAAAATAAATAAAAAAATGACACTGTGGAGTGAAGATGGGAATAATTCTATTAATAATTATTTGAACAAGTAGGCTACATTTAATCATTTTAAAACATTTCACACATTCGTGCTGAACACAATATTCAAATATGTCAATTTTTTCTTTAACAATCCCTGGTATTTTAACAAAAGTGTCAGCTAAATTACAACCGTTTTAAACGCAAAGACTGCCAAGCCTTTTAGGAAGTGTCCGCTTTACAGCTATTTTGCCAACAACTTATTTTAACAAAATGACACAAAGAAAGAGCAATGCTTGCCAACACTTAATCTAATTAGATTCTTGTCTCAAGGTTGTCTGGAGTAATAATATGACAGGCAATATGACTATTTCTAACCACGGTGTTAGAAATGATAGAACATATAGGTTTGCATAAAGGGACTAGAGGTCATTAAAGGGCAAAACATACAGCATTACACCCATCTACAGGGGATGCAAGTAGCTCAATAAAAGCTGTCTACCAGTACATCTGCAGAAATGTATACTATACCACCAAAGCAAACTGCAGAGAATATTGTATCCACAATGCAATGCGCATGACTGTTAACATCTTTTTCTTTGTCCAAGAAATCCAGTACTTTGCTGAATCCTGTCAGGTTTGATTTGAGAAACCATTCGATTTCTGATAATGACACACAGGTGCTGCTCTGTGAGCCCTATAATCCAACTATATCCCTGCAACTTGATAGAGAAGAGAGAACTAGAAGACGCCTGCCACCATTCAACCAAAAAACACTGATGGAGAACCAAGAACCAACCTGAAAACACTCAGATTTAGACGACATGAACCTCATTTCGTGTTACATTCGATCTTGATGTTACGCTTCTTGGGAAATGCTTCAGCAATGGGAAAAGCACTCTGCTGCCCTCTGCAGGTTGACAGATAAATTCACAAAGGAGTATCTACAATTAACATAGTAAATCAGCAAAACAATGTTTCCAAAATACAACCCATTATTTAAATAATGTATACTCTATCGTTGCATAACTATCTTTATTCTGAATGAAATTAATTAATTGATCTAGTTGGACTCATTGAGCCAATTTTGCTTGTTAATATATGCTTATGTAACTGTGACTCTTTGAGTCTGTATAGGAAACGATCTTAGTTCTCACACAGGATTTAAAAAATACCTGCTATATTTCTTCCTCCTCGTTAAAGTGACAATTTCACTGAGAATTATGGTTTATTTAGAGAGCTATTCTTTGAAAAGAGCCTGTGGGAGTCACTTCCCCAGACACTATGTATACACTTCTGTAGCGCAGCAGCCTGGACCGTTTCCTGAATGCAAACCAACCTCTGCAAGATAAGCCTCTCATGCGAACACAGAGCCACCTCCTGCGGGGCAAACCAGAGACACAAACAAACCAAACCTGGAACTAGAATGCAAAATTAAACACTGTATCCAGGGCCGGATCAAAGATGAAGCTACACTGAGCGAGAAAGTGAGAGAGAGAGAGAGCTTCTATGTTGAGATACGACGCAGCTGCAAGGAAAATGCTTCAAGTGCTAGGGGACAGGGCCAAAAACATGTTGGGGCCTCGATGAAGGCTTTCCTGTCTGGCCTAGGGCCCGGGTGTATATTGCAATTTTGAGGTTCTATTTTTAATGTGCTTAACTAGCGATCAGAACATCGAAGAATAAATACGAACTCTGAGTTGGCCGGTTGAGTGGACACAGATACGGTATATCCAGGGATAGTTGTAAAATCTGTGTACTAACACACCTTTCATCATCCCCCTCATCATCAGTTGTCACATTCTCCTCTTATGCTCTCGTAAAATTAACAGATCAAATGTAAATCGCAGCGAACATGCATTTTGATAGTCATAGACCGTTTTAGCGGCATACATAACATAACGTTATATGGCCCAAACTTAACTTCTGGTAGATCTCGGCAAAGAATAAATAACTGTCGAGTAGTTTTAATTTAATACAATGAATATACATTATAATATAACAATTTATTTTATATTCATATTTTAAACAAACACAGACCGAAAGTTAACTTCAGGCCAAGTGTGTGCATCTGATGAAACAATATAACAAAGTTGATCATGAAGATATCAGAAATGATACTACACAAACTAGTTAGTTAGCAGTTAATAAGATAATTCTAGTGTACAATTGACTGTTTTATTATTCTTCATAATAAATGATGTATTAGGCCTATTCAAATGATGTATTATGCAATGTATTGTTTAGAGACTATACATTGTAAGTACAGTAGACTTTTTGTAGTAAACACTGTCTCTTAAAACAAGGCACTTTAAAAACATATACATTGTTTAGTAGTCTGACATGTCAAATTTAGTTCAACCAATAGAGTGAGTTTGACTGTTTCTAGAATAAAGAGAACGTATTCCCATCATGTTTCCTATACGTTTTCCATCCGCCATTGGTCAGTGCCAGTGTCATTTAACCTAAAACCTTTAAAGTAACTGTGAAATAAAAAATGTCAATGCTTTTTGAATGGAATATCGCAGTATTTGTTGTAAATGATTGTTGGAAGTTGGAAGCCTGGCCATTGGAGAGTCTCAGGCCGAAACACAAATCATGCTCAGAAGTGATTTTATTTGAAAGGGTTTCTGATTTTTATTAAAAATTATGAGGCCACATGAATTTAAAAAAAGAATGATCCATACACAATAAATAAAGCATTTAGAATAAACACTGCAATATTACATGAACAAATTTCATGGTGACTTTAAAGGGACAGTTCACCCAAAAAAAAAACTGTAATCATTTACTCACCTTCGAGTTGTTCTAAATCTGTATAAATATCTTTGTTCTCATGAAAACAGAGAAAGATATTTGGAAGAATGCTTGTAACCAAACAGTTCTTGGACCCCATTGACTACCATAGTAGGAAAAATTACTTTATAATTTTTTTGTTTCGTTGAACACAAGATTGGATATTTCGAAGAATGTAGAACAGCAAACCGTTCTGGGGCACTTTTGACTACCATTGTCATTTTTCCTACTATGGTAGTCAATGGGGTCCAAAAACTGTTTGGTTACAAGCCTTCGTCCAAATATCTTTCTCTGTGTTCAATCAAACAAAGAAATTTATACAGGTTTGAATACCAACTACAGAGTGAGTAATTCATGACAGAATGGGGTGAGCTATCCCTTTAAGCCTATTTTCGTGAATTTGCTACAACTATTTAAAGTGCCAGTGATGAATAAAATCAATAACGTAAATACATTTCTAGAGCATAAAACTGATAGCAAAAAGCCAAGGTCATTTCTCTTTCCAGTCATCTCACACGACCTGTTCTATATGGTCTACTTGACCCTTTGGTATGTATGAATAGAGGAGGTATATTTCACAACCCAACTCCAAGTGCCCAAAACAAACGTAAAGTGAGCTTGGCTTTTATCTGTTGAGAAAGCGTACATACCATGTGCTCTGAGGACATACTGTACAGTATATATCAGCAATGTGTGTGTGCTGGCGGAGGGGTGGTGAATTTAGAGACTGCACTGAAAGGTCAAAGGATGGCAAGGACCATACAACCATAATAACCCAGAGTAACGAGTGCAAAGGGAAAAGCAGCAGTTATCGATCATCAGAGATTTCAAATCAATGTCTATCAATAACACTGTTCATTTGAGAAGTCTGAACGATGTGACATTTAAAGATATAATTTATTACACTGCGTAAATTTCTCGCATTACTTATGGCTACAAATAATCGACATTATATATATAATATAATCGTTTGACAAATAGTGCACGTAAAGTGTAAGTTTAAAAGGGTTTGATTTTAAAGTTCATTAAATATGCCTGAGCCCTTCAGTGTTCTGCGTCCATGCCCTTGAAAAGCACAGAGCCAGCAGTGGGTCTATGAGTATCTGTTTGCATGACAGGGGATGATCAGACTAAAATTAGAATATTGATCAAAAGTGGATCCATATCAGTTAGGTGCCTCTGCAACAAGAAGGAAAGATTTCTGGAAATATTTTCGAGGGATGAGAGGTTTCCAAATGGACAGCTCTGTGAGGGGAATGTTGAAGTTGACTGTCACTTTCTCTCTCACAGGGATGCTAATTTCACACCTCTGGCAGACGACAGAGACCCTCCCAATACCGTGTCTACACCCATCCATCTCAGCAAACATCAAGCCTTGAACATATAGACACTTTCTAGTATGCACATGCTTGCATATACCCACAAACATTCAAAGAACTTCAGTAATCGCGTCAAACGCGCATGTTAAAAGCCTGTGTGAAGATGCGTGGCAAAGCGATTCATTATAGCTGGTCAGTGAAATAATTGATCATTCACGAAAAAGAAACAGACCGCTCTTGTTCTAACTCCAAAAGGTTTCAAAACTGCTGGTTTAAGCAGGAAACTGGCTGAAAACATATTGGAAAGGCTCACACTCCAATATGTATGAATATTGCTAAATAAACCTCCAGTCTTTAAAGCAGACTGACCTTTAAAACTTTATTTCCAAGTGCTGATATTAAAAAGTCACAAAAAGCATCCTTGCTGAGTTTGTTCCTTTCTTTTGTATAGCTGATGTCCTTCACATTGAAATAAATTATTATAGGACCAAAGATACATTTGAAAGGTCAGTCCAGCCGTGCTTTTCACAGTCTATAGGTTATTACTGGCCGTGGGCAAAATTACATCTAAAACTGTTAGCGCACTCAATCACACACACATGTTAGCAAAAAGCCTGCAGGAATGTGCACAGACATACACAAAAAAATACAAGCAGTTCATTGCTAGGCTGTGCTGAGTGACCCGCCGGGTTCTGTACTGTCTATGGCCCTGACATTCTGATATACACAACATCTCAGATCAAACTCATTTAAGCTTTACTGGCGTTAAACATGACAACAAAGCAGCTGTCCGACTGCTGATTACAGCAAAGTGTGTTCAAATTCTTTACATGAAATACAATCTTGTTAATGACAAGACTGACATAAGAGGACAAGACGTTGACCACAGGCTCAGATGTATCACATCTCCAGAAGCAATCAATCTATGTCCTACGCTTATGCCGTATATACATATTTACAATTTCAACCTTGAAAATACGGAATATGGTGCATTAGTGTTGTTTTTCCAAGCCCGTATTTAAAGTGCAGCCGTACATTTCTGCACATGTAGCAAAATGGATCTCCATGGAAAGCAGTTTTATCTCATATGTGTTCACAGGAGACTGCCAGCAGAATTGGATATAGATGGATGGCCTTACCTGTGCCCCACATTAAATCCTCTTCCTCTATCACTTCCTGTCTTCCCTTCTCCTCTTTCCGTCTCCGAGGATCTTTCCGCTTGCACCCCGACACCGCAAATTCCCAGTGGAAACCTTCGCTGGCATGAACAACGGAGCACCCGGGCAGCCTTGTTCCTTGAGCTGAGATATTTGAATGAGGAGCCAAAATAGTCCTGAAGAACTTCGGTCAATTGCGAGAGTCACAGAGAAGGTTTCTCCTGCGCACGGTCAGCGAGACATGCGTTTCCATCTGCTGGCCCATCCCACTTTCCCCCTTTCAATCTCACCACGCTGAGAATACAGGACAAGTGCAAGAGATTCCAGCCGCTTATCACACCAGGATCCTAATAAGTGAGTAGGGGGAGAGGAGAAGAACGAAGCAGGGAGGGTGGGAGAAGAAACGGAGAGCGGAGAATCAAGTGTCAATGAAAACTTGGATTGGGATTGAGAGATACAGTATGGACCGAGCGTGAGATACATACCTGACAGCTGGGAAGATGGAGTGGGACTTAGTAGCTAGAGGCTTTAGTCTTGTGATGAAATCCAGCCGGAACATCAAGACCTGATTTCACAATATGGACAAGTTTGTTGATGCATGTAGAGCAGCGATTTTCAGATTAGGTGATAAATGGAGCCACAGAGTTCTCTTTTCTGTGGATGGGTCCAGTGATGTTTCGGAAGCCTGCAACTGAAGAAGAACATCATGAAAAACTCTGGTCATATTGGAGCTCATGGGGACATGGGGTTTAAATCTGTCTTGGTACATTACACTTTCAAAATATTTACAAAAAAGATAATAATGGTTAAACCATAGGCTATATTCTTGCACCACAATGCATAATATACAGACTATATTTTTGTACCAAGGTCAATACTTTTTTGTTTAAAAAAAAAGAATAAATAAAATAGCAATTGTCATTATGATGTTTTCCACAACAAATTTAAATTATTGAGCCTGACTAGGTCAATATAAGTGTAAACATAATAAAGAAGACAAGCAACACGACACCATCTCATCTAGAGGCAACAGCTGATGGTGATGTATTCCCACTTAACATCTATGATGAGTTCTGAATGAGTGACAGCTCTAGTGTGAAGTAAATACGGCAAAAGTCCTGTCTGATTTGAAACCCTACACTGACTATTACATGACAAACTATCACCACAAAACAGAGAACAAGCAGCTGTAATTCTTCGAAACCTCCGAGCCACCAATCATCAAATAAGGAAAATCCTCTTTTATATAACCACCCTAGTTGAGTGATACTTCACTCACATATAGATTTACATAAATGACCCTCACGGGAAAGTTTCAGAAGGGCAAAGAGGGGCGGCGAGGCCACTTTTTGAAGCGGTAAGCACATTTCAACAGCCAGGCAGTGTGAGATACAGTTACAGGACACAGTGACAGCAAAAGGACCCCTTCTTTTACCCACCACAGTCATAAACAGCTTCCAAACGATCACACCGCAAAGCATTAAATTTGTCCGCCACTCACTATGATCTCACTTTATGGTTTAAGTTGGCTTACAGAAATTGGCTAGCAAGGCCAAGAAGGGACAACCTTGCTCCAAGATTTTCAAGCGGTAAATAGCTGGTGATGTTAAGCCACGGGGTTTCGAAACAGCTAGTACAACATGTAGTTGTTGACATAATCGTTATGGCACTTGTTAGGAGGTGAACTACTGTAGGACATGAAGTATTTTCTAAACCACATAACTCTGCATGATGAATATCATATTTTAATCTCAATTAAAGCAAAATAGGCCTATATATAATGCTGAAAATGCTTCTAAAAATAACTTCCATTGAACACTAAAAATATACCTTATACTGATTGAATATGTAGTTCATAGGTATTACACATACATATCACATAAAGTTAATCTTCATTTATTAATAACGCCTCAAGAAACCGTCAAAGTGAACATTACATATTGGTAATTCACAAGCTTGGTAATTCAGTGGCTTGAAAAGCATTGCTGTTTTTAAATTCGTCCAGCAGAGGGAGTCGTACACCTGCTATTGTAATGTGTCAAAAAAAAGTTGAACGGAGTGAAATGTTCATACACGCAATATCGTTCGCGGACTTACAGTACAATGCCCATTTACGCATACTTGTCGAAAAATAAGTTTGTTTTTATACGCGTTTTCAGTTTTACGTATATTATTCTTTAGGATATATTTAAGTTGTCGAATCGGTCTAGCGGTATTTTGATGTCATATACGCCGGCAGCGCTTCATGAAATCCAACACTTGTTAATTTACGGAGCTGTCAGCTGTCAATTAATGCACAGCAGCCTGCCAATTAAACAGCCACACCCAGTCAGGTTTATAGTGTGGAGGAGAGGAGCAGGTCATGAGTTCTCAGATATGTCTAACCCAGAGGTGATGGCTGCCCGTCTCATGTCATTTGATCACATGTACAGTTATGAAAAGCGACTACAGACTTTTTCCGAGTGGCCTTTTCGAGAGGATTGCCTGTGTACACCAGAACTGGTGAGTGTATGGAAAGAGAAATGGACCGATAACTTACTTTGAACCAAATTGACTTTTTGCCTAACGTCACGTGCAGGAACCGGAAAACCGGTGTCGTCGCACCCGCTTCAGTCTGCTGCATGAGCTCGTAACATATAGAGCTTTACTAAAAACGCCTTTAGGAAAATATACTGAAGATGAACTTAATCGATGTCCACAAAAAATACATACTGATATACAAAAGTTACTTATTTTCCTCACTGACATTCAAACATGGCAATAGACTAAAACGCCACAAATGAAAATAATCAGGCATTTTGATAACATTAAAAATCTGTAAATATAATTCATTCAAAATGCTGTTAACACTTTCTTTTCACGTTTGGTCATGTGATGTTATTTGAAATTAAATAATTCTTCAACCTTTTTTTAACACCTTTGTATCAGAAAGTCTATGTATTGTTAAAAAACCTTTTTGCTCATTCAGATGGCCAAGGCAGGTTTTGTACATTGTCCGAGTGAGAATGAGCCAGACGTGGCCTGCTGTTTCTACTGTCTCAAAGAGTTGGAGGGTTGGGAACCTGATGATAACCCCTGGTGAGCTCCCCCATCCTGAAGCACACCTTTTTATAATCTAACTTTGTTAGTCTTGAGTACATTTTACAATGTTGATGCTTTATTTGTTAATAAACGAACTATAAATCTACTGTTTTAAAGTTCTTACCATTTGAAAAACTACATTTCGTTGCCCTGTACTTGTACATATGTAATGACAATAAAGTTGAATCTGACCCAGATAGCACAATCCATCTGGCTTACGTCTATTTGACATCTGCATTTACATCTGCAAGACATCTGCAATACGTAGTTTGCTCATCTGCAATACGTCTCGGAGATGTCTGAACGTCTGTAATACATCTGCTAAAGATCTGGAGATCTGCTGCGTAAAAACATCTGCTAAACATCTTAGAAAGAGCTGCTTTACATCCATTCTAAATCATAAACATCTTACAGACATTTAGAGGTCTATATGACGTCTAACAGCAGACATCTCCGAGACGTATTGCAGATCAGCAAACAATGTATTGTAGATGTCTTGCAGATGTAAATGCAGATGTCAAATAGACGTAAGCCAGATGTATGTGTGCTATCAGGGGAATGTCTGAATGTCTCAATGTCTGTGTCAAAGGACCGAGCATGCCAAACGCTCTCCTAACTGCGCTTTTCTTCACCTGAAAAAGACATTTGAAGAGGTCACTGCGATTGAGTTCTTTCAACTGGAACAGGAGAGACTCCGTGTCTACATTGTAAGTGTAAAGTGAACAATATAGTTTTGCATTCAATCATCAGATTTAATTTCAAGTTCGCTGTTTGAAGGTGTTTTTTTTCTCTTCCCTCAGAAGAAGATGGCTCACATGAAAATCGCCAACTTGCGTGATAAAGTGGATGCCATCAGCGAAAATCTGAGAACTCTGATTTGATATTTGCTGTTTTTTTTTAATACTTCACTTTTTGTATGCTACTGTTTTAAATAAAAATTAAGTTAATTTTGTAAAGCGTCAACAAGAGTCTAGTTTTGTGCACCTTGATGGAATTGCTTGTACTTAAATTGCTAATGGCATTTGTTAAACCGTGTTTGTCATTTGTACATGTATACCATGACACCCTGAAGATTGGCTTTGATGACTTTGCCTGTTTGAACCATATGGACGCATGAGTTAAATGTGCGAGTATTCCGTTAAACCACTCAATGTTCAACACTATTTCAGCTATGTAGCCATTTTTTTTTCTTTGCAAGACCTTCAATCCAAACCTTGACCCTGGGCAGATGGTCCCAAACCCCCTCCCTCTCCATACCAACTGTTGTCCCTGTAACATCTGTCACTCTAGACAGTGTTGGGGTGAACTGTGGGTAAAACCAAAGTCTGTCGCTGGAGGGCTCAGTCGGTTTTGGTACTGTGGATCATTTGGTATCTAATTTTTGAAGTGCAACCAGAGAAGAATTTAAAGGAAATTAAATTGGTTTTAGTGGCATTTATAATATAGTGCAGGAGTATACGGTTTGAGCTATAGATCCTGTTGAAGAAGCTTTAAGATAAATGCTGTGTATAAGGCTTCTATAATGAAAACTGTATAAAATACTTGTTTCAGATGGGCCAGGAGAGGGATTAGGGATGCCATCCCATCTCCCCCTTCCTATGCCCTGGATTACTGTCTAATGCAACACTCTGGACACTGAGCCCGATCAACTGCTTAATTCTCCTTTATCCGCTCGCAACAGAGTAAATAGAAAAATGAGAAACTTTTACAAAAAAGTGATGTAACACTCTGCTAGAGGAGGAGTTCAGAGGAGACTTCTTAAGTTCTCAAAATAACAGTGTGGAACTGGTTTCACATTTTTGATTTCGTGGAGTTGCATCATTTTGTAGAAGTTTCTTTTACAGAAGTTCTAAATGTTACACTGTCCAGAAGCGCTCAGACGCTGGGCATTTTTCTGCTAGGAATAATTCACCCCCAAAAAAGCACACATCTTTATGCACTCATAAATTAAATTCAAAATAAAGAACATTTGTTATTAATATCAAGCTCCAAAAAATAGCCTATAGCAAGATGCAGACACAAAACAACATTGAGAATGTGACGTGAGAACAATTTCAATGAAAATATTTTGTTGAATTTTTTCTGGGGTAAATACGTTTATTAACGTTTCACAATAATCATTTGTTTTCCTGCTATAATATTCTACATGCCCACATCAACGAGAAATCAAATACTGGAACACAGTCCATAATTTCCAGTCTCATCACTGGGTGTGACAGGTGTCCACACTCCACACACTGTTTGAGACTGGGGTTTCTCCTCTCTGATTGTGGCATATGGACAAATTGACAGATGTTCCCAACAGAAAGTTTACAACCTGAGAGCGCCATTGGGGCCCATCTGTTGCTGTGCGCGGGTCCTCCCCCTCGGCTCTCCTCATCTTACACCAGAAGAGGCTCTGCCACACACCCCTGCCTCACCTCCGCTCAGCATCCCCTCCTTTCACACATAATTCAACTCCCACTCCATTCAGCCTTTATGACACACTGAGCCAAAATTAATGCTAAGGGACTCACCTGGAAAGGCACAGATTAACTCAGATGCAGGGGCCAATAGAGACTAAACAAAGACCTATTCTGCCAATAGACCCACTTGTTTAAAAAATATTAGAATGTATTTAAATAACACATGCACAACCAGCCAAATTTAAGGGACATAATGTGGCTCTCAAAGGGATTATTCACTTAAAAATAAAAAATCATCATTTTCAAACCTGTATGATTTTTTCTTCTGCATAACACAAAAATGAAATATTTTGAATAAGGTTGGTAACCAAACAACAAAGGGCACAAGAACACTGAGATATTTCTCAAAATACATTTTGTGTTCCACAGATTCATATACAGTACGGGGTTTGAATAAATGACAGAATTTTTATTTTGAGGTAAACTATATCTTTAAAACTGTATGGCAGGTCAGCTGTTATGTTCTGTTCTTATGAACAGCAGCGGGAAAACAAATTATGTATGGGCCTAAAGTAATGTATGGGACTATCAACTTTTTCACATCCTTAGTTGTTGATGTCATTGTGTGTGTAACCTAATTCTGGAACTGTATTTTGGAAATTGGTACAGTATAAGGTGGTGAAATACCACTATGGACAGGTTGCATGATAGGCCCTCAACTTCAAAAACCATGACCAAAACTATGTACAAAAAAATCTGTGGAGAAAAATGGCAGTTTATGGGACCTTTATTGACAGAAAACAGGGACTGGCCATCATGCCAACATTTTTTTTACTCAGAATCTATAACATTGGTTCAATTTGCGTTCAATAGTATTTACCCAGGTTTTAAACTGCATACTACAGCCAATAGTGCTTTTAAGCCGCGTCCATACATTAACCCTTATCCATCAGTCATCCACCCTAGTTTTCCCTATTTTAAACTCATAAAGGGTCCAGCTACATTCAGACTTGCACTGTATTCCATATCTTTTACGGATTATTATACAACTCTCCAAATCTCTTTGTGACGTTTCTCCCCTCCCCTTTTCCATGTCTTTCTCACTTTTCCCATCCGTTTCTCTTTTACTCTCCATTACTTTGCATGGCAATCAGTGTGAGCTAACTGCAGGCTCTCTCTCACACAGTCGGGCCCTCCTACCTTGCTTTCTTTTTGTGCCCCCTTCCATAGGGACCCCCATCTGTCCCTCCTCTCCAGCCATTGTGGGGCCTCAAAGCGGGGCTACCTCCACAATACAGTGGGCGTGCAGAGGGGGTAGGCAGGATAAACACGACAGCATCCCCATCCTATTAGAAGCTCTTTAACTTTGACAACCCAGCACACTCACAAAGCTCTGAGTGGACAAGTCTCGCTTCACAATGTCATTTTAATGGCTTGTTCCACCCTTCTGTGAACTTTAACCTCCCTGTACCTTTCCTCTGCTGTGGACCGTCTTTGAATTTCTCTCTCCCTGTCATTCTTCAGTCAGATCTGAGCTCGTAGGGCAGGTGCAATGCTTTGGACGGCTCCTGTCTGATACAACAGAAATGTGTCTGTGGCCTTGTTTTTATATCCGGTGGGGACTTGAATGCACACAAACTCATGGGGACTCGTGTCACTGAGGGGACCAAAATTGAGGTCCCCACGGGCAAGAAAGCTTATAAATTGTACAGAACAATATTTTTTTTAAATCTAAAAATGCTAAATGTTTTTGTCTGTTGTGTGTGTCACAAAGTACAATATATGCAGGATATTTCTATGTGTGACGTGAACATTTCTAACTAAGTAGCAAAAATATGTAACTAAATTAGTAAAGCACTGCCTTAGAAGCACAAAGGTCACTGGTTCGACCCGGGGAACATACAAACTTATAAAAAATGTAATGCACAAAAACAAAAATTGACGCTACAGAGCATGTGACAAATTCCTAAATGTACATGTAAATAGAAAACGTACCAATAACCTGACAGAAATATGTGACCTAAAATATCACACGAAACACCAACGTTTAGCCAATGATAACACTTTGAGGCGTTTTCTTAAATCGTTTCTAAGAATTTGTGCTGTCACAATCCACCAAATCAAAACGTCGAGAACGTCAGTTTGGGAGACAGCTTGTTAGCTAACCTTACAGCTTTTTGTCATCGTCAGTTTAAAGTTGAGCTCACAGTTTATTTCAAGTTTCTCAAGTGTGACTCGTTGCTGCTTTCCTGCTTCCACTCTGAGCACAACAGCGTCTCTGCGTGTGTGTCTTGGAACAGGTGCTTATCAAGTCGTGGCCTAATGGTTAGAGAGTCGGACTCATGACCAGAAGGTTGCCGGTTTGATTCCCAGGGCCGGCGGGTAACGACTGAGGTGCCCTTGAGCAAGCCACCTTACCCCTACTTACTCCCAGGGCGCTGCAGTGATAGCTGCCCACTGCTCCGGGTGTACGTGTGTTCACTACTCTCTGGATGGATTAAATGCAGAGGTCACATTTCGGGTATGGGTCACCATATCTCACTAATAGGTCACTTTCACTTCACTTTCCTACGCCTGCTGAATCCAAGTGGTTAGCATTAATAGCAAAAATTATTGCAGGCTTTCCATCTAGTGGCTTAGTAAGCTTGTTCGACTTGATGCGGCGCCGCAAGAACCGACAGGCTTATGACATCACATTACAGCGCGAGTGAGTCAAAAGCGTATGGAGCAGTCAGCTCTCGAATCTCTCTCGCGGTAATATGATGTCATCCGTCTGTCGGTTCTTGCATGCCTAAAATCGCGTAAAGGCCTTATTTGACAACGTGCTCACAACAATTAGTAAAACAATTTACTAACAGTAATAATATGTGTAATATGTGTAATGAGTAATAATAACAAAAAAAATCCAGCTAACTAACACAATAAAACACAATAAAATCATGATATAAAACACTTAGCCTATCTGTTTTTGCAAATAAACTCTTTAATTAGAAAATGTAAGAGTTTAGATAAAAATGTTAAATTACCTCTCATTGCTCAAGTTGCTTTGGATAAATGAATGATAAATGTAAAATGAAAAAATAGAATGTATAATACAAAAATATTTTTACATCACTTTGTACAGTTAAATATTTAGTCAAATCAACCATAATTATAATGTACTTAATTATATAGTTGACCTTTGCCTTATTAATGCTGTTATGAAAATACGAAAATATTGAGATTTCTGTTTAAAGGAAAAAAACAACATTAAAGACAGCTAACCGTTGAATGATAAGTTTGAAAGCAACATAAAAAAATTTACTTAGAAAATAAGTTTTTGTATAAAATTGCTTGCGACTCATTGCAGTAACTAAATTAGCTATTATTCTTACAGCTTCCCCATGTGACAGCTAGCCCCAGTTGCCCTATTTATGTACCCGTATCTCTTTGTGGTCAACATCAACATGCAAATTTTGCATTGGATTGTGGTTTTGTTTGTAACTTTGAATCCAAAATATATTATATATGTCTATTTTTTTACTTTCCATTTTTTCTACTTTACCTTGCCGACAGGTATTTTGTCACATTATCCTCATGTTTCCTCAACCACCTATCAGTTTCATTGTGCTTCAACTCTGTACCTTGACCTCACGCTTCTTCTCCAGCCCATCCAGTGTGTTTGTGAGAGCGTGTGTGATGTGACTCACGAGGAGGAGGATCACAGTGTTATTCGAAGCTTAAAGGCAGAGGATTACGGCAGCACAGACACTGATTAAAGCCTTCCAGCCTCCTATGGCCCCATTAATACAATCTTAATCACAATGCTTTATCCCCCATCTCCCCCCATGGATCAGAACCTTTCATTTAGCGGGAGCCTGTGTTGTTTGGCCAGTGGATTAGTGCCAGAGAGACAAAAAAACTGGGGAGGAGTGAAAGAGGTTTCAGACTGCACTTTAATGTCCCATCATCCACTCCCCTTCTCAGGCTCACTTTTATAAAATCACAACTCCACAAACAGAGCCCTGGTGGTCCATATCTAAAGAATTCTTGTAGTAACTCAATATATTTTTTCAGTGGCCCCAAAAAGTGTTTGAACACCCAACACACCTTAAGATACGGAGACGTACTGTGGTATATTGCTATTATCTCACACTTCCATTTTTAAGTAGAATTTTTTGAAATGTTTGTTTCTATAAGTATGGCTTTAACTGTTTTTTTCTGTGTTTTCAACAGTATGCCACAGATTAAATTAATTTAGTTTGTGTTTAACCTAGAATACTCGTTTAAAAGAAAGGAATTTCATTTCAGATAACGAAATATTAAAGCAAGTGAAACAAATCTAAAAACAGCTATTACTTTTTCCTGTTACAAACTGTCTTTTTGCATTTTCTTTTACCCAGCTGGTCATAAAGTTATTCTAATGGATATATGATGCCCTCAAGTTCACACCGGTGCCCTAGCAGAGTAACCCACAAGGGCAATTTATCACAATAACTGCTCACGTTTGTCAACAAGAAAGTGTCAATAATTTTTAATTTCATTTGTTGACTACCCAAGCTTCCAAAGGTTATAAATAATAAAAAAGATTAAAATAGAAAAACAACAGAAATATAAATATATATTATATATAATTGTTTTGTATTCAAAATGGTCTATTTTTAGTTAAATAAAAGTTTGCTGAATATCTTGTTTCATGATGAAAATATTTTGAATTAAGGTCATACATTTTTACAGTAAGTGTCCAAACGCTCTGTTTAAGGCTGTCATGTATTTATTTATTAAAGTGGTTGCAGGCAGGATTTAAAGTAAAGCACCATAATAGATTTGCTTGTATTACAAAAAGAATTAGACTTCTCAGAAGAAATCTTTTGGATCTTGAAAACAGCACACTAAAATTGTTGACTTCTATTTTCATTATATAACGTTTGCATGGGTATTTGCTGTGGTGCTGAGGTCACAGCAATGACCATCTGCCCTATGGGAAACACATTACGCAGTCTTTGCACCCCTTTCTCTTCATTCTTTTGCGTTTTCGAATGATTGTGTCGACAGCAGCTGACAACTTTGAAAATTTTCCCTTATTTCAACCCTGCTGAGTCCAGACGGCTGATATATTGCCATGAAAAATGTTAAAGGGCCACTAAAAGCATTTGTGTTGTTTATTCTGTGGGTATCAATTTGTTTAGTTTCTATCAGCATGCTCAGTTTGCTGTTTTCCTTGCACAAAATACTGAAGTTAGTTTTTTTAAAGGAATATATCACAATATAAGTATGCTATTTCAAAAAGTGAAGTTTGTTTTTATGTTTAAAATGTAAAAACAATAGATATTGTTTAACAGAATGCTGTCGTCAAATTTAGACAAACATATTGCTTTTCTTGTTGTTGTTGTTTTTTTACATGGATATGTATAATATGAAAGATTTCTGGGATCTGACTTTATGACTTGCCATAATCCAACTCCATTATTATACAGAGTAAAGCTTGCAGTCATTCCATGCACTTGACACCTTGCATTCTGTCATTACCCATCCTCAGTGACTCTCTGTGTGGAGCTATGTGTCATTCCAATGCCCAGCTGACCCACAAGAGGAGAGTGAAAGAGGTCACTTAAGAATGGGGGTACACAGAACCTTGTTCACCTCATCAGTTTTGGTTTCTCCACTTTCTCTTTTTCCCCTTGCCATCTCTCTCTAGTTTGGCCCCAGCTGTCCGTCAGCCCCCCCGCAGTTCTCCCAGCTGTCTCGGCTCTCCGAACGAGCAGCCTCATAACAATGCAGGTCAGAGGTCGAGAGAAAGAACACACTGCACTTACAATAGACCAGTGGCGCCCGCTAATACAATCGCTCCCTTTTTCTCCTTCTCTTGGTTTGCCAAGGCTGGAAAAGACAAACCTTTGGAGCAGTGGATGAGGCGGGGTCCACTTCAGGCACAACAACCTCTGAGGCACCCATTCTCATTTTAGTGCCGCTTTTAACAATAAACACACTTTCACACACACTCGTCCCATGGTATTGCCTCACATCATCTCTCTGTTAGTCCATTTGGAGAGGCATCGCATTGTCCAATATGCAGAGAGCTAAAGTCAACGATGGCCTACACTCCACAGTAGTGATATAAAGGTTTGTAGGGGAAAAGGCTGATAATATCAATAGGCACTTGTAGGATTTCTATTAAGCCATTCGACACGCTAGACGTTTGGGAACCAGCATTGAAAATACATTTTTTCACATTTTTATTTTTAAACAGTTTTTGGTAGGCCTCTTTTTGTGTGCTTGGTTTGTTTCGTTGGCAAATATGGCAATGAAAAGGCTGGGAAAACACAAGTGAGAGTGAAAGGGGATCCCATGACACAGTCACCTGTTCTGCAGCTATGTTTTCCCATGGCTCCACATGCTCCACTGACTCCCATCATAACACTAATATTAATGACCAAAAACGTTTCTCATTCATGGCCTGTAATCCTAGCATATTCAGTGGGGGATTTGCCTAGCAAATTTAAATATAATTTATTTTTATATAATTTATTTTTTGTTCAATGTAGGTTTTAAAATTAAAATGTTCCTCTGTCCAAGGCAGAGAAAGAAAAGAGATTAATTTATAAATAGTCTATTGTCACATTCCATAAAATATTTGGTTTCATAGAATGGAAAAAATATTTAATGACTGATTTCTAGTTTGCTCTAGACGCAAGTTTATGAATGACATATTGGACATAGCAGTGTAACATTTTATTGTACTTTTAAACCTATCTATTACTGGCAAAAGAATTAAGAATATCTGAACCAATAAATATGAAACTAAAATGAAGAAACAAAAGGGTGCCATATTGTATAAGAATATTCCTTTTATTAAGTGCGAAACAGGTACATATTTACAAATGCTTGACCAAATTACAAATTTTGTGGAGAATGACAAAAATACATTAAACAGAAAGAAAACCAATAAATAAATAAGATACTTTGATATTGGTAGCAATGACTGGCAGTGTACCAAAACAAAAAAATAGTGCTGACAAATTGCTTTAAAACATGTACAATTGTCATCAAAATAAATATTAAATACAGTCATAAATAAATGTTACGGCAATAGTATTGTGCTGTATTTATTTTCTATTTCTTTCATTCTGTAGTTTGTTTAGGGAAAACATATCAAAACCAGCATATGCTTGGACAGGGTTCTAAAAACAACTCTTCGTGCGCTTCTCATCAAACCTTCCAATATCTCGCTATAGGTTCCGTTTATCTATGTCTATTTGCTGCGTTTTATGCCATGTGACCAAAAAACTTTCTATTTGGGGAGAACATCACATTTATACAGAAAACAAATTACAATTAAAATAGTAACAAACTTAATCATGACAAAACAAGAATAAATTAACGAAAATATGCATCTCTTTCTCAGTACTTCAATTGCCACAGTTAGGTTAAGATTCAGAAACTGTATGTTTCTCTCGGTCATCACTATGGTCTGTTAATGGATCAGACAGGATACATGCAAAGTGTCTCCTTAAATGTGCTGGGCCCCTGGAGGCACGCTGAGGAGCAGGAGGCAGATTTGCTGAATGTCTCTGGTGGTCATTTGTTCATTCACTGTAAACGGTGCTTATCTGTGAAGTCACCATGTGTGACGGGGCAAACGGTTCGAAAGCCATGTCTAAAGGAAGCTCATAACGGGAACCTTGGAAGAGCGTGTGAACCTGAGGAGCTGGAAGACCTGCCAAGGAAGACGGTGGGTAAGGGTGGGCGGAAAGATAGTGGGCGGCGTGGGGTGTAAAGTTCCTCTCTGTCTCGTGCGGTGAGGGCTCCTGCTTTACAGCGAAGTTGCCACTGATGCTAAGAGGTGGCGTGAGAGGCCCATCATAAGGTGGTGTGCCACTGCTGCAATCGTTGGGTGAGGAGTTGTCATAGGCAATCCCCTTGAAACCCTTCAGATGTAGCAAGTGTGAGGCCTCCAATGAGCCATAGGGTGGGCTGGGCAGTCCTGGTGAGGGATAGCTAATGGGGTGGCCCTGCTGACCACCTGCTCCTGGTATGCCGCACTTTTCATCCAGTTTATTAAGCATCACGGTTGAAGGTCCCAGTTGGAGGCAGCCAGCCACTAAGTTGCTGGTAGGTTGTGAAAGCCCCTTGCATAGCATCTCCACAAAACCGTGGCTCTCAGGTGACTGGTCGCTCTCCAGAACCTCAGACAGTGCCCAGATGTAGTTGCGGGCCAGCCGCAGAGTCTCAATTTTGGAGAGCTTCTGGGTCTTTGAGTAACAAGGCATGACGCGCCGTAAGTTGTCCAATGCATCATTCAGTCCGTGCATGCGTGAACGTTCCCTGGCATTGGCTTTGACGCGGCGAACGATGAACCGTTCCTGCCTGGCTTTGGTCATTTTCTTCTTTTTAGGACCTCTCCGCTTGGGTGCCTTCTCTCCATCAAGACCCATTTCTTCATCTTCATCGTCTTCCTCTTCCTCCATATCCTCACTGCCAAGTTCCATCTGTCCCCGGTTGCTACTATTTAGCACATAGCGACCTCCTATTTCAGGTGTCCGGTCACCCTCCTGTGAGCTGAGGTCCTCCTCCATCCATCCAAGAGAGCTGACCAGCTCAGTCACATCCCCTGGCTTGCCATAAGGTTTGGTCATCATTGTAAACTGAAGGCACAAGAAATACAGTTTTAACTCACATAAAAATGCATAAATATGGAAAAGAAATAAACATATATGAATATAAATCTATAAATATTTGCCTTTTGTTAGTGGTATGAAAATGTCATTCTCCTAACATTTATGTTCAAGAGAAAAGTGTTTTAACTTTAGAGTTTTGAAATAGTGCTTTTCATTAGTTTGGAACTGAAAGCAATAGCAAACATGAGTAAATCATAAAGAAGGTCACTGAGAGAATTACAGAAAGAGTCAACTGAGAGTATACGATTATTGTGATAATTATTATATGGCTTACAGTTCTAGAATTCAAATTCTTCTCTCAGTTTTAATGCGCGATCTAATGGCAAAAACTTTTTATCTAAACCCTTTGATTTCCGACCACTGCGCAGTCGTTTTGGAGATGCTGTCAATCTGGGACACGACTGGATTTAGTCCACAGATAAAGCGCTCGGATTTAATTTGAGAGGAGCGTGTAAATCAACAAATACAGACGCAAACCACGCTACACAACTTGAACAGTTTTGAATTTGATTTGATTAAAAAACAGCATTGTCTCCAAAACGTATTTTACCAAATAGAACTGGTGGCCTCTTTACTCCGTTTGCGTTCCTATAAATCTTAAACATTAAACATTTCTAATTTAGATGCAAAACACAAAAGTTTGTAGAACTAATAATATAGGCCTATATGCAATTTAGTAAACGACCCGCATTTCTACTTTCTACACTTTAGATCATAGATGACACTGCTAAATGCATTTTCTTAGCAAATATTCTTAATATTTCGGCTGTTAATAAATTTGTTTACCATTTTTATTTTGTTTTTAATCAAAGTGACGAATCATAAAATTAATAGACATCGTATTTTCATGATGTATTAAAACGAATTTGATGATAAGCATCTTCAGAATAAAGAAAAAACTTTGCAAAGCCATATCACAAAGTTTCTAAATAACAAATCATCATAAAACTGATAATTAAAATGTATATACTGAACACTGCAAAGTATATGAAAACAGTCATACCTGTTAACGTTGCACCCTTCGTCACTTCAAGAAAATTTTAAAAGTGGTCAGAATTTCTAAACGCAATGTAAAAATAAACACTCTGAAAATTGCTTCAAAACGTTTTATGATTTCCCCTTAGCACGTTTTACAAGTAAATTACTCTGCACTCATTCAGTTCCTCCAGCTCTCCATCATTGATGCATCAGAGCGCATCAAGTCTTACTGAAGCGCACGCACTCCGGGCTTCGCCTTTCTAGCGAGCCTCACAAACTCCGCCCACAAACACCCCACCTCTCCAGATGATCCGAACGCGCGTGGCTCGCTCGTGGCCAAAGTTTCACGACTTCTGTGTGCATTCATCCTTGCGGCTTTGTGTGTGAGGGTCTTCGCATTTAATATAATTTCCCTTTATATTATCTTTTAAATATTGCAAGGTGTGCAGATGAGAAGATCTGTGTCAGGAGAAATATTGCTAATGTTTAAGCAACAGTAAGTCAGAATCTGTGCACCTGTTACCCTAATTTTGTTTAACATTATCCCCTTGTCTTCTCTTTCTTTCTGTGTTTCTAATTGAATCTTTATTCCAAATTAATATTAAGATATGCTGATTATGTCACTGACGTTTATTTATTGACGTAACTTAATTCAGCAGTGTTTGTTGGTTAGTGTTCCAGGTTCAAAACTAGCATTGTGAAGAAGTACAAATTTCACCCCTTTTTCGTGACCTAACGTGATTTTCTGCCCCAATAAAGCCCGCTCAGTGCTGGATTAATACCCCTGAGCCCTATTTGGTTTATGGCGAGGTCAAACGTTGGTCTTAACTCTAATTACAGTAGTCTAGTCTACAAAGACGCGCGCGCGTCGCTGTAAATGATTGTGACAGCTTGGTGCAGTGTGAGCAGGTGTGTGTGTTGTTCACTAGTTTCATTCATTCGCTCCGTTCCCTCATTAGCGCCTTTCAGCCCTCCAAAATATAACGCTCAAAAACTGCTGGATTAATTAAACTGAAACGGTTTCACCAAGATAAACCACCCAACCATGCATACCGTGCCCAATGGTGTTGCCCATCAGTTTTTTGTATCAGATAGGCCTAGTAGATATGCTAAAGATTTGATTTACAAATTGATCAGGAATTACGTTGAGAAAATTCGATAAAAACAGCAAACGGTCATTAAGGATTTATTAGTTTGTATTTATTTGATTTTATTAGTTTAATTTATAAATTCAGCACTTTTATTAAACACAAAGCATTTTGCAAATATTTAAAATTCCATTTCAATATAAAAAATCAGAAAGTTTTGCATTGTTTATTGAGTAATAGTGTGACTTTATTTGGCGGAATGGGGCTACATATGATGTGTTCGTGCCACAGTAGGGGTTCTATTGTCGTAGTGCGCTATTGACTGCAGGGTTTCAGGTCACACGTGTCCTCACACTGATCCCATTGTACACGCCAAGTGCGCACATCTGTGCCCTAGACAGTGCGCTTACGCAAGTTTTGGTAAACTTTGGTATAACTTTAATTTAACAAGAGTTATATAATTATTTAGGCCTAATACTAAACAGATAAAACAATGCTTCACATTTCAAATAATTAGAAATATGATAAAACTTTTATTTTTTATTAACTTATAAAAATACATTTTATATATCATTAAAACATTTGTCTGCTTTTTGAAGACTGAAATATAGCTAGCCTATTTAAATATATAATAATATATTTTAAATGACGTTGTTCTTGTGGCGTAGCCTATTTGTATGCGTTATGCATACAAATGAGTTATTTATTTATTATTCTGTCGCTAGAGATTTACCTTTCAAAGTTAGATTAAACTTTTAAACCAAGTCGGACACTAATTGATAAGTGAACAGATGGGCTTAAATGATGTGACTGCTGCACCAGCACTCGCGCCAGTCGCCTGCCCAACATAATCTCTCACGCGACAACACAAACGGTATAATAGGACAATATTCATAGCGCGAGTTCGCTCGGGTGACGCTTCTTTCCTTTCACACAAAGAAGCTTCCACTTGGCGGCATGCAAAAAAAGTGAGATTTTGATAGAAAACATTTGCCATAGTAACAGTCAACAATCAATTTACAATTAATCAAGACTAACTTGACAGATCTTCATTTATGGCATGTTCATAAAAAAAACGAAAATTCTCTTCTTAACACTCTCTAAATGGCTCCAAATGCAACTTTATATTGTAACTTTATCTGTTTCTGAGAAACTGGCCTTCAGAGATGGTGTGAGTGTGTATATAGACAGGATAACATACTTAAGTGTGTTCAGGCATATTAAGAGTGGTGCTGTCCCATATGATCCAGTGATCACATGTGTGTCTATACAGTACATGCACCTATACGCCTTGCTTCCCCAAAGTGATCATGTGTCTCAACAACCTTACATCCCTGGAGTGCTCCACAATGCTGTGTCACACCTGCAACCTGTATTGGGAATTCCTGTGCTGAGCCCAAACTCTCCTCCCCTGTGCCCTAGTGATGGACAGCAACATTGGAACTAAAGCCTGCTGCATTTTCTAGTCCATCTCGACCAGAAGTGAACGCTACAACCACATGAGACAGTTTCCTCTTTTTTGCCATCTGACCTTAATGCTGACGGTTGAGTACTTCAGGTCTTCATGCAGCAAGTCTTAAAGGTTGTCATGCAGAATCTATGAATGCATAGCAGGAGACCAATGGTATGTTTAATAGACAACGTCCTGTTAAGACAGTTTAGAGTTCAATGTATCAGTGAAAAAGCACACTTTTGTGACCCATTTCATTATTCGGACTGGAAAGAGCACTCCTCCACTCTCCTCTGCAGTCCCAAGGAAAAAGACTGCCTAAAAGCAACTATTTTACAACTACGTACTGGACCTAAATATGTAACATGTGAACAAACTTAATTCTGGACTGTCTGGTTTTATCACGCAATAATATTTGACCATTTAGTGGGGTGACAGGACTTTAAAAAACTCTAATCAGGCACATCCACCCCCTGTCACAAGCTGACAGAATGCATCCTCTTCGCCCAACAACACATCAACAATATCTTTATAGTTGCTTATTTTAGCATGTTGTGATGCTGTTGTATTTCCTTCAGTTAAGAGTCCTTCTCAAAAAAAAAAACACCCACAACTATTGCCACAAGTGAGTTATCCTTTTCTGCAGTCCCAAGGGACCTGTTTGGAGTGGGTGGGGGGATTCGTTCGCCTCTCTGACAGATGGGTCCTTGTTTCTGTCTTTCTCTCCCTCACTCCCTCTCTCTCCTGAGCTCAGACACAGACACACTCGCTTAGACTTAGATTGAACGAATACAATAGGAATTAAAGCCATGCACACATGCTCCCTCTATGTCTCCTGAAAGCTGAGCCCCTTGTAATAATTATAAAAGCAGGGGTGTGTTTGGGTGATGGGGACTGGGCTGTTGGGAAAAACTTTGATGAAAATTTGGACTTAATGGCTTTTTTGTCCGTTACAAACAAATTATACTTGCCTGTTGCAAAAAAGCTGTAAACAAACAAGTACCAAACAATCTACCAATTAATTTAATGCTTAAACTTACTTTTGCATAGTCTGGGTCTGTTTCCACCCTGTTTCATTTGCATTCCAAGCCTGTCAAAAATGATTTTTTTCTGCAATTGAATAAAAAAGAGAGTAAACTTGTGTGCATGTGTGTGTGGGCCTGTGTTTTAAAAGATATGTGTTGTAAAGGTCCCAGAGCTCCAGCTTTATCTGCTGCTTACTGGAGCTGAATACAGGAGTACTCGTCGGTAGTATCCTGTGGGACAGATGCACAGTCGGACTCATGCTTTTCGGCACTGGGGAGAAAAGGGACAGAATTACATGGGTATGCACTTTTAACCTCAGGTTTACTCTCTTTATCAACACGGTTTCATAAGAAAGATTATTACTTTTCTTATATCAGGACCAATGACATAGAATGAGGGTAAACCTCAGCAACCACAAATATAGGGTCTGGGGATGATAGCCAGTTTGTGTAAATCAATCCCATATTATATCAAGTGCCCACTGCATAATTGAAAGCGTAAAACTGCCCATTTACACAATATGGCACCTGCAACCCCTCTCTAGACTGATTAACTGCTCTGCTATCGATATGAGAGTGTCCATGCAACATCTATCGCAATATTCCAAACAATCACTCCGAAGTACAACGAAATCTAAACACATGTATCCTGTCTGGGAATTTGAAGGTCACATTGGCTATTAAAGCCATTAATTGAACAATTCAAAGAAGGCCGATACAATCACTTATAGCTCTAATTAAGGTGGTCAGAGAATTTCTCTCAAACCACATTTTACAAATTGAAGTGTTCAGCCAATCACAGTCTGTACTCTTTCTGAACCCCAACCCTGTTTGGGGGAGAGGGGGAGGGGTTCCATCTGCTTTGCTGGCTGTCCTTTGGGACACGGGCATACCCCAAGGGGCTGTAGCTGGGAAGGATGGAGGGAGGGTGAATGGGAGGGAGAGAGAGAGAAGTTGAATAGATTGCACCCATGCACTAATAAAAGGCCATAATCAGTATGCTCAAACACAATAGGCAGATTTTGCCCATTTCTTATACCGTCCAACAAACACAATCATTAGAAGATTCATAGGTATCGCGAAACCAAGCGAAATTAGAATTTTGTAATTAATGACATGAGTGAGCAGGTTTGCAGGGTTTTATTTCAACAAATGAAAACATTTTTGTGTGTCTGGCAGGAGGCCATATATTGTGTGTGATCAGGTGCATGTAGCCCACAAGTGTAGTTTGATTCCCACTGCGGTTTGCAGCAATATGACGCATAAGGTGTTAAGTGGTTTTATATCATTTCCAGTAAATTTGGTTTTGGATTAAATTATTTTACTTCAATCCAATTCTTTAATTAAACACACACCACTGTTTTAAAAAATCACTTCCTCCAATTCAATATTCAATATGGTTTGCATTCACATGTTTAAAAAACACAGCTTGAGCCCCACTTTCTCACACCTTCAAGAGAAACTGCGGTATACATTTGTTTAATGCCAATTTCACATTTAAATTTTCTTCTTTTAAGTTTTTTTCCCCACTTTTATACAGATGATTTGATGCAAAAACAGAAGCCAGCTGGAAACACTAAGGCTTGTGATTAAATGAGACGAAAAGTGATTGTTTGTTTGTTGCATGAAAGACAGGCCGAAAATAAAAGGAATCAAGTTGCATCAGGTTTCATGGTTTCTCGTCAGCTTGGACTTGTTGAGGGATGCCTGAATCTTAAAGGTGCGGGTCCATGTGGGTACCCCGGCCCTAAGCATCTCATTGATTGAACTGCTCCTCCAGGGCAAAAGCAACTTCAGTGCTTTAGTTAACACCCCTCCAGCAAACTGCAGAGCTTTCCGATTGGTTGGCTGCCTCTAAGCTGCCTGTCTTCTAGGTTTATTGTTTTGTGAGCCCTACACAGTCAATATTAAGCTTGGCCTAATGTGATATAGAGGCAGCTGGAGGAGCCACAGTTATTACCATGACACTACGGAGTGAGGGGTGTAATACTATTAAAAATAAATCAGGTGGTTCGATGATTTGGCATGGTCCGGGGATTTTGTGGGACATTAGGTGGGGCAGTTGCTATAATTCTATTACACATTCTGGGGGAACCTCTGAGGAACAATTGATTCCCATTCTAGTTCAGCATAATTCAATTTCTTTTCACCAAAGGCCTGAAAAAGGAAGACAAAATGGGAAGAAGTTTACTTTTCCAATTGGAAGCCATAATGGTCCATTCCGTGTTTGTGGAAAAAAAGCAGATGTTTTCAAGACCTTTCTCCTAAAGCTGGTTGGCTATAGCACGTCTTAGCTTTCATACTTCAAAAAAAAAGTATCTTTTACACCCGTAATTGGTTGCTGCCAGTGTTATTGTGCAGACAGAATGAACGTGAGTCCGAGAAATTCATCTCTTTAATCGGTTCAAAGATTGGGTGTTTGCTCGGGTGACTTGCTCTTTTTATAAGCATTTCTGTCTCTCTGAGTAAGCACGTGAGGTCACCGCTGGTTCCAAAAACCTTTTTTAAACCCATGATAATCTGTCAATTTCTTAGCAACGAATGAAACATATCTGACGATCATTTGTAATAGGCAAAATGTACATAAATTAATTAATGCAGTGTGCCGTTGGTAGCGCACTGGGGGTCCCGTGTCACCATTGTTCTGACGCTGGAGACACATAAACGGTGATTTCAAGGCCCATTGAGCGCGCGATGGATTGTACGTAAAATCCATTAAGGGGCGGACAACATTGATTATTCGACGGCTTCTATCAAAATACAAAGTGCACTAAATATGTTTGGACTTTTCTGACGTGTTAGAGGCGATGTGCTGACAGACAACCAAAATAGAAATACTAAATATTTTGACTAATGTTAAGTCTTTGCAAAATTATTTGACATCGTTAGCATAATTTGACGCCCACTTAAATTATTTACATTTGATGCGAAGTGCAAACAGCCCGTTTTGCAGATTGCTAGAATAACCAACAATAGTAGTTTTATAAAAATAAATGCAATTATATTTATCTTGAATTATTCAACATCCATAAATAACAAGTATTTTCAGTTGTTTCCCCAAAGCCTTTATTAAATTGTAAAAAGAAAAAGTGACAGCAGTTTTGTTAGTGGTATTTATTTATTGAATTTGGTTGGTCCGTTAACGTCGGTATTTTGGACAATACTGACATCTAGTGGTTTAAGTTAAGCACAACTTTGCCTTTGCCGAGTCACGCCCAAATCGTTTCATGATTGGTTAATAAACGGGCGATTAGAATGCATTGAGGTACAATTCTTTTCCGATATCCTACAATTTCATGTACAACACACTATGATTTCAACGCTTTATTTATAACATCTAATAATACACAGTGACTTGTAGTCATGCTGCAAAAATAAATAAATAAATGATCAACAACAACAAAAGAATAACTAAAGGTCTACCAAATAAGAAATAATTCTTAGTGGTTTATGTAAAAATAATTGAGGAAGAAAAACCAAGATGACAAAGAAGTGGGAAATATTATTTCAAAGATGAAAACCACAAAAATAAAAATATCTATAAATATCATTGGCTAACAACAGTTCTTTCTCTTCCAAAGACACACGCACAAAGAGCTTTAAGTGATTGTGACGCAGATGCAAAATTATTTTATTTTATATTGAGGGTCTTCTCTAGGATGACTGAAACACCAATGTATGTGCAAGATTCTGACCTACATATCAGTACAAGCAAAAAGACAGGCTCACTGAGACAGCACTCCTACGCACACTCTTCCACTGCACACGATCACATCTCACACATATTCCTGATACTTCCTCCTACCTGCAAGCATCTCTCGTTTTCCATCTTTTCTCATTTCCTTTCTTATCTTTCTACTATCAGTGGAGACAAATGCCAGTCATCTGACCGAGTCTTTCTCTTGATTTTCTGCAAAGCAGTAGACTTGAATGAGGTATAGAGATGGCACCAAAAAGAGAACCCTCAATTAAGAAGTCTCCATCAGGAGGAACATTACCAAGACATGGACCACCATTTCCCTGCTCTACCACCACAACACCAACATCTCCAAAACCAGCTCCAGAGTTAAAACCACGGATGCTGCGCCCCTCTGATTCACCCTTTGACCCCAGCACATTAGAGGTAAGTGACAGTACTGCGACTAACTCATATTTTTACTATAACCATATATGTTAGTAACCTTTGCTCTGAATTTGTAAATTTACCACAATTCACTAAAATCAAGCAATCAATCAATCAAGATGTAGACATGGATTCAAAAATGTACCCAATGATATATTCTGTATGGCTCTGTATATCAGAATAACATCAGAGTAATCTCTTTCTAATCAGCTTCTGAATACCTCAGTATGGCAAACAAAAATCTGTGTCAACCCAGCCCCCAAATCTAAAGAGAATACTGGAGCTATATCAGGATTGAGAAATGGGGCACTGTTGTAGCTTACCCACAGTAAGGTCCGGTAAGATGCATTGCTGTGACCTTGAGTTTTACTGAATTTACTAAATAATTAATTGTCTTCGTAATACACCAGACTATGTATCAATGTTAGAACGAACAGACGAAGGAAGCATGAAGACAGTGGATTTTTTTACAGTTTTTGCACATAATATGCCAAACGATTGCCTATTTACATATAGCCTACTATTACTTATTTTACGCCTACATGTGCGTGGGCATGTATAGCATTGAAGTGCACATTCAACCTCGCTAACTAAGCGCAACTGCAAGGCTTCACAAATATACAAATCATCAGCGTTGAATTACGCACGCTTGACTTCAATCATTATGCGATAGAGATCTGCGCTGGGCGTGTCTATGTGCAGTTGTGTCACTATTTGTGCATTGGAAGGACTCTCCTTCATCCTTCATAACTCAACAGCGCTACCGCGAGCCACCTCACTCGTTACTCCGCGATTCTAACAGCCCCGGAAAACAAGTCACAGCCGCAAATATGGTATGCATATAGATGGATATATTATTTTAAATCGTTTTAGTTGAATATCTGTAGATATATGTAACTAAATGCAAGGTTTTAAAAATAGAAAACGGTTAGTCGACAACCAAAGTGTGTAACGTTAGTTAGCCTGTTTGTTGCTAGCTAACGAATAAGTTTCTACGTTAAATGCTAGCTAGTACGCTCGAGAGTTGTTCGAGGATGAGGAAATTGATAAAGGATCTATTAAACAGAAATCCACGACGGTGTTATAGTTTTAAAGAAACTTATTTAAGAATTGTGTTTTAGTTTAACTGTCACTCGCTAGCACAGCTGGGAGTTAGCCGATTTAGCTAACATTAGTCAGTTTTGGCTAGCAAAACTTGCTTAACAATTCCCGGGCCAACCAAATTCCAAATTTATGTTTAGAGACCCACATGTGTTAGAAATCCCATTGTTTCATTGCTATTTGTTAGCGTGCATCATTTCACATTCATTGTGTGTCGTTCTGTCCTCAAACAGTCTGACTTCAGCGAGGACCAGATTCTTGGTAAGTTTACAGTCTTGTCCAAATGCATGTTATTTTGTCTCAAAAGTTATCTTCACCTTCCTCATCTATTATTTCCCCCATTTCTTGCTATAAAGCCTGCTTGCTTCATCCCGTCCAGTTATTCTCTTCTTATGTTACTCTATCCCTGCTTTCTTTCCTTACCTTTGTGTTGTTTTCCCTTTGCGATTGTTGTGTGTCGTCTCCAGATTGAGTTTAACTTGGAGCAAATACACGGTGAGTGCACTCGAAGCCTTTCTGTTCCCATTTTATTATTTAGTTTGCATGACGTTTTGGACCGCAAACTAATCTGTTTGTGCCCAATCAAACCTCAACTGCCTCCTTCATTTGAAGTGTGTGTTAAGGAATTAACAAGAGTTTAGTGTTAAATAAACGTTTTTGGTTTGGAGATTTATAACAGCATTTTCGTATAATAGGGCTACTTTTGTGGTTTGTCTCTAGAGCAAATGGACCGTCATATCTGTAGAGGGTGTGTCCCAGTCAGGAAGTGTTGAAAGTGCGCTAACAAAAGAGTGTGCAGTTTAAAACACCTCAACCTAAATAAGACCTAGAAACTAGAAAACGTAGAGTTGTGAAATGTGTTTCTATCTGTTGTGTGATCTTTTTTAGTGCAGGTACGTTTTAGGTTCTTTTTTTGCTCTGTTTAAGCAAAGGAAGTTGACAAAATACTGCCCGCTTTCCTCTCATACCATATATGGTCAAAGTCACAATTCCATGCATGCGAGGGAACAGCTACATTCCAGTGAGCAGGAAAACTATTACAGAGCGGGAGTATTTTGGAAGGGCCTGTCCCGGCGGATTACACACAGTTCTAGCAAACTAGCACTTTGTGAATCTAAATGGCAAAACAAATTATGTTTACATAGATTTGACTTATAATCAAATAAAATCATCAGTAATTTATATCAAACGTGTTTATTTCAATCTTTCAAATACCATAATATGCTTAAGCATTTGTACTAAAAGTTAAGGCGAGTTGAATAGTGGTCTCTTTGGTCCCATAAAGTTAGTCTTAACTCATGTTAAATAGCTACTTAATGTGTCTAAATATTTCACAAGCGTTTTAACATGAGTAATAGGTCTCTGCTGAATATTCTATTGACTTAAGGTGGATGGATAAGATTTCTGTGGTCATTTAGTCTGCCACAGTTAACCTGAATAGACTGCAAAAAATAGCCATGGCATAACATTAATATTGATGGCTGGTGCAGTGTTTCTTTGTGTGCTGATCCATTGGGCTCATTAAATTCAGTTTAAAAGAATGACCTATTGTTATATCTTTACAATACAAGGAATATAATTTCTTGTCTTTTTTTTCCGTGCATTGTCAAATTGGTTTATTCCTCTACATTTCAGTCTTTCTCTCTTGTCAAGCATGTATCTTGTTTTGTTTGCTCGTCTGTTTACCTTTTGCTTATCAACATAAAAGTCTTTAATGATCTTTGCAGAATTCAAAGAAGCCTTCCTGCTCTTTGACCGGACGGGAGATGGAAAGATCACCTACAGTCAGTGCGGAGATGTGATGCGTGCTCTGGGCCAGAATCCTGTCAATGCGGAGGTGCTCAAGGTCCTGGGAAACCCAAAGGCAGAGGGTAATAATCAGTGACTCTCATTTATCATAATGTTTTGAATAGCAGGGGGCCAGACTGTGCTGAAAAATGTTTGCCTTTGTTTGGAGTAACTTTAAAAAAATCTATTAATAGATTTTTCAAAAGTGATTTAATTCTTGGCTCCAACAATTGAAATCTTGCATAAATCTGTACAATTGCAAAGATATGAAACGGTGCAATTATGCACTTGTAGTTCAGTGCAAAGTTGACTTGATCCAATAATTTAATGTTTGTTTACTGTTCACATTTTTGGCCAAGATTGTCCTCTTTCAAAAATGTTTAGAATTCATGGTGGCTAAAATTGTGCAGCGTCTCTAATAATGCTGTAGATAATGGCTTACCTGTTTTTTAATGTCCAACAAGACACTAGTAGTTTCACTGTTAGTATAATTATTACTTTTATCAACTATGCTAATTATAGTCGTTCCTGATGCTGGATAATGTGAAAATGAGCTCTTGTCTGATTACCATCTTTTGTCTTTGTTTCACAGAGATGAACCATAAATTGCTGGACTTCGAACAGTTCCTGCCCATGCTCCAGGCCATCGCTAAGAACAAAGACCAGGGCACGTTTGAGGACTTTGTGGAGGGGCTTAGAGTATTTGACAAAGAGGGCAATGGCACGGTCATGGGGGCTGAGCTTCGCCATGTTCTCACCACACTGGGTAAGCCTGCCTAGTCTCCAGAGGAGATATTTATAGCCTGGTCCCTCACTTCTAGGCCACTTCATGTAGACATGGTTAATTTTAACACAATATACTATTTCTTGGGGTCTGATGATGTTTGTTGTGTTGGTACAGTGCACTGTCATATTGTAACAAGACATTTGACTTTCTATATGGTTTCATTTTAGGAGAAAAGATGTCCGAAGAGGAGGTAGAAACGCTTCTAGCTGGACAAGAAGATGCTAACGGTTGCATCAATTATGAAGGTAAATGAGTCAAACCAAGTGTAGGTTTTTGTAGGTGTACAAAGTGCAACACACCAGTCTGTGTCCTTCAAACCCAGTGTACAAAAGCAAATGGTGTGCAAGGTAATTGCAGTAATTTAAGTAAGCAATGTAATGGACATCCATGGCAGACACTATTTTATATTATTATGGTAATTAAACAAAAAGAAGAAAAGTACACCTGCTGAGAATCTGATGGTGAGAAAGCATGCTGTAACTGTAACTGATCTTCCACAGCCTTCGTGCGTCACATCATGTCTGGCTGAAAGACGTCAAGGGTGTACGTCCACCTCCTGCCCTCAACGTTTATAACACGTGAAGCAACATTCCATCCAGGCCTTTTCTTTAATGCTCTCTGAGAGGCACACGTGATTGCACAGTTGCACCCTGTCTTTGTTAAATTCAGCATTTGAACATTTGATCACAGGGATTGCTGTGCATCATGTGGTGGCTAGAGCTAGAGAGCCTGGTTGGGATTAGTTTGGAGGTTTTGATATATAGCTGGTTTCATCCCTGTCTCTGCAGCAGCCTTTTCTCTGGCCCCTGGCTGCAGCATGCTCTCTGCATATGGCTCTCAGAGGCCACTGGTTTAGACGCAGAAAAGGCGACCGCACTGCTTCAGATATTAGCACAGGTCAAGGGTTGTAATAGCACTGCTGTGCTCCAATATGAATAAATTGTATTTAGGGTGTATCACAATTAATGATGTTTCATTCGGTTTCTGATAAGACATCTGATTATAGGCACACACCCTCCCTGTGCACTGAGCAGTGCAGTTGTCTTTGTTTTGAACTAACCGGTCAGATTGCAGTGATTGGCTGTTTTTGCTGACCTTTCTCTCCGTTTCTAATGGAGGCTGATTCATAGCACACTTCTATGATTTCTCATTATTGTAGCTGTGCTATAAACTATTTCCACTCTTGCCCTGTAGAGGAAAACCAGATGGAGCTTTTTTAACATTCTCTTGAATCCTAGACCTGGTTAGGTCTTTGAGCTGTGGTTTAGTAGGAGCTAGCAATGATCTTGCTCTCACCCTGTCTCTCACCACTTATGGATGAGCACAAATGGGGAACGGCCTTCAACTACAGCAAGTGTCTCTGATCATGTGCTCCTTTTGTGGAGGACATTTGGTTAATTTTGGTTATAAGATTGTGGTTGAAATGTAATTTTTATATTTTGTGACTTTTGGAAAATACATAAAACAGCTTTGCTTTATCAAAGGAGTAGTTCACTTTCAAATTAAAAATTCACTCACCCACATGTCATACAAGCCGTCTGTGTGTTTATTTCTTCTGTCGAAAACAAATTGAGGCTTATTAGGAAAGCTTTCCAGGGTTCTTATAAATATAATGGACTGTTGGTTAAAGGGATACAATTGTCTGTTATCAGCGTCGTAAATACTGTCGCTGTATAAGCTTCCCCTTGGGCAGCGCAATACACATGAATTTGTTTACTAAGCAGAAACCGCTGTTACATCATGTCACTTCATAAACTGTGCATGTACTAAAGCACTCTTTTGGCTCTCGCAGGGTATTACTGGGCTATACTAATAGCTCAAACTAGATTCTGAGGTAGCAGCTGGTTGTTGGCCGTTAGCGCATAGCATGCTAGCTACATGGCAGCTAATGTGCTAACGTTGCACATTTGCAGTCACCCAAAACACAAAGCATGGACATGAATGTGTTTAGTTACCTACAGAAATAATTTTCTGTAGTTATATTTTCGGAAACACTCATGACCAGGCGTTGTGCTTTGTGTAATGGGTGCAATCACTTACTTGAATTCAACTCGCTATGGAAATAGTGCCTAGTATAGTAACTATAGATGCGGATAACATTAGTCTACGTGCATGAACCAAGGAATCAGCAACTTTTGACCATAAAACATTTATTATGGTTTGGTAGTCATCGTTTACAAGAATAACACTAATTTCGTGACGAGGCACGATCATGCTACGTAAGCTATTGAGACCCGGCAACATTACATTATCTCTAGTCTACTTTACGGTTATAAATTGTGAACCAGTAATGTTAGTGCGCCAATAAACGACCTGAGCACAGCCTAATAACTAATATTCTCAAAAGTACAGGACAGTAAGAAAACATGCACATATAAGACTTTCAAATCCAGTAGTAGGAAGGCTAGGTCTCCTGTTTTGCAACCCGTTTCCTCTTGCAGCTCACGCCACAGCGTGCAAGTCCGGCAGATATTGATTTGTGTTCAGGCTCGTGTCCGATCACTCTCTCTCTTTTCCTGTTTTTTTTTTTTGCTGGCTCTGCCATGGTGATGGTTTGGAGACTTGCGTTGAACTAGATCGTTTTGTCTTATTGTTAGCTGTTGGCTACCTTCACCCAGGCTACGAGTAAAACGTGATGTATGCCATACAGCAGGTGATGGGTGGGGCTTGTGCACCTACCCATATGCCATAAAGCAGGTGATGGGTGGGGCTTGTGCACCTACCCACACACCAAAGTTACAAGTGTGATTTCAGCCGATAGAGGGCTGCTTGGGTAGCAGCGGCAGTAAAATTGGTCCAGTTAAGAGTTGTCCTACCACCTAAATGATTTTAGAGAGATTATTTTAAGGTCGAAAAACTCCCTAGTGTTGCTTTAACATCACCTTCACTTAAAAGGCAGCGGTTCATATGATTGCAGCCCCTCTTTACAGCTGATTTTGTTTGTTATACTGTTTCAACATACCCAAGTGTGTTTAAAGTTTAACATACAGGTTTGTGGCTCATCATTTCATTTTTTAATTCACCATTGTAATGTGATATTTACTGTTTTTAAGAAATATCTTTAGGATTTGTATTAAATCTATAATCATTGACTCGAATCGAATCGAGAGCTTGTGAATTGGAATCGAATAGAATCGTAACATCAGAATCGATACCCAGCCCTAGTTTGTGTGCATATCGGAGATGTTTAAATCGTTTAAAATCTACATCACATATAACCTTTCCAATGTGATTGTGTAACATGGAAGTCGTGGACGTGCATCACGGAGGCAGTATATATATTTATTAAAAATAAAATGTTTTTATAGTATATCATTTTTTTGTTTTCTTAGAAAATTACATATTATAGTGAACTACTCCTTTAAGCCTACATTGCTGTTTACATTAGTGTGCATGCTGTAGTTGGGGTCGACTTTCCCTTTTTCGTGTGAATAGGAGTCTAACTTTTTTTTCTTTTTACAGAACTCGTCCGCATGGTCATGAGCGGTTGAAGATACGGAACCCAGCCCTATTGTCTGTCTTATTTTTTGTGTCATTTCATATATGTATATTTTCTTCCTATTCATTCCATTATTTTCATTAGCTCCAGTCACCTTATGTTTGCGCACATTTGGGTTTTATGATTAGAAGTGCCTTTATCTTCTGTAGGTTCTCATAACTCCCCATTAGACGCACATTCTGCCCGGTGGCATTCAAATCATATAGTGATATGACAAATGTCTCTCGTATGCTGACACTGTCTGCAATAAAACCTCTTGATGCAGCACATTTGCAGTGTGTATGCAATATCCAGTGTATCCTCAGGCATTTACGGTAGACAATGCTGTAGTTAAAATGTTGCATCTGGCCAGATTTTTATTTTTGGCCTTTTCAGAACAAGTCCAAACTGAAAAATTATGAATCGCAAATGCAATAATCTTTTCCTGTTTTAATTATCTTGGAATGTTCAGCTTGTCCAATAAAGTACATTTTAAACAGATACTGTTTGTATCTCATTCCTCAAGTCTGGTAATGTATTCAGAAAAGGTGGCTTTTGCTACACTTGCATAATAGGGGAGTCTTTAAGAAATGTATAGTTATTAAAGAATTGCTTTTAAATAGAATAAGAGGGAATCCACTCTACCTGTTATTTATTTTGTATTAACAGTACAACTATCTTTTTACAACTGTCTTGGTCCCTATGAATCATTATTTTCTAGCAGGGAAGTTTATCTTCTCTGCCATGTGCAGGACACGTCTTTGCAGATAGATGGCACCATTCTTACACTTGATGAAAGCTGGTTGAAAACTCCAGCTCCTTAATTGATTGTGTTTAATTCTACAGCCAGGCTGTCTGAAGTGAAATTAGAGCAAATTGCTTAGGTCCTTTTGCAGTTAGACTAATGCAATTCAAATGATTGCTATTTGGTTTTAGGTCAGTAACTTAAATTAAAAGTAAACATTATTGGCACTAGGGTATTCCGTGTCTTCGGACTCATTTGTCTCAATTACTTAGAAGGGCAAATCTTAGTGACACAAGCATAGTGGGTTTTTAAAAAAAACCTGCTCATTACTGCAAATGTGCCATTTGGTGCAGCCAGGCTTATCAAAGGTTAATTTAAAGCTATTCTGGGTTTTTAATAACTTTTAAATAACAACAGAAAATGCATTATATTTGATGAAGAGAACAGTGGATAAATTAAAATACAACTTTTTCTCCAAAAACAAGACAATATTAGAAATGTGCATGCACGTTTAAAGTGTTACATTGTAATAAGCACATTTATTTTGTATAGTGACAGATGGCAAGAGTCCTTTCTCTGCCAGTGCACATATCTTTATCTAAATAAATATTTCGTAGCAGATAAAGGTGCAATGAAGTTATTCTGAGGGTTTGTTTCCGTGTGTGGCCGTGCTGAAACAACCCATGATGCATTGGGTGCCAAGAAGAGCCCATCAACAGCTCACTGACCTTTTCTCTCTTCCCGCTCACCAGCAGTCAGAACTATTCTCCCCTCATTAGACAGCACACACACACTGTGCCAGAGAGCCACGTCTCATACACCAATGGTGAATAGGTCCTCCACTAATTACTGAATTCATTTTGTGCGGATGTGTGTATATGCGCGTGCCGGTTAGTTTCTGCGCGCGCTTGTGTGAATGCTTCGGAGGCGAGTGAAGTGTATTGATTATTTTAATCTGCCTATTTGTGAGTCTGTGATCCTCGTGGCTCTGCATTCGACAGGGGAATCTCTAATGGGCCTCGGTGCAGGCCATCTCAGACCTCTCCCCGTCCAATTAACTTTCAACTGGAATCTGGCAGAGAGCGCGAGGAGGCTGGCCACGGACACGCAGCGATCCCCCACATATTCCCACAGGCTAGAGATTCACCAACGCTTTAAGGCCAGAATGTCATTACCTCTTGGTTTTAATTAAAGGTTTTCCCCTCGCTTTAACACTGACATGTACAGGTAGTTGCCAGGGAATCGTTTATGTTGTTGTTCTTGCTTTGCCTGCATGCTTTTCATTCACAATGGTGATGTTTGGTAACCATAACATGTTGCCGTTTCAGAAATGCGTTTTTAAACGTTTAGAGTAGAGAACATTATTTAGAAATATGTCAGGGACAGAAAGCAACGTTTTCCAAATTTTGTGTATTTATAGGCCTATATATTCATTTAGTGTTTCATTTAAGGTTTTGTATCAGTTGCGCAAAAAAAGAAGCATAGATATTTGAATACTGTTTATTGTTTAATGGGAATGTTTTGATATGTTACCAGTGTATTTTCACATGGATTGACTTGTCAGCAATGTTTTCTGTTTAAAATGTGTTCAGCTTTAGATCTGATCCCTTAGAATTTAAATGACAGAGTAATTGTTTACTGACTTTATCATTTAAGTTTTTATTTATCAATGCGTTTTAACATTTGATTGTTTGGAAAAGGTTAAAATAGCAGCCAAACACACCCAGACACTGCATGATAAAACAGAAAAATTATATTCAATACAGTAAGAAGAATTATATATTTTGTATTTTAAGTTTTTAACATCTATAAAATCATATCACTGTAAACATGTAAAAGTATGTGTGTTGTTATTTATCATTAGAAAATTAAAAAGCCTGGTATGATGTTCATGTTTACCTTTTTTATTCTATTGTTTTATGTCACATTTTAATATATTCTCCTTTTATGACAACAAATATCTATTTATATTGACATAAATCTCCCAAAATTAACAAACCAAATAATGTTCTGCATTATGCAAAAATGAGAAACAATGCAAAAATAGATATTTTTAACCTTCAACATTTCGAGTTAATTTGATCTAGACTTAAAATAATTATTTTGCAACTGTAATATTGATGTTTCATGTCAAGAGTGATATTTCACATCATTTGATTTCAAAACAGATGAGACTGTTTACACTGTAATCAAGTTCACTTGAAGTTTAATGGTAAGCAGCAGCAATTAATCTTTTCATATATATTACAGAATAAGCTCTCCAGTGGGGTACAACATCTTCCCCTTAAAAAGTAATAAAACATCATATTTATATGCTGAAAACATTTTGCTCACAAAAAGCAAAGTATCATATTATTTAAGAATCTTACTGGTTTGAATTGAAGGGTCATCTCAGTCCAGCTCAATATATTAATGTTTTGGTCTGGGCCACGTTCTTTAACACTTATCGGAAATCTATCCATGTGGCTCTGTTGAGCCGTTGGGTGTTTAATTTCGCTCCTGTGTGTTCACGCACACCAGCCATATTTCCGATTCCACACAGGCAGCCAAAAAAATAACTTTAAGTCAAATGAATTGAACAAGAGGACTGCGCAGTGTGCACGTGCATATAGTATGTGGTTGTATTATGCTACGTCTGTGCTACGCTATTTGACTGGCTGTCCAGTAGGTGAAAAGTACATTTAGGAACCGATTTTGTCTCAAGCTCAGCCATGTGTAAATGCAGCTGTTATCCAAACATCATAAAGCACGTTAAGTTTTTTTGACTTGAAGAGTGCACTGAATTTCAGAAGACTAGGAAATCTTTTTGCAGTGAATCATAGTGAACAAGGACACACTCATTTAACAAGTACACTAACAAACAAACATAAGGGATGAGAATTTACCAGTGTCACAGTCCAGGATAGATATAGACATTTATATATATATGCATTTCAATTTTGAGAAGTTTGGAAATCTTCGTATTAGGTTGAAGATAATTATAATTTACACACATACAAACTGCGTGTCAGAAATTCGCTTGATCCATGAAGGTAATAGTTTGCTTGTTCCCATCTGTGAAGCCCTTGTACTTCGTATCAAACCTTGTCTGTTTCTCTCAAGCCTGTTGAGTGTATATGGAAATGTGTGTGTTTATGCACAGTACTTCTCCAGTGTGTATGTGTGCAGAGCAGCATCATGGAGAAACCGAGCAGGTCAGTCGGGGTAAATGAGGAAGCCAGAGAACGTGCTGTATCTGTTGGTGTTTCCGCCGTGGACTTTCCCTCCGTCCAGCTGCACACACACCTCGTCTCCCACGTCTAAATGCAGGATCACGCTGTTGGAGGCATAGTCATAATTCTGATCAGCATCCTGGGCGATAGCGCTGGCCCTCACCTGTCACACACGGGAAAAATGAAGCCACGGTTAGAGGAAGGACGCAGTGTCTCAACTCTATTGTCCCTCACAAGGGTCAACGGTGTATTGGGCAAAACAGTATATATGCCCGATATTACTGTATAACTTGAACAAACGACTGTAAAATATAACGTGTCACAGACCTACTGCAAAAGTGATCAGTTTTATTGGTTTTATAAATATTCATGTCAAATTTGTGTTTACTGGTGTGAAAACATTGAAACGATATCATAGCACAAAATATTGCATTCTTATTTTCCCCACCCTGAATGCAGAAGAAACACTTGATGTATTCATAATAATTTTATAATTATAATTACCCCCAATTGCAAAACGCGACATTTATACCTGTCTATCCCTCTCAGCCTCATTTTTATACATGTTGAATTAATTATGATGTCGACCCTGCTTGGAGTCCTTAAGATCAACACGACGCAGGCTGAAATCATTGTGAAACATCTCACAGACACATGCAACACTCCCTGTGCCATAGTGCCCTTGACAATGTTAGATATTACTTAAACATAAAAACAAGAAATTTCATGAGAAATTATTGTGAATATTATCATGACAAAAATGTATATTTTAGTTACCAAAGACTTTAATGCAATATATGAACAAAGGAATATATCTTCATTACGGATGTAACAATACTATTAAATTAGATAATATCGTGTTATCGCAATAGCAAAATTGTTTCAATATTATCGTGGTCACATAACTGTATGAAACGATAGGTCTTCCGGGCCTAACATAGAGAATGTTAGAAAAAAGAATAGATGGTACCTTTGGCAAGGTCCATCTGGTGCAATTATTTTATTTTATAAAAGGGTCATTTTAGGTCATTTGACCCATCTCATACTATAACTCACACCTCTAAACAACAGTTCTGATTAGAGGATAAAGAAAAAAGGATGCTTATGGCACGTTTCCAAGTCATCGTTTGCTATTTTAAATATTGCAATAAATATTGTACATTGGGCTTTATATCGAGGTATTATCATACAGTGAGATTTTGATATTGTTACATCCCTAGTCTTTATGCATTGATCCAAACATTTTGATTCATTTGGTCTAATGAGACATCAAAGAGGCCTTGTCAAATTATACTCTGGCCATTAGGTTAAATAGATAGGGGTGCAAAAAATGGGTGACCTCTACATCAATTCAGTATAGCTAAATGCAGCACATTGCTCAAACCTGTAAAATAAATGTTGATATGAGGTATATAAGCGGCACACTATATTTTTTCACCGTATTGACCTGTTGAATTTAATCTCAAGTGCACGTATCATGCAATCCGCAATGAGACTGTTTACAAGAGCCATGGACTCATTTAAATTCTGCTTGAGAGATCAGCTGTATTGACTCCCAGCAGTGGATCAGAAACTTGTTTGTAAATTGGGCTTACACATACATACATTTCTGAAACGAAATGCAATTAAGAAAGACATTTTTGATAAAAAAAACATTGTGCACTTCACTTTCACATATCTCTCATAAAATAAGGCTTACTTCTACATATATTTTGTACTCATTTTGCAATTTGGCTTAAGTATTCTAAAAAACAAATCATAAAAAATAAATGTAAACTCCTGCCTGTCAGGTGACAGACATTGATGGTCTGGCATTTCGTTCGGCCATGTTATAGCCAATCAATCTCTGTCAGACATACGGAGCGATTCTACCGGAGTCTATTCTAGGAATAAAAATGACATGCATAGTAAACATTCTTACACAACAAGCCTTCACCTCCTCAAATGCTGCTTGTTTTATTAGGCGTGTTATTCCCCTGAGAAACATCCCGGCCAACCACAACCCACATAAAATACTGACCCCAGACAAAGATAAACTCCCTCCAACATCATAATCTAATATCCACTCCATTACCATCACAATATTGTCAACATCCTAACCGAGTGGCGACTATCATCATTTACCATCATATGCATTACAGATTACTGATGAGTAGAAGCATTCTAGAGAGGTTTCCAAAGTAGTGGCACTGAAGGAAAACTATATCTTTTCCACATTGATTTTGCATAACAGTGTTACATTTGTCAAGTGCATATGTCATAAATGTGAACCAAAGCTAGAGATACTGTGATACTGTACTGTATCACCTGAAGGTATTTGTTGTGTTAAAGCGCGATGTGAGATACATTTCAACGTGTCTCTGTGCAGCCAAAACAGTAAAAAATTGTGCTAGGTTTGCCAGTCCCTTGAGAACCCCTTTCCTAGACTACATCTCTCATAAAAAACACTGTAGAAACTCTCTCACATCCTGATCTAATAGCCACATGCTATTACTCATGATACAGTCATCTACAGAATGGCCCGGTCAATAATTTGTATATCGAGTGGGTGAACGCTACCATTTGTTATGCATCATTGAAAACCGATCTGTGTTATTATTATAATGCCTTACAGACGATACAGACCAAGATAGAATAGCTCTAAATTCTTCTGACTTATGAGAAATAAAAGACTGCTAATCAAGATCTTATTGAGGCCATAATATAAACTGAGAACGAGCCATCAATTGCGTCAGTCAATACGCTGTGCGCATCATCCCTGTGTCTGACAGTGACGGCCTGGCCTCCTCTCCGCATCGATGCAGAGCGTATGTCATTCTTCTCATTATTTTGGCAAACTGGGCAAAGGGGGCAGTCTTTCCCTCAGGCATGCTCCGACGTTCAATACCAAAATGTGAGCGGTCACTTTAATTAGCGGATATCCAGCGTCAAGCATTTAAGACCTCTCCACCCTCCCATCGATTCCTGTCTTGGATTTTTGGGATCGGTTATATTGTATCTGAACACCCGCAAAGTGAGCTTCTTAGATGTATCCCATTTCTTGTGATATAAGCTGCTCTTTGAGAGAAAAAGAGCCGTTGTAGGATCACTGTTGACTGCAGTGAAGATGAATATTGACACGGGAGCGGACTTCTTGTGAGACGCTAGGCTCACTTGATCTCAGCTCTCGCTGCATGCAAGGACCCTTGGGCCTGCCAGGAGGCTTGTTCTAAATGGAGAGGAGGGCAGTGGGGGAGAGAGGGGCACAGGTGCAGAGGCATTTTGTACACAGCGCTAGGAGAAAGACAAGGGTAGAGGAGAAAGGCAGAAGGGGGAAATAGGAGGGGTGGGTTTGGATAACAGGCTGATCAAACAAGGCTATTTTGTGAGCGCGTGGAGATGTGAGGGTATATGAAGTCTTGTTTTTATCAGTGGGGCTGTGCTCCAGAGGTAATAAAACTGACAGGATTCATTCCCAGTGATATACAGACCTCTTAGAGCGGAGACAATGGAAAACTAGCTCTTAAACTTACCTGAGGGACCGAGCGCATAGACGGGGAAGGAGAAGACTAAACAAGAATTGAACATTTATTGAATAGCTCCTTGAGGGGAGAATAAAATTTGTTGGGCTTCTTCAGAGAATTCTGCTTAATTGGCGTACTGTACGAGCGTGGCGTTTTATACTAATGGCCCGAGAGCACATTAGGACATCTGTTACACGCTTTGTGTTTGGCGTGAACATCTGGGTTGATGATTATTGTTTCAATCCTTGTATGAAAATAATCTCCACGTTTACGAGCGAACCTGGGTTCTTCCAAACATATGCATTCCAAGCTTTACTCTATTTGGAGTCCTCTACAATTAAGGATTAATACAATTAGAGTCTACCAAAGACACTCATTATATTTTACTGGACTATGGACATATCACTGCTCTAGGAGACATTTATTATAACAGGTGCTGGTCATTAACAGACAGGCAATGGCATTTTTAACACTGCCGTGTGAAAGAGCTCGACCTTTAGGTAGTCTATTAAAAGAGCGTGTGGCAGGTGAAAAAGGGAAAAAGAAACGGTGCAACGATTAACCAACAGAGAGGATGTGCTCCAGATTAGTTTACTTTGAACAGAGGATTCGGCTAAACCTACGGTGGAACACAAGGACTGTAAATTAAAAGAATAACTGCACGAGTTAATGACAAGAGAGAAGACATGTAGATTTTAAATCAGGGATGACATACAACCCTGGTGTCATATTTTGACTCCGGCCCACATTAGCATTAAGATAAACAAGCCATTACTCAAGAGGCATAGAAACGATAAAAACGCCACCAGTAATGTGAACATAATCATATCCTTTAAACAAATGTATTCATGCGTTTATGGATGTTTACGCTGTTATCAGACAGCAGAGGTCATCTGATTTCTACAGCAGTTTTTTGTGATAGAAGGACTGGATGGGTAAAAAGTGACAATGGTGTTTTATGGCATTACCAGTCTCCCGTTTTTCTTGTTTATTAATTCACTTCCCATTTCAAAGTAAGACTTTCTCAGCTGCCAACATACCAAATAAATTAAAAGAAATATTCAATATTGGAAAGCACATTATGATCACATGACTTATCCTTTCCATCAGGTACTGAACAAAATTGTTGTAACATTTGTCAAAATACCATTTTTCTTTTTTAAAAGGATATGAATAGCATTTCAAACTAAAGTAGATCTTATAAAGAATGCTGAACAATGGCGGTACTCATTGACTTGCATTGGTTTTGTGTCGTCCATACAATAGAAGTCAATGGGTACCGCCGTTGCCCGGTTACCAACATTCTTCAAAATATCTTCTCTTGTGTTTTGCAGAAGAAAGTCATACAGGTTTGAAATGACAAGAGGGTGAGTAAATGATGACAGAATTTTCATTTTTGGGTGAACTATCCCTTCAATGATTAAAATGTATGTTATCCAGTAAACTCTACTGATGGGGCACAACAGTTTGGATTTCACAAACACTGCCAAAAGGGCACTGACTCACAGACTGTACAAAAGTGACAATCTCACCACCCTCCTGGGACTCTTTAGCCACACATGCTTGAGGTCCAGCAATGAGCAGACCATCACAACAGCACCAGCCAGTATCAAGAGACCAGCTTTCACGAGCTGTCAAAACCACAGCACAATGATCTAGCAGATGGTCACACATGCCCAAAACCAGGTACACTCTGGAGGATACCCAAGATACCTCTTTCTCTTAATTAGCACCCCAACATTCACAGACAGTCACAATTAGTAAACAAATGTTAGTGTCGGTATCAGTCTTCAAGCCATCTTGTTAACCTGTCAAGCCTTGACATATTTGGTGGCTCTCCATCTGCCTAAAGCTCTGTATTCATTCCTAAGCCTCCCAGAAGTCTCGTCTCTCTGCCCACTGTCTGCAGCTTTCTATTAAGCTATCTATCTTGCTTCCCTCCCCTGATCGTTCTGTCAAGCAGCATGGGTGATTCTGCCGTGCTCTTAACTGTCATGGCTACCCCTGTGTCCTTCTCTCAGTCTATCTCGCAATTCACTTCAGCTTGTGGATCGCCCGCCCGCCCACTGGGGTGCCATATTGAACATGGCCTCCACAATGAAGATACAGGATGATGGTGTCAACACTTTTCAAGAAGCAAGGGGATATAAAACAGAATTATGATGTATTTGAGCCCTTGCTTTATTCTTTTAAAGTTTCTTTGTAAAATAACTTTAGGTTAAGTGCAAACGTGTGGGATTACTTATATGTATATTATCAAAATTCAATATTATAATTAATATATGAGTTTTTTCTATTTTACAATATCTTACACAAGGAATCAATGAATTTATTAATTACATTTTAACATAAATGTTTCTGAAAAAAATAGATGCCTGTTAGAGCGAGTCTTTCTATTTCTATTCGACCAGGAGTGTAACTGCACAAAAGGCTGCAATATACGTATTTAAAAAATAAAGGTGCTTCACGATGCCATAGAAGAACCTTTTTTGTCTAAATGGTTCCATAAAGAACCTTTAACATCCGAAGAACCTTTCTGTTTCATGAAAGTTTCTTTGTGGCGAAAAAAAGTTCTTCAGATTATAAAAAGGTAAAAAAGAGATTGACTAAATGGTTCTTTGTGGAACCAAAAATGGTTCTTCTATGGCATCCGCTGTGAAGACCCTTTCAAGCGCCTTTATTTTTAAAAGTGTAGTTTCAATTAAATATATATTAAACAAAAAAAATGCAATATTATTATAATGACCTAGATAGCAATATAATATTATTAATATCGTCAAGTCTTGCTGATTTCCAACCCTAGTAAAGTAGATAGAAACAGATCTAGTTATAGGTTAAATTAAGATTAATTGGAAACTTTGGATGTGGGAATCTGTTTTGTTCAATCAATATAGTTGTATGGGCATTGCTTTTGTCAGGATTTCAAAAAATAACCTTTTACAAATTAACATAAACCCCCTAATCCCAATGGACCATTGTCTGCTTTTCAATGACACTTCTGAGAATTCCAGTCTCACAGCATCTGTCAAAAATATCTAGCATCCTTTTCACTTCTGAATGCTTTGCACATCTCAGTATGTAGCTGCATTCAGAGAGCTATTAAAAATCTAACAGTGGGGTCAGAAAGTCTGAGAACGTCAGTGAAAATTTGATATACTTTGTATTTGATAATGAAATATATCATTTGAACAAGTTGCTGGTTTGGTGATCTATAAACAAAATAATGTCCTTATAATTAATATCTCATTTTGCATATTTAAATTAGATTTTGTATCCCAGGTTTGAATGTTGGTAGACTTTTGTACCCTAGTGTATGACCCCAAAGAGCAATTTTCAAATCAGAACAGTATTGCAAGTGGATCGTTGTGTTTTGTAATCTATTGTAGTTCAAATCCTTCCCTCTCCAGCTTTCTCGATACATCACTCTAGTATGGCAAGCGGTTAACACACACATTTCTCCATTACATTACAGGTCCCGCTGAATAGTGAAGTGGAGCCACCTGATGTGCTCGAAATGGACGTAATTGAGTGGACCGAAAAGATAATTAATGAGCAATCAATGGACATGCAATACAGGCGGCCACGTATGGTGTGCGGGGGATTCAATCTAAAAGTTATGAATGATTTAATAGAGGAAGCAGACTTGCATGACAATACAAAACTGTACATGACAGTCAGAGGACCAATTTAATCTGCTTTCACTCTAATCACCTTTACAGGTGGTCCTCTGCATTAAGCCAGTGGTTTTCTTTTTACAATCAACCACTTCGTAAAACTAGGCTTTTGTAGCACGGTGTAATACAAATAAACGTTTTATAGTGTGTTTGGGTAAAACTGTTCATAAAAGGATACGATTGGCTGTCAAATAAAAAGGTCCAATAGTGCCTCTTGATCCTCAAAGGTCACGCAGTACATTTAAAGCTTTACAGATACGTTTTTTCACGTCTCGTCCTGCCTTCGGTATTTAATTAATGTCAAGGAAACGAAGAACTGAAAGTGGAAACTGTCAATTTTTCATGCATTCATTATTTATTTTGATGTGCAAACTGGCACTAGACCACACCACAGCAGATCTGTCTGCTGAATCGTGTGACACATGTTTAGGTGATGAGTAAGATGTAAATAAGGTGTTTATTTTAGTTATTAAATTGTCAACGTATCACAATAAATAAACGTGGACAGTTTACACATACAAAAATGAATGTCATGGTTGTCCTTGTAGTCACCCCTTGCCATTTTTTAACAATAGAGCTGCAAGTGATTTGTTTTCACACGAACAATTAAATTTGTTTACTCAAGAAGTTATGTAGTATGATGCTATTGTATTCGATATTAATAGGAATCCGAGACTAGCGGGGTCATAACCAGAATAGCTTTTCTACTTTATACAGTATAGTGAACTCCGGCAGGTAGAAGATTATAGAGATGATTTAATTTATTTCAGTGATTCCCAAGGGATAAACATACCACAGCTATCATGTATATGTACAGTATATACATATAAACACATCTATGTGTATGACTTTAAGTGAATTGAATAATTCTGTGCAATGAAATCCCACATAATGTACTGCAGGGCTTTGTTGGACTTTAGAGGTATGTAGGAGAAAAAGATTAAAAAACTACTTCCCACTGCACTGATATATAGCACTTGCTCCCAATTTCCACTAGAAAATCTTTATAAAATTCCACCAAATGTATTTAAGGGCCACATAATTTGATAAACTGAGCAATGGAGCCACACAATTCAATACAAACAAAAACATAATATATTCTTACCTGTCCGTTCTTCTTGAGGTCTGCCCACATGCTGGTCCCATCCCCTCCTTTCATCAGAACATGGTATGTGAAGAAGTAGATGCCAGGTAGAGGGCATGTGAATTTGCCAGTGCTGGGCTCATAATAGTTGCCGACATTGGTTACCACGTCATCAAACTTGAGTACATCATGGCCATCGTGTTGCTTGCGTAGGCCAGCGTAAAAAGCAATCTTAGGACTGTAGAATGATGGCACATAACCACCAGGGCCAGGACCGGGAGGCCCTTGTGGACCTGGCTTTCCTGGCTCTCCAGGTTGTCCTCGTGGACCAGGTGGTCCTGGGATCCCTGGGGGTCCACGATAACCAGATTTACCCCTCCTGTTTGGAAAATCAGGAGGTGCTGGGGAAACCGCAGTTAGCTCCTGGCCATGAGACGTGGTGTAGGGGTCACAAACCATCCGACAACTTCCTAGCATTTCATAATGGCTTCCTGCGTTGCCAGCTCCTCCTCCCTTCGTGCTGTGGACAAGTAAAGGGATGGCGACCAGGAGAATCAGAACCATGGCCACACCCACGGCCGCTCCTATGACACGCTTGCGGCGGCTGAGCCGGGAGGCAGCAAGCGTTAAAAAGTCCTCCTCTCCTTTAGGTGGAATAGTGCCCGCCAGCGTGAAAAGTGGAGTTGGAGAGAAAACTTGCTAAAGTGTGAAAACGGGTTCAAGAGTGTGCGTTTGGGTACACAAAGAAAAGACACACCAAAGACGTCTATTGAAGGATAGGGCCAGTAGGGAGAAGGGTAATAGATGAATTTATGGATGAGACAAAGACACCAAGAAGAGTGTGGGGCATACAGAAAGGAGCGGGCGCGAAGGGACTAGTGGTAGGGCAGGGTGGAGTGCGGACAGAAAGATCTGGTAGAGAATGAAAAGGAACAGTGGAGGCTGCAATAGAAAGATGCAGCACACAAACAGTAAAAAATGGTTACAGGGACATTAGATGCGAGAACATAAGGTGGTAGCTCAAAAAGTGGCAAAATCTTGGCTAATAACAATCCAGGTTTTTTTCTTTCATTACTTTGTCTGTAAGGGCAATTGCTATCATTTAACGTATAGAGAAATCTATCCACTTTTTTTCTTAGCCAGTGCAAGCTGGCAAATAGACAATTACAAAATTCAGTTTATAAAGGGTTATACTTGCACAACAAAATGGTCCAACCACGTCACACAAAGCCAATGAAACACCTGATAGTTATGCCAAAAGCTCACTTTAACGTGTCTGTATCTTTTATCCAATGTTCCCGCTCTGAAATTTTTTGATGTGAAATCTGGACATATGGGTTTGTCCAATGCCCTGCCCCAAAACGTGATGTGTCACAATGTATTGATCCCTCAGCATATAATTTATATTATTTATTTGTGGGGATGCACGGAACACCCAGGAAAGATCCAGTTCTGTTGTTGCTCTGGTGGGCCTGGGAAAATTCCACAGAAAGAACTGGAGGGAAAAGATAAAAAAATAATAAGGAAAATTAGAAAAATAAAGAGACTACACCATGCAATTTAATAGATATACTCAGTGTTGTGTGTAATAAAATAAATTCATTTAATGTCCATTCTGAAAATCTGAATATGCCGTTCAGACTCTAATAAGACTCTAGCAAGACATTTTTTCCACATCCATATAGGCCTAATATTACTATAAAGAAATGATACTTGTAAATAACCACTTGACAAACATTAATTATGGTTTTACTACATCCACTTCATCTATGTACTTACAGTAAAACCATATTAATCACAAATTTACCATGGTCTCGCTACATAGTTTAACCATATTTGTAGTTAAACCATGATATTAGAAAATGTAAAAACATAGTTAACGAATGCATCCAAAAATTCTGTCATTTTAACATAACTTAAAATTATTTTAAAGACCCCAAAATGCGATATGAAACTGGCAAAACAAACACGTAACTAAATGCATTTTAAACACGTTCACGTAATGACACCTGTGAACGTGACATTAGGACGCAACTTTAAGTTCACAAAAAAGCGAAAGAAACACTCACCCTCACTTCACTAGGAAACCGTTTGCCTGGAAATAAAATCTTCCTCGGATGTCTACGCTCAAATTTGCGGACAGATTAAATGTGGGTGTGTTTCACGAGCATCGAGAGCACGTTAAACTCCTTTCTCGCTCCAACACAAGCAAGTGAATTGCGAAAATATCGCTTTCCAAACGTTTTAAGCAATCAAATAAGGTAAGTTAACTTCATCAAGTTGCTTGATCGCTTCTTCTCTCGTTCTTTCCACGGACCGTGATGTAGGCTATTAGACTGCGCGTCCAACTGTGTGTGAATAAGAAACTTTTCCGCTTTTTTCGTGCTCAGTTTTGTCGAGAGAAATGATATTACCTAGACAGGCAAGAACGCTGGACTTGAGACTCCGGCACCTGTGAGATTTTCCCACTACACAAACACCAACCCCTCATTCTTGCATCCGGTCGACTCCTCCCTCCCTCCCTCTCCATCCCCTCTCATCCTCACTGGATCTGTCTCAAACCCTCAGCGCCGCCTACCTAGAAAGCGTCTACCATGCCCCAAAATGCTGGCTGCCACGGCAACGTAAACACAGCCGCTGTGTTTTAACAACTTTAATCATCATATTGCTTGGCAAAGTGGCGTAAATGTTAATCATTTATCATATCAGCAGCCCGTGTGGATTAATGCTTTTAACAATAAGCCATTTTATTAACCAAAAAATGCTGTGGGCGGCATAGAAAAATGAGCATGTGAAGAATAACTATCTGTTTGGGTTAACTGTGACTTTTCGAGGCCATTGTGTGTGTGTGGCTCGGTTTGTCTGGCTTTCAGAGATCATTAGTGAATGACACTGAGACTATTGTACATGCTATCTCTCTCTCACTCCCTTTATCTATCTTGACACTCTCCCTCCACATTTGATCCTGAGAATTATTCTCACTCAGAAATGTTTAAATACATATCAGCAATGATCCATAATGACCTTTTATAGATTACAGCATACAGAATTAGCTACTAATAGAAAAGTATGATTAAAACGTCATGAAATATCCAAAACTGGCTTGTGTCCCTAACAATGAATGATTCTGTGGTGTACATCATAGAAAGGACGTTTTACACTTCGTTTTGTGAAGTATCCTGCACTCAGTTTGAAGGCTAATGCTGTAGTTTAAATATTGGATCCATTGAGAATTCAGTGTAACTCATCCCGTCTTCCTCCCTGTCAGGCTTAATCACGCATCTGCATTTTTAAAGTTTAATGGTGGAGGTGTTAGTGGGGGGAATAGATATTGACAGATTTTTTTCATCAGCCGTTGCTCTCCACGTCTCCTCTGACAAGTGTAATAAGAGAAGAACAAAAGAGAAAAGACGCTCCTTTAAAAATGAACAGAGGTGTGTGTGTTACAGCGTTGACTTAAACATTGTCATTTCCACTTTGTATGTCCATTCCATTGCAAACACACACACACATACACACAGTGCAGCTTTGCTCACAATGGATGTATAATCATCGCCAAGAGTCATAGGCAATATACTGAGAATTGGATTTTTAGCGGCTGTTAAAATATTACTGAGATGATTAATATTGAAAACTGCACATGTCTCTGAGCTGTCTGTCCCTTTTTCAATCTACCTTTTAAATCTCGCTTAAACCATTCCATCTCTTTCTCCTATTCTGTCTTGTACCCTATTTTAGTTACTGCTTATTGCTTATTTTAAATTAACAATAGCAGACAATGTCTGACATTTCAGTCTATATTAAGTTTATAGAACCTTTCTGGTATCAACACATGGAATAAGTAATGTTGTACCTGACTCATGCACACCTTCTTCCGCGACTGGTGATGACTCAAGCGAACTGTTGATGAAACTGTTTCATATTGTGTGTCTATAGAACTATGTTTGCCTCTCAGCGACTGTTGCTGGACAAAATGCATGTTTGCTTTTAAACAAAACGTGGGAAATGGAAGTATTGTGTATGTGTCACAAAATACAGGTGGTAGGGAATTATCACTATCACAGAGGCAAGGGCATTGTGTTCTCCTTAAAGTCCTCCTAACAAGACTTGGATTGAGTACGGCACACAGTCACCAGTTTTCCATGGCTTGGCTTTGTTCAGATATACTGTATTTAGAAATAAATTATACTGTATGCTCATAATGGAGTACTAGCGTTCTACTTACTGAATACTGAACAATATACATTATAGTGAAATAAAGAATAATGCAATAATAAACTATTCATATTATTTTGTCACGTCACCTAAGAACATGGCATCTGGTTATCCTCTTTAATCATTTTAATACAATTACTGTATAAGTTTTGTAGAAAAGTTCATACTTTTCGTTACCCAATTAAATAATATTTCAAAAAGTAAAATAGTTTGCATTAAAAATGCATACTGTGCACAGCTATGTTAACATGTTTTTCCAAACAAAAGCCATAATCTGTGTTTTCAGTATATGATTGTTTGCACTATCAAATGCTTCATTCATGGAAAATGACAACAAAACCACACGCTCACTAATCATTACCAGACAGCAGATCCCGTGAGAGCCACTGCGATATTGAAACATGGATCGTGGTCATAGATCTGCTTATGTCACCTAATAGGTCCGAGGGATGATTTATAAGGCATTATTTATGGTAAATTTTGGATAATGAGATAACCGCTGTGCGGTAAAAAGAAATTAGGACATGAATTAACACTCGGTTAAACAGGAAATATTGACAGTCTCAGAATTGGTCAAAAGAGAAGTGACCTGACCTCTGCCCTAGAGGAAATAATGTTCTAAAATATAACTGCCTGCCTGTAAGGGCTATGGTGTTGAAAAAATAATAATAATGCATTGGCAAGTACTGAACAAAGGTACTTAAGACTTTTGCTAAAAATAAGGTTGAATATGTGTGGAAATGGATTTGCTTTGCCGTTTACACAGTACACTGTATGTGAATGTAATTAACACACTTGTTTATGTCACGAAGAGTTTGCTTTGTGTATGCAAGTGTAAAAAAACACACAGAGAGAGCTGGTCACAGATACATTTTAGGTGGGGGGGTGAAAATGATTTGTGCCCATTGTTCACGTGCCAATTCAAGAAATGATACAAAGTTAGTGGATGATGCAAAAACTTGAAACTCAGTTTTGAATTAAAATACATTTTGTGACCTTGCAAGTCATTTCTGAGTGAATAGCAAGAGAGTTTTGTGAATAAGATGCGATCTATAAAGATCTACATTTTTATAGGACAGAGGTGCATGTGTTCGTGTCCAAAACGATAAAAGGAACCTAAATAAAATAAAATGCTCAGTGCAATGCTATTTCAGCGCATTTAGTGCTCTGAAACACAGAGGGTGCATGCAAAAATGCTTGTGAATTCATCCTGAGTTTTTTGTGTGAGGGCAAGAGGGAAAAGTAAGGAAAGGTTAGGTGTATGTTTATGTGAGCGAAGGGGAAATGTTGTATAGGGAGGTGAGCCTGTATAGGTATGTGTGTGTTTCTGTTGTGTTGTTTCATTAGACTCTGATCATGGTGTCTGATGCAGAGTGACACTGCGCAGATTGAGTTGCACAGCAACTCTAATTCTCTCCATTAATAAGCATCGTTCCACACTGCCGTCCCGGACCACATTTATTAATCACAATTTGTCATCTGCCTTGCGCTCCACCCCTATTCTGTCTTGCTTACCCCCCTCCCTCCCCCTCTCTCTCGCTCTCTCTCTGTCCACTTATCCCTTGCTTTCGCTCTCTCAAACAGAGGGACATGGTCAAGCATGCTGAAAGTCTGCAGCGGCACGACTCGCTCCCTCGTTAAGTCCACATTCATCTTCTTAGAGGACTCGAAGATTAATTCAAAACGTTCCGCTCAAATGTTAGCGACGCTTGTTAATTATTTGCAAAAGTCATCATTTCAATCTCTAGTCTAACGGTAAATGATATTGATCTAAATACATCTAAAGGATATACATTTTCGTTTTTTGAAATTACTGTAATATCACTAAATAAGAGTATTTGTCTATTTTGGGTCAAAAAATAAATCAGAATTCCAGACATTTTCTTACACAATTGTGCTTCACAAAATGCACATTGTTTAGACATTTTTACTGCAAAACAAGGCAAAAGTTAAGATTTGCACAAAAAGGAACAAAACCGTTTTGCTGTCACTAGAGTGGTACTCTTAAAGGGATAGTACACCCAAAAATAAAAATTCTGTAATGAATTACTCACCCTCAGGTTGCTCCAAACCTGTAGGCTATAAATGGCTTTGTTTGGTTGAACACACAGAAAAATAAGATATTAGAAGAGAAAGGGTTAGCAAAACAAACAGTTCTGGAGCACCTTTGACAACCATTAATGCTAGTCAATGGGCCCCAGTAATCTCAGTTGCTAACATCTTCCATATCTTTCTTTGTGTTAACAGAACAAAGGCATTTAAACAGGTTTGGAACAACTTGAGGGTGAATAATTAATGACAGAATTTTCATAAAAAATAAATATTTAACTTGTACCAAGTGTTACCTTACCCTCAGCCTTCTTATCTTACCCTAAGACACACTACAGCACCTGAACTACACATAACAAGCATCTTACTTGCCTATCGGTTTTATTGGCTTAGAGGATTAACCAATTGGACTTGGTCTCATTATCCTGACACTCTGGATTCAAACACTTGTCTCAAAGGTAATCAATCCATACATGGGCAAATATCTGTCAGGCTGCATAAAGCCAACCGTGAGGAAGTAGTACAATATCAGCTTTATCTAAATATAAACCTGACATAAACATATATACACCCTATTAAAAAACATTTACCCTGTGTGGCAGGACCAACAAATGACTTGCAGATTTATGTATGCAGATGAACATGTTTTACCAGAACGATCATTATTAAAGGCGGTTATTTGCATGTTTAATAGCTATTCACGTTACGGCCTACGTTGTGTCAGATCCGTATGAAAGATGCCTTTAAATGATTTTTGGCGCTGATCTCAGGAGGCCGTTCTCATTGGCAGGCTCCACGTGCCACGTTAGTCAGACGGGGGTGCTGTCATTACAATGCCCCGCCCTCCATCTCTCCATAGAGGCCCTTCGATGTTTTTCTTAAGCAGCGCAAGTGTTCGGGGGGAAAACCAAGCCGATTTTCATGTGCAAATGTCAGTCACTCAGCTCCCAGCAATCACAGCCTTGACTCCTCCCGAGGCCCAGCGCGAGACGACGGCTGAATAATTTAGCAGCCCGGTGTCACTGCGCTCAGGGGTCACAACCTTCTAAAGTGATGACAGAGAGCGCTCCCCAAGTCCCACCCATTCACTTCCATTACCACTTTTTACTGTCCTTGATTCCAGACAGACAAAACCCAAAGCCTCATGGGGGATGGAAATCAGCCACACAGTCCAAACAGTGTCATAACACATAAAAAAATAAATACACAACATTTTCACAAAGAGTCTCCCTGGAGGCCAAAGCATGTCTGTTCGCTAGTTCACCCGCACACGCACACACATAAACAAACTATAGGTGGACAAAGACACAGGTTCACCCGTTTAAAGAACAAAATGAGAGTTTTTGACAATGAAAATGAATTTTGCTTTCATTGCAGAGGAGCAGATAAAACTACACAGTTGTAGCGGGGTGGGTTTACAGTAGGGTATTGGAGGGAGGAAGCAACGAATGTGTATAGAGAGAGAGAGAGGAGAGAGAGAAGGAGAGAGGAGAGAGAGAGAGAGAGAGAGGGAAGAGAGAGAGAGGGAGAGAGAGAGAGAAGAGAGAGAGAAGAGAGAGAGAGAGAGAGAGAGGGAGAGAGGGAGAGAGGGAGGAGAGGGCGAGAGAGGGAGAGAGAGAGCAGACGAATGGAAGGATTGATTTCTTTAGTACGGCAGACACATTCTACCTTTCTATCAGTCACAATGAGACATTGTGTCATTCTGCGTGAGGACTCATCTCTCTTCTCAGCTCTAGATGTGACATGAACATGACAAGGCCTGGTCTGTGGGTGACACACACACGCGCATGCACGCACACGCGCATACACACATGCGCACACACGCACACACAGACAAAGTTCTTCCTGTACGATCCTAAGACCTGACAAACCTTCAATATATTATTATGACAGAAAATATTGAGATCATGATTACTTAATATGATCACTGCGTTTTAAAACAACATAAAAATACAAATAACTTGTCTTTTTAACTTAAATTCAACTGAAAAGCAAAAAAACGAAATAAAAAAATTAAATGTCACACAATAATGGTTTCACCTTGATTATTTGGTTTTTATAATTGTTGCAAGCCAAAATGGACGATTACGATATTGCAATTAATTTCAATTAACTGCACAGCCCTATTGTATATACAATATATTTTTTTACAGTACACTCTTAAAAATAAAGGCGCTTAAAAGGTTCTTCACAGCAATGCCAGAGAAGAACCATTTTTGGTTCCACAAAGAACCATTCAGTCAAAAGGTTCTTTAAAGAACCATCTCTTTCTTACTTTTCTATCATCTGAAGATGTTAAAGGTTCTTCATGGAACCAAGAGGTTCTTCTATGGCATCGAAGAACCTTTCGAAGCACCTTATTTTTAAGAGTGAGAAAATTAAACTATATGTATATATATGTATAAAATTAAGCACAACTGAACATCACAGTGAAAATTCACATTATTGTAGCACTTTGTGCATATCTGTCTGACTGATTTTTTTTCATTTTTCACACTTCTGTTATCAAAAATTAGACTTTTAATTTGAATAAATGCATATTACCAATGACCATAATCAATTAAACTAAATAACTCTAAATCAGTAATTTAGGGCTGTACACTGTAAATCTATGCGAGGAGATGTGTTAGTTATTTACTTACACAAGCTTGAAATGTCTGTTTGCTTATCAGTTTTTGAGCATAATTGTACACATTACATCCATGCCATCCACCAGAATGGTTTGTGGGTCTGAGTGAATGTTTGTTATTTGTGTATTCAAACAAATACACTGGAGTATGTTTTGTTAGCTGTGCTCTGGGGTGTTCCCATGGAGATATCAATACTGCGGCCTCATTAGAACTCTTTCCTGTACATGCATGAGCATCGTATCAAGCAGAAAAATCCTTTCCTCCGTTTCACACCAATAACCTCAAGACTTCAGCTTATCGGTCACCCTGCAGTGTTTACACCTGGTTTGTGTGTGAATTTCCATTGAAAAAATATTGCATTGCTAAACATTAAAATAAACACAGAACACCCAACAGAGCCTTTTTAAAAAGACAACATAAACATTGAACTGCAGAGATTTTCACCAAAAATAAACGTCAAATAAATGTTGTAAATGCCACAGAATTTCAGCCAATCAGAAGTATTTTTATGTTTAATGTACATGAAGAGTTTGGTTCCAAAACGCTATAAATCCATTTTGATTAATTTGAGAAAAAATGTGTTTTCTTTACAAAGAAAGTGGCAAGATGAAAACCACTATTTTCTGTTTCAAAGTTTCACATAGCATCTTTAGGTTCTAGTAACATAAAAAAATTCAAATCCAGATTTTGATTTTAAAAGATTTATTATAAAAACGGATAATTTTTTCCCCAAAATGCAATAAATCCATGACAATTTTTTTTCCAAAATGCAATAAATCCATTGAATCAATATAAAAGTAATCTTTCATATTGAAACTGTTGAAAATACACAACAAAGTGAGTTGATCCACATATGACAGCCTCTGAACTCAATACAATACTAATCTTACATACAGGCACTGGACTAAAAATACATTCAATCAGTCATCGCTCCTAAAATGAATTCAACGGGTCATCTTTTAATGCTATAAATTAGTGCCTCCTCTTCTTAATCTCCTCACGTAAATGATTAGATTTCGATGACTTACGTTTTTTCCCCACCGCAGAAACCAACACAGGTTCATCAATGCCGTCAAAATTATTGCTTTTTTTGTTTGTTTGTTGAACACAAAGTAGATCAGGAAAACTAGGAGCCGACCGTATTCAGAGCGCCGCCATTACTGTTTACAATGCGTGGAATGGTGTGCTGTGATTGGTTGAGCGGATATATCGCATTCTGCAGAGAAGTGAGACTGGCGCCTATTGCGGTTTGGAAAAAAAGGGAGAAGCATGACAGAATAACACGGCGGTTATCGCATTTTGCGTCAAATTAAAAAGTGACCTGATACAGTACTGATTTTGGCGGAAACTCATTTTTTTAATGGCGTTTATCGCGTTTTGGAACCAAACTCTTAACATGTATGGTCGCAGAATTCTAGACCAATGAGATTTTACAGGAGGCAGAGCTACCACGTGTGATGCCACAGAAATACAGTATGGCTATAGAAACCGAGTGATGGACAAAACCTTTAAAACTAGATTAAAACATTTAACATGAGTTTTTATTGCTTGTTGCTTTATCGTGTTGTGCTAGTGAATGGAAGAAAATAGACTAAGTGCTGGAGTTTATGAATGAGCTGAGTTTTGACCTCTTCACGCTGATATCCATGCTGGATAAAGAGAAGAAGGCAAAGGAAGGTGAAGGAGACATGAGTGATCTTTTTAAATTACGGAGAGCGATTATTTGGTGACTTATGGTTGCTTGCTGTCAGGGATTTCAGGATAAATTGAGGCAAACAAGAATTACACTTTCTCCTTTACCCATCATCCATCTACAACCTCCCCTCCTTCTCTGCTCTTGCAAAGTTATGTGATTCACTAGCTTGTGATTCACTTTTAATTCACGACCCGATCGCAGTGGCATGAATATCTACGTGTATTTATCTGTTGATTTGTTTGAGTTTGCTTGTCTGTACCGACCTCTTATTTTTAGAGATTTAGGTGAAGAAAATCAACCATCATTCTTATCATATAATAATCCTATTTACTCTAGGAAGAAATATTTTGAACGGTTGCGCATTTGACGAAGCGTGCACATTTTTGTAGAATATGACATAGCCCGACAATTTTTTTTATGGCAAAATGATTAGCGCAGCAGATGTAAAACATTTGTTGAATGATACACATAATGGATTAGTTCATTAGTCTTAAAAAATGGTTTAGGGAAGGTGGATAGCTCCGGCATAATTAACATTCTTTGTTGCATAATATTTCTAATTCAGTAATCTGGCATCAGGATGGTGCTTGGTTTTGTGTAAATGGTGTCTGAATTATTCATCCCGTGCCGTCAGTATGAGAATGGTTGAGAGATGGGATGGCTAAGGCCTCAGGCCATGAATAATTGATCATATCTGATTAAAGTTTGCCATTGATTAGTCCTTACCTCCAAGTTGATAAAAAGACACACCTGTGTTTGCTTTGCGTTTGCTTTAGCGCAGTCATCTTCGCCTTTCCATCACCTCTGGAAATACGATGAAGCATATTTTTATTTAAAGCAGAGCATTTTCAATTGTGTCAGTTTTGATTATGGCAAAGCATGACATTTTCTGCTATAATACAATGGCTTGATTCTCCATCAAATTGCAACATAACCCTCTTTACACTTTTTGACCTGATAAGTACAATTTTAAAGGTGAAGTGTGTCATTTTCGTACCACCTGCATCACCAAACTGAATTGGATTATTAATTTAGCAAACATTTTTCAGTCAACCTCTGAATAACTTATATCTATAAAGATCTAACATAAAAATGACACACATCACCTTTAAACAAAACCTACTCTGCTGAAAAAAAATGAAAGAAACCATTACAGAAAATCTAATGGTTTCCATTAAAATACCATTATGAACCATTAACTTTTTCCATCAAAACCATTATAAAATTCCATTTTGTAGTGTGTTTTGGGCATTATTCCAATAGGATTAATCTGCCGGATAACACCCCACATAGTTTTGGGTGAACTATCCCTTTAAAACCAACACAATACCCATAATAACAATTAAATTTTCTATTGTGTTTTGGGCAGGGTTCTATTGTTTTTTTTTAGCAGGGATAGTTACAGATCCCAAATGAGTTTTCAACTAACGACCATATGATTTTTATCACTGCTACTTGGTATACAAATCGAATAAGACAGGTACGTCGTTCCCGCTGGTTAACTCCAGCTGGTTCTCCCACTGTCACTAACCTGTCAGCTCACCCTAAAATAGTGGCCTGGATGCAAATAGGAGCCTAACGCTAAGTGACACGCTGATGGATAACCGCGTTAATTCGTAGCCACAGAATAACTGTCACTTACATGGGAACATTTAGCCACCCCCTGTTCCACCCAATGTTTCACTGTCTCTCATTGGACTCTGCTGTGAGATCACCCCTATCCGCTTGTAACCTTCAAAGCACAACTAAGGACGGCACTTTGATCTGTTTTCTGGAGCTTAGGAATGAAATGCATGACAGAGAGGCGGTGGAAGAGCGAGAGAACGAGGGAGGCAGTGAGAGTGACAGGTAATGACAGTGGCTACACGCACTGACCTTTAGAGCGATCACAGAAGCATGACGGCGAAGCTGAAGGTGACAGAATGAGGAGGGAATTCGGGGTGGCCAGAAGTTTGGGGACGAGCTGGGAGCGATCGGCTGGGGTGAAGGTGCATTGTGGGATGTCGGGGGTGTGGTTGCCGGTGGAGTTATGGATAAAAAAAATTTGACAGTGTGGAAACATTAGCTCAGATCCCAAATCTAGTGAACTGTCTAGACAGTAGGCAGCATAATTACGACTCTCGTTTGAAAACTCAATCCCCCAATTGCAATGCAACAAGATGAAACTGAAAAAGAAAACGGCAGACGAGTTGATGTATTTTACACACTCTCATCATTTTCAGCTATTCAATCATTTGTGTAGACATATAAATAGTGCTTGTGTTTACATTCCTTCGCTTTGTGTAAAAAAGCAGTATAACACACTATAAAAATCTATTTCAACTTAATTCACCTATTTAAACTTTGACTTACATTTTTAAGCTTTACAAGTCATTTGAACTTAAAATATATTCAACTGTTTAAAAAAAAATTCTAGTTATATGTTGAATAACTTCAAGTTATGTGAAATACAACTAGATATCAATTAAGTTCAAATGTCTTGTAAAGCCATTGTAACTTAAAATATAACTTATAAATTTACTTACAAACTTTTGAACTACAGTTTTTAAGTTGAAGTTTATTTTTACAGTGCAGGAACAAGGCAAGACTGCTTACTATTTCTTAGTCTTGGATGAAAAGATGACAGAAAACACCAAACCAATGTAATCTATCTGTTAACATCTTAAAAGCATGCGTTCATTGCTTTCATGAGGAGAGTCAGGGTGGATAAGTGTGTTCGGTCATGAACAAGAAACGGGTTCACAGGTAAAAGTGAGAAAAGATACAAAAGCAAGCGAGATGCAGGAAAGGAGACGGCTTGTCCAGCTGAAGTCCCCAATGAGGGTTTAAATCGCTTGGCCTGCTGTCACTTCTGACAGCCTCAAGCAAACACGCCCTCCCTTCCCCTTATCCCCTTCGTAAATCCCACCACCCCGCTGCTCTCCCGCTTGGCCCAGACCTCAACAGCAGCCCAGTTGTCTGACCGAGCCCATAGAGGCTTCACAGGAGGACGGCAAGAATACTAAAAGAGCGAGCATAGATTTTCTGCTGAAATGAGGGGGGTTGGGATGAGGGGAGATAGAGCTTGGCTACCCACATCAAACTCTCCTCTTCTTTTTGCTCTCCTTCTTCATCCGCCTGCGCTCTAGAGGGACCCTCTGTTTGTCAGCCAACCAGTCGAGCGTCTCCCCTTAACCCCCTCTTCTCTTTCCTTCTTTCTCTTTCTCTCTGTATCTCAGCTTTAATCTGCCTTCACTCTTGTTACGGTTATTAGAGGAAACAGCCTGTTGATAAAGGCAGTAAAGGAGAGGGAGTGATAGGAGCTGCTTTGAGAGACGTGATGGAAGCTAAAGGCTCCTTAACAGACTGGGCAGCTTTACTTCTTTGCTGTGTATAGTAGAAACAGAAACGGGCAAAACTAATTGCACCAAAGAGATGTTCCTAATAAGACAGACAAAGAGTGCGCAGAATTCCAATGAGATGGGTGATAGAGAGCGTGTTAGAAATGAGCAAGGGGAGGAGAAAATAAATAGGAGGGCCGTGATTTGGTGGATAATAAATACGCCAGCTATGCTGGGGTACATTAGAGGAGTACTAGAAAAAGAGCATGTCAACATTAAACAAGTACAATGTACTTCGGTAATGTGCCGTATTTCCATGTGAAATTATACAATAAGAAAAAATTGCAGGATGGGATTTAATCCATCAGAAACTGATTGATAGGATTGTGAAAAGTGGGCAGTACACACCACAATTGAATCAGGTGGTCGGAGGGGATGATTTGAAATTTAGGAGGTCTTGGCGATGTCTGTCAGCCAAGGAAAGAAAATAAAAGCGAATATAAACTGATTCAAAATAAGCTAAAGAACATAGAAAATATATAGAAAATATAAAAAATAAGAATACTTAAAAATTTCACAGTGGGTGTGAATTTCTTCTTCATGGATCAAATGAGTATTGGGTATCTGTAGCACCTCTCCAATCCCTTCTCTTCCCCTGAGAGTAAATGTGAATACCAGTGCATCGATACATACACATGCTAGTGAATTATGGATCTGCACGGCTCTAAGAATCTGAAGTAATGCTTCAATGCCACTCCTCATTTATCTCTAATCAATTAATACATACTGGGAATCAAGCCTTCTGGTTTGTTTTGAGCATTCTGAAGTTTAAAGATTTACTACCTTGTGTATAAAGGTAAATGTTAACTCTGCATATTAAAAAGTTGGAGCGTTCATCCAACATTCATTGCAATCGAAACCAGGATACATGAGTGATGTTACAGATGCTTAGACCAAAAACACACGCTACACATGAATTTAACTGCGTGAGCTACCTGAGCTCGTTCTTGTCCAAAAAGTGTCCGATTGTAGTTTGTACCACAACCCAAACACAGGTTGCACTTTTAGAGTTTCTTCAAGAGGCCATTTAGAAGACATCATCATAAACTGTCTCTTTCTAAGATGGATTTCTCTTTCAGGTAAACTGCCTGTTACGTCCCTGGAAGTAAAGCAAAAGAACAAAAATCACCTATAATTTAAAGCAGCCAATAAAGAACTACTGTAAAACTTTGCTGTAGTTTTGCAGCAGGTTTGCCAGTAACTTACTGTAGATTTAATTACTGCTTAATACTACTTTCATTAGTACTGTTTTAATCAAAGTTAAAACACTTTGACTTATGAAATTCAAAATTAGCAAGAAGAGACTAGCATTAGCAAAGCAACACTTAAATTACGATACATTAACATAACAAGAAAAGTGACCTTATATTTATTCTTGTTTTATGAAAGAAAAATATATAAACTAGGTAAATTACAGCAAAGTTTTGCAGTGTACCTACAGTTATATACAATAGTGTACACAGAGACCCAGTCTGTGTTTGCTATATTACTTGGCATTCATAAGGAAAACAAAATTGTATTCTTTTATAGTTACACTGTAAGGATTAACTCTAACAGCTAATAAATTAGATAACATGAAGTAAACAATTATAAACTTGGTAATGCATTTGTGGTTGTATAAATGAGCATTTATCCCTAATATATCATGAACAATTAACAACGGACAACGTCTAAATAAACATTATATTATCAAATGCCGTAAAAAACATCAGCTAGTGTGAATTTATTGTAAAGTATTTCCTTAGACATGAATTTCAAAATTGGCCATTGGTATTCTGTCATGGTTTGATAAACCACGGCACCAGCTTACTTGACCCTGCTCCTTGAGGTCAGAAGTATCTTCTGGTTTTTCCTCCGGCAAATCTGCTCACCACTGAGATCAATCAATAATCATTTGGATACAACTCATCTAGCTTCAGCTCCTTTAACACGTAATATTGACGGTTTGGATTGTTCGGGACCTGTGACATCGACGGTGTGGGAGTTTGAAGCAAGCGACGGCTCAAACGGATGAGAAAGATTCAAAGCCTTCACTCCTCACTGCTTTTAAGAATGGGCAGACTTTGATTTTTCTCACAAGCTTTGCGTTCCAAAGGTTTATATATTCAAATCTGCTCCTGTGGTCCCTCTCCCCACATCCGCCTCAGCGTCTATCTGACAGGTATGCTGAAACCCCAGGCACCTCATGCCAACCTCCACCTTGCTTCCACTCCTTTCCTCCGACCTCTCCCATACATCGGGCTCTCTCGCTTTTTCCTCCACGCTCTCAGAGGCTCCGTCCAGCCGCCCACCGCTCGCTCCACGCGTGTGTGGGGGGGATTAGAGGCCCGGATCGATTTCTGGAGCTGTTATATGACAAGTCAGGTCTCAGCTCTGCCTGTTTACAGCGCATTCGCAGCAAGCCTTCTCACTTTGAGCAATTTCAGACAAATTGTTTGTTGTGAGCATTTGTACATGTTGGAGTATTTGCTTTGGCTTCCAGGCATGAGTGTGTTTTCTCATTTAAAATCAGCTCTCGGAGGTTTAAGAATATTACTGTATGTTTCGAATTTGTTATTTTGCCTCTAATTGTGGTCGGTTCTGCGTGGCACCCGTGAGAATACCTCTGCGTCTTGAATCATGGTTATTTGCACATTTGTGATGCGGGGGGGGGGGGGGGGGGGGAGTATGTGGGGCTTGTGTTGTATGCGTGCCGGCAGATGGGAAACGGCGTGTGAGCGCGCGTATGTCTACAACGATAGTGTGCGGCAGGGCTATTTTATAATGAGGTGTGTCTGGAGGGGCCCTATAGAGGAAGCTTCTAGGCGTCCCCCAACTGTAGCAGGTGGATCAGTGGCTACAGCGGGGGGCTCAGCACGATCCAGCCTCAAGCGTGCCGTGCTTACATTCGCTATACAACCCCCCCTCTACCCCATCACAAACACACACCCTATTGTTTGAAGTGCCACAGCACAGAGACATCAGCCAGGCCCCGTTGTTAAAGATTAGAAGTGACAATGTAGCGTCCCCCTCTGCCTTTATCAATCAGCCAGTCACCAGATCAGATCTAATTCAAACTGAATGGTGTTGGCTTGAGTGAGTTGTTCGCACCAGTCTTGTGGCACAGGCACTGTGTTGTAAAATACCATTTCTTTGCATACACTGATTGAAGGCGTTAATCTTTTAATTTTGCAAGAATTGTTTCATAGTCCCACTTTTCCAGTATTCATAATTAATAGGGACTCTACAAACATGTCATACAAAAGCAGTGACAGATTAAAGGGAATCATTTGAAGACCTTTTGGCATATTCCTCAGCCCATAGCAAAAAAAATGTCTGACAGGAATCTGGACCGCACAACTGGAAGATCAGCCCTTTATTTCTACAATGAAGTTCTCAGGCCCTCAGGCAGTGCATTCAGCTTTCCACACACATCTCTGTACTTCCGCCTCATCCCTGGGGTTCACGTGTGATGTCTTATTATTTAAAAATGCTGTGACTCCATTGTTGCAAACTTTCTTCTGTTTGATAGAGCGTAACAGTGACCGCCCACCTTTTCAGCAGTCTTGGCTCTGCAAGTTTTTTCCCACATTTCTCATTAAACTTTTATTTCATTAAGATCTGTACAATGATTAAATGTAATACATAAAAGATAAACATAGCATCAAACTATTAAGTATAAACTAAGTTATTGATTACAGGAGGAACATATTAAGGAAATTGCAAAATGTTTAGATAAACAAACACAACAAAAAATCATTTAAGAGTGTAGAGCGAGATGACAAAAACCTTCACAATGCATCAGCCATGTCACCTCTATTTATATTTTATTTGGTTTTTACAACTTCTTTGATTGGTGGATTTAGTGGGAATATTGAATTTCTTACTATTAGTATTTTTTTACTATTAGTATCTAAATCTATCTAAAAACTTTTACTTGATATCAATATCAAAATTAAGTAAGTTTATGCTTAGAACAAGCTAAATGTGGTGTAAAAAATGGGAAAAATAAACTTAATTCAAGTTGATTTTTCTGACCCCTCTGGCAGATATTTATGCCTGTTTTAATATCTAATATGTCATTTTGCTTCTGAAGAAATCTCCATATAAAAAAATGAAATTTTCTCTGTTTCCTGAACCCGAACTCTGTTCTCCTAAGACAGCAGCGTATCAAGCAGGACTAGCTTTTATTTTACACGATCGCAGGGGCTTATGGAACGGCTTCCATCTTTTGCTTCAAGATCCTACAGCGCAGGATCAGAATAGATAATGCGTTTGGGTGGAGTAAAAAAAACAAGCTCTCTCTGCCTCTTAGTGTCCATCATGTGTCATGGCGGCTCCTGGGTTTCATGTTCTGTCTGACTGAATCTCCTGCTCCAGCAGTTGCTGTTGCTTCTCTGTCCCTCAAAGGTAAAATGCTCTATAGCCTTCTCTCTCAGTCTCAATCCAGTTGTGTTCAGACCTACTTTCTCCTGACATCTAACACACCTCTGTTTTGTTGTCTCCACTCATGCTCTCTCTGGTGCTCAGGTGTGGTTGAGTGACGTCTGGGTCAAAGATGTCCTAAGGTGTTCGGACAAGATGCAGACACCTGACCCGAGGAGCCCTTAGTTTTGTTTACTGTTTTGAATGTAATGAAGTTTTTATGGATGAAATGTAAAAAAAAGTGCTCCGTTGTAACAAAAAAAAAAGAACAATGTATATACAGTACAATGTAACTCTATAATTCTGAATAAAAACTGTTCAAAAGCATATAGTATATCTATTATAGACTGACTTCCAAAAATAACCCCACAACTGAAATACTACTTTATGAAGTAATTTTTCTTGATAGTGACAATATCACACACATCTGAAACATCCTTATAATAACTTCTACAAACACTTGCTTTTTAGTATTACTCTCTGGTGGTCCACTTGCAACAGATCCTAACCTTATTGCTCCCTGAACTCTCTGTAAGTCACTTTGGATAAAAGCGTCTGCTAAATGTAAATGTGACCGCTCTCACACAACACTTCACATCCAGCCCCACAGCCTTAAATATAACATTTAATACAGTACACTCTTTGCTCCAATATAAAAACTCATCTTGCAGACTTGTCCTAAATGTAATGCTATTGCTGACATTAAAATAGACACATTTGATATCTCAAGCTTGTTTGATTACCATGGGAACCAGCAAATTCGGACCGACCCCTAAACAACCAGAGGCTGATGAAGACAAATGTGCAAACACAGGTTGGCAGAATTGCTTTCTCGGCGAGTGTGATCGGCCACGCTCGAGAAGGCGGAACCAGGAGTTGTGATTTATCGTTTCGTGTTGTCTCTAGACCACCACTGTCTGCTGCGTCTCCATGCCTTAATTATCCCAACCGTGTTTATTAGAATAGTCACACCACCTATAATACATCATCGACCCTGAGGGGAGTGAGACACGATCTGGCTCTTCTCAGTGTGCTCTTCATATGCATGCCGGGCAGCTATGCTGAATTTCAGACGCCTTAACTAAAGGATGCTACAAAAAGTAACAGACGTCCATGTCAAAGTTTTATAGCCAACAATGCCAAGGTTGGGGGTTTTATCACACAGTAACACCTAACAAAATGTATATGAAAGCAACATTGGAGTTAAAGGCCATGCAAAATGCAAATGAGTGGAAAACTATATTGGATAAATACTAATTCAAGGTAGCATGTAAAAAGTTTATCATGCTGAAATGTTTACCTCTAGTACATTATTGACATTTAAGGATAATCCTCTGTACACATGTCAATGTTCAGTCAACATGAGAGATACCCAGAATGAAGACAAACTATACTGCGACATTCATTGATCCTCTCAGATTGACACTGAATATCTGCCTAATGTCAACAATAATGCAAAATATCTTAGTGTACAGCTTTTATTACAGTTGAATTGCAGCACTATAAAGTTAATCCTTATATAAGGTGAATTAAGATAAATTCGGACACTTTTCACACTGAGGTTCTGATCAAAAAGTGTCTCACTGCAAAAAATGACATTCTTGCTAAGCATTTTTGTCTTGTTTTTAGTAGAAAAAATCTAAAACTTCTTAAATCAATACAATTATTTGACAAGAAAAGTGACCTAAGGTATTTAGTCTTGTTTTATGAAAAATGATAGAAGAATTAAAGTAAGTTTATGGTAAAAACAAGCAAAAAATCCACCAATGGGGTGAGAAAAATAAACTTGAATTTAGTTTGACCTTTTTCTCAAGTACCTAATTCAAGTTTATTTTTCTCACCCCATTGGCAGATTTTTTTGCTTGTTTTTACCATAAACTTATTTAATTCTTATTTTTTTCTCCTTAAAAGGAGACTAAATATCTTATCTTATATATATGGTTTAGATATTTGTACTACAGAACAAGACAAAAACACTTGCAGTGCTCCATTAAGCTGAATTAAACCATTTATATTTCTATAAATATGTATTCTACCTATACATACATGGATGTGTATCTAAATATACTGTATGTATTGGGACGCCGCCATCTAATAAACATGTGCATCAATTCCAGTAATTCTAATCAAAACCAATATTTAAGAATTTAGTTTCCATCTTTGGAAGGGCCTTTTTCTGTTCCGAAATGACTGCACCCGTGTCATTGATGTGTTTGGCTCAAAGGCATTCAGCTAGGTTGAGGTCTAGGCTTTATGCACACCAGTCAAGTTCTTCCACACTAGACTGAGTCAATCATTTCTTTTTGAACCTTGCTTTGTGCATTGTCATACTGGAATAGAAAAGGGTCATGCCACAACTGCTGTAGCAGTAAGATTTGCGCTCACAGAAATGACTAAAGTAGTCAGACCTGTTCATTAGAAGAATTCTTTTGTCCATATACTAATGCCCTCTGCTGTTCATGCTCCGGTAGTGAATAAAGTTTTGTGAATATGCCAGAAACATTTAGCCACTAGGATGATCAAAAATTTTGTTTATGCATAACTTCTGTATTTAGTGGCCTAACCTAACCCTAGCAAGAACCTGCACAAATACAACTGCAAAAACATAATCTTTATAATGTGTTGATTACAATGGGACATTTTAGCATAACAAAAAACAGCAAAACTTGCTATAAATGCTTCAAAATATCTGCACCAGAACTGTACAAAACAACCACAGTATTTTACTTCTTCTAGAACTGACTTTGTTGTCTGTGAGCACCTAGTAAACACAAATGCAAATTTGTGTTTCGCTATACCTCACCAATATTTTCACAATATGTGGAAATGCCGCTTGACATCAGTTCAAAGAAGAGGTCAGTGGGGTGCAGAGTATTAATAGCTCCTGAAGGAGATGGCAAAAGGTCCCAGACAGTCACCGGAAGAGCCTTTTTGTCAAGGTGCACCTTCCATTTAGCCTTAATTATCTTGCCAGAGGTCACTGATGTTGTTGCTGTCTAGTTGACACTAATTGGCCTAAGGTGAAAAGAGCTTTCACTATGCGACAGAAAGTGGAGGGGTCAGAGAATGAGGCGGGTCAAACAGAGACAAGGGCGAAAATAACTACGAGGTGGAAAGCATGCCGATATTATGTGTGGAGACAGTTGCATGAGATGCAGAAGAAATAGGGCTGTGTACACACAGAGAGTGGAACTCATTAGAGATGGGCCAATGCAGCATCTTGGCTAAAGTTGCCTTATCGATTGGTATGGTTTATTTAAGTTGGGATGAGTGGTTGGATTATTTAGAGGATATGAGGGAAGTTTCTTGGAAATAGAGGTATTGATTTTGTCCGAGAAAATCAGGATAAATGAATAGGTGCCACCACAGCAGAAAGGCAGAGCTTGTGTTTCTCTTACAGATGTAATGTATAAGATCGATTCTCTGCATTGGGTATAACAACAAGTCTTTTCATTTAAAGTACATGTTTTGCCAATTAAATGAAACTGTATTTGGCTTTGAATACAAAGGGACATACACAATTTCGTCTGTCATTTGATAATTAAAACAAAAACACATATTGCATATTGGAACAGGAACCTGCAATAAGTTTTTCTCAAGTGAACTACCATTAAGAGAAGCCGATGAGAACAGTGAATAATTTTAGACACTGTCATCGTTTATTGTCACACATTTGTTTGTTTCCATTCATCTTTATGAATCCAGTCCATCTAAAGCTATGCTTTGTTCACCATGTACAGTGTCGGCTCACAGACTCATCACTCCTCTGAAGGATTAACGTCTCCTACAGCAGTTCTACAGCATGTCAGTGAACATCTAGATGTAGTGTTATTTGTTAAGAACAAATATAAATATAAATGTACCCTTTCAAGGGGAATGACTATATCATGTAGGTATTTGGATTCACATGGGTCCTGTTCTTTTTGTATCATATAAACAGTTATTTTAACCCTTAACAGTGTCCTGGTTAAATAGGTAAAAGTAAAAAAAGTTATAGGCTATCTCGTGACCCCACCTGAAAGTTGACTAGTTTTTACTGTGTTTCTGAGATTCACATATGACTGCATGATACCAGATGAATTAAAGCACAAAACACCGGGCCATTGTTTTAGGTTTTATATTTTACCCATGGAAGGACAATATTCACCCTCCCCACACAAAATCCAGAGAAGTAGAGGACAGAAACACTCACAGAGGCTTTCTCTTAAATCCACATACTACAATGAAAAGGATAATTTCATACAGTGCCGGCATCACACTGGAATGTGGATAAAGCAAAAGAGAAAACATAATTACGATCTCAATTCTGAGATCAACAGTATTTCATTTACGACTAATGATATTTATAGTTAAGATAACATTGGCATATGCAATTGTACAAATGTCTGGTGTACAGAGAGCCGAATCTCACAAATGCCTTCATATGCATTTTTCAGATTTAAGGATATATTTATCATTTATCCGTTACTATCTTTCACAAAAAAAGAAAGCTCAAATCAAACTGAATAAAGATTGCAACTTGACTGACCTACAGAATGCAAAGATCCACCAATAGATGCTGCAAGTCCATTGCTCAAACAAAAAAAAGAGCAGAGCCACACAACCACTGGCATGACATCCTATGGCTGAAAAGTCACAGTTAAGGAAAAACTTGTATTTGTTCTCATATTTAAAAAAAAAGTTAACAATTTGATATGACAAAGTCAAACAATCAAGTTTTTCATTCTACAACATCTACTTGAATCTATGCTACAGCGCTACATGGAAGGATACACAGAAGAGCTTGATTGTTGTTGAACAAAGAGACTCCAGAGAGGAACCCCATCAGTTCTATAGCAAACAGGCCAAGGGTCACTGATAATGCCACCACAAGCCTGCTCACAATTAAAATGATTATGAGAATGAGAGATCCACAAGCAACATTTACTGTGTATACCACCACTAGGTAACTAGGTGAAGAATATCAATAACAAAGAATGCAAGTGTTGTGTTTTCTTTACCGCGTGTCCTCTGATCTGTATTCTTCATCACTGTAGTCTAGGGGTAGACAAGCTCTGACACTGTTCTCCTGTGGAATGGTTTGTTAGCTTACACAAGGCTTAATAGCTTATACATTATAATATAAATGCACTGCGTTCTTACCCTAGACCAAAAGATGATTATGACAATTACAAGGTGCGCGATGAGAGTTAAAAAACGGGCTGGCACCAGAATGATTTGCACCGGCATTGAAACTAGAGAGAATTAAATACTCATGTAAACGTTACAAGTTCAAACAAGACATGAACTACTTACTGTATTGGTTTTAGCTAACGTTAATGGTCTAATGTTGAATTTACTTACCGCTCTATAATGAGTTAAGCTTTGCTTAAATTGTTCATTTGTCGAGGTAAAAGGCAGATTTGTCTTAAAATCACCAATGACAAAAGTACAAACTAAAACAAACAAACAGAAAAACTCGACTTTGTGCGTTTGTTTGGAAGTTTTCCTCGCATCAGGTTGCTAGGACAACACTCTTCTTCTACTCAGACCGTTGGTTGACAATTAAAAAGCTTTATGCCGCCACCTACTGGCGGGAGTTGCCCTCTAACTCCGGCGCGAAATGTCCGTTTTTAAAAGGTTATTGCGTTATAACGGTGACAAAGAGTTTGTAACCGTGTGCTGTCTGTGAAACTGTAGCTGTTAGGTGGCACTCTTTAAAGATCAATCACAATTTATGGCCGATTCACCTTCTTAAATCTCGTTAGCAGCCCTTACTTAAGTAAATCTGCAGCTCCATCTACTGGGCAGACCTTTAAGCACTCTCAAAAAGTAACTTTAGCAGCCTTCCATGTACCTTCCATATATCTTTTCTCAGGCCATAAGATCTACCGTTATCGCTTCAAAACACCGTATACAGTACACTACGTACCAAGGGCGTAAATTTGATTTTGACATTGGTGGGACAAATTGGTCTGCAGGAGCCGCACTGTCGCTTAAAATTTCTGCCGTTTATTTGACTTATTAAACAATATAACATTTTAACATTACTTAAAGTAGTTTTATTCAAAATAGTTTTCTACACTGTTCTTCATTGTTATCACTCTCATTGCTACACTGTCTATTGCAGACTACAGCAGGATCAGTTTCCTTAGAAATACACCAGAATATACAATTAGCCACTCAGTATTAACAACTGTATGTTCAACTGCATCTACAGTCTGGCTAAAAACTACTTTTTAATTCTTAATCACCTGTGACCCTGCCTCTGCCTTTTAACCTGGGCTACAGCTTGGCAAGGCTGCTTCTTTTTTTTAATTGCTTAACAAGAAGATACAAAATACCAAATAAACAACAAGAAAAATCTTAACATCCAAATAGCAGCATAACAAAAATAAACAAAATAAAACAAATTATAAAAAAATATAAAATGTATTTTAATAATAATATTAAATAAATAGGCTATAACAAATACAGAAATGCAATACAGTACAAGGGGCTTAATCATCCAAAAATACTTGGCAAGGCTGCTTCTGCCACCTGATAAAATGACACAATTGGTGGTGCATAGCTTCTGATCAATTCAAAGCTCCCATTTTACACACACAGAGAGAAACTATACTGTAGATTGGGGATTGTCATGTTATGAGAAAAACACTGTCCCTGAAACAACATGTGACGCAACTTGTCCCGTATTTTTGTCAATAAACTGTTGGTAAGAATGTTTTCTTACCGGTAGCATGCATAATCACTCTCATCGCGTCTTGTTGACCGAGCTTTGTTTTGGCGCTCTGACAACCAAATCAGCCGCAGCCTAAAACACAAGTAATCTAAAGAGGGAAAAGCCAATCATAAAGCGACGTTGGTTAGAGAGGCGGGACTCAGGAAAGGCAAAGCCAATCCTATTAGCGACGTGAGTTACAGAGGCGGGATTGCGGATTGCAGCGAACGAGACTTTCCATTTGTGTACAACAAATTGCGCTATTTTTACAGAATAAGGTTGTAAAATATGTTTAGGTTCAATTAAATGATTCCTAGATAAATTAATGTTAAATAAAATAAGTAATAAGTAAAAACCACAAGACACCGACATCAGAGGTTATATCAGAGTCAGAATCAGAAAGAGCTTATTGCCAAGTGTGCTTGGACACACAAGGAATTTGTCTTAGTGACAGAAGCTTCCAGTGCACATACAGGTTAAAAAAGTGACAAGGCACAGGTTACAAAACGTTAAAAAATACGTTTAATTGTATATTAATTATTTGATAAAAAATGTTGGTACAGGGACAGGGATCCCTGGATATTGGTAGGGACACCCTACCACCCCTACCCAAATCGACGCCCTTGCTACGTGCAAAATTATTAACACAATTTTTGCACATTTGTATCTGTGCTTGTACAAATATTTTGTTTATTGTACAAATAATTTTATTCTTACACGAGTATCGAATATTGTGTTTTATTTTATATACATGTTCTTTTCTATAATTATATTTTATTTATCTTGTTGTCTGTCTTACTAAGTCTGTTCTCTAGGTCTGGGTCTATGAGCGTCAGCAACTAAAACAAATTACTTGTACAATAACGTTACTTGGAAATAAAAGTTCATTCATTCATTAATTTGCTGTGACAAACACATGTTGAACTTTATATGGCGGTTTCCAGGACAGGGTTTAAACCTAGTCACAGACTAATTAAAATGTTAGAGGTTTCTTGATCGAAAACAACTTATACTGCCATATCTTAAAATATATCAGTGCGATTGTTTTGTCTCAAGATCCACACAGTAATGTTTTTTTGTAAAGTATGCTTTTAAAACAACTTAAATATCCTAATTTAACTAAGGCCTTGTGCTGATTTAAAATAATCCCTGTCCGGGAAACCACCCCTATATATTTTATAATAATATAACTAGACATAGAAATACTATTAACCAAATCCATTTTCAAGGTACACACAGTATGCCAAGAGAAACTTGGCATTTAGGATTATTCGAAGAGATCCATTAAGATACATATTTCCGACGAAAAATGTATGATACTGATATATTTTGCAGGATAGTCTGTCTAGAAGGGGCCGGTCTATATGTCTGCAGCAGGTTACTATTGGAGCAGAGAACACCGAGTGAAATATCGCGAGATTTACATCCCCACTCGCTGCTGTAAAATGGAGAAGTTATGTTGAAGCGCAACCGAGGTAAGAGCTTAAATTAGTATTTGTCTGTTAGATGGAGACGCCAATGGCTTACTCTGTGCTACCCTTAACACCTACAGACCAAATAACTTGTGGTTTTTACGTGTCTACTGTCAGTTAAATGAGTGTTTTGCTTGCAAAGACCGGACACTTTACTAATATATACCGCCATTTTTAATTTGTGGTCAGACTGACGAGCATTGTGGTGTGTTGGATGCCTGGGCGATTGTGCGCGCGCATATTTATATGTAGTCAAATCTGTTTACATTCTTTAGGCACAATGTCTATCATTTACTCTGTATGGGTGTAAATGAAAGGGAATGTTACTTAACACTGACCAGAACGGACTATGTCATGGGATGACTACGGAAGAGGCTATGTGTGATAGCATGTGCTCATGTGATACATTACATGTATGATCTATAATTTTTGTCGCACCATGTCACAGCGTCAATTTTTAAACCTCAGATTGTTCAAAAGAAGGCTTCAAAACACGGGGCGAGAATGTGTTCACTATAAATGATCATGTACTCAAGTAAGGCATACCATAACAGTTTTGGTATCTAAATTCCTCTAATCTGGCCTTTAGGAAATAGTGCAAGAAGAAAATATAATATTGTGGAAGCATTTTAATCTGTCTGGTGTAGAAATGTAATGCTTTCTAACAGAGAATGCACCGTTTAGAATTAGGCTATATATTTTCTAGTGCACTTCAACAGCTTTATTATATGATGAAAACACTGTTAAGGCCCCCCAATTAACGTAATAGTGATGGCTATAAAACATAAAATAGTTGTTCACCATATGTAGTAATATTGCAAACATTTCACACCATTTGTTTCATTTTCTTGATCAAAACAGTTCTAGGACTATTAAGGAAAGGTCATGTGTTAATGCAAAACTACAGTATACAGAAAGGTGCAACTTTTGTGTTCAATTAATAAGAAAAATGATCTGATGTATGACATTAGTCTCTGATGTCAGAATATTATACAGGTTTATAATTTAAAGTAATTTATAGCATCTTTTACAGTAATGTAACATTCAAGTAAATAAAAATAGTTAATATTTTAGAAACTAGATCTTGTGTGTCCTGTCCTGTTATATGCACAATGTTTATCATGAACTTTATCATATAAAGAATAATTAATTGCAAAAATATATGGAAGACTAGATTGGAAAATGCATAAAGTAATGATTCAAATTTCATTCTGTAATAAATCTACTTGAAATTTATTTAATCAACCAGTACATAAGTGATATTTTCTATACATGTATTTTTAACTTAAACTATTCTTCAGCATCATATTTGACCCGCCACGTTCTATGTAGCTGCGCACAAGTGCAGCAGTAGAAAGTGAGAAATAGAGCGTCCACTAGTCAGTGTTATGGTAGGCCCGAGTGGGGAATGATTCAGCGAGATATTCTGCGTTTCTCAGCTAACCCACTAAACCAACGCATGCACGAGCATCAAGTCACCCGCCGCGGTGAGATTCACCGGCCACTTTTTACAGAGACGAATTGATTTCTGAAAATATGTGAATAATATACGCTATGGTACGGCTGTGTCAGTGTGTAAGCGCTCTGACAGACACTGTTTTTGTGAGCTTGAGATCTGAGAGGAGTGAGCTGGTTTGCTGGAGCAGGCCAAATCGAGCCAGGCTGTAGATTAGACCGGAGCATGTGTGCTGCCATCAGAAAAAATAAGGACCCGTATGGGGTAGTTCCTGACGTATTCCGTAACAGTCGACGTCTGTACTAAGGATCTTTCTCATGTTTGTTTGAATTTGTGCTTTGGTAAATATTTTAACCTTGAGTTGGAAGATTGAGGGTTTGTGTTGACATGTTGAGCGGAATTATGCTGAGAGCCGTGTAGCCTCGCGAGCGCAAAGATGTCGCACGAGCGGCTAACGGTCATTTTACACACGGTCTCTTTACTCACGGTCTCCTTGCGGTTATTTCCACACACTTGAAGACTACCGGTGACCGTTGTGTTTTATTTGTGTTATTAAGAAAAGTTAAAAGTTATCATGGCAATGTTTATCTGCACAGCTTAGCTTGCCGGGGTAGCTCATTAGCAAGAGAAAACTAGCTAGCATGTTAGCTATTCTTAGTATTTCAACTTCCTTCTGTTTTCTGTCTTCTTTTCATTAGAAATGTTTGATTATATATATATATATATATATATATTTGGTAATTTTCTTGTTTTCATCCCTTGCTGTTATTTTACTGGTACTTGTGGGCCTTGTTTGTATTCTGTATTGTGTACTTTCGTTTGTGAGGGACGCTCTGGTTTGCTAATGTCATTGTAATTTTAGGTATTCGTTAACTAGCTGCTGTAATATCATTGTGTCGCTTCCTCGACTACAGCATAGTTTGGTTTGCCGTCAACAAACATATTTGTGTCTTAAAACATTGCTATAATGTTGTAGTACTAGAGTTAAATAAAGTTTTTATGTCAGAATTGTAATGGCAAGGCTGTTGACTTATTTCCTATGTCAGATTCTTTGACTACAAGCCAGTGCCCCTCTTTGACCGGGTTCAAGGTCTTAAATCAGTTTGATTTCTCAGAAGGAATGGATACGATTCTAGAAAGCTTAACTTAATATTTACAGCCAATTCAAATGAATTAATTGGATTTACTGTGTGCATGCTTGTTGGATACACTAGACTGCTTGTGCCCCGATATTGTGCCCCAAATCTAAACTAATGTGGGTTGTTGCTTCTCAAACTGGCCTTCTCATTTGGTGCAGACTTTCTGTTTCCTTGCCAGCTTTGATAAAAAAAATCTGTATAGGAATTCAGTTTTGACAATTTACTACAAATTTATTTATGAAATATAAAGTTGATAAAATCTCAAGCTGCATTGTATTTGACAGTAAGGCCGCAGCTATCTTTACTGTGTTTCATTTTCATCTGTCTCCTTTTAGGTTTTGCACATGAAAAATGCCGTTAAGTTGGAATTGCCAAATCATATACCGTAAGTTCTTAACTTTGCTTTCTATGTTTTGAGTTTACCTGTCTAAACAAAGATCTTAATTGTTTAAAGTGTTTGCTTTTATTTCTAAATTTGGATTTTGGGGTGTTCATGAAAGTGCAATTATTTCTCTTACTTAAAAAATAAAACCACCTCATAGATTTTCACTTTACTGTAGCATAGCTATGTTTTTCTAAATGTTACTAAATGTGGCAGGTATTCACTATTCAATTGAGTAAGCTTTTTATTATTCACATTTATGAGTCTGTGCTTTCATTATAGGAACAGAGTGTAGAAATTAGTAACCATGAAGGTTGACAGAAGCAAATTGAAGAAGACCCCAACTGAAGCGGTCAGTATGCCTGTTTACTCATGTACTCAAAAGTGTGTGTGTGTTCTGATGGAATTCCTAACTGTTGACATGTTCATGTGTTCCTCCCTTAGCCTGCCGACTGCAGGACTCTCATAGAGAAGTTGAAGGGATGCAGCGATGAACAACTGTTACTGGAACTCCAGCAAATCAAGACCTGGAACATCGGAAAGGTGGGAAATAGGCTATATGCTAGCTGTTGTAACACCTTCAGCTGTAGTTTTGCTTAATTTTGCGCCTTTTACATGAAGCATTCTAGGCTTTCAAAATATACTCTATTAACCAACCCGGAGTCTGTATGGATGCCTTCGTTGCATGCCCATTATGACTGCTTTTGCGGTAGTGAGTTTCAGGCAAGTGTGCAGGAGATGCGCACAGGTCTGTGCGATAACAAACTGGACAGCATGTCTGTGCGCACTATGTTGACTATGTTTACGGCACGTGTACTGTGTACAAAGTGCAGCGGCAGACGAAAATATGCAGCTTGCTTTTGGTTTTAGTGTTCTTACAATACACACTCAGATATCTTATGGCTGTCTACTTCCCTTTCACAGTGTGAGCTGTATCATTGGGTGGACCTGCTGGACCGCTTTGATGGCATCCTCTGTGATGCGGGACAGACAGTGGAGAACATGTCGTGGTTGTTGGTTTGTGACCGGCCAGAGAATGGGCAACTAAAAGCCTTATTGCTGGCGGTGCTCAACTTCACTGCGCTGTTAATCGAATACAGCTTTTCAAGACACCTGTACAGCTCTATAGAGGTACGAACAACACCCCTGTTTAATAGGGTTGTCCAACACATGGCTCTGTTAGTCTTAATTGGTTTTAATCATGAATTGACTTGGGATTTATTTCTTTGTGTCTGTAGCACTTGACCACCCTTCTAGCATCATGTGACATGCAGGTGGTTCTGTCTGTGCTGAATCTTTTGTATGTATTCAGCAAACGTTCCAACTACATTACCAGACTGGGCTCCGATAAGAGAAGCCCATTGCTTGCCCGTCTACAACATCTGGCTGAGGTATGATAAACTTTTAATCATTTTTTGTCATCAAAGACATTATGTAAAGATACTTTAAAGTGATTGATATGTCAGTATAGAAAGCAGCTGCAAAAGTAGATACTTTATATGCATGTTCTGCTGCACCGGTGTGCAGTATTAGAGAAAAACTCATGTTCTGATTTATAAAACGTTAATAAATTGCATCCTTAATTCTAGTATGAACATTTCAGTCCTTGTTGAAATTGGTTCACTTGTTGTACCACTTTTAACCAAAGCAGCACGATGACCTGGTTCTGTACAGAGAGGTGCTGCCATGGTTTCAGTTTACTGACATTTCAAGGCTGATGGTTGTTGTCTTTCATCCTACATCATCCTTTTTTCCTGAGTTTGTTTTCTCTGTCATAGAGCTGGGGTGGGAAGGAGAATGGCTTTGGTCTTGCTGAGTGCTGCAGAGATCTGCCGATGTCGGTATGGCGTTTTTGTTGTATTATTTTGTCATGCAATACATAATATGTAATTTAATCAAGTTGTGATGAGTTATTGTATCAGGGCTAGTGTCAAACAATTTTTGGCCAGTTGAGTCATTAGCCAGTTCTGTGTTGTCACTAAATCATATGTCTGGTAAAGACATGTCTTTATTCCAAATGCACTTAAACATCTTAATTTCTGTTATGTATTGAACATTGATGCATCAATTTGTGCTTTGCAGAAATATCCACCAAGTGCCACAACACTGCACTTCGAGTTCTACGCAGAACCCGGCTCTGAGATCAAAGTGGAAAAGAAGGTACAAATGGAGTCTCCGTTGTCTTACTCTTGTTGTGTTTTTTTTAAGACCATTTATGTTTCTTTTATCCTGATTTGTCTTTCTGTGCAACCTAAACATTCAACCTTTTGTTCTTATAATTGCCTTTTCAACAGTCGAGCAGCAATACGCTACACTACATTCATATCGAACAACTCGATAAGGTGAGTTCCACTGGTTGTTTTCATTGCCGTCCATTGTGGAACACTTACAAGCATAGGCTTTTAATAGCTATTGATTACACTTTAATCTAATTTCTGCTTTTCCCTGATGCACCCTTAGATTTCAGAGAGTCCATCAGAGATTATGGAGTCTCTGACGACTATGTACAACATCCCTAAAGACAAACAAATATTGCTTTTCACGCACATTCGCCTGGCTCATGGCTTCTCCAACCACAAGAGGAGACTGCAGGCTGTGCAAGCCAGACTGCATGCCATCTCCATACTCGGTAAGTAAATCTTTTGGTACTAACCAAAATAATAACAGGTAGTTATTTTCACAAAACGGCACTAGGTTTTTGTTTTTTGTCTGCTGAGTTTGATATTTTGTATGATATTTATATATATTTGTATATTTTTTACAGTGTACTCCAATGCCCTCCAGGAGTCGGCTAACAGCATACTGTACAATGGGCTTATAGAAGAGCTAGTAGATGTACTTCAGATCACAGACAAACAGCTAGTGGTGGGTGACAGCTAAACCTCAGTGTAATTGTAATTCTTGTATTAAGAGTTAAGAGGATTTGTTAAGTAGTAGCAGTTTTGCATTTTCCATAAAAAGTAAACAAACCAAATCTAAAAATATAAAAAAATTTAGGGATGCACTGAAATGAAAATTCTTGGCCTAAGCCGAATAAAAATGAAACACTTGGCCGAACACCGACCATGGCTTTTCGCATTTCATTTATTTAGCCAATTTTTTCACTATTGCATAAACTGAATGGTCAAAATGTGCTTTTTATATTTTGTCTTTTTTTTCAGTATGCTAAAATGAAACAAAAAAATTGAGCCCTCTCCCTTCTTGAATAGCCTATATTAGACCTATAACTGACTGCTGAAAGAATGTACTGTACTCTGTACCCCTACAGCAAAACACTTCATTAAAAAGTGTCATTCAACATTATAAGAATGTGAATAAACGAAAACTGTTGGATTATTATACGCTACACTGCAAAATGATTTAAAGGGGTCATATGACTTGGCTAAAACAAATATTATTGTTTGTTTTAGATGTAATGCAATTTGTATACATGATTTAAGGTTAAAAATGCTGTATTTTCCACATACCGTGCATGTTTATATCTCCTCTTTGCTCCGCCTCTCTGAAACGCGCAGATTTTTTACAAAGCTCATCTCTCTGAAAAGCGAGGTGTGCTATGATTGGCCAGTTAACCAGTGCGTAGTGATTGGTCGAATACTGCAAGCGTGTGACGGAAATGTAACGCCTCTTACCATATTTGGAACATATTTGGAATTTTGTCTAGAGGTCGACCGATATGCAGGGCTGATATCGATTATTACAGGTCAAGTAGACCGATAACCGATATTTTGAGCCAATATATATATATATATATATGCATATGCGTGTCTGGTGTAAAAATGAAAAATATGTTCAAAATTAAGAATAACAAGAGCTCTGACAAAAACTTTGCCCAAAAACCATGGTTACTACACATTAACTATAGTGACACCATGGTAAACAGTAAGGACAGAAAGAAACAATACTCGTCAGAAAGAATGCGCTCCACTTAATGCAGTCGCTCTTTACATTGAAACCGATTATTCTCGGAATGGAGAATTTTTATTTTTTATTTTTATTTTTTAAACGGAATGTAAACCTTTCCTCTTTGTTTAGGACTGTCTGAAGATCCGCCGCACATGTGCAGCGTGACATCGGCCAAACGCTCAGTAAATTCTAAGAATCTTGCTGTTTTGTTGTGCCATTGTTTGGGGCTTGCGCAGATCACGTGAAATAGAGCGCTCTGGGTGATAAGATAATGAGCTAATGCGGGAGAGACTGTAACCGTCTTTACTTTCATACATGGTACATAATAGGAGATTATTAAAAGTAGACACTTCAAGCTTTCTTTAGACATATGCTTTACGTTTCTATGATGCGTATTCACAGAGTTTTAGGCTGTTTTAATGACGCGTTTCAGAAAGATGCACGCGGAGAGAGATGGCTGCAAGCACAGCCTGTATATTTTCATTCTTTTACAAAAGCAAAACATTTTGTAGATAATGAGTACACACAAGTAATAGTAGACCAATCACAGTTTCGAATCATGTATTAGTCTTATTTGTATGACTAAAATTACAGAAGTATTTAAATCTTTCTCCGCAGTAATAAAAAAAGATGTGGCAGCGCATTAAGACATAAAGCAATAACACTTGTTACAGATGCTGTTCAGATTTATTTACTGAAAACAACCGACTGTGCTTATGTGTATACTCGCCAAGACGGGCATTATAACGTGTGTGTCTGAACATTAATGTGTAATAAGTTGCAAAAATAACTCAATCTGACACTTGTTGCGAGCAGTTTGAGTGGCGGCTTTGTCCTGTGTGCGCATGCATTGCCTGAGTGCACTGACTGAAGATCGTCTTTTGAGATGAGCACGCGAGTACTTGATGCTTTAAAATGGTTTGTATTTGTGAATTTGCATGACTTAAAATAATGCGCAAATGCCTATTCCGTCAACTGATGCTCGACCACTGAAGCAGCTCGAACAAGCAAAATGCTTTCAGTGCGAGAGTGCAATCCTTTCAGTGTCTTCAGCCTTGACAGATAGGTCTGGGTGAGCATTCGCTTCAAGATAGAATGCATCTTTTGTTCCAACACTTTAATTTTTGCAATTTTACATGTCTAATACATGCATGAGCAACGTAAACACTCCAAAGACACAGAATAACACGTATTCGCACCATATGACCCCTTTAAAGAAAAAAAGAAATCCATGCAAGCAATTCTGACAGACAACCATTTCAGTTCACGTCTACTCTCCAAACACCGCCCACAAAAGCTGAATGTTAAGATGCACTCGTGGTCGGGATGCACAGAACATACTTTGACAAGTTGTTTAGTACAGGGAACTGTGTGCACGCGACCACTGTATGATGTCAAAGGATGTCGCGAGCTGCGGGGGCTACTGTCAGACCGCCCGCTCCAGTCTCTGAAGTACACAAGTTACTGATCGGTAAAGACGCTTTAATTCAGAGATTTAGTCCGGCGCAGCAAGTTCCGTGCTGTGTCTTTCTCTGACACTTAAAAATGCTCCACACACTGCCGACATGTTTACTGCATTAATAAAGCGTGTGAGTCGCGCTCTCTCTGCGCTGTTTGCTGCTTGATCATATCACATGTTTTTTGGTATTTTCGGCCGAATATCTTAGGTTGCCGAACATTCGGTGCAGCCCTAAAAAATGTGTTTATCTGTAACATGATGAGATTGCATTCTTTACAATGAAATGATTTGTTGTTTTTGATTTTGCAGGACATCAAAGCTGCCTCTTTGCGCACTTTGACCTCCATAGTTCACCTGGAACGGACCCCCAAACTCTCCAACATAATTGATTGCACAGGAACAGCCTCCTACCATGGATTTCTACCTGTGCTCGTCCGCAACTGCATACAGGCTATGATTGGTGAGGATGTTGACTAATTGTGCTCTGCTTCAGCTCATCTTGGATTTCTAGTTTGGTGATATTCTGATCTTCTTCCCTTGTTGTTTCAGACCCACTGATGGAGCCGTACCCTCATCAATTTGCCACAGCCCTTTTCTCCTTTCTTTATCACCTGGCCAGTTATGATGCAGGCGGTGAGGCCTTAGTATCTTGTGGCATGATGGAGGCTTTGCTTAAGGTTGGTGATTCGCCGTTTTCTTTCCACTTTCTTTCTCTCATTTGTGCATCTGGATCCTTCATTGTTTGAGTTGCTGTTCTGTTGGGACGTGTCATGAACTGTGTCACCTTTAGGTGATCAAGTTCCTTGGGGATGAGCAGGACCAGATTACCTTCGTGACACGGGCAGTGAGAGTTGTGGATCTCATCACCAATCTGGACATGGCTGCTTTTCAGTCCCATGGCGGCCTCTCAATCTTTATCTGCAGGCTGGAGGTACTGAAAGCCCCCCCCCAAACGGCTCGTTCATCCCCATGTTCCTGCATTGACTATGCAGCTTTTTGACCTCTGATCTTTTGTTGACTGAATGTGACCCCATTGTTTCTCCGTGCAGCATGAAGTTGACCTCTCCAGAAAAGAGTGCCCTTTTGTAATCAAACCAAAGATCCAGAGGCCCAGCACAGCTACTGAGTCAGAGGATATGGACACTGATATGGACAGTTAGTAGCACCTCTTTCATGTGTACTATGTGTGGTGGTGTTTATCTTTAAAAGAACAGTTTACCCACAAAAGAAAAGTATGGACAAACTGTATCTCTCCACTGTTTTTGTTGTAATGAAAGCATGGCTGTTTCTTGCCCAATTTGGTCATAATGCAATTGTATCTTTAGTGTCAGAGGTTGCCATGGAGAGCAGTCCTGGCCCTTCCACTTCCTCTGGTTCCAGAACGGAGACAGACTCCCGAGCACAGAGCAATACAGCAAGCGCCCCCAGAGCAGGTACAACATTTACAGTTTCTTAAAAGTTGTTGTAGTATAGAATGAACTCTGGACTGTTGGATAATATGATTGTTTCCTAACAGGTGTGCAGTGCATCCCTCAGAGGGCCGCTCTGTTGAAATCGATGTTGAACTTCTTGAAAAAAGCCATTCAGGACCCTGCATTCTCTGACGGCATTCGTCATGGTATTTAATCCGTTGTTGTAATTGTTATACAACATATTGCTGTAATTTTGGTTACTAGGGCGTATTTTGCTAAAAGTGATGTTCATTGCCTTTTCGTTCTCATTATAGTAATGGATGGGTCCCTGCCTACCTCTCTGAAACACATTATCAGTAATGCAGAGTATTATGGACCCTCACTGTTTCTCCTAGGTAAGCACACAGAGGATAGCACCTTCGGTTTTGCTAATGTGAAATTAACTCCTTCTGGACAACTTGGTGTGTATCAGACTTCAGGGTCACATCATCTCACATGAGTAGATAGTCACATAAAAAAAGACACTTTCATTAGTTTCAATCTTTTTTGTATTCTTTATTAGTCTGGTTTCTGTATTCATTCTCTTTTTCTCTTTTTGTATTCAGCGACAGAAGTGGTGACCGTGTTTGTGTTCCAGGAGCCCTCTTTACTATCTTCTCTGCAGGACAATGGTCTCACTGATGTCATGTTACATGCACTGCTCATCAAAGATGTGAGTCTGCTGTTTTTTGTTTTCTTTCACTTCTAATTTATATGGTTCTTGTTTTCACCCATGCCCACGCATTCCATTCAGTGTATTCCATTCACTCATTTTGTCTCTTTCGTTATCACTCATCTATAATGTTTCTATAACGCTTCAATCCAGGGGTGTAGCAACAATTATCAGTGTCCAAGTGCCCAGATATAATTATAGTTAAAATTTTGATATGCCTGATTGGTGTGTGAATAAGGTTGAGTAAAAGTGTAGCTTAGGATCAAACTAATTTGTTTTGTTTCAACTCTTATGTTTGTGCAGGTCCCTGCCACCAGGGAGGTGCTGGGTTCTCTACCCAATGTCTTCAGTGCCCTGTGTCTGAATGCTCGGGGTCTGCACTCGTTTGTGCAGTGTCAGCCCTTCGAGCGTCTGTTCAAGGTCCTTCTCTCGCCAGACTACCTGCCTGCCATGCGCCGCAGACGCAGCTCTGACCCACTCGGTGAGCACCCCTTATAGATGGCGGCAGTTGTGATGAGAGATAATGGAAATTAGTTGGTAACTGTGTGTTTCTATGTAACAGGAGACACTGCCTCCAATTTGGGCAGTGCTGTTGACGAGCTAATGCGTCACCAGCCCACATTAAAAACGGACGCGACGACAGCCATCATCAAGGTAAAGTGGCTAGTGCTGAAACATTGTACATGCCATCTATAGAAATGCCCTTCGTATGCAATGATACTTCATATTTAAGTAAATTTTTATTTAATTTTTTTATAGTTGCTGGAGGAGATTTGCAACTTGGGTAGATCACCAGAGTATATCTGCCAGAAACCATCTATACAGAAGGCGGATGGGACAGTTACTGTGCCTCCAGCTCGCTCGAACCACGCTGCAGAGGAGGCATCCAGCGAGGATGAGGAGGAGGAAGAGGCTCTACATACCTTTAGCCAACAGCAGGGGGAGCCAGAAAGCAACAGACAGTTAGTACCTCATAACAATACCAACCTTGTAGATCTGCGAGAGCTGCAAGGAAACAATATTTCTTGCTGTCATTGAATCTTAAGCTGTTTTTGTGTGAACATGTGAAGCATCTATATTAAATCAGAGGATATTGAATAAACCATGTCGGTAACAAATGAATGTTCTTTTACAGAGTGGTGGACACAGAGGAGCGAATCCCCATCCCTCTTATGGATTACATCCTCAATGTGGTACGTGCTTACTCGGATCATCTGCATCCTGCTTTATCTCCTTCTTCTGACTGACTATTTAAGAAGCCAGAATTCTTTAGAGATACATGTAAAAAATATATTGTGAATTTTTTTTTTTTTTAGATGAAATTTGTGGAGTCCATACTAAGTAATAACACCACAGATGACCACTGTCAGGAGTTTGTAAATCAAAAGGGCCTCCTACCGCTAGTGTCAATCCTTGGGCTTCCCAACCTGCCCATAGACTTCCCCACCTCTGCTGCCTGCCAAGCTGTTGCAGGAGTCTGCAAATCAATACTGGTGAGATTGAAACCTACTAACAAAATACACCTTAGAATCAGCTGTATGCTAAACACAGGAGTTAGGAATTCTGTTACTGTGGCTGTGCCAGTGATTTCATTATTGATATATTTCCACCTTGATTCAAAATACATTCTCCTTCTCACTGTGGTTTAGACTTTGTCCCATGAGCCTAAGGTTCTGCAAGAGGGTTTGTGTCAGTTGGACAGTATACTGTCTGCTCTGGAGCCTCTTCATCGGCCCATCGAGTTTCCTGGTGGCTCTGTGCTGCTGAGAGAGCTGGCCAATGCAGGCCATGTCACTGATGCCACGCTGTCGGCACGTGCCACCCCGCTGCTGCACGCCCTGACGGCGGCACACGCGTACATCCTAATGTTTGTCCACACCTGCCGAGTCGGACAGGTGTGTTTCATCTTAGGCTTTTATACCTCTCATATTTTATGCTCTTCTCCTCTTCCCTAGCTTCATTATATTTCCCACTGTATAGTGTGCTTATTGTTGGCTGTTAAGGAAAAATGTTCCATTATAGCTAAATAGCTGTAAATATGAATGTAACAGAAACATCTCGGAGGTATAGACTGTCAGTATGTGAGTCATGACAATACCTCTTGCGCTTTGTCTTTCAGAGCGAGATCCGTGCTATCTCTGTGAACCAGTGGGGTTCTCAGCTGGGTCTAAGTGTTCTAAACAAACTCAGTCAGCTCTACTGCTCTCTAGTGTGGGAGAGCACAGTGCTGCTGTCCCTCTGTACACCAAACAGGTCAGTATTGCTCACATCCATTGCACTGGCATTTATAAGTCCAGGCCACATTTCAACTTTGCTGAGTCTTGTGCTAAAATTAATTGAGATTGAATAACTTTCAAAAATAATGTACAGTGCAGAATTGTATTGTCTTATAAGAAGTGTCTCATAAGTTGTTTGTCTGGCTAACTACATTTGTTTCTTTGTTCGTGATTGGATTGGTTGATGTTTTGCAGTTTGCCTCCTGGCTGTGAGTTTGGTCAGGCTGACATGCAGAAGCTTGTGCCTAAGGAAGAGAAACCCTCGAGCAGCACAACCGCAGCTGCCGGCAGAAGAACTGGTAACACAAAAACTGTTTTATTAATTCTGCATGATACTCTACATGTCTTTGCCTTTTTAATTGGTTGATTTTATTTTAGCCAGAAGTATCTCCTTTTCTATTTCCTCTCCTTTTGAACCTAAGATCCCCTTACTAAAGTGTCTTTTTTTTACTGTTTTGCATTTGGTTTTTCTTTTCTAAAGCCCCTTTCTCTCTGCCAGCTGATACGGAGACTCTCTCTGTTGGAGTGGATCCCTCTGCTCAGGGTTTGCTGGAAGGAATTGGGCTCGATGGAGACTCCCTTGCTCCCATGGAAACGGATGAACCCACAGCTGCTGACCCGAAGGCCAAGTCCAAACTCACACCTGCAATGGCAACGCGTATCAAGCAAATCAAACCTTTACTCTCAGGTCAGTACCTGGCTTTTTAGTCTTGAGATCTTAACCTCGTTTTACTTTGCAATGTCCCATTTTGAGCTGGTATGTTTTTCCTTCCCCAGCCTCCTCTCGTTTGGGTAGGGCTCTTGCAGAGCTGTTTGGGTTGCTGGTGAAGCTTTGCGTGGGCTCACCTGTCCGCCAAAGACGTTCTCACCACACCACCAGCACAGGCACCGCCCCAACACCAGCAGCCCGGGCAACTGCTTCCTCTCTTACTAAACTCCTCACCAAGGGCTTGAGCTGGCAGCCACCTCCATACACCCCAACCCCACGCTTCAGGTACTTAAAGTTTCCACTTTGTGAAGAGCACCATATCTTTAATGATAGACCACAGCACACTGAGCACTGTGCTTACTGAAGGTATATGAAAGGATTCTAAATGTGCTTCTGTGTCATGATTCAGGTTGACGTTTTTCATCTGCTCTGTGGGCTTCACCTCCCCCATGTTGTTTGACGAGAGGAAGTATCCTTACCATCTGATGCTGCAGAAATTCTTCTGTTCTGGTGGCCATGATGCATTGTTTGAGTGAGTGGACAAGAACGTCTTCACTGTTTAGTAGACCAGTGCATCTAGAAAGGCCAGTGTCCCCACAGTCGTTGTTGACCGAGAAGGCTTTTATTACTGTTAGGGGTGGGAGAAAAAAAAAAAATAAAAAAATAAATATCTATTCAATCTGCTTGCTATTCGAATCCATTCACAAATTTCAAAAATCATTTTTTTTAAACGTTACTAAAAATATAACGTGACGTCTTTGGAACAAATAAGGCGGAAGTCAACTGCAAGAACGGTGCAGCGCCCGGACCTTTTACAGTGTGCACACCTCACGGGCGGAGCATACAGGAGAGCAGTAGATAAAGAGAGAAAACCAAATACATTCAGCCCTGTAGTACTAAACTGCAAGATAAACTAAATAATTTTTTAGGATGGTCTTTCTCTGCATCTGCTCTGTGCAGTGAGTGAGCGGCAGGGAGAAACAGCGCATTCAATTTACATATACCATAGCTGACCATAGTAAGTGCAAAATAGAGTTTCCCAAAACCTGTCACTGTTTAGACTTAAGAACATGAACATACTTCTGTAAATATGCACAGTTTGTTAGCCAGACGGACACGCTGGGTGCACTGGACTAAAATGCTAATATTGGTAAAACAACCGCTCTTTTAATGAATTATAATTTTGTCATACAATGTGGCAATTCGTTCGTCGTTTAACCTACAGCACTAACGAGTCGTTTACAAGTGCAGTTTCTCAGTTCTCATTTCTGTTTTTCAGGACATTTAACTGGGCCCTGTCCATGGGAGGAAAGTTTCCTGTGTCAGAGGGCCTGGAACACTCCGAGTTGCCTGACGGAACAGGGGAATTCTTAGATGCCTGGTTGATGCTGGTAGAGAAGATGGTAAACCCCAGCACTGTGCTGGACTCGCCACATTCTTTACCCGCTAAAGTGCCTGGAGCGACCCTCAACGCACCCCAGTTTAGCGCCTTACGTTTCCTCATTGTCACCCAAAAGGTATTCATTTTGTTAATCTCTCTAGATTAGATACAATTAGAAAAAAATTCTAATTTGTCCAATCTTTGTTTAGGCTGCATTCAGTTGTATCCGTAATCTGTGGAACCGTAAGCCCTTGAAGGTCTACGGTGGGCGCATGGCTGAGTCCATGCTGGCCATTTTGTGCCACATTCTGCGAGGAGAACCCATCATCCAGGAACGGCTGTCGAAAGAAAGAGAGGGGACCGCCCGGCCAGATGAGGAGAGCAGCTCCTCGTCAGGCACTGCAGGAACTACTGGGCCTCCGGGATCAGGGCCAGTCGTTGCAGAGGGAGTGGCTGCAAGTGCTAATGGGAACGCTGCTGGTAGCTCTGCAGAGGAGGCGACCAACTCTGCAACCCGCAGAGAGCCACAAGTCAATCCGGCTCAGCTCACTCAGGTACCACTTGGACCTTTAACGCAAGTCATATAGTCTTAACAAAAACAACATTTTGCCACACAGTCAAATCGCTAATAGACAGTCGCTAATAGACAGCGGTGGAAACAACATGTTACATAATTTATTTTCTTTAAAGAAAAACTAAATGCATTAAAACTAAAGTGCTCTATATGTTTTAAGTAAAGGTAGATTTAATAACATTAGCTATGTTAAAAATGGTCAAATTAAACTTGATTTAATATGAATCTAATTACGGGCCTACCTGTCAAATGAACCATTACAGTACACTTATTATCTTTGCTTTCTATGCAGCTAATTGACATGGGCTTCTCCAGAGAACATGCAATGGAATCTCTTCTGAACACCAGCACTATGGAGCAGGCCACGGAGTACTTGCTTACGCACCCTCCGCCACTGCTCAGCGCAGCTGTCAGAGTAAGACCCTAACAGTCCTCTTTCTCTCTTACACCGACACACACAAGCATGGGCACAGAGACAGGTTGCACATAGTAAGAATAAGCTGGCGTAGTTACTAGGGGTGGGAAAAAATATAGATTCACAATGAATATCCATTCAATCTGCTAGCGATTCGAATCGATTTTCATATTTCAAAAATCTTTTTTTTTTTAAACGTTACTAATATACTGTAATAACGTGACGTCTTTGGAACAAATAAGGCGGAAGTCAACTGCAAGAGCGGTGCACACCTCACGGGCAAACACAGCGGAGCATATAGGAGCAGTAGATAAAGAGTGAAATCCAAATACATTCAGCCCTGTAGGACTAAACTGCAAGATAAACTAAATACATTTTTAGGATGGTCTTTCTCTGCATCTGCTCTGTGCAGTGAGTGAGCGGCAGGGAATTTACTTGGGATGCAACAATACAGCTCACCCACGGTTCAATACGAACCTCAAATTCTCGCCCACAGTATTCGGTTCGGTTCTGATGGCTTCGGCACAATAAAGTGTTTTTTCATTGTTTTATGCTTATGTGACAGGAACGGTAAAAACTTAAAAAGAAAAAAAAACTATTTTACTGAAATTCCCTTTGTTTTACTTTACGTATTTTATTGTCTTTAAGTAAAAATCAACAAAATTCCTGGTGTATTGAATAAATGTAAAGATTTACACTGGCAGCTCACAGCAGTTTTTGGTTTACTGTTCATCAACATGCCAGTAAAATAAGCTTCTTGAAGAGGTTTTGCGCATCAGAGTATTTAAAAAGACGTAAAGCAAAACTTGCGATTGCTGTAATCGAAGTAAACGTGCGCTCAATGGGAAAGGCCAAAGATAATATATTATAAACGGACTTTGGCATGATGCTGTAGACGCTCTTTCTGCATGTGCTGAGAGCAACGCGAACGTGCTGCTTTCTTATGCAGTGTAAAAATACATTCTTGATGTGCCAAATTTGGACATAATCACTTTAGTACATGGGCATACAATAAAGCCAGCCCGCGTCTGTTCGTCAGCATTATACTCAACAACAGCACATTGCTTCTCGTGTTGCAGGCAGTCTCGCTTCACCGCCTGACCACCACTCGCTATTAGATATTACTTGTGGGGATGCGTTTATCCATCTCAGCATACAGACAAACACGGACAGAGGCAGTTCAGAGTGATATTAAGCGCACAGAAATAATTTAAACACAAAACCGGAAAACTGCAATTCATTTACACGTATTGAACCGTGGAGGTCGTACCAAACGGTTCAATATTATATTGAGTATTGTGGCATCCCTACAATTTACTATACCGCAGCTGACTTGTCAGTAAGTGCAAAATAGCGTTTCCCAAAACCTGTCACTGTTTAGACTTAAGAACACGAACATACTTCTGTAAATATGCACAGTTTGTTAGCCAGATTGACGCACTGTGTTCTCTGCACGGGACTAATACACTAATATTGGTAAAATAAGTGCTCTTTTAATGTATGTGTATGATGATTTTGTCATATGATGTGGCAATGCGTGAAAGTGACTGTCGTTTTATATACAGCACTAATAAGTCGCATTTAATTACTATTATGAACTTGTTTTTATGTCTGACAGCAGAACACGTCAATGAGACTGGCTTTACTGGGCACTCGGTTGTATTAAAATACAATATGTGACAGTTCTAAGAGTAGAAGTACCAACACTACTCTGACTCAGAGCGCAAACGTAAAACGATGACATAAAATCTTAAATATGCTAATTAGTACTACAAGAATTTATTCTGAATAGAATCGTGACCCTAAGAATCGATTCTGAATGGAATCGTGAGGGACCAAACGATTCCCACCCCTAGTAGTTACTGTGAGCTTTGTTTCTGTAGGAGTTCACCATGTCTGAAGAAGACCAGATGATGCGGGCCATTGCCATGTCTCTAGGTCAAGAAGTTAGCATGGAGCAGCGCTCAGACTCACCTGAGGTGGGCATACACACTCATTCTGTTACTTGCATCAGCGAAGCAGGAAGTACTGAGCAGCACAGTTTAGGTCTCACATGTGTACTTCACATTGACTTAGTGAAGCTTTTTTGGCACTTCAGCAGAGCCACAAATCAAACCACTGTAACTTTGTGTCCACAGGAAGCAGCTCGTCGGCGTGAAGAGGAGGAGAGGAGAGCAAGGGAACGTGTGGAAGAGGAAGAGGCACGTTGTCTGGAACGCTTTCTGGAAGCGGAGCCTCTGGACACCACAGAGCTCCATTCGTTTACAGACTCTATGCTACCTGGCTGCTTCCACTTGCTGGATGAGCTGCCGGACACCGTCTACCGGCTCTGTGACCTTCTCATGACAGCCATTAAAAGAAACGGCCCTGAATACAGAGACCTCATCCTCAGACAGGTTGTCAATCAGGTCAGTGCACAAAAAGTGCTTATTTTTACAAAAAATTTTACACATGATGACGGGTAAGCCAATTAATAGACTTGTGAATTTTGGGTCTTAAATTGTATCAGCAAAGCATTTTTTAGGCATCATAGGTGTGCTTTAGACCCTATCCTCACCTGTATTTGTGTGTATATGTACAAAGGTATGGGAGGCTGCCGATGTGTTGATAAAGGCTGCTGTGCCGCTCACCACCAGTGACACAAAAACAGTGTCTGAGTGGACGAAGCAGATGGCAACCCTCCCTCAGGCCTCCAACCTAGCCACCCGCATCCTCCTGCTCACGCTGCTCTTTGAGGTAAGTTGTATTCCGCACACATGACCACCCTTTATAACACTGTTCGCTAAGTACTGCAAGATCTCATCCCGGTTCTGCATGCATAAGTAAACACACTGATGGAAGTTTGTGACATTCTGTGCCGCAGGAGCTGAAACTGTCATGCGCACGTGTGGTGGAGAATAGCGGCGTCTTGACTGTGCTGATTAAGCTGTTGGAGGTGGTACAGCCCTGTTTGCAGGCTGCCAAAGAGCAGAAGGACATCCAGACGCCCAAGTGAGTGTCTGTAATTCCCTGTCTGCATGACTGATCAGTAGTTGAGTTCTCTCTCAGACATCAGCATTCCTAGAAAGCCCAGCCCTGCTGACCCAAGCAAGAAAAAGACTACGCATTAGTTTAGAAGGGAATAATGGGCTACTGGGGCCATATTATACACTCTTAAAGCATTTTAGTTTCTCACATGAGACTACTTGAGTTGTAATTCAAGGTTTCTTGTGCCACAAATAGTTAGAATTTAGTTTTCCCATGACTGTTTTCAACGCGTTTTAAAGGCGGAGCATCATTAGCCGACTCTAAACTGTGTGATTGATTGACTTGCCTTTGTGTACCAGCATGACAATCATGGGTCAGATGTTAATATGCACATAATCATGCTGATTTATGCAGCTATGCAGTTTCCGAAGGCCTGTGTGGTGCATTATTATGTGAATGTTAGCCTGTTTTGTTATATTCACTGTAATGGAACCTTGTTGGGTTTTATCTGCAGATGGATCACCCCTGTGCTTCTGCTTATTGACTTCTACGAAAAGATGGCTGTGTCATCCAAACGTAGAGCCCAGATGAACAAGGTTTGTGCCAGATAGCTAAACATGGGTGATTACGTTTTCTTGTTCTGAAATAAGAATTGCTCAAACATTTTGTCATTTCAGTACCTGCAGCCCAATGGGAATAACTGGCGGTGGTTTGATGACCGCTCGGGCCGCTGGTGCAGCTATAGCGCCAGTAACAAAAGCACTATAGACTCCGCCTGGAGGGCCGGAGAGACGAGCGTCCGTTTCACTGCAGGACGTAGGAGATACACTGTCCAGTTTAACACCATGGTGCAGGTAGGAGACACATCCTGGAGCTGTACCCAACCCTGAGACCTTTCAAGTAACTTTATTGTTTGTACATTATTTAAGACCTGCACACAAAAAACAAGAGATCTCCAGAAAACAAGACCGAAAAATAATGAATGATGTATAACTTGTGGGCTTTTGCACTGCTTTTATCTTCCCATGAAAAATTGTTTTAGCATGCATGAAAGAATGCATCAAGCATAAACAAACTGAATTACCTAAGACATGCCATTGACCATGAATCCGAGTTAAAGATCTCACGCCATGTTTGTCTGCTTCAGGTGAATGAGGAGACTGGAAACAGACGGCCAGTAATGTTAACAGTGCAAAGGGTGCCACGGATGCCAAAACCCTCTAAAGCTGGAAGTGTTACTGATACAGAGAGAGAGGAAGGAGAACAGAAAGCCAAGACTGAGGAGACTCAGACAGAAACTGGTAAGGACACAAGTGTTTTTTTCTTCTTCTGGCTGCTTCTATGACTATTTGGCTCATACTAACAGCCCCCTTAATGTGTGATCTGCCTCATATAAAATGAGACCTCATATCTTGTGAGGGTATATAATCTTAAAAAATATTTTAAAATACTTGGATTAATTTAGAAAAAGTAATTGAAATATATTAGGTGCATTATCTGTTTAGTAGTGCATTCAAATGTTTTTCTTCATTGATTTTTTAAGACTCCACGTCGGTGGCTGTGGAGATGGCTCCCCCTAAAGAAGATCTGGAGCAGAAAGATTCAGGCACGGCAGCTCCTGCTGCTGTTCAGGACCCCTCTGTCTCCAGTGGTATTGTGGTGCAGGGGCTGACAGAGGAGATGGTCACCATCCTGATCCGTGCCTGTGTCAGCATGATCAGTGTTCCCGTGGACCCGGACACTCTGCACGCCACCTTGCGGCTTTGTCTGCGTCTTACGCGCACGCACCATTACGCTATGATGTTTGCTGAGCTTAAGAGCACACGCATGATTCTGAACCTCACACAGAGCTCTGGGTTCAATGGATTCACGCCGTTGGTCACGCTGCTCTTCCGCCACATCATAGAAGACCCAGCAACTCTGCGGCACACCATGGAGAAGGTGCTTAGTTTTTGTTTACTTTTTAATTAAATCAGTATTTATTAGCCTTTAAAGGTGTGTTTTGTCTAAAATAATTTATCCTTTCAATCATAAACTTGTTCCTCTAATTTCTCAGGTGGTGCGGTCTGCTGTCACCAGTGGGGCAGGAAGTACCACTTCAGGTGTGGTGTCAGGCAGTTTGGGCTCAAGGGAGATCAACTACATTCTGCGTGTCCTCGGTCCAGCAGCATGCCGCAACCCAGAGTGCTTTACAGAAACTGCCAAGAGCTGCATCCGTATTGCTCTACCAGCCCCAAGAGGTGCTGGGACCGGTATGATTTGAAATCCTTAAAGCCATGTGTCTCCCACATGAAGTTTAAAAGACAATTAATCTATTGCTTCTCTATGTTTCTCAGCCTCAGATGATGAGTTTGAGAACTTCAGAATTAAGGGTCCAAACGCTGTCCAGTTAGTTAAGACCACACCCCTGAAACTGTCCCCGCTGCCGTCCATTCCAGAGACCATTAAAGAAGTCATCTATGATATGCTTAATGCCCTAGCAGCATATCATGCTCCAGAAGAGGGTAAGAGATCTAACAGTCAGGCTCAGAAACAGACAGTAGAGAGTACCGGTTCTGTTCTATCTAGCTGTCATCTGTCATCAACTTCTACTTGACTCAATGCTTGGTGTCTTCTTTCATTTGTATGTGTAGCAGAAAAAGGAGAGGAGCGGGCGGCAACAGTACCAGGGGGTCAAGACCTGTGTCAGATCCTGCAGGATGTTGGCGATGACGTCTACCAGCAGTACAGACTCACTAGACAGGGCAGTGACTTTGACTCACAGTCTGCCTTCCACATAAATGTAAGAGTCTGCATGTATACTCGGTTGTATCAAATATGTTCTTTTTTTATATTTTTCTTCTACCAAAATGTTACTGTAACTTAACCCCACCTATTGTGCTATGGACATGAATGATTCCCTAAATTCTCTTACTTAAGACGTGCCCTGCTGTTACTGTTATAGGGAGCCGCAGAGATGATTTATTTTTGTATGCAATCCCAGGAAGCGAGTTAGCATTTTAGGACTTCCTTTGGCGGGGACATTATACGTCATCGCGCATAATGCAACATGGGCACCAATCTCTAAAAACGAAGATGCAGATTAATTCACGGAGTAATTATTTACCAGGAAACACGTTATTAATAACGTTTGAAAAAGTTGTCAGAGACTTGGTGGTGGTGACGTTGATATCCTGCGACCATAGTGTAGTCAGTTTATAGCATCATGTTAGCTTTTTACTTCAAAAGTAACAAATGTTGTGTTAATTTGTAAAGATTATCTTGATAGACAAAACGTGAAAACATCATAAACCTTTGTTAATCACAGAGCTTATTTTTTTGCGATCTTCCAAAAGTCTATGGGGGAAAATGCATAGGCTTTCGGTCGAGGGAACCACTGCAGCGCTAACTTTCGGGCTGGCCTACAAAAATACGTCATCTCTGCGGCTCCCTATTATAAGCAGTTAGATATACCAGCATTGTACAAACTGGGTGGACAAAAAGCCTTAACAAAATACTATTACATTATAAAGTGGCCACACACACACACACACACACATATGGTCATGATAATGTAAAAATCTATCGCTGCTTTGAGAATCACGAAGCATGTTCTCTGAAATGTGGGACTCCCTTTAACTGTGGTTGTTAATTATACATCATCAGACTCAGGTGTTTGCCGCAGATGGTGCCGTTGCAGAATCCTCCCAGTCCGGAACTCCTCAAGGAGAAGGTGAGAGCCCCACACACACAAACTTGGCTTATTCACCTTATTGTTTCACTGTGACCAAGCTTTTTTCAATTTCTCTGCTTAAACTTGCCCTTGTATTTTATTTCTCTCTCCTTCTGTATAGCCTCCACGCCTGAGGAAATGCGTGAAGAGAAAAAGGAGCAGGAGGGAGATAAGGGAACTTCTTCAGAGGAGAGCAGAGCTGCTAAAGCAAAGGCCAGCAAGCCCCTGATGCCAACCTCTACCATCTTGAGACTGCTGGCAGAGCTGGTACGGTCCTATGTGGGAATCGCAACACTCATCACTTCCTACAACTACACGGCTGGCCAGTCTGAACTCATTAAGGAGGTGGGTCCCATTTCCATTATGTATGTAAATGGATGTATTCCATTTCCATGAAATTATTTCAAGAACTATGCCTACTTTTTATGTCAAAAATTTGAAGGAGTTGCCTAAACTCAAAAACATTGTTTTGTATTCTAGTTTTTACTTTATCATGTATTGTAACATTTTTGACTCTTTGTGTTTGTAGGATTGCAGCGTGCTCGCGTTCGTTTTGGATCACTTGCTCCCACACACCCAGAACTCTGAGGATAAGGACACCCCTGCACTCGCACGTCTGTTTTTGGCCAGCCTTGCTGCTGCTGGCACAGGCACTGAGGCCCAGGCCGCTCTGGTCAATGAGGTCAAAGCTGCTCTGAGTAGGGCACTGGGCATGGCAGAGGGCACAGAGAAACACGCTCGGTGGGTGTAGCTCTCTGCTCCGTGTTATAAGAAATGAAATCAGAAGTGAAACTGAAGTTTATCTCTCTTTGCAGCTTGCAAGCAGTCATGTGCATCATCAGCACCATTATGGAGTCGTGTCCTTCTACCTCCAGCTTCTACAGCACAGCCACAGCAAAGACCCAGCACAACGGCATGAACAACATCATCCGCCTCTTCCTCAAGAAAGGCCTTGTCAATGACCTCGCCCGTGTGCCTCATAGTCTGGATCTATCTAGGTAGCACCCTCTCCCTGTCTCCTTATTTTTAATAGTTTTGTCTTTTTAGATTTGTGGCCATTTGTATGCTAGTGAATTTATTGTTAGCTTTTTACAATAATGCATCTCATTGGTGCTTTTGGTTTCCTACAGTCCCAACATGGCAAACACCGTAAATGCTGCTCTTAAGCCTTTGGAAACTCTGTCTCGAATCGTGAACCAGCCGAGCAGCCTGTTTGGAGGCAAAGGGGGATCCAGCAAGAACAAGACAGAGCATGACACTGTTGGCACAGTCAGGGACAGTAACGGCAACACCCAGGATCAAGGTAACACTCATATCATTAAGCATTTTAACTCGATTGGAGTCCAGCTGATGTACTAATGCATGTATCGACACATATTGTCCACAGGAGAGGCAGGTGAGGCAGGGCCAGTAGAAAATCGTGACCGTGGTCAAGCCACAGATGGGGACCTGATGGATGGTGAAGCCGAAGGAGACACGGTGGTGATCGCTGGGCAGCCTGAGGTGTTGAGCACTCAGGCCATGCAGGTTAGATGTGCAGCAGATTGTAATACTGTTTTATCAACAGCTGAAAATCCGCCCTCTCTCACCAGTGTTTGTTATTCATGTATGCTTGTAGGTGGAGAATGAGTTGGTGGATTTGATAGATGAACTTTTGGAGAGGGATGCAGGCACTGTCAATAGCACCATCATTGGTGAGTGGTTTGATTCATGGGCAGAGATGCAAGCAAAGCGATACTATGTATATTGGATATGTGTTCCTAAATGGTTTATCTGTAAATCAGTGGGACGTTCTGGAGAGGACGAATCTCAAGAGGACGTGCTGATGGATGAAGCTCCTTCCAATATGAGTCAAGCCTCCACTCTGCAGGCCAACAGAGAAGGTAGGATGTGAATCTTGCATTAAGAACTAAAACTGTATGATGTGACTTTGTAAATGGCCTAGGGGAAGAAACTTGTGTTTTTGGTAGTTGAAAGGACATGAAGTAAAAAAACACAAATTTATCCATAAATGTCCCTCAAAAATGAAACTTTTTCATTTGCTCTCATATTGTAAAACAGTGGTAGATGCATTATGTCTTGAGTATGTGCATTTTATATGCTACAGCTGGCCTTCACACAGGGATGCCAACTTGCCACCTTTCGGTGACATTCGCCGTTTTGGATCCAAAATGGGTCATTATTGTGATTCGTGTAGATCTGATGAGTTTTTGAAAATGAGGGGGGTATGTGAGTGTTTGGACGGGGTCGCGGTGAATGAAATTATGAGAATCATGTGCAGATGTTGTGGCAATGATGTCAAATCACCAGCCAGTTTGCGGGTTATGTTTTGAATGCTGAGCAGATTGAGCGCGCATACTCAACTCATGAATCAATATTAGATGTAGTCGGATTGCGCAGCACCTGTGCATTTCTGACTTACTTCAACACAACCGTCACTTAGCAACAGGTAAAGGTGCGCTGGTTTGTTTGCCTTGAAAGCAATGGAGCAGACCCAAGAAACATATTATGGGTTAAGTGCGTTAACACTCTGTGACAACCGCTATCACCGCATTAACAGAGAAGCCCTGATGTGTAAAAGGTATCGTACTGGACCGCTAGTAGTCTGTCACGTTAAATGTGCTAATGAGTGAACATAGTTGACGGTAAACTGCTTCGTAATGTTTCGCACAGTCGATCTGTCTACACAATAGCTGCAATACAGTATGTGATACTCTACAAGCGTTCATAGACAACGCCAGATTTCTTGTGTAACATACTGCGCGCATGTGAGTGTTGCCTTTGGTGTTTTGTACAGCACTGCAGATAGTATTACACCTAATGTTGTTGTTACAACGCAAACTCGTGCGTAAAAATAAATAATACTTTGTTGATAAATGTGCAGTCTTTAAATTTAAATCTGTCACTATGGTAACAGGCATCCTGTGCAGATTTTATATGTTGTGCATTCCAAGTAATATCATTTAAACAATTGGGTTGTTTAAATGAGTTATCTGGTTTTGCAAATAAGCTCTTCATATGGTTGTCTATCCTTGACACTTTTAGCAGACCATGGACTATTCTGATTATGTGCACTGAATAATATGAAATACAAATTGTAATAATTATTGTAATAGTTATATAGTTATGTCTATAGCTATATATAAAATATGATATCTATCTGTCTATATGTATATGCATTAGAGGTCTCGCATCGTTGTCACCTTTTTTCACCCTGATGAGTCCCCACCTCAATTTTATTAGCAAATTACTTATTAAAACCTGTCTCTGTATAAAGTTTTTGGGAAATTGTCATGTTGTGTGGCCAGTCTCTGGTCCATGCTGGGAATTTCTTTAACCCTTTCTTCTTGCTCCTCAAATTGTGACATCTGTCTTGTAGAAGGTGTTCTTCAATGATTTGCTCTCTTTGCTGATCTAGACTCTATGAACATTCTGGAGCCAGAGGATGAAGAGCACACACAAGAGGAAGACTCCAGCGGCAGTAACGAGGATGAGGACAGTCAGGATGAAGAGGAGGAGGAGGAGGAAGAGGAGGAGGAGGATCAGGTAATAGCTGATTAAAATATAAACGCAACATGTTCTCAGTCATGTGATAGGGTAGAAATGGTCCTCACTAGCTTCTGCTCTTTATCTTCAGGATGACGAAGAGGGCGATGAGGATGATGATGATGAGGGCTCAGAAATGGAGTTGGATGAAGATTTTCCTGATATTAATGCGGCGCCACACATTCGTTTTGAAAGATTTGACCGCGATGATGACCTCATCATAGAGTTCGATAACATGTTCTCAACATCAGGTTAGTCATTAAGGGTTATTTTAGTTTTTAGCCACTAATAAGATTAAGGTATTATTTGGTTGTCAAATTTGCTGGGAATGCCAAAGTATACCTCTTTTTTTTTATTTGATTTAATGTTTTTCTTTTTGTCTTTTGTACATTTCAGCTGACATCCCTCCGTCACCAGGAAATATACCCAGTTCTCATCCTCTGATGGTGCGTCACGCCGACCACGGCTCTCTGACTCTAGGAGGATCAGGCACCAGTAGCAGATTGGCTCAGGGCATGGGCCGCAGCCAACGCTCTCTCCGCCAGCTCACAGCCAACACAGGACACACCATCCATGTACATTACCCTGGAAACCGCCAACCCAACCCTCCGCTCATCCTGCAGAGGTGAGGTGTCCCAAATGAACTGGAGTTTCAGTGGAAACCTGAACCTGAAATTCTGCTTTGTTGGCACAAAAACTGAACCCTACTTCGTAAACAAATTTTGTCATGTGTTTGTGTCTCAGATTATTGGGTCCCAGTGCTGCGGCTGATATCCTACAGCTATCTAGCTCTCTGCCTCTGCAGTCCAGAGGACGTGCCCGTCTTCTGGTGGGCAACGAGGACGTGCACATTATCGCCCGTTCAGACGACGAACTACTGGACGACTTCTTTCATGAGCAGAGCAGCACTGGAGGACAAGCCGGTGAGTCACCCACAGACACGCTGCTTTCAGCTAATGGTTACAGATGCACATACTAAACCCTTCTTTTCTGCAGGCACCCTTTCCAGTATACCAACTGCCTTAACTAGATGGACTGATGAGTGTAAAGTTCTGGATGCTGAGAGCATGCATGACTGTGTGGCGGGTGAGACCATCTCGGAATGAATATAGTACGACACCTGTTGTTTGCCAAACACTCTGATTCCAAATGCATGTGTGGTGTTCTTGTCTCACAGTGGTAAAGGTGCCCATCCTGCAACACTTGGAGAGTTTGCGTGATGAGGAGCTAGAAGAACGCAGGGAGAAGAGGAGGAGACAGTTGGCAGAAGAAGAGGAGACAGCCAAACACAATGAGACTTTTTCAGCAGACGAGGAGACCCAGGAGCAGAGTCTGCAGGTAAGAGAGATTGAGAATTAGAGGAGAGAATGAAAGGACATATTTGCAGCGTGAATTGGATTCCGTCTGTATTGAATTGGGGCAGGGACAGAGATATGAGTCAGGGGACAGGTCACATGCCAAATTTAATGTGCATTTCAAAGCAAGTGTTGATAAGTTGCTTTTATTTCCCACAGGGCTCAGCAATTGGAACCGTAAATGGCGTGGGCGAAAACACAGCAGGTATAGCGTTGCATCTTTTGTGCTTTTGTTAGTGAAGTTCGTGATAATATTGAGGAATATTTCATATTTTTTTTAATGTTTTATTTAGAGGTCAAATCTTAAACTGCTAGAATGAGATATTGGAAAAAATTTGTTGTGTATTAGATGAAGAATTAAAGTTCTGGATGAGTTCTTCTGCGGGCTGTGGGGTGAGGTAGTAGTTTGTATAGTTTTAGGATCACACCAGATCTGGGAGATAACTATACAGTCTACTGTCTTTCCCACGGTAACCGCTCGACAACTGGATGATCTTCTCACCTTCTTCCATCCCTGCGGCAACTGCTGCTAAGCAACAATCAATTGCTTAATCAGTCAATTGTTGCCAGGCAACTGCTCCGTTATGAATAACAAGTGTGTGTGCGCAAAAGGGTTTAATGTTAATGAGTTTACAATACATTACATCAGGTTATTATTTTGCCAATGTTTGTAATTTGTGTATGAATAGTGATTTTCTGACTGAGTGAACCCACAGTGGCTGTGTTGTGGTGAGGTAGTAAGTTGTGTTGTTGTTGGGGATCAGTATCGTGTGGCCCTCGAAGGAGATAACTATACAATTTACTGCCTTCCTCACTGCAGACCTTACACATACAGCCTGTGTTTCAGAGCTGCAGTCACAGTAATGACCTTTATTATATTGATGTAATGTTAATGGCATTCATTTCTTAATTTTCTGTCTGGTCAGAAGGAGAACAAGCCCAGGGTGGGGTGTCCTCCTGTCTGGACCCTCCTCACGCCTCTGAGGGATTTCTCACAGCGCCCCCTTCAGGAGAAGTTACCCCAACCACCCCTGCACTCCACGAGCAAGCCATCGTGTCCCTGGAGACAGCTATCAGTCAGCAGGTGCACCAGCCAATCGCAGAGCTGCTGCTGGCTGACTCGAATCCTGATTCTCAGGGGGCCTTGGCAGGGGCTGGGCTTCCTCAGCTCTCTGCACCCGATAGGCCGAATTGTGAGGCAGAAGCATCTCAGATGGAGATGTCACCTGCACCCACTATTGGTGAGAGAGCAGGAGGAGGAGCATTGGATGCAGTCAGGGAAGGTAGATTAACTTTGAATCCTGTTAAGTCTGAATTCACACACTGTGGTTATGTGGAGTACCATTCATGTCCAGGTGGATCCCATGTTGCACGTCAGTATACCAAAAACTGTTTCTACAAATGTCAAAATACTAGTTTAATCCCACTGCATTCTACATGCAACTACTGCATGTATTTTCCTCATTTTGCGATACTTTTGAAATGTCCTATCAAGTTGATTTATACTGACAGGAGCTTCCCTGCTGTCTCTGTCTCAGCTTCTCTCAGTCCAGATATTGCTGAGAGCTCAGAGCCTGTGCCAGTGGGTGTATCACAGCTTGAGGGTTCGCCCATGGATACGAGCAGTCCTGCCTCAGGAACGCAGGAAGAGCCAGCAGCAAGCTCAGTCCCACCCAATCACATGTCTCAGGAACTGTCAGGAAGTGGTGACAGCGGGCTCACAGACAGGCAGACAGATGCAGAAACAGGGTAAGCCGTTAATTCAAAGTAATTGCGCCGGAAAAATAAAGGGGTTGGATAAGAAATGATAAACTTGGAGTTTTGACCTTTGGAAGAAATCTTTTGGTTTCAACTTTTGTGGTGGTTTTTCTAGCTCAACGTCGGTTTCTTCTCCTGGTGAGACCATGCCTCGAAGTGACAGTGCAGATAGCCAATCACAAGCCATCCAAGAGGAGCCCCTCCCATCCACCAGCAATGAGGAGGAAGACCCTCTGGCAGGTCAGTGATTGATATATAGAGAGCCATTCTATGTATGCCATAGCACCAGACTTTGACATAGTTTTTGGTCACTGCCCTACAGGCATTAACCTGCCAGAAGGTGTGGACCCTTCTTTCTTGGCTGCACTGCCCGAGGACATCCGTCGGGAGGTTCTTCAGAACCAGCTTGGGATTAGACCCCCTTCTCGCCCTCCTGTGGCCTCCACACTCCCATCTGCAGCTGCTGCTCTGCTGGGTGGTGGGCCGGGTGTGACGGAGGTCAGCCCAGAGTTCCTGGCTGCTTTGCCACCTGCAATTCAGGAGGAGGTATGAGAGAATGACAGCATCCATCACATGCGCCTGCTGTGATTTCATGGGGATTAAAAATATAAAAATCTGTAGGATTTCATCCTGTTTTATTTTTGCGTTATGCAGATTATGGTCCCATTGTTTTTTAAATATGTGTATACTACGTTTAACTTATGTTCTGAAAACTTGAAAAAATAAAAAACGTGCCTATGATTTTTCTGTCTCCAGGTCTTGGCCCAGCAGCGTGCTGAGCAGCAGAGGCGTGAGTTATCCCAGCAACCCCCGCTGGGCGATCAACCTCTGGACCCCGTTACGTTCATCCAGACCCTGCCCTCTGAGCTGCGTCGGTCTGTGTTGGAGGACATGGAAGACAGTGTGTTGGCGGTCATGCCCCCAGACATCGCAGCAGAGGCTGCAGCACTTCGCAGAGAACAGGAAGCCAGGCAGAGACAGCTGATGCACGAAAGGTTGTTTGGGCACAGTTCCTCTTCAGCCCTGTCCGCCATTCTACGCTCCCCTGCCTTCACCAGCCGACTGGGTGGCAACCGTGGGGTACAGTACACTCGACTGGCCGTGCAAAGAGGAGGGACTTTTCAAATGGGAGGAAGCGCTAATCACAGCCGGTGAGTTTAGTGAAGATGAATAGAACACACTTTGAAATACAGCCTGAAAGTATTTTTGAATTGATCATGTGCAGTATGTTTTGCAGTGCGTTTCTCATAAACCTTTTGTTTGTTGTGAAATTTAGCCCTTCTAGTTCTAATGTCGATTCGCTCCTGCGCCTTCGGGGACGTCTCCTACTGGACCATGAGGCACTGTCTTGCCTACTAGTGCTGCTGTTTGTGGATGAGCCCAAGCTGAACACCAGCCGTCTCCACAGAGTGCTGCGTAACTTGTGCTACCACTCCCAGACACGTGGCTGGGTTATTCGCAGTCTCTTGTCCATCCTGCAGCGCAGCAGCGAGAGCGAGCTCTGCCTGGAGACCACACGCATAGAAGAGTCCCGTGGCAAACGTTCACTTGCCCAGAGCTCTTCTGGTGGTGGAAAAGGCTCCTCTTCATCCCCGCAGGCAAGTGTAGCATCATCCTCATCTTCCTCTCTAGAGCTGTTGAACAGAGTGGAATCGCGCAGTTCCAGTCAGCTCTCCTGGCTGTCTGTATCCATGGATGCAGCTCTGGGATGCAGGACCAACATCTTTCAGATCCAACGAGCGTCGGGCAGGAAGCATGCAGAGAGACATTCAACGGGAGGAGGCATGGGCTCGGGAGGGCTTGGAAGTGGAGTTTCAGGAGCAGGAGTGGCCTGTTCTTCGGCAGGAGGTGGATCAACGGTTCACATCCACCCACAGGCAGCTCCTGTTGTCTGTCGACATGTACTGGACACCCTTATACAACTGGCCAAGGTACAAGAGCATCATTTAAGCTACAAGCAAAGTGTCAATATCTAATTTGTTACTTGGCAAGTGTTAATTTTGGATGCTTCCTAAAGGAGGCATATTTTGCAAAGGCACTTGCCAATGTATTCTTTTAAAGTGTCTCTCTTATTTCTTTTAGGTGTTCCCTAGTCACTTCACTCAGCAGCGCTGTAAGGACCTGCTGTCCTCTTTGTCATCCGAATTGGATCCACGTCTCTGTGGCAGTTTAACGCAGATTGCCAGCGGAAGCTGTCGATCAGGCAGCACCAGCCAGAGCAATTCCTTAGCCAACCTAAGCAATCCCTCTTCTACCCACAATTCCCTTAGCTCCTGCTCAGGATCCCCACAGTCCCTGGGCATCTCCACTGACTTCTGGGATCTCCTGGTCAAGCTGGACAACATGAATGTGAGCCGTAAGGGCAAGGCCTCCATGAAGACTGTCCCTCTAGGAGGTGCTGGTGAGACAGAAGGGGCACTGTTTAGCCTTGAGGTGTCTCCCTTGGGACAGCTGATGAACATGCTGTCCCACCCTGTGATCCGTCGTAGCTCGCTCCTCACTGAGAAACTTCTCAGATTGCTTTCTCTTATCTCCATCGCTCTGCCTGACAACAAGGCCACAGAGGTTCCAGCCAGCCACCCAGTGCCTCAGGCCCCAACTGCCACCCCCGCTGCCCCTGCCACCCAAGCCACAGCAGGGTCAACCACCATCTCAGCGGCACCTGTTACACAGAGCTCCATGGTATCGGTGCCCTCTCAACCAGTCACTACAGCAGCTGCTGTTGCAGGCAGCACCACCGCAACTAGCAGTTTTGCTGGTGAGCTTTTTTTCCCCTACAGAATTTTAGCAGGGCTTGACAACCTAAAGCAACTGGCATTGTTGTTTTGTTTTGTTTTGTTTTGTAATTACATCGACATTTTAAAGTGACTATTTCCACTGAGATAAAATTGGATGCATTCACAAGAAAGGGGCAGTCATGTCATTCAGTATTCCGGAGTGTTGTGTAATCCTTGATAATCTGCAGCCCAATGTTTTGGTAATACAGTACTTTACAGTACTTTATCGCTATTTCAGCAGGGAAACAGAAACCAGCAGTTAGCAGCACGGACAACGACGCCAAACTGGCCTCTACTGGACTAACCGAGAAACAGCTGCAGCTCTCTGTGGAGGTATTTGATGTGCACATGAGATGTTAATCCTGGGCTCCTTTGGCCCATCTCAGCAGTCTGATTTGTAACTCCTCATGGTTTGTGCCCAGGTGCTGACATCCCACTCGTGTTCAGAGGAAGGTCTGGAGGACGCGGCCAACATCTTGCTGCAGCTGTCAAGAGGGGATGGTCAGACCCGAGATACAGTCCTTAAACTGCTTCTCAGCGGGGCACGTCACCTCGGATACACACTTTGCAAACAAATTGGTCAGTATCACTTTGCTAATGATTTTTCATGTAGTATGACCCTCGTTTTTCACCATCACAGATGCTTAGGAATATTTTCTTCTATGCTTGTAAGCTTCATGTAAATTAGCTTTGTGATTGTTGGTCAAGTTGCTAGTTATTGATATGTAAGTTTGGTGGACATTGTGTTGTCCAAGTTAGAATTTAAGATCGTTTAGAGAAAATACTCTTTTTCTTTATTTGCTTGTGGTCATGCCCTCTGTCTTTGTCTCTCTCTCCCTCGCTGTAGGCACTTTACTGGCAGAATTGAGGGAGTATAACCTGGAGCAACAAAGAAGAGCACGTGCTGATGCTCAGTCTCCTGAAGCGTCTCATGACGACCCATCCATCACCACACGGCTCAGGGGCAAGATGACCAGCAGGTGAGGAGAGAGTTTCAGCCTGTTGTGTTGGACCTTCTACGGTCCTTTCTGTGTCCAATTGTGAAGCAATGAAAAGTGTTTGCTTTTATATTGATCTAATGTTTTGGGGAAAAAAGTCACATTAAAAAAGTTTTTGCCACATTAAAAAAAGGGTTTAAAGCCATTGCAGGACCTGTATTCTTCACAAAGGTGATTATTACAATAACAGTCTTTTGCATTGGGTCCTGTTGGGGTCACAGGTTTGATGGCTCTGAGAGTGTAGTGATTGTGGCTGCTCAGAAGCGCACGCTAGGCGGCCGCGAGCTGCAGCTACCCTGCATGAGCTCGCTCACGTCCAAGACCTCGACGCAGAAGTTCTTCCTGCGTGTGCTGCAGGTCATCATCCAGCTTAGGGAGGACACACGGCGCGCTAACAAGAAAGCCAAGCAGACCGGAGGAAGACTGAGTAAGTGAAAAACACTCTTCAGCACAGGCCTTCTCAAATCTTTTAAGAACATTTCCACGCTTCACATTGAAGCTTTTAGTCGCTGTTCTCATTGAGCCCTGTTGACAGCTCGTCTCGGGATTAAATCTTTTTGCAAGTTCTTCATGTCTCTGGTGTCTCTTCTCCTTTGCGCAGGTTCGACCAGTCTGGGCTCGGCCAGCAGTATCCAGGCTGCGGTCCGTCAGCTAGAGGCTGAAGCAGACGCCATCATTCAGATGGTGAGAGAGGGGCAGAGGGCACGCCGTCTACAGCAGGCCCCCCCACCCTCTTCATCTGCATCCTCTTCCGCTGCTGCTGTATCTGCTGCTGCATCCGCTGCTGTGGCTGTGGCTGGATCGTCTGCCCCCAGTACCTCTGCAACCAACAACCCCCCCGCTGGCACGGCCAGCGCAGCCACGGTTAGCATGGGCCACACTGACAGCAGGCAGACTGCTACTGATTTATTCACCCACACACACATTCAGATACCGGTGTCCAGAGCCTCTAACGTCAATTTATTCACATTTGTTACTAAGGCTGGGCAAATACACGTTTATATTATATTGACTTTTAAAGACATTCACAGTTTATATTTGCCATAAAGTTACTAAAATGTTTTCGAATGTTTAATTTTGTTTAAATGTAACAAATGGCAATAAACACCAAGGGGAGACAAAGGGCACACATCTAACATGCAGCCAAGATCTAAAAAAGGCACATTGGCCAAAGAGCATTCAAATCAAAATCACTGCGGTATTGACAATGTTGCCTACTAGTCATTTTAAATACATCAACAAGCCCTATGTCATGATACAAGTAAGTCTTGTATGATCTCCCATTTGCTTGCAATTCAAAACTACATAGCCTCTAATATTTCTACCTCAGTGCTCCTAATGATCAGACATCTGAACACCGTTTGTCACTGGAGCACAGCTGTGGGCAGTCTTTGTCATAAAACCTACCCGTGACCCTTTTCTCAGCCCAGATCTCTCTGTACTTCCTCTCCACTGCTTTGCCTCACTGCATTGTGCTGCATTTAATGCAGAAAGCCTGTTTTTGTACCAGTGATGGTGCCGTGTTATATTTTGTTTAGTGTTGCATCCAGCTTTCTGAGTTCTCCTCTCTGGCATGTCTGGTTTTGTCATTGTTTTTTTTTTGGCTTGCCGTCAATGCTTCTGTGCATGAGCCTCATTCCAGCCCCCATCCCCTGCTGCAAATCTGAATGTTTTGATGCATGCTACTTTGTCTCCAACCTTGCTTTTGGTTTCAGTCTGGGGCTACCCTATCACACCTCCCCCCCCCCACATTACACACATTACTCTTTTTGTCTGAATGCTCTGTCATGAATCTCACCTTGTTCCTTGGTTCCCCGGTCCAGTCGGAGGTGCACTCTGTTGCTGAGCCCCCAGCAGCCCAAAGGGACGATTCGCCCATGGATGTGGACCAGCCCTCACCCTTAGCACAGGACCAGGCAGCGCTAGGTTAGGCCTTAAAATCAGTTATTTAAGTTGTTTCTCAGAGTAATTGGAACATCTAAAGTTGATTTCATTACATATAATCTGAAATGGAGGACAGTTTCTTTGCTTTATTGTTTTTTATGTTGGAAATTTGTAGTATATGGAGCGGTGTGTATTATACAATAATATATAAATCTAGTATGTGCAGGAGGCCTGTACAGAATTAATCTACATTTTGTTCATTTAACCACATTTTAAGTAAAGTCATGTTTTTAACTGTTTATATAAAACGTCCCATTTACAGTTTCGTATGCATCATTAAAAACATTAAATAGCAGATGTTATAGAGAGGGTGTTTTGTGTGTGTAGGTGAAGAGAGCAGCAGTCAACAGGAACAGGAGGAACGTTTGCCTGACCTGCCACTGTTGAGCGAGCAGCTCTTATTGGATGAGCTCTGGGACATGCTGGGAGAGTGCTTGAAGGAGCTTGAGGAGTCTCACGACCAGCATGCAGTCTTGGGTACGAAATATAACATCTCAACAGCTTGACTAAAAGTAATTATTTGACACTGACAAATCTATTTTCTCCTGTAGTGCTTCAGCCAGCGGTGGAGGCCTTTTTCCTGGTTCACGCAACAGAGCGCGAAAGCAAACCACCAGTTCGAGACACACGGGAGAGTCAGCTGTCACACATCAAGGACGAGCCTCCTCCGCTATCCCCGGCCCCTCTCACTCCCGCCACCCCCTCCTCCCTGGACCCCTTCTTCTCTAGAGAGCCCTCCTCCATGCACATCTCCTCCAACCTGCCTCCAGACACACAGAAGTTCCTGCGTTTTGCTGGTGAGCCAGTCAGACACAAGCTGTCGCTTGCTCCCATATGGAGGATGGAGGAGAGCGGTTGTTGAATACTGATGAAGCCTATCCTCAGTATGAACTCTCTCTTTCTCTTTAACAGAGACACACCGCACAGTGCTGAATCAGATCCTGCGTCAGTCCACCACTCACCTGGCAGATGGGCCATTCGCTGTTCTGGTCGACTATATCCGCATCTTAGACTTTGATGTGAAACGCAAGTAAGACCCTTGATTTCCGAGATGTTATGTTGATTTTTTCTTTTTACTCTTTCTGTCTCACAGTGTAACGTTTTTCCAAACTGCTGCTTCAAAAAATGACTGAAGGGGAGTCTTGCAAAACCTGCTGAGGGTCCTGCTCATTTTTCACCCCTAAAGTCTAAATAAAAAAAAAAAATTTGTACCTAAAGCTCATTTTAGATTTTTGTATCTCATTTTTTAATGTTTCCTAAATTTCTCATTGCTTTTAAATAATTTAATAGAAAAATTTACAAGTTGTAAAGGCGAATTACATAAAAACTACTGAAGTAAAACACATTACTGTATTGAGTCTAGGGGGATCTGTCATGAAAATGCCACAATGCTAAAAAATAAGTATTGGCACAAAATTAGGCTTCTTTTCCTTTATATAAAATATAATCTAAATTTATTTTATCATATGAGGTTTTTCCTTTACTTGGTTTAGTCTTTTAGTCTGCAACTTTGTTTTTCTGGGTTGAGGCTTTATCTAATAAGTGTCTCTCTCAGGTATTTCCGCCAGGAGTTGGAGCGTTTGGATGAGGGGCTGAGGAAAGAGGATATGGCAGTTCATGTAAGAAGAGACCACGTCTTTGAAGATTCTTACAGAGAGCTGCACCGCAAGAGCCCAGAGGACATGAAGAATAGACTGTAAATCTCCCACTCTTTCTCATTTTTTACACAAGCATACACTTTCCTTTAAAGCTGGCTACAAGCAGGCCTTCCATAGTGTTTTTGTATATATTTATATTAATTTATGACACTGTCTTGCAAAAACGGGCATAAACCAGACATACCAACATTGACTACATAGCCATGAAATTGTGAGCCACAGGGAGTTTGCTGTGAATTTCATACGTGTATATAGATATGCAGACAACCAGTGGACCACAGTGGGGCCTGCCTTTACCCTGGACTTTTTTATTTTATCCTTCATTCTCAAAACAGTGGTTTTCATTATTTGTTCTCTCTTTTCATTCTCTTTGGTCCTCTTTGTCTGCAGGTATATAGTATTTGAAGGGGAAGAGGGTCAAGATGCAGGCGGTCTGTTGAGGGAGTGGTACATGATCATCTCCAGGGAGATGTTCAACCCCATGTACGCCCTGTTCCGCACATCTCCTGGTGACCGGGTCACCTACACCATCAACCCTTCCTCTCACTGCAACCCCAACCACCTCAGCTACTTTAAGTTTGTGGGCCGTGTGGTGGCCAAGGCTGTCTATGACAACAGGCTTTTAGAGTGCTACTTCACACGTAGCTTCTACAAGCATATTTTGGGCAAGAGCGTCAGGTACAAGTGCAAGTTATCTTCATCGGCACCAGTTTGTTTAGATTGCTGCTTATATTACTACAATGCAGTATTTAGAAAAATGTGATGTAGATTCTTGGTAATGGATGTTTTTCTTTTTTTGAAGCACAAGATGCTTTTTACAATTAACCTGCAGTTTAAGTATTGCTACTAGTAGTCAGTTAATCTAAACTGTATTTTGAATGTGTCCCGCAGGTATACAGACATGGAAAGTGAGGACTATCCCTTCTTTCAAGGTCTTGTTTACTTGTTAGAGAATGATGTGTCTACTCTGGGCTATGAGCTGACATTCAGCACAGAGGTACAGACTGTATTTGAGTAAAATACCTATAATAAAATATAAAGATTTGCCTGGATTTAAATTTGGGATTAACAGGCATGGTTATTACTATTACTACATTATTACATCTTTTACACTCGCAGGTCCAGGAGTTTGGCGTGTGTGAAGTGAGGGATCTGAAGGCCAATGGTGCCAACATCGTCGTCACTGAGGAGAACAAGAAGGAATATGTGCATCTGGTCTGCCAGATGAAGATGACAGGTGAGTGTACACTTTAACAAACGTCACTTCTGGTAAGTAACGTGGGGGTGTTAAAGAACCTGTCTCAAGAGACTGAAGCATCTTTTTGCTTTGCAGGTGCAATTCGAAAGCAGCTGGCCGCCTTCCTGGAGGGCTTTTATGAGATCATCCCCAAGAGATTGATCTCCATCTTTACAGAGCAGGAGCTGGAGCTGCTCATCTCTGGCCTGCCCACTATAGACATTGACGACCTCAAGGCCAATACAGAATACCACAAATATCAGTCCAGCTCTATCCAGGTAAATCCATTCATATAGCATACATTAGGGTGTGGTGCAAGAGACATTTCTGCACATTCATTCTAAAAGTTATTCATAATTGCTATCAAAAGTTTATCAAAAAAGGCTATCAAAATTTCTCCATTTACAAAAAGTTTCTCTGCTCGTAACTATGACCATGCAGAAGAAATACATATGATTTACAATTTTAGTTTCCTGAAGTTCCAAGTTATATAATTGCAAGTTAAAATCTATAATTGCTAGTGTTATTTGACTCGGTATTGTTTTTCTGTCTTCTCTCTCTGCGCAGATTCAGTGGTTCTGGCGCGCGTTACGATCCTTTGACCAGGCTGACCGGGCCAAATTCCTGCAGTTCGTTACAGGCACATCCAAAGTACCTCTGCAGGGCTTCGCTGCTCTGGAGGGAATGAACGGTATTCAGAAGTTCCAGATTCACCGGGATGATCGTTCCACTGAACGTCTGCCCTCTGCACACACATGGTAAATGAACACCAGTGCCTTGATTATCAAAAATCCGACAAATTTGTTATAGAAGCATGCATTCCCATCTAGGGCTGTCACGATTATTAAATAATCGTCTCATCGCGATTGTTTGACCTCATCGCGATGATTTCAGATCATCGCAATTATTGCACATCTCTATAGAAGACACTAGGGGGAGCTGTAGTGCATCTGCATATTGCAGTGTATGTATTGTTACTAAAGCATGGTAATACTTGTAAAATGTACCACCACAACACAATCACTAAAAAAAAACTAAAACATATACAAATTACCTGCAGTACAATTTAATATTATTTAAGCAAATCTCAGTGTGAAAACCAGTCTACCAAAATTTCATTAACACACAAGTAAAATTTTACTGTAGTCTTGCAAGTGAGAAAAAATTTGAAATCAAATTTTAATGGTGGCTTCAATTCACACCTGATCAATTTACTTCATTTACAAGTGTTTGGTGGTTGTATTATTGACAGTAAAAGCCTAAACCTTAAATATATGATGACCCAATTTTTTCCGATGTATTTCCAAGAAAATTCAATCGCTGAATCAAAAATGAATGAGAATTAAATGTCAAAGCCCTAAAACAGACAATTAATCGTCATAATCGCCAAAGCCCTAAAACAGACAATTAATCGCCGTAATCGCAATGATTTATTAGACAATTAATCGTCAATCAAATTTCATAATCGTGACAGCCCTATTCCCATCTCTAAAATCTGATTGGATGTGCCACATCCTTATTATATATTTAATTTTACATTCCCATAAATTGAGTTCTGTAGTAAATATTTATTAGTGTAAGACATGGCTCGGTGGCTAACTTGGCTTTATTTTACCTGTGTTTCCCAGCTTTAACCAGTTGGACCTCCCAGCGTATGAGAGCTATGAGAAGTTAAGACACATGCTGCTGCTGGCCATTCAGGAATGTTCTGAAGGCTTTGGACTGGCCTAGAGATTCTCCTAATGTCCCCCCCACACACAAACACGGATGTAGACTTACATGTTGTTAACTTATGACACACACATGCATATTCACACTATCAAACACAAGGCCAAGATCTACTTCTAATCCACATAAAACAAACAGTTGGACGGCTAGACGAGTGACAGATTTTGCCTACTACACACAGAGCCTCTCATCGACACACCGAACTGTATTTGGTATGTGTCTCAATTCCTTCTTACATTACAGAGCCTGAGAGCGGATTACAGAGGATATCTGCGGACTAATATAAAGATTTTCTCCATTTAGTTTGGTTTCTCTGTACAAAAGGTTTGGGAGTTTATTATGTTAAATCTTTTTTTGTTCTTCTCTGGCTGTTTAAAAAGGAGAGATGGCTTTTGTGTGTGTAAAAGAAGGTGGTTGCGTCTCTCTGGGAAAGAAAAAAGTTGATTGTCCTCTGATGCTAATGTGTGACCTCACTAGCTTTGCAAATGGGAACTGTAATTTTGGGGAGGGGGTGGACGAGGGAGGGAGGGAGAGAACATGAAATGAGGTTTTGGTGAACCTGCAGACGTGCATGGATTTTCAGAAGGGGGTCATTTTTAGGCAACCTTTGTGGTATTTTTGGAGAGTATCACACAGATTTAAGAAGTGAAGGACTGAGATGTTAAACCGCAGAGGCTCAGACTTGTGCGGTTATTGCCCAACTGCTGATGCAGCCTCTCAGCAGCTAATCAGAAAGTAAATTGCTACATAAATAAATGCATAAAATGAGCCCACTGTGTCCTCTAGTGGTGTTTATGATATATGCCTTACACCATTTGCACTAACATGTAGGAGCAAACATCATTTATCGGTTAAAATATATAAAATAAATGTCCATCGAAACTAACTTCACATGTGCCCAGGTGCTCCAAGTATTAAAAGTTCTGTTCTTCATTCTGAGACGTTCGAGGAAATCTTGTCCAGTTATTGAACACCTGTATGAATCGGATTTATGGCTTTTCACTGGCATTTTTAAGACCTGTGTTCTTGCACTGTTTTTTGCATGGGATGTGTAATGAGTGTGCAGTGTCTCAGACCATCTGGACATTCTAGATGCTAGATTCCATGCTGGGAATGTACACTGTCAACATATGGTTCATCAGCCACTATCATCTCCTCACTCCAGACAGCAGGACTCCACTTGCCTAGACCGACGTCTCAACTAAATGCAGAAGCAAAGGTGAACGGGGATGTTGGAGCCATTTTTTTGTTTTTAATTTCAGAATTTCTGTTCGGAGGTTGTTCACCGTTTTTCAGAATGTGCTTATTTTGCTATGCAGCCCAAAATGATGAAAGTTGTTTTTCCTATGTTAAAGTGCTGTGGTTTCCACCATCACATGAATGCAGATGGAAATTAGATTCAGATAAAAAGCATCCATCTTAAAGTAAATTACAGCGGGTTTGGCATCACTTGCATGCATTTTTTGTTAAACGTGTTTGCTGCATACGTAAGTATGAAGTCTTACCTTTGAAGAGATATGTTTGAGACCATAATGGGAAATTAGGACAAAAAAAGTATGCCCCAAGTTTCACATCAAAGTGTATTTACTGCATGTTCGAAAGAAGCTCAAGATCTTAAAATTTTACAGACCGTTTATGTTTTGCTGCTATTAGATGTTGTGAATATCTGAATGGTTGTCCAGTAGGGGGAGTAACATGCTTTTAGTTTTTACATTTGCATAATTCAGAAGTAACTTTCATCTAATGTAATATTTTCACACATTTCCTGCCGTGTTCAAAATTAATCAGTTATGTGACCTGAGTGAACAATTTTAGATAATCTCAGACCTTGTCTCATTTAAATAATGCAGATTCCTTGTTCCACTTGCATTATTGATGATAAATATTGATTAGTTTATTGCAAAACAAAGTATAACCATTGAATCATTGTAAATGTGTGCATTGCGGATGAATCATAAGTTTTCCATTGACTTAACAAATTATAAGCTAAATGGATCGATCCAGATTTGCCAAGAAAGCTAGAGGAAGTAAGGCATAAGGCCAGTTCTTTATTAAAATGTGTTTTTGAGAAGCAGCCAGAGTACTTTCAGTGTAATATAGTATGCTGCACTTGGCATATACTGTAGTAAATCAGACTTATTATTGATTGTACTAGGGAATAAATGGACTGCTGTATTTCTGAAGCAGACTGAAAGATGATTAACTTAAAATATGCATTCCCATTTAGTCAACTTTTTACTGTGCAAAAACATCCTGTTCAGTGCAGCTGTTATTAAGATGTGAGTAGCTTTATTCATGTTATAACCATTTTGTCATAGGTACCCAGTGCAGTAATGAATGTGTTAACTAATCAAAGCTAGAAGTTTACTTTAAAGTATATGACAGTGCTGATCCATCAAAATCATCACCATTCAAGTACAACGTAAAGACATTGCTAGTAGACAGGATTTAAAAAAAATGTAATTCCGTTTTCTTGCCTAAAATTTGATTAGTATTCACCGGCATGATTACATTGTTACCAATAATAATGGGCAACTTGAATCGTTTTCCTTATTTTACATATTATTTGCATAGTTTTCTGTCATTGTTGGTGTAACACCAGTGACAAATTCCCATTATTTGCATTGAATTTTCTGTCATTGATGTAACACCAATGACAAATTCCCCGTGCAAGGCTCATTTTCACCTCAAAACTAGCGTTTTACAATAAAAACCCTTAATACTGACACAAAACAAAGCAACACAGATGACGCTTTGAGAACCACACCAAAAAAACGATATTTTAAATAACATTTCTAACTTATATCAAGGAAAGGGACACTCACCGTGTGTGTGCTTGAATAGAGCGGCGTCTTTGTTGACCTTTGACCTTGTAAGTACTTGCATATTTTTACTCTTTCAAAATATTATCAAAGGACAGAAATATATTTTAAATTATTTGTATTAATTAATAATTATTTTGGGATGCATTTATTAGGCCCTATACTTGTGTTTAATAGGTTAACTTAAAAAAAAAAAAGGAAAAGGAAATGTTTACATACCACACAAAAGAGTTAAACATACGGAGTGGGACATTCTAATTATAGTTCATTTAGAAAAAAAAAAACTTAAATAACAACCATCATTATAAAAAGGGGCTGGGTTGCGTATTAATGGGTAAATTGGGTGGATTTGTTTTTCATTTGGAAGCTTTTTACATGTCTGTAAAGTGTAGGGACAGGTTTGTGACCATATTTTGAAAATGGCCCAGGTAACATTCAAAACCGTGTATTATGCGGGTCCCTGTGTTTGTCTCTACCAACCAAACAGTCACAAATAATTCTGTAATAGAATTACACTGAGAAATTAAAACCTTATTCAATATAAATATACATTGAAGGTATAAAAATAAAACACAACGGGTCCTTTGAAACTGAATGTTAATTCAATGAAATTGTTCGATTGCAATGTTAATATCATCACACGTCCCACGACTCGAGCTCAGCTCAGAGTCAAAGCGCCGGCTTGAAAAGTTTTCCCGGGTGGATTCAGTGGCTTTTCAGCAGTCTGGGAATCTCTCTGTCTTTGCTCATATCAGAGACTTACAGAACATCTTTCCACAAGAACAGACACAAAGGCTTGCATGACCTCATAGTCAAATTAACTTCTGAACAGACTCTGCATTCTAGCAGTACCATTATAAATCAAACACTGCTGTCTGACTTCCTGTCTACAGCTCTGTCCTCTCATCTCCCTCGCTCCGTTTATTCAGCGCCTGTTTCTTCTGCTGCTGCACAAGAACCACAGACGGCATAGCTTGACCCACTTTACATCCAGAAGAAAAGAGCTTTCTACGAAACAGAATGAAACAACCTCATTCGTGTTGTTTCCGTGTGCATTAGTGACCGCAAGAGTCGATTAACCAAGATCAGTCTATTACAAAACAGCCGGCAGACCTGAACATCAACCGGTAATGCAGACGGCAAAGTCTCTCTGACTTTTCCCAGTTGAATATAAATGGCCGTAGTACAACGTAGGAATGCTTTTGAGGTCACTGCTATAGCCATGCTATTTGCAGGCAGCTAATTGATTCATTGAATTCATTAAATGAGTGTGAGGTCATGCTGATGGTTTGACCTGATATTAATCATTTAGTAATTGAAGGGTAATGACAGAGGCGGAGCTTTGCCTGTGGCTTCTCAAGCTCATGAGGTATTGTTGGATGCCAAAACTCATACTTAACTGCAATAAATAAAGCATTTATGTTAAAATGTTACAAGAATTATGCAGTCAACTGTTGACATTTGTGTTATTGCGGCCAAAAATGTTGCAAAAGCATTATTTAGCTTTGTTAGTTCACAGTAGTTTTTACCCATTTTAAATAAAAGAGAGTCTGACAATCCCATGGGAAATTGGGTTTTGCATGTGCTTACAAAACATGAAAAGGTTTATATCTGGCATGCTTCAAAGCTCCAGTGTATGAAATTTAGCAGAATCTAGTGGTGAGGTTGTGAATCGCAACCAACGGCTCACTCCACCCCTGCCTTTCGAGATGTCATCACGTTTTCGCACTCTGTTTGTCTGTTTAGGGAAACTGTATAGAAACGACATGGCGAATTCCATGCAAGGGGACACGCCCTGGAATAGCTCATTCTAAGGTACCGTAATAAAAACATAACGCTTCATTATGTAAGGTCTTTATACACCTCGGAAGACATAGTTATATTATGTTGCATTTCTGTCAATAGATCCTCCAAAAATTACACGCAGCACCTTTAAATCTATTTCACAGATTTTGTCTTCATTGCCTTTCATTACCAAAACACTACTCATTTACTCTTAAACAGTCATTTTAAGTCATTTATGATTATCCATGCAATGGTTTCATTTACAGATTATCTGCTCTCAGATCTATAGAGTGCCACTTTTTCAGATTAAAGCCCAGCTGTTTCCTACTAAAATTCCCATACCATCGTTCTTTGATCATAACGCTGTAATTTGGTGGTTGACAGTCTATTTGTGGTGCTTGCAAATCGTGCTTATACAAAGCAGTCGTTTTGCATGTGCTTTTGTTATGGCATTTGATGGTATTAATGCAAACTGGCAACTCCCTGCACAAGCTTTTCAAAATGAACCTTCAAGCTTCATTTGTCCTGCCTGATTCCCTGTTTACAGGATGTGCTCGTGGACCTGTCACAAATCGGGGTCCTTTAACAGAAGGCTGGGCAATATTTTTCGGTTAAAGGGCAGCGACTGGTGTTTTTCACCATGTGTGTATCAAGAGACACTGCAGGAATGCCTCTTCCTGTGGGTATTTACGTGTGCCATTGAATACACAGCCAGGTAATGTCATATAACAAAGAGATCGTCTCATTGTAAATTTATTCCGGTACACCTTAAAAACACTGACCTTTACTGGACTGTCATTTCTGCTGTGTGCTTGCATGTTGTGAATAGTGTTTGTTTAGATGAGAAGATAGGAGCACATCTGAGACACTTTGATAAAAAATAAAACCAGTGGTTTTATCTGGAGAAAATGATAGTTGCATTTTTCCACCATGCATGAGAATCTGTGGAAAAATCTGCCATGTCGCTTCGTGTCCCCTTTCCTCGTGGATCAAATTGTGCGTGATTCATTTGCTATTCAACCATTCACTAGTTTGAGGAAGCCTCTTTTAGTCACAATATATCAGGCTCTGCAGTGGCTGAAGAGATTTTCTTTTTAATTTAACATGCCCGGTCAAATCAAACAAGATTGTTTAAAAGTATTTAAGTAAATCAAAGGTTTTCTCTCTCTTGCTTTCTCTGTCTGTCTCTCTGTCTCACTCATTTGTTATCTTTCATCTACAGTACGCTGCCAAAAAACCTCTTCTCCTCTTTTTCCTTCCCAACAGGTATTGTTGTAAAAATGCCCGAAATTCATTTCTCTTTCAAAAAAATGTCGTTTTCCAGTGAAAAAATATGCTAGGAGTTTTAGAAATAAATGTTCTACTTTTTTACACCATTTTGCATTTGTTCCTTAAATTTTTATAAGTTACATAGATTAAAGGGATAGTTCACCTTGAAAACGAATATTTTGTCATCATTTACTTACCCAGATGTCATTTTAAACCTGTGTGATTTTCTTTTCTCTGCAAAACCCAAAAGAAGAAATTTTGAAGAATGTCGGTAACCAAAAACTGTTGGTCCCCATTGACTTCTTTTGTATGGACACAAAACCAATGCAGATCAATGGGGACCAACGGTTTTCTGTTTTTCAAAATATCTTCTTTTGTGTTCTGCAGAAGAAAGAAACTCATACAGGTTTGGCGTGTAAAAAAGACAGAATTTTCATTTTGAAGGTGAACTATCCCTTTAAGTAAATTATGTAGATTAATGCTTAAAACTCAGGCAAAAGCAATTTAAGCAGTTTTCTAAGCACTTTAAGTGAATCTACCTTGTTTTAAGAAATGCTTAGATATTTAAAAATACAAGACAAAAACAGGTTAAGACGGTGTGTTTTTTTTTCAGTCTCTATCCTCACATTCCTGTCTCGTCCGTTGCAGCATTTGATCCTGCTGTCAGGAGGAGGGAGAAGGACAGACAGAAAGCTTTCCCGTACCACCTTACAAATGCTGCATAACAATGCACTTATTAGCATAACATATATTTCCCGTCCTCATTACTTACGCCCACCAAACCACCCGCAAAAAAGCTTTAATGGTGCTGTAGAAGAGCTCTGTGCATTTAACATGCCATCACTCCTCTGCATGACTGACTCTCCCCCCTCTGCTTCAAGCAGATCCTGCCAATCACAAATGAAATCACCGACATTTTTCATTTGGCACCAAGGGAATGCAGAGCGGAAAATAGGATAGAGACAATAAAGAAATGGTCAGAGAATGAAGGCACGGAGCAGGAGGAAAAAAAGGGTGATGTCACTGCCTCCAGAAGGCAGCCAATCGGAGGCGGGGAGAGGGAGCCTGAGAGGGTGTGTTTTCCTCGCACTGCAGCATCAGCAGTGAAGGGAGGCCACAATCAATCTGACACAGAGCAAGAGACACAAGAACCTTCAGTGAGTGACGCAAGAAAACGGCAGACGTTCAGAAGGTCCAGAGGAGGACAGAAACCTGAAGCCGTTTAGGACCTGCAGAGGTAAGAAGAGAAGTTTGTCTGTGAGGAATGTCAATAGCGTTTAGTGTGTGATGGATGTCAAACAGAACTGGTTTGTTTTTGCAGATCAGTGGTGTTGGTAAATGTTCACACCTTTGAGACTTGAGATGCAGTGGGTTTGGTCTGTGATCTTTGATACGGAACCTTTTCCATTTAAATAACTGCAGGAATTGGTGTTTTTGTGCATTTCATTAAGGTGTTTACAGCAGGCGAATATTATTTTTCTGAACTTAGCGTGTTAAATGAGGACGAGGCAAAAACCCAGAGGTGTTATGATAACTGACGATAATTTCTTTGTAGGTGTATTTGCATATGCCGTTTAAAAATACTGCCTCCTTCCCTGACTTGCAGTGTCCCGTAAACAGATACAGTTCTCTTGTGGTTTGTACACATCCCATGTGATAACAGCAACAGGCTCCTCTGTTTTCATCTTTAATGCAAGACTGTTCTAGTGCACGTCTAGCTGCATATGATGGGCAGGTTGCATATTACCGTCAATCCAGTCTTAATATTGACCTTGACGTTATCCAAACATTATCTGTATTTGATTACATTTAATAACGCTGAGATCATACATCCACTGTTTGTTTGGTCCAGCTTATTTTTTAAATAACTATCTAGGAAACTGTACTGTATTATACAGGTTGTCTTTTTTAATTACATTGTATAGAAGTCCATGTTTTATTCGAGTCATTGTCGTATTAATAATGTATGTATTAACACTATGCTATTGGCCCATCCTCCCCCATCATTTTGCTGGGCTGTGTAATTGTGTTAATCACTCATGAGACTATTACGGTGTTGAGTGTTCGGTGGTCTGCAGTGCTGCCCCTCGCATTGGTTGCGTCAGGGGTATGTGCGTTATAGAAAACAAATAACGATGCTTTAATGGGCCGGACGGCAATAGGAAATGTATAAGAGCGGTTGATTTGGGTGGGGCCTGCATTTATTTTCCGGCTCTTTAATGCAGACACACACTCACCTGGCAGTACGCCAGCATGGTTGATTTAGGGTGGGTCTAGTTCAGGTTGCAAACCATTCATTCGGTTAGGAAAGTTCATGCCAATGTGCTTTATGTATTATAGCTTTTACAAAAGAAACATTTTATTTACTGCTCTTTCATAGCTCAGGAGACTAAATTGAATTCCTTGTCATTTTTTAAGTATTGACACTGTCGTAGATGATTCTCTTGATACGATGATTGATGCAGAGTAGGAGATTATTTGAATAAAAAAATGCATGTGGATGGATAAGTAATGTTTGACTTTATTTAGAAATCTCTGTATTTTAATAGTATCTTTTGGTGTTGGCAGATCTATGCACAATTTGAGATTGTTTAGATCTTTTCTGATACTCAAGCAGAGCAGAATGACAAGCAGGAGATGTCTTGGAGAAACAATTGAGATAATAAAGATATCTCATCCATCTTTTATTCTTTCTCACGTGATACCATAGCATCACCATGGCACATATCCTCAGTTTATCACCCTGCAAAGGAATTCCAAGGATTTGCCTGTCGCTATCACCAACATTGACTTTCCAAGATAAATCACTCGGAATTGATTATCGACAAGGTGTCTGTAGACTTCACAGAGGTGCTTGGATCCATAACTGCAGACTTACTGAAATAAATACAGCACTGTTATCCATTCTCTCGGAAACCACATTCATCATACAGTCTCTGATTCTTGCTTTTACAGTACCTCACAAACACTGTCTGCGAAGAAAATTATGATCTGCCACCGTGAAATCTTCTCCGTAGAGGCCCAGGTTTTAATTGAGCTGTGTGCACAGATGGATGGACGATCTTGAGAGATTTAGGAGAGATGAAAGAAGAGAGGAGAGGGTGGGGTCACGTTTGACAGGCAAAGCCCTTGCAGGGGCCGATAATATATGTGCACTTCTGCCGTGTGAGAAGAGGTGAGGATCAACCGAGAGAGAGAATGGGTGCAAGGTCAAGAAGGGAACAGGCTACAGAAACAAGGAGGGGCCTATTAAAAGAATGGCCAAGGAAAAAAACATCACTCTCAACATCCGTCTCTTTAATAGCCTGCATTTGACGGCATCGTTGCAGCATGCAATGAAATAACAGTGGTGTGGAAATACAGCTTTTGGTAAATGCAGAGCATCTGTTGTGGATGAGGAGCTCTGGGGATAAACAGCACAGCCCGTTAGTCTCCGCAGCCACCGGTTATCGCCTGAGGGCCTCGGTGTCGCTGGTGCATCCTGTGCCCACAACACGTGTGGCCTGGAAAGATCCTCTGCTGCCACTTTGCTCACGGGCGACTTCCACTGAGAAACAGACACATTAGTTGAAGTCATTTGCAACGTCTGGGAAGGTTGTTGTAGTAGTGACTGGAGTGCAGATAGCAGTGCAGTGACTGTGGCAGGACAGACAGTCGGCACAAGATGTATTGGGTGATTTAAAAAGCGATGTTGCCAGCTTGAGTCGAATGTGCTATTAGATGGAACTGTGTCTGGAAATCTAGCTTCTGCATAAATGTAAAAATGACCTCAAGACGAGTTGATGATAAGTAGCAAGAAAATGAAAAGGGATAGTTCAACCAAAACACCGTACAACAGCGTTACCCATTTACTTCAATTGTATTAAACACAAATCAATGGGTACCACTGTTGTTCGCTTATTAGCATTCTTCAAAATATCTTCTTTTGTGTTCAGCAGAAGAAAGAAAGTCAAACAGGTTTGACAAAAGGATGAGTAAATGATGACAGAGTTTTCATTTTTGGGTGAACTATGCCTTTAAGCTTGGGTTAAACTTTGATATTCTTTTATCCAATGCATTGACATTAGTTAACAGAATGACCTTCATACAAGTGTTGCCCAACAAGCCAAATATTTGTAATCTTAGTATTCTGAGTGAAGTTCAATGATGGTCAATGATGAAGCCCCACAAACACACTATAAATTATAAATGAGAGAGTGAAGTTCATGTGTAAAAAATGTCAGTTTTAATGTGAAAGTGTTAGTTACAGAACAAAGCCATGTCAAGCTTTGAATGGTCCTCTTTATAACTTTACCTGCATTCGCACGTGATTTTTTTGCTCTCCAATGCCGTTTTTTATTCATGCATTGTCAGGCAGAAATTACTTCTGAACTCTAATCACATAATGGCTTCTACAGAATGAATTGCATTTTTTTAACTCCGCATACAAGCTTCACAAAATGAAACCAATCATGCAATTGAGATGGCCGTGAATGGAGAATATGCTGCCTGAATCAACTACGCTGACGGAGGTCACTGTAAATCTGTGAGATTTAATCACCAAAAGCCAGACATACGTTTGATAATAAATCAAAAATAAACCAACATAGTTTTTTTTATATCCTGGGCCTGACTAGTAGATTTCGACAGCAGAAGTTAACACACTCCTCTATTCAATTCATGTAGGACGAGACCGTCAACAAAGCAAAAAAACTGTAAGAAGAGAATACAGCTGTGCTAAAACAAGTGCAGCTGAACCCGCGTTTCCTCCCACAGTTGGGCGTTTTAAAGCCATGTCTTTGTCTGACAAACACCTCCCCAGTTCCACTTATTATCTCCTTTAAATGAAAGACGCATTATGGACCAAATGAATGTGTGAACTCAACATGAATCTGTCCTTTGTGAGGGGTCTTTGTTGTCTCGTAACGTCAGGAGATGTGTGGTCTATTGAGATGTTGTGAGTAGTCATAAGTTTCCCGAAACAGCAATATTTCTGTGTTTTCCAAACTAATTTGAATTTTAACAAAACAGTAGAGCAACCTTCATGTGATGCCTACAGCTGCAGTTACTCATATTTGTCATATTTCTTCATATGTATGCATCACTGTGATGAGAATCTGGTGTTTAAAAGATTTTTCACCAGATGACCCGCACTGGAGCGGGTGACCATATTGTGCCCGTGGGCTGACAGTCTGCTAGATTAATGACTGGAGGGATATTTTTAAACCAGGGACTATAGATATGTGCCTCCTTCCTCATCATAACTAACAAATAAGAATTGTTTTTGGTCGAAACACAGTTATTAAAAAATGTATTATTTATTCTAATTTTTCTTATATATTATAATATTTTCCCTTTTTAAAGGGATTAGATTTAAACGGATATTTTAACCGATAATTTGTTTTTTATAAATTTCTAATTATCTTACTATCTTATTATTTTAATTTGAACATTTGAAAATAAGATGAGGACCTGATGTATTTGGACTAGGTCTGAAAGATCGTGGTCTCCATGCGCCTAATCATGGACTGGTTCGAGGTGTTGTTTTCCTTTTCTTGCTAGAATTTTTTCCTGATCTTGACACTTAAACTCTTCTTTTCATTGCTAAGACTCCGGTGGAATCTGTGAGCTGCTGCGTGTGGTTTTGTGACACTTTTAGTGTTTGTTCTTGCGGAGTGAAAGCATATATGTCAGGCATGATATATTCATTACTGCTGGATCAGTGCTCTAGAAAGTGTGATCCACATGCACTCCGCTAATTTAATCTCACCTACCGTGTCTTTCTATTTCACACAGCACATGCCAACCATCCAGAAACACACATGAAAGACTGTGCATGGTGGGGCGAGTCGGGACCGATGAAAGACACAACACAGCCTTTGCTCAGATAATCCATAGCGTTCGGATGGTCGATGATTATTAATGGAGGAGAGGAAAATTTGATCACATTTGAAGTGTCTTTAGTGTTTGAATGCATTTGAATGAATCAGACATTAATTGTAGTGTCAATGCAGCAGTTGTGACATCCTGCATGAGTGTCAAGTTCTGTTTGACTGAACCCGCCCACTTTTGTTGCTAGTCAGCGATCCTGCCCACAGATATATAAAAGACAAGCACTGTGATGTATACACTGCAGCGTACAGTATCATTGTACAGCCCTACCCATCTCAACATAAGCAAAACTTTTACAGATAGTTTGTTTACAGTGTTGATCACGGTGAAGTGTTGATTTTAAAATGGACACAAGACAAAAAGTCGACTGGAAATTAATTCGAGTAATATGCTCGACTGTGACATGTGTTGTATACTTTATCACCTCCTTCTTGTTTTGATTTTCACACCAACAACACCAACACAATTCAAACTACATTATGCAAATTGTCCAGTAATCATTGACACTGCTTTGAAAGGTTATTGTCAAACAAAGATGTTAAAGGGATAGTTCACCCAAAAATGTCGCCTTTTTGTCATTTCAAACCTATGTGACTTTGTTTCTTCTGTAGAGCACAAAAAAGAAATTATGGCAACTGCTGGAATGGGTACCGCCGTTGTTTGGTTACCAACATTCTTCAAGATATCTTCTTATGTATCTCTTCTTATGTACAGCAGGTTTGAAATGACATGCAAGAGGGCGAGTAAACGATAACAAAATTTTCATTTTTTGGGGAACTATCCCTTTAATACCGAAACAAGTCCTACGGGCTCTTAAAGCACATAAAGGGTTATGCATTTACTGACATGCGCTCTAATATCTTATTTCTAGCTTATCCTACTCTCCAATACATACATTACATTTTTGACTAGAAACATTATCACACCCTAGTTTGTTTGAGCAGTGTGTGCCGTGTCTCTTTCACAGGTATTTTGATTTTCACCAGCTCCATCTTGCATATCATGTATTCTTGGAGGCAGTAGATTACTGGGTCTGAATTTCTATGATGTCGATTTGCTCCTGCAGTGGAGAAGTCTGTGTGACTGCACTGCACCACTGCAAAATTAACTGCGCTATCTCCGCGTACACTTCAGGGAAACGGAACGCTGATAAACAACAACAAACTTAAGATGTTCTTCCGCATGCATGCTTGGAATGAGAAACAGCAGATGAAAGGGCATCTGCAAGAAGTGAGAGTTATGTTTTACCAAGGAGCTAATGGTGGCAAATTGGGGTATGCTGAAAAAATGCTCTTATTATGGGACGAGGGGAAAAGAAAGATGCAAAGCAAGGAGAGAGATCAGATAAAGGGTCGTAAAGCATGCTAACAAGCTTACAGCGGTAATTATGCATTTGGACAATCGAATGACCCGAGGGGGGAGGGGTTGGGTGGGGCTCAGGATGAAGACACGCATTAAGAATGAGAGAGTGTCATGATGGGCAGGAAATGAGCTGTTTGAGGAGAACAAGGGGAACAGAACTGTGAGGGGGTGACAGGGAATACGTAAAGAGTTGAATGTTAAAAAAAAAGAATGTTAATGTGTAGCTGGATTTTTATTTAAAGATGAGAGAGAGAGAGAGAGAGAGAGAGAGATGATGCCTGTTGCCATTAAAATGTCAAAGCTGACAGTGATAAACTATGACAAACTGCATAGACACACTCACACATGATAACGTAAGCATCCACACGCACACTCCTTGCAGTAAATAACCTCCTGCTTATCTCATCAGCTTCTGACGCTAATTAGAAAATGTCCTTTAGCTGATTGAAAAAAATCTTGCATGGCAAAATGCAAAATATTTACACGATGTAGTCTAACTTCCCTCTCCTTAAGGCTAAAAGAATACCGCTGCGTCTGTTGTCAAACACTCCCCGTTTCCTTCTCACACGCTCACCCTTCCAATATTTAGTCTTGGTCTCGGTTGGCTTCCTTCTCCTGCAGAGATGCGACTGTTGAACCACCTGTCTGGTTTATTTTTATAAGGATTAGACATGCATTTCAGTGCCCCTCTTGTGTACCAGAAACTACAATGAAGTGTAAATTCCTGTGACATGTAAGCTGCTGTTGCTACGGCTGCGGTTCGCACGCTCTGTTAAGCATCGTGGAAGGCTTCCCACTGCAATCTCTCCACCGGTCGAGCCGAAGTGGATCCGTCCGATCGCCTGTCATATAAACCGTGATGCTCGTAACTCGATCATCTCTAATTCCATTGATAATGTCTCTCATTGCTTGGATGTGGAAGTCGGCTAACCTCGTTTTGGAGAATAAAGGTTGACTCCGGGTCGAATATGCTGACCAATCCTGAATCAGGCATCTCGAACAGAATGGATTATGGACCATCATGAAATCTTAATTAAATTAGAGGGATAATATGGCGGTGTTTTCTGGCTCTTTCTTTCTTCCATCTGTTCTCTCGTGTGTGTGGGATTTTTTTGTATGTCAGTGGTTCTACAAAGGCCGGCAGACAGCAGGGAGAAATATTGGTAAATGCAAATAGTGGAGGGTAACTAACCATGTTATTGTGCGTAGTTTGAATAGCAAAATCTTTCAAACACGCTAATGATATGTTTTGTTGCTGACGTTGTCCAGCCAGACAAACTCATGAATTTTGTCAGACTCAGAAAACTCAGTATACAGCATGCCAACCTGACGTTGAATGCCTTCATGCCAATCGATTATAAATTGAAATTAAAATAATTGTTTAATAAGTAATGAATGTTGTTCTATTCCATTCCTCTTGTTTTTGAATGTAAGGGGTAATCCTTTATTACGAAACTTTACAAACAGGGGTCATTATTAATGCTATTTTTTACACGTGTTTATGTAATTAAAGAGATTTTGTTATCATTTTATTCCTATTATGTTGTTTCAAACCTGTATACATTTTTCCTTTTCTTCCCCATTGTAACACAAGATAATAGTTGACCCGCATGCCTTTGTTCCTCATTCAAACCAATTTGAATTTTATGAATTTTACATTGATATTGTAACAACAAAAGGGTGAGCAAATGATGACAAAATGTTTCATTTTTAAATCTTTAATGATTTCGAAAAGGACCTTCATGTTCTTGTCCAATGTTAAATTTAAATTCCAGTAAAACCAGTTCAGACCCACTGGATTACAACTGGTTTCAGATCTATGTAGCCAAACACTCATTCTATGGCATTTCAGCTGGTTCTGCAACGCCCAGGAAAGGTCAGTGCTGTTCCCTTATGTGCTCTCTCTCTCTCCCTCTCCCCCCCTCTCTCTCTCTCTCTCTATTTCCCTCTGTGTTTCTTCTGAGACTCAGCCAGGAATCGGGGCCAACTACTGCTGTCATCTCTTATCTGCCCTGAGAGAGAGAGAGATGAGCGAGAGAGCCCTGGTTACAGCTGAGTCCCCTTCTGGTGTACATAACCAGACACAGAAAAAAAGAATGATCAAGAAAGCAAGGACAGTCTGGCCCCCGGATTACTGATGTGATGGAGGGTGGGAAACGAAGGAGATTAAAAAACTGCAGCATGTTGTGTTTAGATTCTCACTGTGCAGCAGCAATGCATTAAGCATATAAGATGGGGACAAATAGAATATGCTGTATCACATTACACACAGTCCAAAGAGTAGCCTACATAGAAACTAAATTGCGTGCTTTGATATCAAACATTGCGAAGTCCAGTATCATACCATGCTTTGAATCCAAGCTGGTTGCTGTAGATAATGACGCCTTTGATGGGTCTAAGTCAGTGAGTGTTGAAAGAATGCGACCGCTGAGTCTGAAATGGAGCGCTTCTGTACTTGCTCTCAGTCATAATTAGCCCGCTGGGGTAAAATCATCCTGTTATAGGGACATATTTGTTGTCTGCCATCCTCCGCTATGACTTATGGGCAGCCGTGCTAAAATCACTACATGATTGATTTCAACCAGAATGCAAAAGAATGGGTAATTTATATAATTGTGTTAAATTAATCAGAGGGTTTGAGAAGTTACACATGAACAGTTTCAACACATGTTTAGGGAAATAAAGTGGATTTGTTTGTTGTTGTCAGTAGGAAGTTAAGGTCTCTTGGGTTTTATTAATGGAACACAGAGTACAATCTTTTTGTACAGTGATGGAGGATGTGTGCTGAGTGCAGGGATGCTGAGCGATACAGAAGCTTTTTAGTGTCTCGCTGATTGACTACAGAGAAACAGACATTTGAGAGGGAAATGGAACGTTAGAGGTAGAGAGATTAACTGGAGATATCGATGGAGACGGCTAGTTAACAAGAACAAACCCCCCCACCCGTATGCCCTTATCTGATTATACTGTATGTGGGAGCTTGACATTTAAGAAGGTTAGATAAAGAGATTTCCTGCAAATGAGAAATGAGCATTATATTACCCATTATTTGGCTATTTAGAAAGTATTACATTTGAAGTGTTATTTTGACACATTTTCTGTTATTTTGTTAAAACACAGTCAAACAACATACAAATACAATCTTACATACTTTTAAAAGCTTTAAACCTTGCATACAGTTTTAGCAAAAGCAAAACACAGAGATACTAACTAACTATATTGCAGACAGATTAGTATGTTTGAGGAATCTTGACTACAGCTGTGATATTTTGCAATACATTCTTGTTTTCACTGCATTCTTGTTTTCTAGCATGAGTAATATCTATCAAATGTCTTATAATGTTGAAAAAGAATATGTCTGGTCTTTAAGCAGATGACAGCAATGCTTGTAATGTACTGTACCAAGGACAAACGTTTTCCATTTGTGTTAACAGACTCTAAAAACAAAAACAAACTGATAAATTCAAAATCTGCTGTGACTGCTAACTAATAAAACTAATGTTTTATGCATGAACTGCAAAATCCTTTTAGACAACAACAACAATTTTCAGATTATATTGCAGTATAAGACAAACTGTCACAATAATGACTATTTTTACATTCAGTTCTGTTCTGCGAACTTATTAATGAGCAGTGAATAAAAATTTATTTAAAAACAACTAATGACGATCCTCTAACCAGATTGGACAAGCTACATTCCAAAATTTACTATAGATGGTTTGAATGGATGCGCGCGCCTGGCCCGAAGTTAACTTTCAGTATATTTTTGCTTATAATATAACAATTTGTTTTATAATTAATTTATATTAATATTAATGTATATTAATGTTATCGTATATTAATTATATTAAATTAAACTAAAACTACGCAACAGTTATTGATTCTTTGTGGAGGTCTACCAGAAGTTAAGTTTGGGCCACATAATGTTTGTTTATGTTATTGCTGCTGAAATGGTCTATAACACTCACAGTTTTAATCTCTTTCAGTGATCAGACAGGATGTGCAATGCTCAGAAACACTGCATGGTATAAAAGAGAACAGGCTGTTTAAATTATATGAAAATAATTTTACTTGTGGCCAATTTGCAAATGTGCAACTCATCTAATATTGCTTACTGATACTTAGCAAATGTGCAGTGTTAATACTACTGTATGAACGTACATATTAAGATGTTGTCTGCTTTAACCATGAATGACAGCCTGAACATGAAAGAAACTATGTCATGACAACCATCCAGGTGCTGTGGGAAACATAAGGGAAAAAGAGGAAGTTGTGCCAGGAAAAAGGAGCGACAGATGAGAGAGGAATGGGGGAAGGGAGGTGTATGGCTGTGTGGCGCTAGAGTCAGAAGGTTGTCATGGTGATTGGTGTGAAAAAGAGACAGGCAGGCCTAGTATTGACACGTTGCTAGCGTCACAGTATTGGACAGCTCTGTGGTCCGTTCTCCATCCGAGCATGCCAGAATAAATCATTGTGTTTTTACACCGGTCTGGTCTCAGGTTTAGCATCCTGTTCAAACGCATGAGCCCGTATGGAATGAAGTATGCATTTCACAGCATACTGTCAAGCCAACATGACCCTGTTTTCTCACTATTCAGACAAAGACATTTGAATGGCAGTCAAATCGGTTCAAACTGATTTCACTTGTTATCAGAGCCTGATGTGTGTGTGTGTGTGTGGTCTTGTTTCTATATCCCAGTGGGGACCTAAACATGAATGCACACCAACTCATGGGGACTCGTGTCACCGTGGGGACCAAAATTGAGGTCCTCATGGGCAAAAAAGCTTATGAATCGTACAGAACAATATTTTTTGAAAATCTAAAAATGCAAAAAGTTTTCTATGATCTTTAGGTTTAGGGGTTGGGTTAGGGGATAAAATATACAGTTTGTACAGTATAAAAATCATTACACCTATGGACTGTCCCCATGGAGATAATAAACCAGACATGAGTGTGTGTGCGTGTGCGTGCGTGTATGCGTGCGATAACTGGAAAGACTGAAATTGGTTCTAAACGTCTTCAGTGCAGATTAGATCCATATAGAAAAGCATTAGCACACGCAGAATAAATATCTCGACTCAATCTTCACATATCACTTCTCCACTCGACCTATAGAAGACAAGCAGAGCCTACAGGCGGTAGTGCCTGCTCACCCATTACATTCTCTCCTCACTTTTTTCTTTCTATCTCTATTCGCAGTTCCCGAGAGATGCTTGTGTCGATTATATCTGGAGCACTCAGGAGTAAGCACTGCTTTTACAACTTTCAGCAAAGTTAATGGAGCTGGTGCAGACAGGTTCCTCCGGTGTGCATAATCGAGGGGTTTAATGATCAGAACATCTGAAAATTTGAACCGCATCCTTCCGTTTACCTTGGCCCATATTGTTTCACTTTCATGTGTATGTCTCTGAATGCAAATCCTGTGGCATACTAAAGTGGGGCTGACCTTGACCTGTCAATACTTCTCGTTTGCATATAAGAGCACTAATGCCGATGAGACGTAGTCTAGATTCACCTGCCGATTTTTCCATCCGCTGCAGCAGAAGGGATCTTGGTGATTCGCCTTTCTAGATAATTAAGCAAGTTATGGGGAGTCATGAATAATCCAAAGCTAAAATGGCTGATAGCGTCCGAGACTGCTGAATAGACAAACGGACTTGAATAACTGCTTGGCTTTGAGTACTTGGATGGTTTTCCTGTATAGTGCTTGAGGGGTGAGTGCTTTGTATTTACATTTATTTATTTAAAATCCGATCTGTTTGCATTTTCCAACGTTAAAACTCTTTCTCCTTTTTCAGCTTTATACGCACAGACTAAGCTATTCAATGTTTAGTTTCAAAACACACTGTTTGAGCATCCCCACCTCTACTTTGAGATTTGAACCTATAGCCTTTGTGTTGCTATCATTCTGCTCTACCAGCTCTTGAAAAGGTTCATAGTGGGCGTTGCTGTCTAATAAGGGCTGGTAGTGTAGAAGGGCTGTCCATCAATCTAGTTTGGATGAAGGTGTGTACTGTGTATGCGTGCGTTCCCCTGGGGAGCGTCTGACATGGCCCCCACGTGTCACACGACCCCTCGACAGCTGCGTTCCCCCCAGTGTTCTCCACTTATCGCTGAACCCAGGGGACCTCTAAAACCTCCGTGCACGCTCATGCACACTTACTGACAGCCAGAACCCCATCTCCATCACACGGGAGCCCTCAGATTGCGAGGCAGCTACAGCACGGGGCATGCTAATGATATGCGCTCGTACAATTGTGTGGTCCAGACCTTATTAAGGATGAATTGAGTTGCCGTGCTCAGAGATGTGCTGGGTTTAATTATCCTGTGTTGGGTTGCTGTGACACGCTAATTTTCTGTAGTCAATTTTATTGTAATGCAAAAAAAATGTTTTTCAGGATTTAACAAGGTTGTTGACTGGGCTATTCAAATGAACCGGATTATGTTTTTTGGCGAGGGGGGGACTGTATTGCACAAATGTTTTGTTATATGCAATTTTTTGCAATTACTTTCTCTTCTGCTGTGTTACAGTAAGTGGCTGTCTTGAGAATCATTGTTTTACTTTTTATATGGTCTGTGTCTACATTTTTTAAAATTTATAACAGTATTTGAAGGTCCCCCACTTTCATTTTCTGTCTGTTTGTTATATAAAATAACCAAAAACTAATAAAAATATCTTGGTTTTTATCTTATTTTAGTGCATTTTTTTATGCTTGTTTTGTCTTATTCTAATTCATTTAAAGTTATATTGAGGGATGTTTGGAAGTTTTTTGAGACCCCCTGGTTAAGAAACATTGACCTATGGACTAGCAAAATACGGACAAAACCCAATTAAAGGTCCAATGTGTATTTTTTTGGAAGATCTATTGACAGAAATGCAATATAATATACATAACTATGTCTAGGTGCTGCTGCATTTCATACACTGGACCTTTAATCTCTTTCGTTGTTCAGGTGGTCATGTCACGTCCCGTCCAGACATTGATCGGACTGCTCATACAAACCAATCAATGTTGTTAGCCACATTGTGTACTCTTCAGAAATCAGCCGACCTATGGTTTCCATATGCATAATCTGTGCACTTTAAACTTACATAGTAGAAAGAATTTCAACATTCAAAAAGTACAAACCTCAACTTTTATGTGTATTATTTAAAGCTGTCTCTGATTGGTTCATTGCCTGGGTCAAATGCCCCATTTCATGTCTGTCAGTGTAGAACACTGTGTGTCTGTCCTAGCTGTCCACAGCAGACAGCTCCTTTAAACGCCCTCAACCTGTCTCATCAGGTTTAATCCTGACCTCCCTGACAGCCCGTGAGAAAAGCAATCCAGCCTCGATACAGGTGCACAACATCAGGTTGTGTATCAAAAGAGAAAAATCTGTAGCGAAGGTCAAAGTCATGGTTGAATTTAGACAACTGAGATGCTACATACTGCAGGCAAAAGGATGGTCCGCCCTGACAAAAGTGGACTGACAGGGGGAGTATAGACAGAAGGTCAGTGGTAATGGGTTTTCCGCTTAATTTCATAAAGCTATCATTGCCGCATTTACAGAGCTAATGTTTTCATGAGCCCGAACCCCCTTCCCACGTCTGACTCGCATCTGTCCCATACTAGCGTGTCACTCCAAGAGCTGTAAAGCAACATTTGTCATATTAATTACCTCTTTACTGTTGAATTTCTCAATGTCTTTAGAGATTAGTCATCGTTGCTGGTTTATGGAAATAGTGTAAAATTTGTAATTGGGTGACCGGCCAAGTGTGCATGTCATGCGTCGTCCCAAAGCACCAGAGGTGTTTCTTTAATGAACGCTGGGGTTTCACAGGCTTAGTATGTCATTCCAAATGACACTAACAAAGTCAATGTGGCCCGTTTAGATGCCTGTGCCAGTGAATATGTAGGCGGCCGTTCCAAACCAATGAAGTGCTTTGATTTGAACTGTTGACATCAATTTACTTTTTCCCAAAACGGTATTAAAAGAAAAACATCATTTTTAATCCACCAGTAGACTGTTCAATTATCCAGTTTGGATCTGTAAGCGATTCAGTGGTAGTTGTAAATAAGTATAATAAAAGGTCGTTTTATACAGTATATACAAATATTTTTAGTGCTTCCTAAATGTCAGTAAAACCAGCTTACTATACCTTTTAAGATCTGAATATCTACATCCATTAACCAATCCATATGGAGCTACACGTGTTGCTGTCAGCTCTATAAAATGTTAAACTCTCTAGATCGTGATCCCCTAGTTATTTTTCTCTAAACGTTGTCATTTTTTAGACACCATGTTCCCACGTTTCTCGTGCTCTCTTTCCATCAGATAAATGTTTTATATTATTATTCAATCAGAACATCTTTGATCTTAGGGCGTCTCTCCCTCCCATCCCCCCAAGCTCTGTTGGAAACATCTATACCCCCTTTTCAAACCTAATGAAACACACTTCTTGACTTGTGAATTATTCAGCACTTCTTTTATTCCCTCTGTTTTTATTGTGACTTAAGGGAACAACATCAATAAATAAATAAAACCTGGTGGCTGATCTCTCTTAGAACACAGAAAAAATCTGAGTGATACAACAGAACGGATGTCATGTCATCAACTGAGTGCGTTACAGAACAAAAATTTTATCTGTAGTGTGTGTGCAAGAATCAGACTTTAAAGCATACAAGTCCTGCAGTCTTGATCATGCAGCAGCTACATGATTCCCTATCAGATTCTGATTGTGTGTGTGTGTGTGTGCACGCACGTGCATGTGAATAACTGAATTTGTATGTCCATGTACTGTATGGGGGAGATGCTGTGGAGACCCCGTTGCCATGACAACGGGGATAGAGTGAGTGGGCAGCAGCCCCTCTGACAACCTTTATGTTCTATAGTATTTTTTTCTTTGATATCAACCCGTAGCCTACATAGACACTGAGAATGTGAAATGAACAAGTGTAATAAAGAAAAATCTTTAAAAAAAATCTTTGTGATAGTTCAGGCTGATTCAGTGTTCCACAAACATTGCATCAGTGCGGATCTAAGATACAGGTCAGTTGTCAGGCGGCTCTCTGGTCTCCTGTGCTCTGCAGTGCTGTCGACGCACATCAGAGGCCTTTATGAAGATGAGAGGCCACATCCACACAGGGGACCCTTGGGTAAACTGCATAAGATGTCAAGTCAATAAAGCAAAAAATCTTGCCTGAAGTCAGCAGTGTGGCAATATGTGTGCGATATAGAACTATCCAGATCCAGGCGAAAAGTAGAGAGTTTGCAAGATACCAGGGGATGTAAAGTCCTGTTTATCTTCCCTTAAAGATCCTCAAAAGACAATCATCGCATTGTCTCGATAGAATATTGACTTTTTATTAGGGAGTAATAAGTGTTGCTTTCACTTCCATCACCTCTGTGTAATGAGATCAACATAATCTGTAATCTAGCATGCAGCCTGTTGTGTGGCGCTTGTCTGCTCGGATCAGGGGCGTTTATTATTTCTGCTCTATATATCTCTCATTACAGACGTAACCCTTGAGTTACCTGCAACAGGTTCATGCCTAAGAGATACTGATTTTCAAGAAGACCCAGACACTGTGACAAACAGGGCCGATCTGGCCCCAGACCAAATATCTGGTACACAAACTGATATGAATTATGAATCTAGGTGAATTCAGGGCAAACTGCACCGACAGGAAGGCCAGGTTATAAATAATTTACCCTGTAGGGGGTCTCTGCAAATTACAGACCCCCCTCTGCATCTCCTTGTCTATTGCCACTCCTCTTTTTTCCTATTACTTTCAGTCACATCACTGTTCCACCTACTATTCCCCGCTCTCTTCTTTCAGATCTGTCTGTCTTTCCTGGTCGCTTGGCTTTCCAGACAGACAGACCCTCGGGGAGGTCTCGGGGTGGAAGGCAAGCGTGTATTCATTTATTCTCCCCCTCCATCATTTTCTCTTCTCTCTTCTGACACGCATCTTCACAGTTGGAGGTGGTAAATATTTAAAGAGGAGGCATGACGGAACCCAGCCCTTATAAACACATATTACAGATGACTTTCACTGGATAAACCCGTATTATTGAGGCTGCAATTCTGAAACCACAGAACATGCTATTGTTTGGAGGGCTTTTTTCTGATTGTGAGAACGGGTCGATGCATACTTACAAATTTTCACTAGTTGCTTGAAGAAGAAATATTTGCAGATGATAATTAAATCTAGTTTCATCACCATACAATTTAAACTCTGTTCATTTTATATGAATATGCCGAGTCGCTACATACGGTAACTGAAAATTTACCATTAGCATATAAAACTATATTGCTTTTTTATGTTGTTTAATGTTATGTTATTTAATTCTAAAGCACATATTTACTTTAAGGCCAGACTATCGGGATCAAGACTCAGACAGACTTGTAAAATTGGTCCATTATCTAAAATGGCAGAAATAAGAATACCAGGATTAACAGAAAGGAAACGTTCCGCTCTCAAGCCGCAGTGGTCAGCGAGTTGCTCTGCTAAAGATTATACCACATCTCACTTCGTCCTGCGAGAACGACCATTATTAATGCTCTTTAATGAGAACACATCCCTTTTCCCTGATGTCCTCACATTAAGAAGTCTACAAATGCTGTAATTTTCTGAAATCTGTGATCCGCATAATCTTTGCTGTGATTTATTTCCACTCGCAACTTTCTGTGATTACAGTATATGCTTCACATTTCCACTGATAATCGAGCAGAATATGCTGTACGTGAAGTCACACACTCTGTTTCACCAAGATAATGATTTGTTTGCCGTTCAATCGCTGGAGGCGTGATATTACCAAATTTGTTTATGTGGAATGATGCATCAATTCTCGGAGGCACAGAAACTACGCCATTGTTTCTTTTTGAGTTGAATGCACATCTGTTCTGCGGAAAGCACATCATTGCCATTGGTACTCCCCAGCTGCACGCGTCAATGTTGTTTAATCTATGACCTTAGGTAATGAGGGATAGATACTATCACCAACAGCTGCACAAGAGACTTACACTCCTGACGGTTGTCAATCTCTTTCACATCAGCAATAGTGGTCATGTAAGCCTCCATGTATAAGACTCTTATCAGCATGTTAGGGTTCAAGCCGTGTTTGCCTGAAGCACAGACACTGGTTGCATTGATATCAGACATTTTCTGCCCCCTAGACCCCTCCCTTCCTCCATTATTCCCTTCAAGTCAGTCATGCTTGAATTGGTCACCTAGTTACCGGCTGCTCTTTGAATACATGTTACCGGGCAGTGGTTTGAATGACAGCTGGCTCCCTCAGGAGTGGGTGTGTGACTGGGCTAATGGCACAACATTCAGCACCTCTCAGTCCCAATGAACCGAGCTAAACGCCAAGGTCACACCACGCAGTCTTGTCTTCTACCGTGTGGTACTGAAAGGTTTGATTCATTGACTCGATTCATTTTCATTTGAGGACGTTTGTTAAAGGTTAACGGATGCATAGTCGGTTTCTAATTGGCTGCTGACACAGCCACCTTCTGATTGGTTTGTATTAATGGTGCTGATGTAAATCCAAGTGATTTGATGTACAATCTTTGTGCTACTACTGTAATAAAAAGAAACTTTGTACCATCAGCATTTACCATTTCAATAATTAATTCCGCTTAGTGTCCTCCATGATTTTTTGTGTTGATATCCCCAAAACACAAAGTTTGGACTTCTGAAGTAGGTCATAAATGTTCCACTGGTTATCACGGATTTATGATGATTACAATCTTTTCAATGGTCCGTCTCATCTTGGAATGAGCTGATAGGTGATTGATCGATCGGGCAGCTTTGTGATTTAATGGGGGAAGGGATTACTGCCTGAGCTGTCATCTCTCATCACTGTCCCCCCTCCTTCCTTCTGTCCTTTAATTCTGTCTTTCACTGTGAGATTTGGGGGCACAGGGCTCATGGGAGATGACTGGGTTTAATGAGCCGAGTAATCTGAGATTGAGGTCCTACACCAACATTATGTGTATGATCTTCCATATGTGACCTGTAAGTGCCATTTTGTGGGCTCAACTGCTAACTCAAATCATCTAGTAGTTACATCAGTTTCTATAATGCTGTATGTCCTCACCTTGAGATTCTTTCCTGTTGAAAATACTTTTTTGGAATTTTTATTATTTGGTTAACTAGTTTCAAAAAGATATGCTGATCTTTTCAACATAGTTTTGTGTGTGCTTGTTTGTGTGGGTGGGTGAATTAAAGATGTTTTCCCCCTTTCTTCAACCTTTTCCACCTCTCTAAGGTCATCTAGCTCCAGGGTTTGGCACTAGTGGGAAACAGCGGTGCCCAGCTACCCATATCCATAGCTGCCAGCTGCTTCCGACACACTGTTCCCAAGTCAATACAAATTTCGACCATCCTCTTGGAGTCTTCTACAGTAATGTGATTAAAGCAATAAATTAATAAAAAAGACCGTTTGATTTCATGATAGTGCTGATAAGTAGAGGCATAAACGTGGGCCTTTTGCGGTGTCAGTTGGCAAGACCAGGTACAGATGGAGAACTCCTGCAGAGTAGCTCATAAGCTTGTGGCGTGAGTGATGGCTGATCTGATGGATGATTATCTTCATGTTCTAAAAAGGTCCTTGAAAAAAACCTCAGACATTCATTTTGTATTCATCTTTTTTCTCACATTCACCATCATCTATTAATGACCATAATCATCAGTCTGTTCTGAGAGAGCCAGCGCTTTGAATGAAATGCTTAATGATATGCTACAGTGCTCTGTGATGTTGATAAGGAAGTTTATTTGGTTTATTAGCTTGCCTTTATGAATGTCATACTGTATCCAGTGTTAAAGGGATAGGTCACCCCCCAAAAAAAATTCTAGCATCAGTTATTCGCCCTCATGTATTTTAAAACATGTATGTGACTCTTTCTACTGTGGAAGATATTTTGAGAAATGTCCCTGTTTTTTTGGAAGTCAATGGAGTCTAATGTTGTTTGCTTACCTTATTTGCTTACCAACGTTCTTTAAAATATCTTATTTTGTGGTCTGAAGAAGAAAATCATTCCGGTTTATACTGACACGGGGGTGCGTAAATGATGATAGAATTTAGATTTTTGGGCGAACCAAGATTTTTTTCCTGTAATTTATGGAATATTCAACACATAAGCAATCTTGTTGTTTCTTTTAGTTGAAATCCACTAATACAGACATTTTAGCTGATGCTTAATACTTTAATGTATGATAACTGACATGATGGCAGATGTGATCACTGGCAATGCAATTTACATTCGTAAGATGAAATCATGGCTTTGTAATCTACAGTTATTGTTTTGCTCATTTACAAAATGTTAAATGCTCTCTCATTTGTAAGCCGCTCTGGATAAAAGCAGCTGCTAATTGAATAAATGTAATGTAATTGAAATCACTTATTAAAACATTGTAATGTAGACTACAGTATTAAGGATGAGTAAGGCAGTACTTTTATGATGGCACACAAAAATGGTTTATGGTTTAAACAATGAGAAAAAATCCCATAAAAAACCTCTTTAATTACAAATATCAACATTCACGAACTAAAAAAGGTACCGCTGTACTAAAATCACTGTTTATGTATCTGTGGAGTAGCATGTGAAAATAATAACCATTCGATGCTAAGCCAGTGCCTTCAGATACCATCACTGTACCACCACAGTATTTGTAAGGGTTCAATGATAACGTTATAGTCTCACCATAACCTTCTCCTCTATTTTCAATACTGTCCTCTGCATCCTTTGTCTCTTATCACTCCCTCTGTCCTGGGCGGTGTGGATGCCTGAGTCATTTTTCTCTCTACATGTGGGTCTCCCCTCCTCCACCTCTCCTCCACCTCTCTGACTCCCCCTCTCTTCTTTTGCAGGAGGTTGTGGACCTGACCGATAGAGAGGGAAAACAAACCGAGTGAGGATTGGACGATTGCTTTTCTCTGAGTGGGATTATCTGCGGTTTCCCAGCCGGTTGTGTTTGTGCCTGCAAGCAGGTGCAATGCCTGCCCCATCACCACAGCAGGTGGGCAGCAGGGGGCGATGCATCGCTCTCCTGCACCCTCTGCTATCTCTCCTCCTGATAGCTTTGGCAACCAGGCCTGGTCAAGCCACCATCAATATACCATCCAAATGTGAGTGCGGGATTTTACGATGCATGTGATGTGTATGTGTTTTTATTTTCTGATTTGCATTGCTTTTTATTCGTGCCGGTGTTGTGCCGAAAACACACTCCCCGCCAGATTCTGCACCCCCTTCAATAACACGCTGTCCGATTGGCTAATTCTAACCCCTCCCCACACCCAATCCTAATCCTAACCCCTCCCCTAACACCTAATCCTCACCCTAACCATTGTGAGGAGGGGGGGTGCATAATCTGGCAGGGAGTGTGTTTTCGGCACGACACCGGTGCTTCCAAAAATTGGCCAGCTAATGAAATTAGATTGCCAGGTTGAGAAAGTGCTTTCCAGTTTTGTGAGCGGTATGTGGGCGTGGCATCTGAGACTAGTTAAAAGGTTCCAGCAGAATGTACATTTTACTAAGTTTAATTGCTCAATTGATTATACTATTGATCCAAATGTATAAAGGGCTGTTCTTGACTGCAATGGAAACTCAAGAATGCAGTGATTTACACCCACCTGAGCGGGAACTGTGAAAACATCAGTTTATCCGCCCCTGCTACAAGCTTCCTGAAGCTATAAACAGGACTGGGTTTGTTGCTATTATTGTTCAGCTGTGATTTCACATTTCAGAGACGTGTCAGTGTGTCAGTGGCATCACTGTTACGCCTCTGTACACACACACACACACACGCACACACACACACACACACACACACACACACACACACAAGAGAAGTGAGTACATGATGAAATTTTACGCCAAGAGTAAAGGTGAAGATTAGTGACCTTTAAATGGGAAACATGGACATAAATTTGACCACTGAGAATCAATGACATTCCTGCATTAAAATGTGCACCCAGCACACAGCCCGACTGGGTACAGCCCATATGCTCTGTGTTCACACCCCGCTCCTCTCTTACTGCCTGTGCTGCAGTTTTTCAGCATTCAACGCAATTGTTTTCATATTAAGACGTTGGGGCTGAAGAACGACTGAGAAGAGGAAAAATAGCTAGACCGAGAGTTTATTTTAGCTCTGCTTTGCAAGCATCTTGTTATCTCCAGCGTACCTCTTGGGTCTCTGCCAGCTAAACTATGGTCCAGGTGTCTGATTTGGCATAATGTGGTTTCTTTGTTTTCGAGCCTCCAATATAGTGTAATCACGTCATGATGAAGATTTGTTTCATAACGCAAAAAAATGTAGAGTGCATTTGTGTATTTGTTTGCTGTACTTGTGGGGGGCCAAATGAACAATGACAAAAATCTAGCACAATCTCCTATTAAAAAATGTGAGAATGTTTGTTGTCAATAAAAAGGTTCAATCCCCCAAAACTCTAAAAACTCTTATTTAAAATACCAAAAAAATGCCAAAAGATAAAAGTGTAAAGTTTTTGGATCAGGGTAAGAAGCAATGAGTATAATAGCAATCGTGGCCTTCACAGCTAAGTGTACTGTATGTGTGTACATGCTTCTGAATGTGTGCATGCGTGTCAAATATACGTGAACATGGTGGTGCATGAATGTAAATTAACTAGATTTCTTTCTCCTTTCCACTGACTCACTGGACAGACAAAATAAAAGACTGTAAGTATTTCTGGAATCTTACACTTTCTGCCCATTTGATGTTTTTCCATGCAACTCCAAATCCATTAACACTTAACACTAAATTATCCAAACTTATTCTAATAACACAAAAGAGCCTGCAGGGATAGCCAAAATTGATTCGCTGAGAAATTTGTTTATTATGTTCTGGAGTGTGGGAACGATTTCAAAATGCATTAAAGATAGTTTAATATGAAAGGGAGTGGGGCATGTTCACACCAGTTATAATAATTAAACTGATGCACAAAAAAATGAAAATGTTTAGAGTAAATGATTACCAAAATGACCTATTTGGATATCTTTTTAATGGTCCATTCGATGGTTCATGACCTCACCCCCCCCCTCTCACGATTGTCCGGCTTATCTAGATTCAAATTCAAATATCTCGGCTTCCATCTTCCTAGCCCCGTGTAGTCAAATCAATACTAAACACTTCATCCTGTGCTCTACTGCCTCAGTAAAATGAAAGGTTTTTGGAAACATCAAGCTCCTTCTCACTAACTCCACGGCCAGTCAATAAACTACTAGTACATCTGTGCAAGTAAAAGACTAAAAGCATGAATTTCAAAGTGAGTTATTGCTCTACCGTACCATTCCTCACCATCTGTGTTTTTATGTGTTCTGTATAAGCATTTGTTTATAGCCTCACTCGCTGTGTCTGTAGATCATACCTCTGCATCTCCATTTCTCTAGTCTCAATTTTGTTTCGTTCTCGAATGCGTTCACAGTCTACTCATCCATAAAACAAATGACACTTGACGAACATCTTGTGCATACCTAATCTCTCTGCACTGTATCTCCTCTTTCATTTCGATGTTTCTGATGACATAGATAATATTCAGTTTCTCTATGCCTATTGGAATTATTCAAGTGTATTTACGGGATTCAGGGGTCCAGAACGCTGCTGAGGTTCAAACGGAAACTGTTCTGTATGAAGTCAGTGACACAGAACATTATTAAGCTGCTTTGAATATTGTCATGTGATCACAGCAGTTCAATGGAAGGGCGCCTTAATCACTGCGACTAACACATCCACATCTTTTTGTAATAGGCTTCTTGAAATAGAAGACTGCTTCTATTTTTATGATTATGATTCTTCGCAGCTCCAGGAATGTGTTGGGTAAATGTCTGATTATAAATTTTCTCTGCAGTAAAAAGCCCCCCAGTAATTACAGCCCAACCAAAATCTGTTACCACCTTTTCTGCGGATGACATCACACTCACCTGTGAGGCAACTGGGAATCCCCCACCCACGTCAGTATCCATTCTATGTGTTCACAGTTATTCATTGATTTGCCTGTATATGTAATGCTTTTAAATGGCATTTATTATTACTTCAATGAATTTTTAATTGAATTATTTTTTTCGTTGTTTTGTTTTTAATTGGTGGGATTGCATTCATGAAATTCCCTTTTAATTGTGTATTAAACAAAACAAAATTCGATTTTAACGACTTTTTAATCCATTTATATTAGCTCCCTGTCATCTGTTTGCTTGTTTACTCCCAGTGTATTTTTATGTTATATTAAATATTACTTTCCATTACCATTCCTTCTTTTCCTTCCCTCCTTACATTTATTTAGCTTTTATTTTCTCTTTCAATTTTAGTTAATATATGAAGGGTTTGGTTCCAAAAATCACATTTTTACTGTGCATTCCAATTAATATCAATCAAACTGCAGTTGGTTTGTTTTGATTTAAGCCATAATAACTAAATAAATACAGCTAACTAACTAACACAATAAAACATAATAAAAAACATGATTTCTGAACAATTGTAAAAACTGAGTTTTGGAACCAAACTCTTCATATACTTTTTATCTATATTATTGTAACTTTTTATTATACATTCTCTAAATTTAGTTTAGTCTTATATTTTAATATTTTGCACAGTCCATAGAGATTATATTTCTATACATAACTGTGTATGTGACAAATCTTGAATCTCTTGAAACTATTTGCATTCATGGAGTTGGCTCTGGTCTCATTTATTTCTTTACAAGGTTCCGATGGGTAAAAGATGGTGTGGAGTTCGACCCATCCAAAGACCCGCATCTGTCGGTGTCCAGAGATTCTGGAACCTTTACGTTGACAGCCAAGGATGGACCAATCCACCAATACCGGGGCAGATATAACTGCTACGCGTCCAATGAACTCGGCACGGCTGTGTCTAATGAGGCTCGTATTGTCACAGAGAGTAAGTCACACTCATAACTGCAACAACACAGGGCGACACATGCTTGATTGAGTGTTTGATATCCTTGATGTGGCCACATGTGGTGAGTTTACTGTAGAGCGTATCTGGTGCGCAGTAGATAACAGCCCGAAATCAAACTCCCTCCCTCCCGCTGTTTCAAATGCATAAAAAGTCATTTAGCAGAAAAATTACAGCTCATTTTGTGTGCCAGTCACAGATGTGGCCAGCATTCTTGAACAAATAAAGATCCCAGATTGCTCCCCGTTACCTGCCAAACACGGCTCCAAGTGGCACTTTGCGAGAAAAACCGACACTGTAGTTTTGACTATCTGGATATCTACCTGTAGTTTTCCCGTACCACCTCTCTGGTAGTTTCCCTGACAACGGTTACCTCAGAAACCAGTGCGAGTTGATAAGTGTGTCAGTAGGGACGGCCACTCCTGGGATTAGTGTGTGCATGAAGTGAGGCTTCTCAGTGTGAACAGGGCTAACAATAGCACACGTATTATGAACTCCACATGCAGCTGGGGCCGGGCACGTTAATATGTGTGGATTTACTCTGGATCATTTTCAAAATGATGTTAGATTAGTCACCCATTTGCATTTTTGTGTTTGCTTGTTTTGTGTGTGAAGTTTAGTATTTGGAAAATACTGTAGAATATAGAATAAATAACATAGAGTCAAAAAGAATACAGTAAGCGTTTACCAATCAGTAGTGAAGCATTTGATGCACATTTTTTATAAACTGTAGTGAAGTATACACACATTGTTAATCTATGAAATTAAAAAGGTCTCTCTCTCTCTCTCTCTCTCTCTCTCTCTCTCTCTCTCTCTCTCTCTCTCTCGTC